>NC_142179.1:21277250-21906500 GCF_026936395.1 Plectropomus leopardus
ATGTTCTAAATGAGAAACTAAGGAGAGATTTTGTGTGTGTTTCAGTCGTGTGTACCAAATGAGCAAGTTGTACATCTTCTCTCCCTCCTCTGGACTCTACACCTGTCCTCTGGCCATGACTGACGGAGCTGCTAAAGTCATCCAGGTGTGTCAGAAAAATAAATTATATGACTAATATTACATTCTTAAAGCAGCACCATCACTGTTTTGGTGGCTTAACTTTAAACAGTAGCTGTGTTTACATGCAGGAAAGTAACCTATATTTCATTAATGTAAACAAGATGCCTGCTTGCTTCTCTTTTGTTTTTCTACAAGAGCACATGTGCATGACAGACAGTAACATGGCAAGGGAGGATGAAGTGAAACATCCTGTTTTAGCTATATCCAAATTCAGTCCAAAATTAGACGTTGTATGCCTATGTTTTTACAGCTGAAGAGTAAGCTGTTAGTAAATGTCCAAATAACCTTCTCTGAGCTTGTAAACACGGTGAGTGATTATCTGCTCTGTTTATAAAGTCCATAGGTGTTTCGTGGCCAGTAGATGAAGCCTACAGTCGTTTGACCACCCGTCAGCCTGATCTTTTCTGGACGTCTGGACAGTGGATGACAGAAAGACAGGGAGGATCTGACGTTGGTCAGTACTGACACTCACAGTTTGTATTTGAAAAGAGTTTGTGACAGTTGGTTAGATTTCATTCAGAAAAAACTCAGAAAGTGTTACTAAATGGTAAACTATCCATTTTCTATTTGTCTCAGTGATAATTAACTGTTATTACTTGAATTATCTGTTGAACAATTTTAATTAAATATACAGTTTCTCTTGTGCAGAACAAGACATTCAGAATTTATCACGAGATTCCTCTCCCTGTCTTCCATCTCCTCAGCCAGTGGCACAGAGACAGTTGCTGTTCCCCAGACAGACGGTTCATACAGACTACATGGTTTCAAGTGGTTCACATCCGCAACAGACGCAGACATGACTCTCACGCTGGCCAGAGTGCAGGACAGAACAGGAGCAACCACTCCGGTACCGCTGACATGCTCTAACATCAGTCATCCTTCCTCTTGAATGACTTACAAGGTGATTTCATTGTACCGTGTGTTTGTGTGTGTGTGTGTGTGTGTGTGTGTGTGTGTGTGTGTGTGTGTGTGTGTGTGTGTGTGTGTGTGTGTGTGTGTGTGTGTGCTCGTCTCTGTCCCACAGGGCAGCAGGGGTTTGTCTTTGTTTTACGCAGAGGTGAGTAGAGATGACGATGGCCGGCTGAAGGGTATAGAGGTTCAGAGACTGAAGGACAAGCTGGGCACAAGACAGATGCCGACTGCTGAGTTACTGCTGGACGGCCTGCCGGCACACAGGGTCAGTTACACGTCATCATTTGTTAAAGGAATGATAAAGTGTAGAATCTTCTATGCAGATATGATCAGTGCCTGTGTTAGAGCGAACCTGCGCTGGATCAGTTACAGCTGGCTTTGTTTATGCAGAAGCTTTGGGAAGAAGCCGAATGTTTCTGGTGTTATTCTGCCAAGTAGAAAATTCACAGTGGTCTCATCAATAACCATTTTTATCTGGAAATACAGAACAACATTGTATGGAAACAAGAGACGGAGTTCCCTTTCCTTATGCTATAGTATTTCAGTGGAGACGATGCTAGCTTGTTTAACATTAAAATCCTTGACACCTTTATTCTTTCAAGGGTTTTTGTTAAATAACTGATGCTGGTCCGTTTGTCCTGGATGATTTCAGTGTCCCGCACTTATGGGGGAAATTCCAGTCAAATACTGTCTGTGTTTATTGAGCTTTAAAACAGTTTAGAGGAAGGGTGACTTTTCCTTATATATTATATTCCAAATTATACATTATATTTCAAAAATAATACATCCCATCCATGGACACACATGCGTAATAATGCTGCTGTGAAAATAAATGAAAATTACCAAGCTTACATTCGCTAGCAACATGTAAACAAAGAAATGCCCACATATTCTCAAATAAAATAAACAGGATAAAAAATTTGAAAAGATCCCCAAAAATAACATGTAGCCCTTTTTGGCCACTACACTCCACTTTTGCCAATACACACACATAATCATACAGACAGATACAGTATACATTGGTCACAGTTGTCTATAACCATTGTAATTTGCTCTGAATAAGGAACAGTTAATGCAGACTACACATTTTTTAGCATCTTCATGTATGTCAGAAATGGTTGCCATGTCCTATAAAAAGTAGCTATAAAGCCATCCAGTGTAGGCTTGGTTTTCTTCAAGAGTAAAACATTTGGCTCATAGCATTTTAATTATGGCGTGTTGTTGTCATCTTGAAATTACATACTTTTCATTCACTTTAGGATTTTCCTCCTACACATTCATAAAAAATAAGATTTGTGCTTTAATTAGAAGGATATTTCAGAATTTAATTTCAGCCTTTGATAACACAATTCAAATTGTTCATAGAGGGAATTATTTTCACCAACTATTATGACTGGAGAGATTTTAAGATACACTATGCAGGATTTTCCTAAAATAAAAACAATATATATAGACTCACACAGAAGTAATCTCTCTCAATCATCATTTATGACCCACTAGAAGCGTGTGGTGGTGTATGTTTCTGCAGAGAATCTGCCTGTTAATTTCTTATTTTTTTTTTATATTTTCTGTGTTTTGAACATTTACCACACAGAACTCAGTGAGGTCAGGAATTGTAAAAATGTAGTGACTAGGTGCCAGGCTGTAAGGCATCCATAGACATCGTGCCGAAACAACACAATTATAGGGAGGCAAAATACCAAATGAGTCGGTTTTATCCTCCACCCTCGCTGGCAAGTGTGTTTACAAACAGTAACTGACAATCCTTCATTGTGTACCATTAAAAATAGTGGACTTGAACAGATTTTGGCAGTTCAAAAATGATAATTATGGGATAATGGAAACCATTATTCCTTTTTTATGTTTACAGCTATCAGAGGAAGGGAGAGGAGTAGCCTCCATAGCTAACATGCTGACGATAACCCGCATCCACAACAGCGTCTCTGCAGCAGCTGCAATGAGAAGGCAAGAAACTACTCATGCTACAGCCCGAAATCCTGCTCTGATTTCTAAAAACATGATATAAATAAGCCCATTCATGATGGGGTGTGTGTGTGTGTGTGTGTGTGTGTGTGTGTGTGTGTGTGTGTGTGTGTGTGTGTGTGTGTGTGTGTGTGTGTGTGTGTGTGTGTGTGTGTGTGTGTGTGTGTGTGTGTGTGTGTGTGTGGGGGTTTTTTTTTTTTTCACAGGGTGGTCCAGCTAGCTCGTGACTATGCCACTCGCCGCACTGCCTTTGGAAAGCTTCTTAAAGACCACCCGCTGCACATGCAGACTCTGGCAAGGATGGAGGTGAGCCTGCAAGGGCTGAACAAACTACACAAACAATTTGTAAAGTTTCCCATCATGCTTCACTCATGTTTCCTTCTGATGGACAGGTGGAGACCCGTGGAGCGTTCCTTCTTGTGATGGATGTGTGTCGTCTGTTGGGCCGAGAAGAAAGCGGCATGGCGACGCAGCTTGATGCACACCTGCTGCGTTTGCTCACTCCTGTGGTCAAACTGTACACTGGGAAGCAGGTGCATAGTGTGTAAAAAATGTCATAGTAATCTCACTGTTTAGATAGAAACTCTTAACAGGTTTTCTTTTTTTTTCTCAGGCGGTGGCTGTGGTGTCGGAGGGTTTGGAAAGCTTCGGTGGACAGGGCTACATCGAGGATACTGGTTTGCCTGGTCTACTTCGTGATGCTCAGGTGAAGTTAGTTTAGAAAAATAAACAATGTTTTACAGTTTTTGCAATATTGGAGTTTACTTATATCTCTCAATATCAGGTGTTGAGCATATGGGAAGGTACCACAAATGTTCTGTCTCTTGATGTGCTGCGCTGTGTGGCTCGTAGCTCAGGAATGGTTCTTCATGCCTACTTCACCCATGTCAAGGTGAGGAGTCAGGGAGTGATCCCGTCAAACAAGTTCAGTAACTCATCTATGAGTTGAACAGGAAGGTGATGTGCACTTGTTTTCCTTGTTTTGTAGTCCCTGCTTGCAGGTGCATCAGGTGTTTCCTCATTGGCCCCGGCAGTGAAAGCAGTAAATGGTGCTCTGTCTGAATTGGAGGACTTTGTTCGGTTGGCAGCTACGAGAGCACCTGGTTACCTGGAACTAGCAGCCAGAGACATGGCGTACAGCCTGGCTCGCATTTACATAGGTAGGCACCAAAATCACATGTACACTCCTCTCCATTAAAAGAGTACATCACTGATTTAGTTGCACTCCTGTAACATTGTCTGACTCTCAACGGACAGTAAAAAATATATCAAAATTGATGCCGCAGAACCAGAGATATTGTCTTTTTTGCTACACAAGCGCAAGTCCATTTACCATCCATTTACTCCCCAAGGCTTTAATGTAAAGACTTAAGTGTATAAAACCCTTGAAGTTCCCCTTCAACTCTTAACAGGTGCCCTTCTCATCGATCATGCATGTTGGAAAGGAGCCTCTTCATCCGACACCTATGCAGCTCTCAGGTAAAATAGAGAAAAGAGAGGTCAAATTTCTTATTCTTTTTTGTTAAAAAGAAAAAAAATACAAGAAAATGTTTATGTTCCTTTATCAGGTGGTGTGAACAAGACCTGTGTCCTATGGCGACTAGACAAGCAAGAGGCTGCTATGATTCCAGCACAGCGCCACTTGATGCTGCGTTGGTGTATGACCGGCCGACCCAAGACTGAATGTTCACTGATAATGGATTTAACGGACTCTAATTCTGTGGCACATCTAATTACTGTATTCCCACTTTATTTACCTTTTTTTTTCCTAATTATGTAGATGACCATATTAAAATCCACTACTGTATA
Organism: Plectropomus leopardus; assembly: GCF_026936395.1. Lineage (NCBI taxonomy): Eukaryota > Metazoa > Chordata > Actinopteri > Perciformes > Serranidae > Plectropomus > Plectropomus leopardus. The sequence goes on from NC_142179.1 coordinate 21,282,135, forward strand.
AGCACAGAAATCAAACACAATTCAATTCTCAATCAAAATTCAAATACAGTGTAGTTCACTCTATATGAAACATTTGTTTGATTTTTTTATATCTTGGTATCTAAAATCCATATTTTTTTGCAATGATATCAAACTATAGATTTATAATTTTACAGTATACAACTCATTTTGGAGGCCTGGATTAGTTAAAAAAGTGTAAAGTTGACATGTTTGAAATAAAACATGACCTCAGGGTTTTCACATTTACTGAAATTCCTACTCCCACAGTTTTAGACTTCAAAGCAAGTGCAGGCAAAGATCAACACATTATTTACTTGAGCACAAGTCTGAAGCAAGAGGAGCAGGGAGGGACTGAGCACATGCTGCCTTCTGGTACTGTGGGAGAAATTGCATGCGTTAGTTTCAATACCATGAAAAACGTGAACATTGCGAGTTTTCTTAGTGTTTATACCACGTAATTGTTTTAAAACAACACGTGGATTAATGATCTTAAGTGTTTACTGTATTATAATGTTTAGTTGCGCCAATTTGTATATCTTTAATGAAATGAGTGCAAATAATGCTGAGTTACCAAGTGATGGAAAGCAGCTTTTTTTTTTTTTGACATACTTCTTCCTGTTGCAGTCCGTACTGAGATTTATTGGCAAGGCTACCGGACAGCACAACGTTAGAGTGGATAGGAAGAGAGAAAAGAGAGAGGTTGGGGGACACAGATCGGAGGGGAAGACACAAGAGACAACAAAAACAACAGCAACAATAACAACAACAACGACAATGAAAACGATGACAACAATGCTAACTACAATAATGACAGCTGCAAGTATTTACAACAGTATTAACGGTGGAAGCAGGCAGGAAATGAGTAAAAAAAAAGAGAAAAAGTAAATAAATAAGTAAGTAATTAGAGAAAAAAAATTAAAATAAAACAGAATAAAGTAAATAATAAATTAAAAAAATAAACAAACAAACAAAAGACCCCCCCCCCCAAAAAAAAAAAAACAGACTGCATAAATACTTACCCAACATAACCTTGACATGGATAACATCCATATTTGTAACTGTTGTACGTGTGTGATTGTATTAAAAAAAATTTTTGAGGGGTGTTAGAATTCGTATTTCAGTATCCCTATTTTGGACAAAGAAATTCTGATTTTTACGAGGAGTCCGTGAAGGCGGCACACGTCTGGTTGGAAAAACAGTAGGTGGGGTTTCAGCTGAAGGTGTACACAGTGTACGCGGACCTTGAGTCTGAGCAAACAGCATTTGAAAGAGGCCATAAGAAACATTTACAAGTGTTGAAGTGAAGCTACTGCTACAACAAAAATTACGTTTATTTGAAACATTTCGTCTGGTATCGTTTAAGGTGAAACTTGTGGATTTCGGGAGAGAAAACCCCACAGCAGTGCTGTCCAGCAGCATGGACGCAGCGGCTCCAGGATAAAGTGAATCATGTTTCGTGATGTTTACCTCTCACTTCTGCTGGTGTTGTTTCACCAGCAGGTCACGTCGGGCTCACATGTCCTCGGGAAGCAGCCTGGTTTCGGATTACCCGGGCCGTCTTCAAACACACCACAAGCCGTGATGTTTGCAAGCAGCAGCGATGAGGTCGGTGAGATTTAAACAATCAAATTAACATGTGAATGTTACTGAAATTGACCTGTCGCGTGCATGTGTGTGTGCTCTGTGTTAACTGGTTTATATTGATGTACAGTTTTGGTTTGAGGCTGGCAGGTTGTCAGCAGGTTTTTCCAGCTGTCACATGATTGGTGTGGTCTCATGAATGAAGTTAAACTGCTCTGTCAAAGGTGGCACGTGCATTTTCACATCAGGGCAGATGTCAAGATCCCCCAGATACAGGTGTACAGATAGTATATTGATGGCCTGTGTGTACTCTACACTGAGCCAGATGCACAGTGTCACTGAAAACAATGTAAGTATTTACAACTTTATTCTCAGTCACGTGAAGGTCTCTATTAATTTTTCCTTTTTAAAATAAATCTAGTATTTATTTAAAAATAACAAGAAATTCCCATCACAGAGACTTCATACAGACTAAAGTAAACCAGGCAATGCTGACTTTTGCCCAGAGGCTGTGGATACTCAGTTTCCCCATAGGACCCAGGTCCTCTGTAACAGTTAGTTTGTGTGTCCGTTTTGGGGAATATGCATCACTAAAGCACAATATAAGCTGAAATGAAAAAGAATAAGAGACATTTTATTTCTTATTGTTTCCAAAAGTATAAAAAATGTGTTTTTTGCACCTGATGCATGCAGTGTACTTGCGTGTTTCTTGCAGTTTGGGGTTTGTTTCCACATGGGTGAATGCACTTATTGTAAGTTGCTTTGGATAAAAGCGTCAGCTAAACAAATGGAATGTAAAAATGGTTAAGTCAGGATCTAAACTTTTCCCAATGTTGAGTTGGCCCTGTCTTGTAAGGGAGCCTTGTGTCTTAGTCTAATTTGAAAACTTTTTAAGCATCCCCCAAAATGAACATATCGATAAAAGAAATACTTCTCTGACAGCGAGAATCAAAATCAGGCAGTATTATCTTTGTAACAGTAGAAATTATGGCTGAGCTTTTGTATCGGAGTGCATTATATTTTACAATGAAGTGCATATATTGTGAGACAATATTGATTTCTTTATTATCTGTGGTTAGATTAGGTCATTGTTTTCTATAGTCTATTTATGTTTTCTTCTGTCTTTTTTTTTTGCAACAAGCAAAAAAGTTCCTATTTTTGTCAAGCATTTATATTATTTCATTTATTCATTTATTTTAAACATGTAAAAGAAAATAGAGAAATGATAATACAAACAAGCAGATGGACAGAAAAAGTAATATTTACAAACAATGAAAACATAAAGCAAAAGAAATGGTCAAACACATGATTACTTGGTGTACATATTTGAAAAAGAGTTAGAAAAAGTACAAATTTATTTAATCCCATCCCTTTCCGAAAAGACAGTTAATTGTACTTTCAATTAACTGCTTACTGATTGATTTAAACCTATGCTCTAATTAACTAAAAATAAATTTTACATTAATATTCACAGAAAGAATGTAAAAAAGAGGAAAATAACCTAGGAAAAAAAACTAAAAAAACATAAAATAAACTGTAACCCCTGTAAACACCTGGAATATTATCTATTTGTCCTCAGTTCCTTCTCTGGGATGATATTACTTACATGAGCCCTGAAGGGATATTATCCTGGTCCTATTCATAGTGACTTCTTCCACGTTATTTTGAATTTATGAATCTCTGATAAATCACTACAGTGTCGAGAGAGATGGTCACATTTTGTTTTAAAAAATAATTTGTGACATTTTGACATGTAATTAGGGAACTGATATCTGTATGTCTTTCTTTGTTTACTAAGTGTGACCTTGTGATGAACGTCAGCTCTGCAGACCGCTGCACGTTTGTGAAGAACACACCAGACTGTAACATGGAAGATGGCTTCATCAACTACCTCCGTGTGGCCTTCTGTCTGCTTTCTCCCAATCTCACCCCTCTCACCATCACTCTCTGTGTAAGACCAGTGTGTGTGTGTATGTGTGTGTGCACTTGGGTGTGGATGATATGAAACCCCAGAGCTCGGCATCAGCTAATCTTTTGAGGAAGATGACTTTGCTGTGAGAGATTGTATCATACTTCTTGATTTACCATGCTCTGTCATTTCACTCTTTGCTAAATAATGGATTTTTGTAAGAATGAAAGAAGTGAAGAAACTTCCTAAATTTCCCTCTTTGCAAGGCAACAACACAAACTGTAACAATAATCAGCATTAAGCTCATTATTTGTGGGGAAAACAAGTGAGATTTTGCAAAACCTGTCATTTGAGATAAATAGTTTTGTGTTACAGATTAAGAACAAGAGGATCAGTGTGGTCAAACTAGGACGTGTTTTTTAGTGTTGACTTGTTCCACTGAATTTTTTGTTTGTAGAGCATTTGTCTGAGTGTGACAGACTCAAGCAGCACTCCTGTCTCCTCTGAGTGTGTGTTAAGAAAACTCTAACTTTTTCTGATTCTCCACAGATTATATGGCTGCTGTTTTTGTTCGTCATTCTTGGACTCACAGCGTCTAAGTTGTAAGTGTCTCTCATGTTGCTAGTTTTTTTATGTGCGTCCAACAAGTTCCCCTTTATGTGGGTCATGCCTGCGAGCCTAAATCATCCATTTTCATTGATTCGTTTCAGCTTTAGAGAGTGTTACAGCATGTTTACTAGCTCTCATGTGCAGACTACACACACACATACATGCCCGCTGTGCGGTCAGCTTAAAAGTCACATGAAGAATCACGTGACTGTGGCGCGTTTTTCTTCATTGTTTCACTTGAGTTGTAAGATTTCCTCAAAGGAAGCACAGTTTGTTCTGCTCTTCTACTCCCCCTCTTCACACACTAAACTCTTTTCACACTAATGATGCCAATGGTAAAGAAGCCGTCAGATGTTTAATATAAAATGCATTTCTTATGAGCATTCTCATTTGTTTTTCGCTGTTTCTCCCCAGTTTCTGTCCAAACCTGTCAGCCATCTCTACCAGTCTGCACCTCACTCATAACGTGGCTGTATCCTTTATCTGCGCCCTCTGTACTTCCCCCAGAAGCTCTCATTTTGTTCCGCTGTGTGTGATTTTCCTTCTACTTCTTGGATTTCTGTTCATGTTGTTAAATTATCTTTTAGTGAAGATTATTTTCCTTGACTGGTGTTTGTGCCGAGGGTGTGACGTTTCTGGCTCTTGGTAACGGAGCTCCTGACATCTTCAGTGCCGTGGTAGCTTTCTCTCGGCCACACACCGCTGGGCTGGCTGTCGGAGCTCTATTTGGTAGGCAAAGTCTCACACACACCATCGACAGACACTGGTCTGACAACTAAAAGCCTCCAGGGGCAACGAGCAATATTCAACAGATATCTGCACATGAATACAGATCCTCTTTTTGGGAGAAAAACACAACAACAAAAAAAGCGTTACCTTTCAATAGACAATAACTGATGGGTTCCCAGTAAGGATTTCATGATACACCAGTGCTGACGTGATGGTATTTAAACATGAAATATTGATATTGTGTTAATAAAACAGATATGATATTATTGTGTAAATAATCCAGCGCCTTAATTCATTTCTGTTTCTTTTTGTTCTTACTTTATCTGCCTCCCCCTGAATTGCTGTTTTAAGATGGTTTTGTACAGTTGTGATAACACACTCTCTCCACTTCCCGAAACTCATTTTTTTGTGCGATTCTTTTGTTTCTTCATATTTTCTATAATCATTGCAATAATATTGTTATCATGAAGCCTTCTGGCCATGATATTTGTGAAGTGAAAATCTTATATTTTGCTAACTCAAGTTCTGAGATTGCACTTCTGTACAGCCAAACGCATTGGACTATTTACCTGCCGCTGAAACCTGATTGGTCAACATTCCTGGGACTACAAATTGAAACCAGAAGATTCAGTACACATATTCAGATATCTGGTCACACAGATTACGCTCACAAACATACACACACCATATTAAACTCAGGCTTTTCGATATGAACACGTAGTTGTCATTTTGCCTAATCATGCTTGATCTCTGTCCCTCCCTCCGTACACAGGAGCTGGCATATTTGTCACCACAGTAGTCGCAGGCAGCGTGGCGCTGGTCAAACCTTTCGCTGTGGCCTCCCGTCCATTTCTGCGCGATGTCATCTTCTATATGGTGGCAGTGTTTTGGACTTTCCTCATGTTGTACAGAGGAACCACGACGATTGGAGAAACACTGGGTATACACACACACACACACACATTTAGACACTCATTTCTTTGAGTGAAAGTTTTGCCTTCCTTGATCAAAGTGGTACTCGCATATTGGTCCTTATTGGGGAAATATTTTAATGAGGTATTTGCATTGTGTATTTGTGAATAAACAGTTCAGTATGCATATTAAAGATTGATTCTTCTAAATAATATTTTACCACATGTAACTCACTTCAGTGTTACTGGTAGTCTTTTGCAGCCTCGGCAATTTTGTGTCAGATCCATTTCCTTGTTTGCTTTAGTTATCTGTTAACAGGTTTCAATAAGTTTAGTTAAAGGTTAGGCCATAAACCCAGAGACAAAGACAAGTTCCAATTTTGCCGTTGTATTGTTGCTTTTCTCTGTTTCATAAAATCTAAAATCTTTATATTCAATTACAAATCCTCCTTGATTTTCCATCTGAACAATCTCTTTTGTTTACTTAAACATGTAGAGGATTTAGAACCTCGCAGGGTGGTGTGTGTCTGAGTGTTTTCTTGTTCTGTTGCCAAAATCTACACCTCAGACTGCAATCTCAGCTATTTTCTGACTAAAAACAACCCCAAAGTGCGGTTTGAAGAGTCACCCAGCCACACTTCTTTGCAAAATCCCTTACTCTCTGGTGGAACACACCCATTTTTAGATATTTCCATACAAACAGTAGACTTTGTATAGAGTTTACTGTGTATGTCTGAAGTGTTTTTACACAGACTGGGATATTTTTAGCTTCATTTTGCTTCACTTTCTTTTTCTAGGGTACCTGGGCCTCTATGTGGTGTATGTGTTGACCGTTATCATCAGTGCATACATCTACAACCGGCAGAAACATTCAGTGAACTCTAGTGTGCAGAGCACTCCACATGTTCCAGGTTAGAGAGACAAATACACACACAGGTGAATTTAAACAATATATGTTTTCCACATTTTCAAGTGATGATATTTTTGTCTTTGCAGCAGAGTTTCACTCGTCTGACTCGTCTGATGATGATGTTCCCAACCTGAATGGAGGGACCATCCAACAGGAGTACGGTAGGAATTCTGTAAACCACACAAAGTTAATGTACAGCTGGATTTTTCTGCATAATCAGGACCATATCATGCATGTGTATGTGTGTGTTTCAGAGTCGGAGTACAGGCCGCTTCTGCCTTACTCAGAGTCCACAACTAAGGTCCTGCTGCGTTCTCTGAACCCGGTGGACCAAAGGAAGTGGAGGAGGAAATCATGGAGCTGGAGAGTCCTCAAAGTACTGAAGGTGTGTGTGTGTGTGATGGTAGACAGATACAGTGGGCTCAGTGTCTGACTGAATCTGGTTGGTATACCACGTCTAAAGAGTGAAAAGCTATTTTAAACTGTCTTGCACCCATCAGACCCCTGTAGAGTTCCTGCTGCTGCTCTGCATCCCTGTGGTCGACCCTGATAAAGAAGACAGGAACTGGTGTCGTCCACTGAATTGCCTTCATCTGATCACCGCTCCTCTGGTGTGTGTGCTCACCCTCCAATCTGGATTATGTAAGTGCAGCATGACATGCTGTAGCAGCCATAAATAGACAAAATATATGGTAAAATAATCAACTTAATTTATATGTATTTTATTGCCATCTTTTTTTTCCATAACTGACGTCTAGATGGAGGTTATATGATACAAGGAGAGTTTCCTCTCTGGCTGCTGATGCTTCTTCTGGGACTTTTCCTGTCTGCTATTGTCTTCTGCACCACCACCAATGACCGTCCTCCTAAATATCATCCAGTAAGCATTTATGGAGATTAAAAAGAAACAAAAAATATAAACACAATATGCTCCATTTTTGGTTGGGGGTGTACATCAGAGGATGCAATCTTTCCAATTTTCACAACAGTAAAAGTCTACAGTCATTCAAACTGCTCTGTGCTTTGACCTACAATGACAATACTAACATGCAAACATTAAGTTCAACTGAGGCTAATGGGAATATCCTTCGTTTTTTTCAGATATTTGGCCACAGATTTCCCCCGGGGATCAATAAAGTAGTTCTGATTCTGGTTAAATACTTGACAAGTAAAAAATGCAACCCAATGGTGGCACTAAATGAAAAGTCACAGGATCATTAAAGTAGGGCTGTACCAAATTTTATTTATTTATTTTTTTTTTACATACAAAGCTTCTATTGAGGTTATTGAATGAAGCTTTGAAAGTCTGTCCTTCATATTTTATGACTTCATCACTGTAAACACAAGTCTTAAAAACCCATAATTTGAATGAAGCTATTCATCAGATTAGATCAGTCTTTTTCTAAAGTCTTTTGTTTGATGAATAAATGTTCATTTATGGTTTATTTATAATGTTAATACCTCCTCCGTAATACAGATGTGTGCCTTAATTTCTGTGTGGAAAGCAAGAGAGAAAACATTTTGTTGACTACAGTAAAAATGTTTTTTGAAAGACTAAATGCTAACCAATACGGATAAAGAACATTTTGTCAGATAAAAACATTGTGTGAATTTTGTAAGTAATTACATCTATTATTTCTCAGTACATTTTGACATGTTCTGGAGTTATTGAAATGTTTGGATCACAAAACGATGCAGAAATACTGGGTTTAGACTGAATGAACATGCAAAAAACAACAAAATCTGCACCATTTAAATGTTGACTTCAAACTTGGATATCAAAGTTTTAAACAAAACTTCAAACTATTCGGTACGGCCCTACGTCATAGTCAACTGGATAAATTATCTTGGAACCATGAATGTCTGTACAATATTTCGTGGTAATCCATCCAAAAAGTGTTTTGACATTTAAGTCTGTAAAGTGAATCTTTGCCATTTAGCATACATTCATCACAGTTCATTCACCATTAGAATCACTGCTCTTGTATAAAATCTTTTTGACCAAACTGGATTGATGTTATATTCCTGCTGTGATGATGAAATGTTCTGTTGTGCTTGTTTATGTGATTCTAAGTTCGTCTCTTTCCCCCTCCAGCTGTTTGCTCTGTTGGGCTTTGTGGTCAGCGCAGTGTTGATCAGCGCAGTGGCCTCTGAAGTGGTCAGTCTTCTGCACATGCTCGGTGTGGTGCTGAGTCTCAGCAACACTGTGCTGGGGCTGACTCTGTTGGCCTGGGGCAACAGCATAGGAGGTGATATTTGTGAAACTAGTACTTTTTAAAAAAACATATAGAAATCTATGCTTGTACTTAAAATGTTAAGCGCATGATCTTTATGCATCTCTTTTTTCTCCAGACTGCTTTTCTGACATCACCATCGCCCGGCAGGGTTACCCACGGATGGCCATATCTGCCTGCTTTGGAGGCATCATTTTCAGTATCCTTACTTTTATATGAGTGTGTGTGTCAGTATAAAAACCCCACTTTTGGACACGTGTAACAATAACTGTTATTGGCTTTGTCCTTGACTGTATTTTCTTCAGACATGCTGTTTGGAGTGGGTTTAGGATGTCTGGTGCAGATGGTTAAAACACACTCGGAAGTGCAGGTAATCTCCTCAAACATACAGTCATGAATTTCAGGGTTCCCATGGCTATTATTTACGTTTAAAAGTTATGAAAGTATAAAAGAAACTGTTTTGCATGCCTTAATTGGTAACAAGCTAAAAGTTTGGATACACATTGTTTTGTCTATTGTTGAAAATTTGTTCATAAAAAAATCCCCTTAAAAATCTCTAACATTACACAAAACACATTCCTTGTAGTATTCATTTGAAATCTAGTATTGAGCTGTATGACCATTTAAATGTGACTAGCATCACATGATACACACAGACCAGACCAGCAATGTGTCAGTGCTAAACCTGTTATCACGTCAGAAGTGAAACAGGAAAATGAAATGAGCGAGTAAAGTCAGCAAGTGTTAGCAGTTTGCTTATCTGCAAATGTCAGGGAAAATGTGTGTTAAATAATGGGTTCCTGCAGCTTTAAGAAACTTAGATTTAAGCCTTTTATTTATTTTTAATTCCAAAGGGAATGCAATTTAAGACCAATTTTAAAATACCCCAAATTGAAGAAAAATAAAACATGAACTGACATCATTTACTTGGGTTAAGGACAATTTTCCCCGAATTTTTATTTAAACATAAAGCATTTTTTTGGGTCAAGTTAAAAAGTTAATTGAAACATGTAGAAAACAATGAACATAAGATATCATATATGTATGCATCCATTCCTTGAAGAAAATCGTGTTTATTTATATTTGACTGGAGCTTGTTAATCTGAGTTTTGTTGGTTTCTCTGTCCAGATCTGCATGATGTTAAATTCTGTAAATTATTGTAAAAGAATAGATAGATATTACTAATTATTTTAAAATTGTATGATGCAACATCTGGAAAAAAGATAATATCTTAATATCTATCTTCTAACATTTTTTTAAGACTTTTGAAAGATTAACTTAAGACATATTAATACCAGTTAAGGCCTTTTTAAAAAAAAAAATAAAATTAAAGCCTTTTATGGAAATGTTTTATAAAATATAAAGAAATTTTGAAAAGTCATTCATTTATAATTCTGGCTAAAGAGAAATATAGTAATCGCAGATACATAAAAACATGAATGTTATGCATCTTTGTCTCTTTCTCCTCCTCAGTTTGAATCAGAGGGTTTGCTGACGTGGATTCTTGCAGGATCTCTGGGTTTGTCCATGGCCCTGTCCTTTGTCATCGTTCCACTGAGCCGGTTCCACCTGGGTCGGACATATGGGATCTTCCTCCTGGTCTTCTATGCCATCTTCCTTCTCATTGCGCTGCTCACCGAGTTTGGCAAGATCCACGTGACATAGATTGGACTCTAAGGCCAGTCTGAAATGAGGGACGTGCAACACGACAGACTGGAACAGAACTGCACCGTATTCTGCACATAATATTAATACACTGCTCATACGAAGAATCAACAGTACACTTTTTGCTCTGGCAAATGAATGACAGACTGCTCAGGGAGAGCTGAAACTGATCACACTGTGCCTTTATTCAACTTCTTGTTTGTGCTGGAACTGTGATGGCACTTTGTGAGTCCAGAGGGAAAACACAGGATGTAGAAATTTATACTTTAAAACATTGCGAAAGAACTAAAAGTACTGTAAATCAAAATGTTAAAATGTACAAAGCTGCTTTTGGGGCATTAAATAATTTTGGTTTGGTACTTGTTTTTACAGGTCCTCATAATGCTGGTGTGTTAAATTATACATTATAAGTAAATAAGCAGTTACTAATTGTATGATAGTACAGCAAAATACATAAATGCACTTGACAATTGGAACTCAAAAACATTACAGAATAAGAAGTTATATAAAAGTTAAATACTTTGAGTCTGCTGAGACATTAGTCAGGAAATATTGTGTAATTGTTTTGTTGGGTTTAGCTTAAAGGAGTGTAAGTGTTTTGGTCTTAGATGTCTATTAATACTGATCAGATGAGCCATTTCACTAAGGCATCTGGTTTAGGTACTACATGATTTACAAGAGGTCACAAAAGGCCTACAGCAGTACACGTACACAACATCCGGTAGTAGCACCAGCTCCCCCCTATTATCTGCTGCAGTCTTGGAAAAGGCCAAAAGAGGGCAACACTTCACTGGTCGGGCAACAGACCTGCACTGCTGTCTTTAAGTCTGTGGCGGTGGCTCCCACAAAGAATAGTCATTAACTCGTCTCACTCTCACATCAGTCCAAAAAGCCCTGGACTTGTTTCTCACTGTGACAGGGAGCATGGGAGAACTGGAGAAGACCTGGAGTGACGGGAGTTTCTTTGCTGTTAAAAACGCTGAGATGATGGTGTGTATTTACTGCTTGCAAACTGTGCGTTAGTTGACGCTGTGAGGTCCAGTCTGTGAGTTGAGCTGAGGCTCTGGGAAGGAAGACGGGTTGGAGTTGGGACTGTCCATTTCCCGATCCAGGCTTTGGTCTTGCTGAGGCAGGTTTTCCCTCGAATACTCTGCATACCACTCGTGCTGAGATGAGACATAGACAAGGTGAGGAAGTTCCAACTGACCAACTGCTGTCGTGATAATCAGGATTATTTCCTCTGTTGCTTACCTGTATCTCCTCCTCGTACATTTTCATGCTGAGGTCACTTTTTGTCCTAGATCTTCGACCAAGGTACACCAGAGACGAATGCTGTGCAGACCAAAGCAGGAGGAAAAGCAGGTTAGTGGGACCTATTGTGAAGAGCAGAGGACTCTAGGCCACATCCACACTTAAAAGTTTTTTTTTTTAAATTTGCTACAATTTCACCTAGCGTCCACACTACTCATTTTGGTTAGAAAACTTTGAGGTTGCATTTTAGTCTGGACTGGAAGAAACAGACTTTTTAAGGGGTGACGCAGACATCCGCGTTCCCTTCCTGATTGGCTCTGATCAGTCACCACTAGGGTTGTTTATCAGTGCTTGATACCATTAAGGTATCGACCAAAATTACCCAGTATCAAGAAGTATCTGAGCTTTGCAATGATTTCAAATGTGTTTTCCAGCTATCTGCATCTGATTTATACTCCTGTCATTAACGGCTCCACCTCATCATCGATCCGAGCAAACAGATCTCAAGTCTTACTTTTCTGAATTTCTATCGTATTTTCTGTAATTAACCAACCGCAGAGTAGACAACTGCTTTCTGTTCACACTGACACACATATGCCCAGTGTGTATTGATGGTCATGTGATACACATTTTCAGGTGCGTTAGTATAGACAGAGGTTATTTCTGAAACAGCGTAAAAAAACACTCACAAAAACATTGCATTTTAAAAAGCCATTTCAAAGTGAAAAGAAGTCTTGTGGATATGGCCTAAGAGTTTATTGTGTGTGTGTGTGTGTGTGTGTGTGTGTGTGTTCGTCTTTTCTTACCCCTCCTCTGTCCATCGTTTGCAGGACTCCCTGTAGAGAGCTGAGGGAAGACAGTCCCGGGCAAGTCTGTTTGTACAGCTCCAGAGTGGCCAGAGCTTCATCACGACTCACCTCTACTTCGAACACTATCCCATTCTCATCTGGAGCATGCGCACACACGGACATCAAAGTAACTCACTGAACGCTAATTCACACTTCACACTTCCTGTCACACCTTACTGTCTGCCAAATATTTATCAAAAGTGATCTGATGTGATTATATGTGCAAGGAACACTGAAAATATTTATCGCTACAAGGCTTTTATTCTTAAGTGCTTTAGTTTTTTCTGTAAATGTATACACAACATCCATGCATGCACCCAAACACACACACACACACACACACTCTGTCTCACCCTCTGGGTTCTCTACTGGTTCCCTGTTCTTGCGGCTGTAGTTCATGCGGAACACAAACGCATCCAAAATGAATGCCACAATGATGGTCATCACCACCTGGAGAGATAAAAATGTCACACACACACACACACACACACACACACACACACACACACACACACATACATACACACACACACACACACACACACACACACACACACACACACACACACACACACGATCACATTAACAGCATAGGGCAGAATGCAGCGCGTACTTCTGCAGACCTGACCCAAACAAATCTGACTGCACGGGCCTCACCATGGTAACTATGTAAAAGGTCATGAAGTAGAGCCGACTCCAGTGGGTGGTCATAGAGGTCACTCCTTCCTGTGACAGAGTAAACACAGCAGCAGTGAAACAGCAACACCCACTGATCAATGACTGCAGAGTGGCCATTAATTAAAGACCACAGACAAATGACCTGATCTTACCATGGTGATGTACCAGTTATTGACCACAGTCAGTTCAAACAGCGTCACTGGAGGAAAAACAAAACAAGCAATTAATTAATTACTATTTAACTAAATAGTCCCACACATATTCACCACTAATTCCTCTTGGAGTAATGCTTTCTAAAAAATACAGTGTCCAGCCTTTTTTAACATACAGTACTGTTAATATATGACTTTTTAAAAAAATATTTACATATAATACCATGATTGTCTTTCAGGTGTCTTTGGCCTGTTAAACTATGATATTTTTTCCCATTTTTTCGTCATGCTATGCTATGACTTTCTCCAGCTTGTCGATACATTACACTAATATTTTTTTAGTTTTTTCACACTTGATATGATATACTATGAATTTTGTTCCAGCATACTATAAGATTACTTTTTTCAGCATGATAAACTGAGTCTTTTTGTCAACATGCTGTGATATATTTCAGCGTTTTTTATGGCTTTTTTGACATACCATACTGTGACATTTTTATTGACATCTTAAATTGAGGGTTTTTCTCTATGCATACTACACTGTTTTTGACTGATTATACTATGATATTTTCCTCTCAAATGATATATCTGTCTGACATGCTGTGACATTTTTGTCAGTTTTTTGGGCATGCTATACTATGATGTTTTTCTAACATCCATTACCATCACATTTTTTTTCAACATGCTATACTATTAGTTTTTTTGGACTATACTATGCCTTTTTGTGACATGCTATTTAATGACAGCTTTTTTCAACATGCTATACTATGACTTTTCTCAGTTATCCAAAATAATATATAATGACCTTTTTTAATTTTTTCTCAACATGCTATACTTGCTATGTTTTAGAAATGCTACACTAAGCCTTTTTTCAACATGCTATTTCAGGACTTTTTCTCAGTTTTTTTTTAATACCCTTTATTTGACATGCTGCACCATAACATTTGTTTAGGCACACACTTTAACATTTTTTTGCATGTTTTGCTATGCCTTTTTTTTCATTTTTTAACACACTATAATAGTGTAAAGTCATTTCTATATTATAATTTTAATATTTTTTTTCTACATGCTAAATTATGACTTTTCTTTAATTGTTTCAACATACTATTGTGTATCTTTTTTAGTTTTTTGACACAGTATATTAAGTTTCTTTGTTTTTCAACATAACATACTATGACTCTTTTTTTCTTTTTTTTTGACACTATACAAAAACATTTTTCAAACAACTACACTGTGACATTTGTGACATTTTAAAGGTTATTTTACATTCTTAACTATGACTTGCTTTCAGTTTGACTTTTTGTCAGTTGTTCCAAAACTACTTTGATTATGCTTTAGTATGCTTTTTTGACATGCTTTTCCAAAACTTTTTCTCATTTGTTTTCGACATGCTGTGTAATGACATTCTTTTAAAATGGTTTACTTTTTTTTTTCAATTCATTTGAAACACCATACTTCAGCATTTAGTTTTTTGGAAATGCAATACCTTGACATTTTTCTTAGAATTTTTTCTACACACTATAATTTAAATTTGTTTTTTTTTTTTTTTTTTACATTTTATACAGTGACTTTCATCAAGTTGTCATAATATGAAATGAATTAAAAAAAAAAATTCAAGACGCTATGCTGTAACATTTTATCAGTTTTTACATACTTAAATATATCTTCAGTTCAGTTTTTTTCTACATACTGAACTATGACATTTTTAACATGTTATACTATGTCTTTTCCCAGTTGTTTCACAATGCTATACTATGCTTTTTTGACATGCTTTCTGAGTTTTTGTCGGCATGCTATACGGTCACATACTATGACTTTTGACTACCACGACATCCTAAACTATCACTTTTTTGTCCTATTTTGAACAAAAAGAATAACTTTTTTATGCAATTTTGGACGACATAGTTTACTATGACTTTGTTATACTATTTTGGATGACATACTATACTATGACTATTTTTATGCTATCTTGAACGAGATACTACTATGACTACTTTATGCTAATTTGGACGACATACTATAGTATGACTTTGCATGCTTTTTTGGATGACATACTATGCTATGATTTTTTTGCGCTATTTTAGGCAACATACTATACCATTATTTTTTTGTGCTGTTTTGGGCGTCATACTATACTATGTCTTTTTAATGCTATTTTGGATGACATACTATACTATGACTGTTTTATTGTAATTTGGGCAATATACTATAGTTTGACTTTTTTATGCTATTTTGGATGACCTACTATAGTGTGACTTTTTTATGATATTTTGGATGACATACTGTAGTATGACTGTTTTATGATATTTTGGACGACACTATAGTATGTGTTTTTTTTTTTTTTACAAAAGTTTGGACAACATACTATACTTGTTATGACTTGTTATGGTATTTTGGGTGACCTACTATAGTATCACTTTATTTTAATGCCATTTCAAGCCATAATACATCGCTTCCAGCCATATTTTTTAAATGTCAAAATTTGAAGCATAAAAACGTTGTACTATACTATACGGTTTTAGCCAATCTTTTCGACATGCTAGTTATGAAGTTTTTGGTCTTTTTTTCGACACTGTATGCTATGATGTGACCCTACAAGCTTTAATACATCATTTTCAGACATTTTTGTCAAAATTTTGAAATTTTTCGACTACACTATTGCGTTTTCTGCCATTTTTTCAACATGCTTAAATTTGGCCTTTTTTCCCCCCACTTTGTATACTATTACGTGATTCTACAAGCTGTAATATGTTGTTTTCAGCCATTTTTTTCACGTCAAAATTTTTAATTTTTCAACATACTATTACTTTTTGGCCATTTTTTCAACATGTTGAATCATGACATTATTGGCCTTGTTTGTCAAATTTTAACATTTTTCGCCTTCCTTTTTTGGTTATTTTTTTGGGGGGGGGGGCGACAATAGCAAGTTGGATGCTTTTTCAACTTTTCCACTGTTTTCCACTATTTTTGGGACATGTAAAATTTTGGCATTTTTGGCTTACAATAGCCTTGCATTTTGGGTCATTTTATTGACATGCTACACAATGGTGTTTACGGCCATTTTTGCATCTCTATGCTATTGCATGTCTTGGCAGGCTATTTTAGGTAGTTTTAAACTGTTTTCCATTGTTTTTGGGATGTGTCAAATTTTGACATTTTTTGCTTACTATTGCCTTGCATTTCGGGTCATTTTTTCGACATGCTATATTATGGAGGTTTTGGCCGTTTTTGAAACTTTCTTTACTATGGCGTGTCTTGGCAGACTATTCCACATGGTTTTCAACTGTTTTCAGCTGTTTTTGGGACGTGTCAAATTTTGACATTTTTGCCTTACTATAGTCTTGCATTTTGAGTCATTTTTTCGTCATGCTATATTATGGTGTTTTTGGTCGTTTTTGCAACTTTCTTTGCTGTGGTGTGTCTTGGCAGGCTATTCTACGTGGTTTTCATCTGTTTCAGCTGTTTTTGGGACGTGTCAAATTTTGACATTTTTGCCATACTATAGCCTTGCATTTTGGGTCATTTTTTTAGACATGCTATATTATGGTGTTTTTGGCCATTTTTGCAACTTTCTTTGCTATGGCATGTCATGGCAGTCTATTTGAGGTGGTTTTCAATTGTTTTCAGCTGTTGTTGGGACGTGTCAAATTTTGACATTTTTGCCATACTATAGCCTTGCATTTTGGGTCATTTTTTTGACATGCTACATTATGGTGTTTTTGGCCATTTTTGCAACTGTCTATGCTATGGCGTATCTCGGAACGCTATTTAAGATGCTTTTCATCTGTTTCAGCTGTTTTTGGGACGTGTCAAATTTTGACATTTTTGCTTTACTATAGCCTTGCATTTTGGGTCATTTTTTCAACATGCTATATTATGGTGTTTTTGGCCATTTTTGCAACTGTCTATGATATGGCGTATCTCGGAACGCTATTTAAGATGGTTTTCAACTGTTTTCAGCTGTTTTTGGGACGTGTCAAATTTTGACATTTTTGCCTTACTATAGCCTTGCATTTTGGGTCATTTTTTTGACAAGCTACATTATGGTGTTTTTGGCCATTTTTGCAACCGTCTATGCTATGGCGTATCTCGGAACGCTATTTAAGATGCTTTTCATCTGTTTCAGCTGTTTTTGGGACGTGTCAAATTTTGACATTTTTGCCTTACTATAGCCTTGCATTTTGGGTCATTTGTTTGACATGCTACATTATGGTGTTTTTGACCATTTTTGCAACTGTCTATGCTATGGCGTGTCTCGGAACGCTATTTAAGATGGTTTTCAACTGTTTTTGATTGTTTTTTGGGACGTGTCAAATTTTTACATGTTGCCTTACTATAGCCTTGCATTTTGGGTCATTTTTTCGACATGCTATATTATGGTGTTTTCGGCCATTTTTGCAACTGTCTATGCTATAGTGTGTCCTAGCAAGCTATTTTAGGTGGTTTTCAACTGTTTTTGGGACGTGTCAAATTTTGACATTTTTGCCTTACTATAGCCTTGCATTTTGGGTCATTTTATAGACATGCTATATTATGGTGTTATTGGCCATTTTTGCAACTGTCTATGCTATGGCGTGTCTCGGAACGCTATTTAAGATGGTTTTCAACTATTTTTGATTGTTTTTTGGGACGTGTCAAATTTTGACATGTTGCCTTACTATAGCCTTGCATTTTGGGTCATTTTTTCGTCATCCTATATTATGGTGTTTTTGGCCGTTTTTGAAACTTTCTTTGCTATGGCGTGTCTCAGAACGCTATTTAAGATGCCTTTCAACTGTTTCAGCTGTTTTTGGGACGGGCCAAGTTTTGACATTTTTGCCTTACTATAGCCTTGCATTTTGGGTCATTTTTTCGACATCCTATATTATGGTGTTTTTGGCCATTTTTGCAACTGTCTATGCTATGGTGTGTCTCGGAACGCTATTTAAGATGTTTTTCAACTATTTTTGATTGTTTTTGGGACGTGTCAAATTTTGACATTTTTGCCTTACTATAGCCTTGCATTTTGGGTCATTTTTTTAGACATGCTATATTATGGTGTTTTTGGCCATTTTTGCAACTTTCTTTGCTATGGCATGTCATGGCAGTCTATTTGAGGTGGTTTTCAATTGTTTTCAGCTGTTGTTGGGACGTGTCAAATTTTGACATTTTTGCCTTACTATAGCCTTGCATTTTGGGTCATTTTTTTGACATGCTACATTATGGTGTTTTTGGCCATTTTTGCAACTGTCTATGCTATGGCGTATCTCGGAACGCTATTTAAGATGCTTTTCATCTGTTTCAGCTGTTTTTGGGACGTGTCAAATTTTGACATTTTTGCCATACTATAGCCTTGCATTTTGGGTCATTTTTTCGACATGCTATATTATGGTGTTTTTGGCCGTTTTTGAAACTTTCTTTGCTATGGCGTGTCTCAGAACGCTATTTAAGATGCCTTTCAACTGTTTCAGCTGTTTTTGGGATGTGCCAAGTTTTGACATTTTTGCTTTACTATAGCCTTGCATTTTGGGTCATTTTTTCAACATGCTATATTATGGTGTTTTTGGCCATTTTTGCAACTGTCTATGATATGGCGTATCTCGGAACGCTATTTAAGATGCTTTTCATCTGTTTCAGCTGTTTTTGGGACGTGTCAAATTTTGACATTTTTGCCTTACTATAGCCTTGCATTTTGGGTCATTTTTTTAGACATGCTATATTATGGTGTTTTTGGCCGTTTTTGAAACTTTCTTTGCTATGGCGTGTCTCAGAACGCTATTTAAGATGCCTTTCAACTGTTTCAGCTGTTTTTGGGATGTGCCAAGTTTTGACATTTTTGCTTTACTATAGCCTTGCATTTTGGTTCATTTTTTCAACATGCTATATTATGGTGTTTTTGGCCATTTTTGCAACTGTCTCTCCTATGGCGTGTCTCAGAACGCTATTTAAGATGCCTTTCAACTGTTTCAGCTGTTTTTGGGACGGGCCAAGTTTTGACATTTTTGCCTTACTATAGCCTTGCATTTTGGGTCATTTTTTCGACATCCTATATTATGGTGTTTTTGGCCATTTTTGCAACTGTCTATGCTATGGTGTGTCTCGGAACGCTATTTAAGATGTTTTTCAACTATTTTTGATTGTTTTTGGGACGTGTCAAATTTTGACATTTTTGCCTTACTATAGCCTTGCATTTTGGGTCATTTTTTTAGGCATGCTATATTATGGTGTTTTTGGCCTTTTTGCAACTTTCTTTGCTATGGCATGTCATGGCAGTCTATTTGAGGTGGTTTTCAATTGTTTTCAGCTGTTGTTGGGACGTGTCAAATTTTGACATTTTTGCCTTACTATAGCCTTGCATTTTGGGTCATTTTTTTGACATGCTACATTATGGTTTTTTTGGCCATTTTTTGCAACTGTCTATGCTATGGCGTATCTCAGAGCGCTATTTAAGATGCTTTTCATCTGTTTTCAGCTGTTTTTGGGACGTGTCAAATTTTGACATTTTTGCCTTACTATAGCCTTGCATTTTGGGTCATTTTTTCGACATGCTATATTATGGTGTTTTCGGCCATTTTTGCAACTTTCTTTGCTATGGCATGTCATGGCAGTCTATTTGAGGTGGTTTTCAATTGTTTTCAGCTGTTGTTGGGACGTGTCAAATTTTGACATTTTTGCCTTACAAGAGCCTTGCATTTTGGGTCATTTTTTTGACATGCTACATTATGGTGTTTTTGGCCATTTTTGCAACTGTCTATGCTATGGCGTATCTCGGAACGCTATTTAAGATGCTTTTCATCTGTTTCAGCTGTTTTTGGGACGTGTCAAATTTTGACATTTTTGCCATACTATAGCCTTGCATTTTGGGTCATTTTTTCGACATGCTATATTATGGTGTTTTTGGCCGTTTTTGAAACTTTCTTTGCTATGGCGTGTCTCAGAACGCTATTTAAGATGCCTTTCAACTGTTTCAGCTGTTTTTGGGATGTGCCAAGTTTTGACATTTTTGCCTTACTATAGCCTTGCATTTTGGGTCATTTTTTCAACATGCTATATTATGGTGTTTTTGGCCATTTTTGCAACTGTCTATGATATGGCGTATCTCGGAACGCTATTTAAGATGCTTTTCATCTGTTTCAGCTGTTTTTGGGACGTGTCAAATTTTGACATTTTTGCCTTACTATAGCCTTGCATTTTGGGTCATTTTTTTAGACATGCTATATTATGGTGTTTTTGGCCATTTTTGCAACTTTCTTTGCTATGGCATGTCATGGCAGTCTATTTGAGGTGGTTTTCAATTGTTTTCAGCTGTTGTTGGGACGTGTCAAATTTTGACATTTTTGCCTTACTATAGCCTTGCATTTTGGGTCATTTTTTTGACATGCTACATTATGGTTTTTTGGCCATTTTTTGCAACTGTCTATGCTATGGCGTATCTCGGAACGCTATTTAAGATGCTTTTCATCTGTTTCAGCTGTTTTTGGGACGTGTCACATTTTGACATTTTTGCCATACTATAGCCTTGCATTTTGGGTCATTTTTTCGACATGCTATATTATGGTGTTTTTGGCCGTTTTTGAAACTTTCTTTGCTATGGCGTGTCTCAGAACGCTATTTAAGATGCCTTTCAACTGTTTCAGCTGTTTTCGGGATGTGCCAAGTTTTGACATTTTTGCCTTACTATAGCCTTGCATTTTGGGTCATTTTTTCAACATGCTATATTATGGTGTTTTTGGCCATTTTTGCAACTTTCTTTGCTATGGCATGTCATGGCAGTCTATTTGAGGTGGTTTTCAATTGTTTTCAGCTGTTTTTGGGACGTGCCAAGTTTTGACATTTTTGCCTTACTATAGCCTTGCATTTTGGGTCATTTTTTTGACGTGCTACATTATGGTGTTTTTGGCCATTTTTGCAACTGTCTATGCTATGGCGTGTCTCGGAACGCCATTTAAGATGTTTTTCAACTGCTTTCAGGTGTTTTTGGGACGTGTCAAATTTTGACATTTTTGCCTTACTATAGCCTTGCATTTTGGGTCATTTTTTCAACATGCTATATTATGGTGTTTTTGGCCTTTTTTGCAACTGTCTATGCTATGGCGTATCTCAGAAAGCTATTTAAGATGGTTTTCAACTCTTTTCAGCTGTTTTTGGGTCGTGCCAAGTTTTGACATTTTTGCCTTACTATAGCCTTGCATTTTGGGTCATTTTTTCGACATCCTATATTATGGTGTTTTTGGCCATTTTTGCAGCTGTCTATGCAATGGTGTGTCTCGGAACACTATTTAAGTTGGTTTTCAACTGTTTTTAGCTGTTTTTGGGACGTGTCAAATTTTGACATTTTTGCCTTACTATAGCCTTGCATTTTGGGTCATTTTTTCGACATGCTATATTATGGTGTTTTTGGTCGTTTTGCAACTTTCTTTGCTGTGGTGTGTCTTGGCAGGCTATTCTACTTGGTTTTCAACTGTTTCATCTGTTTTTGGGACGTGTCAAATTTTGACATTTTTGCCTTACTATAGCCTTGCATTTTGGGTCATTTTTTCGTCACGCTGTATTGTGGTGTTTTTGGCCGTTTTTGCAACTGTCTATGCTATGGCGTGTCTCAGAACGCTATTTAAGATGCCTTTCAACTGTTTCAGCTGTTTTTGGGACGTGCCAAGTTTTGACATTTTTGCCTTACTATAGCCTTGCATTTTGGGTCATTTTTTCAACATGCTATATTATGGTGTTTTTGGCCATTTTTGCAACTGTCTATGATATGGCGTATCTCGGAACGCTATTTAAGATGGTTTTCAACTGTTTTCAGCTGTTTTTGGGACGTGTCAAATTTTGACATTTTTGCCTTACTATAGCCTTGCATTTTGGGTCATTTTTTCGTCATGCTATATTATGGTGTTTTTGGTCGTTTTTGCAACTTTCTGTGCTGTGGTGTGTCTTTGCAGGCTATTTAAGATGGTTTTCAACTGTTTTCAGCTGTTTTTGGGACGTGTCAAATTTTGACAGTTTTACTATAGCCTTGCATTTTGGGTCATTGTTTCAAGACTGTATACTATAACATATCTCTTTTTCTATATCTCTATCCTAAGGGTTTTTTTCAAGATGCCTTTCAACTGTTTCAGCTGTTTTTGGGACGTGCCAAGTTTTGACATTTTTGCCTTACTATAGCCTTGCATTTTGGGTCATTTTTTTAGACATGCTATATTATGGTGTTTTTGGCCATTTTTGCAACTTTCTTTGCTATGGCATGTCATGGCAGTCTATTTGAGGTGGTTTTCAATTGTTTTCAGCTGTTGTTGGGACGTGTCAAATTTTGACATTTTTGCCTTACTATAGCCTTGCATTTTGGGTCATTTTTTTGACATGCTATATTATGGTGTTTTTGGCCATTTTTGCAACTGTCTATGATATGGCGTATCTCGGAACGCTATTTAAGATGGTTTTCAACTGTTTTCAGCTGTTTTTGGGACGTGTCAAATTTTGACATTTTTGCCTTACTATAGCCTTGCATTTTGGGTCATTTTTTTAGACATGCTATATTATGGTGTTTTTGGCCATTTTTGCAACTGTGTATGCTATGGCGTGTCTCGGAACGCTATTTAAGATGGTTTTCAACTGTTTTCAGCTGTATTTGGGATGTGTCAAATTTTGACATTTTTGCCTTACTATAGCCTTGCATTTTGGGTCATTTTTTTGACATGCTACATTATGGTTTTTTGGCCATTTTTTGCAACTGTCTATGCTATGGCGTATCTCGGAACGCTATTTAAGATGCTTTTCATCTGTTTCAGCTGTTTTTGGGACGTGTCAAATTTTGACATTTTTGCCATACTATAGCCTTGCATTTTGGGTCATTTTTTCGACATGCTATATTATGGTGTTTTTGGCCGTTTTTGAAACTTTCTTTGCTATGGCGTGTCTCAGAACGCTATTTAAGATGCCTTTCAACTGTTTCAGCTGTTTTCGGGATGTGCCAAGTTTTGACATTTTTGCCTTACTATAGCCTTGCATTTTGGGTCATTTTTTGACATGCTACATTATGGTTTTTTTGGCCATTTTTTGCAACTGTCTATGCTATGGCGTATCTCGGAACGCTATTTAAGATGCTTTTCATCTGTTTCAGCTGTTTTTGGGACGTGTCAAATTTTGACATTTTTGCCTTACTATAACCTTGCATTTTGGGTCATTATTTCGTCATGCTATACTATGGTGTTTTTGGCCGTTTTTGAAACTTTCTTTGCTATGGCATGTCTCAGAACGCCATTTAAGATGCCTTTCAACTGTTTCAGCTGTTTTTGGGACGTGCCAAGTTTTGACATTTTTGCCTTACTATAGCCTTGCATTTTGGGTCATTTTTTTGACATGCTACATTATGGTGTTTTTGGCCATTTTTGCAACTGTCTATGCTATGGCGTGTCTCGGAACGCCATTTAAGATGTTTTTCAACTGCTTTCAGCTGTTTTTGGGACGTGTCAAATTTTGACATTTTTGCCTTACTATAGCCTTGCATTTTGGGTCATTTTTTCGACATGCTATATTATGGTGTTTTTGGCCATTTTTGCAACTGTCTATGCTATGGCGTGTCTCGGAACGCTATCTAAGATGGTTTTCAACTGTTTTCAGCTGTTTTTGGGACGTGTCAAATTTTGACATTTTTGCCTTACTATAGCCTTGCATTTTGGGTCATTTTTTCGTCATGCTATATTATGGTGTTTTTGGTCGTTTTTGCAACTTTCTGTGCTGTGGTGTGTCTTTGCAGGCTATTTAAGATGGTTTTCAACTGTTTTCAGCTGTTTTTGGGACGTGTCAAATTTTGACAGTTTTGGGCCGTTTTTAGACATTGTTTCAAGACTGTATACTATAACATATCTCTTTTTCTATATCTCTATCCTAAGGGTTTTTTAGCTGTCTTTTGGACAATTTTGAGATTTTTCGCCATTCTACAGAGTTGCTTTTTTGGTCATTTTTTCAACATGCTATTTTCTGGATTTTATGGCTTGTCTATGACGTTTTTTCAACACTGTATACTATAACATGCTTCGATAAGCTATACTAAGTAGTTTTCAGCTATTTTTTGGACATGTCAAATTTTTACATTTTTGTATGTCATTGTTAATATGTGCGTATATGAAGTTGTATGTATGTAAGTATGTGGTTTGTATGAAATAAATGTGTTTGTATATGTTACATGTCTATGACTATATGTACATATATATGTGGGTATATAAAAATTGAAAACTTGGACAAAAAGGAGGTAGGATTTGATAAGAATTTACTTGCTCCTACTCCTTTTGGGACAAGAAATACTTATGTTTGTTAACTGAATACATATGGTGGACATCTGATGTTGTTGTTGTATGTTTTATCAATAAATTATTGTATTTTTTCATATGTTGTCTGATTTTATTTACCATGGATGAAATAAAGATTTCTCTGTCTATCCATTATTGTCGATAGATTGTATTTTAATATTTAGATGTTGTTGATTAATTTTTGATATACTATAGTATCCAGTTTTTGGCCATTTTTTTGGCATGCTAAATTTTGACGTTTTGGGCCTTTTTTCCCCACGTTGAATACTATAACTATAACAATGATTGTTGTTTTGAGCCTTTTTTTGACATGTCAAAATTTCAAAATGCTATACTATTGCTTTTTTAACTATTCTTTCAACAGTCTTAATTATGACAATTTTGGCATTTTTTTCCACTTTCGATACAATGACTTGTGTCGACAAAGAATACTTTGTTGTTTTCAACCAATTTTTTGACAAGTCAAATTTTGACATTTTTCACCTTACTATAGCCTTGCTTTTTTGGTCATTTTTTTAACATGCTATTTTATGGGTTTTTTTGCCGTTTTTGGATGTTTTTTTTTTAACACTGTATACTATAACATGCCTCTATAAGCTACATAAAATTTTGTCAGCTGTTTTTTGGACATGACATATTTTGACATTTTTGCATTACTAGACCCTTGCATTTTGGGAATTTTTATCAACATGCTATATTATGGTGTTTTTGGCCATTTTTGAAACTTTCTTTACTATGGCATGTCTTGGCAGTCTATTTGAAGTGGTTTTCAACTGTTTTCAGCTGTTTTTAGAATGTGTCAAATTTTGACATTTTTGCTATACCCTTGAATTTTGTCCTATATTACATGCTATGCTATATTATGGTGTTTTCTGCCATTTTTGCAACTGTCTTTGCTATGGTATGTCCTAGCAAGCTATTTTAGGTGGTTTTCAACTGTTTTCAGCTGTTTTTGGGACGTGTCAAATTTTGACATTTTTGCCTTACTATAGCCTTGCATTTTGGGTGATTTTTTCAACATGCTAAATTATGGTGTTTATGGCAATTTTTGCAACTTTCTTTGCTATGACGTATCACGGCAGGCTATTTGAGATGGTTTTCAGCTGTTTTCAGCTGTTTTTGGAATATGTCAAATTTTGACATTTTTGCCTTACTATAGCCTTGCATTTTGGGTCATTTTTTCGACATGCTATATTATGGTGTTTTTGGCCATTTTTGCAAATGTCTATGCTATGGCGTATCTCGGAACGCTATTTAAGATGGTTTTCAACTGTTTTCAGCTGTTTTTGGGACGTGTCAAATTTTGATATTTTTGCCTTACTATAGCCTTGCATTTTGGGTCATTTTTTCGACATGCTATATTATGGTGTTTTCGGCCATTTTTGCAACTGTCTATGCTATGGCGTGTCTCGGAACGCTATCTAAGATGGTTTTCAACTGTTTTCAGCTGTTTTTGGGACGTGTCAAATTTTGATATTTTTGTCTTACTATAGCCTTGCATTTTGGGTCATTTTTTCAACATGCTAAATTATGGTGTTTTTGGCCATTTTTGCAACTTTCTTTGCTATGACGAATCACGGCAGGCTATTTGGGGTGGTTTTCAATTGTTTTCAGCTGTTGTTAGGACGTGTCAAATTTTGACATTTTTGCCTTACTATAGCCTTGCATTTTGGGTCATTTTTTCAACATGCTATATTATGGTGTTTTTGGCCATTTTTGCAACTGTCTATGCTATGGCGTGTCTCGGAACACTATTTAAGATGGTTTTCAGTTGTTTTCAGCTGTTTTTGGAATATGTCAAATTTTGACATTTTGCCATACTATAGCCTTGCATTTTGGGTCATTTTTCAACATGCTATATTATGGTGTTTTGGCCATTTTTGCAAATGTCTATGCTATGGCGTGTCTCGGAACGCTATTTAAGATGGTTTTCAACTGTTTTCAGCTGTATTTGGGATGTGTCAAATTTTGACATTTTTGCCTTACTATAGCCTTGCGTTTTGGGTCATTTTTTCGACATGATATATTATGGTGTTTTCGGCCATTTTTGCAACTGTCTTTGCTATGGCATGTCCTAGCAAGCTATTTTAGGTGGTTTTCAATTGTTTTCAGCTGTTTTTGGGACGTGTCAAATTTTGACATTTTTGCCTTACTATAGCCTTGCATTTTGGGTCATTTTTTCGACATGCTATATTATGGTGTTTTCTGCCATTTTTGCAACTGTCTTTGCTATGGTATGTCCTAGCAAGCTATTTAAGATGGTTTTCAACTGTTTTCAGCTGTTTTTGGGACGTGTCAAATTTTGACATTTTTGCCTTACTATAGCCTTGCATTTTGGGTGATTTTTTCAACATGCTAAATTATGGTGTTTATGGCAATTTTGCAACTTTCTTTGCTATGACGTATCACTGCAGGCTATTTGAGATGGTTTTCAGCTGTTTTCAGCTGTTTTTGGAATATGTCAAATTTTGACATTTTTGCCTTACTATAGCCTTGCATTTTGGGTCATTTTTTCGACATGCTATATTATGGTGTTTTTGGCCATTTTTGCAAATGTCTATGCTATGGCGTATCTCGGAACGCTATTTAAGATGGTTTTCAACTGTTTTCAGCTGTTTTTGGGACGTGTCAAATTTTGATATTTTTGCCTTACTATAGCCTTGCATTTTGGGTCATTTTTTCGACATGCTATATTATGGTGTTTTGGGCCATTTTTGCAACTGTCTATGCTATGGCGTGTCTCGGAACGCTATCTAAGATGGTTTTCAACTGTTTTCAGCTGTTTTTGGGACGTGTCAAATTTTGATATTTTTGTCTTACTATAGCCTTGCATTTTGGGTCATTTTTTCAACATGCTAAATTATGGTGTTTTTGGCCATTTTTGCAACTTTCTTTGCTATGACGTATCACGGCAGGCTATTTGGGGTGGTTTTCAATTGTTTTCAGCTGTTGTTAGGACGTGTCAAATTTTGACATTTTTGCCTTACTATAGCCTTGCATTTTGGGTCATTTTTTCAACATGCTATATTATGGTGTTTTTGGCCATTTTGCAACTGTCTATGCTATGGCGTGTCTCGGAACACTATTTAAGATGGTTTTCAGTTGTTTTCAGCTGTTTTTGGAATATGTCAAATTTTGACATTTTTGCCATACTATAGCCTTGCATTTTGGGTCATTTTTTCAACATGCTATATTATGGTGTTTTTGGCCATTTTTGCAAATGTCTATGCTATGGCGTGTCTCGGAACGCTATTTAAGATGGTTTTCAACTGTTTTCAGCTGTATTTGGGATGTGTCAAATTTTGACATTTTTGCCTTACTATAGCCTTGCGTTTTGGGTCATTTTTTCGACATGATATATTATGGTGTTTTCGGCCATTTTTGCAACTGTCTTTGCTATGGCATGTCCTAGCAAGCTATTTTAGGTGGTTTTCAATTGTTTTCAGCTGTTTTTGGGACGTGTCAAATTTTGACATTTTTGCCTTACTATAGCCTTGCATTTTGGGTCATTTTTTCGACATGCTATATTATGGTGTTTTCTGCCATTTTTGCAACTGTCTTTGCTATGGTATGTCCTAGCAAGCTATTTTAGGTGGTTTTCAACTGTTTTCAGCTGTTTTTGGGACGTGTCAAATTTTGACATTTTTGCCTTACTATAGCCTTGCATTTTGGGTGATTTTTTCAACATGCTAAATTATGGTGTTTATGGCAATTTTTGCAACTTTCTTTGCTATGACGTATCACGGCAGGCTATTTGAGATGGTTTTCAGCTGTTTTCAGCTGTTTTTGGAATATGTCAAATTTTGACATTTTTGCCTTACTATAGCCTTGCATTTTGGGTCATTTTTTCGACATGCTATATTATGGTGTTTTTGGCCATTTTTGCAAATGTCTATGCTATGGCGTATCTCGGAACGCTATTTAAGATGGTTTTCAACTGTTTTCAGCTGTTTTTGGGACGTGTCAAATTTTGATATTTTTGCCTTACTATAGCCTTGCATTTTGGGTCATTTTTTCGACATGCTATATTATGGTGTTTTCGGCCATTTTTGCTACTGTGTTTGCTATGGCGTGTCTCGGAACGCTATCTAAGATGGTTTTCAACTGTTTTCAGCTGTTTTTGGGACGTGTCAAATTTTGATATTTTTGTCTTACTATAGCCTTGCATTTTGGGTCATTTTTTCAACATGCTAAATTATGGTGTTTTTGGCCATTTTTGCAACTTTCTTTGCTATGACGTATCACGGCAGGCTATTTGGGGTGGTTTTCAATTGTTTTCAGCTGTTGTTAGGACGTGTCAAATTTTGACATTTTTGCCTTACTATAGCCTTGCATTTTGGGTCATTTTTTCAACATGCTATATTATGGTGTTTTTGGCCATTTTTGCAACTGTCTATGCTATGGCGTGTCTCGGAACACTATTTAAGATGGTTTTCAACTGTTTTCAGCTGTTTTTGGAATATGTCAAATTTTGACATTTTTGCCATACTATAGCCTTGCATTTTGGGTCATTTTTTCAACATGCTATATTATGGTGTTTTTGGCCATTTTTGCAAATGTCTATGCTATGGCGTGTCTCGGAACGCTATTTAAGATGGTTTTCAACTGTTTTCAGCTGTATTTGGGATGTGTCAAATTTTGACATTTTGCCTTACTATAGCCTTTGCGTTTTGGGTCATTTTTTGACATGATATATTATGGTGTTTTTACCATTTTTGCAACTGTCTTTGCTATGGCATGTCCTAGCAAGCTATTTTAGGTGGTTTTCAATTGTTTTCAGCTGTTTTTGGGACGTGTCAAATTTTGACATTTTTGCCTTACTATAGCCTTGCATTTTGGGTCATTTTTTCGACATGCTATATTATGGTGTTTTCTGCCATTTTGCAACTGTCTTTGCTATGGTATGTCCTAGCAAGCTATTTAAGATGGTTTTCAACTGTTTTCAGCTGTTTTTGGGGACGTGTCAAATTTTGACATTTTGCCTTACTATAGCCTTGCATTTTGGGTCATTTTTTCAACATGCTAAATTATGGTGTTTATGGCAATTTTTGCAACTTTCTTTGCTATGACGTATCACGGCAGGCTATTTGAGATGGTTTTCAGCTGTTTTCAGCTGTTTTTGGAATATGTCAAATTTTGACATTTTTGCCTTACTATAGCCTTGCATTTTGGGTCATTTTTTCGACATGCTATATTATGGTGTTTTTGGCCATTTTTGCAAATGTCTATGCTATGGCGTATCTCGGAACGCTATTTAAGATGGTTTTCAACTGTTTTCAGCTGTTTTTGGGACGTGTCAAATTTTGATATTTTTGCCTTACTATAGCCTTGCATTTTGGGTCATTTTTTCGACATGCTATATTATGGTGTTTTGGGCCATTTTTGCAACTGTCTATGCTATGGCGTGTCTCGGAACGCTATCTAAGATGGTTTTCAACTGTTTTCAGCTGTTTTTGGGACGTGTCAAATTTTGATATTTTTGTCTTACTATAGCCTTGCATTTTGGGTCATTTTTTCAACATGCTAAATTATGGTGTTTTTGGCCATTTTGCAACTTTCTTTGCTATGATGTGAATCACGGCAGGCTATTTGGGGTGGTTTTCAATTGTTTTCAGCTGTTGTTAGGGCGTGTCAAATTTTGACATTTTGCCTTACTATAGCCTTGCATTTTGGGTCATTTTTCAACATGCTATATTATGGTGTTTTTGGCCATTTTTGCAACTGTCTATGCTATGGCGTGTCTCGGAACACTATTTAAGATGGTTTTCAGTTGTTTTCAGCTGTTTTTGGAATATGTCAAATTTTGACATTTTTGCCATACTATAGCCTTGCATTTTGGGTCATTTTTTCAACATGCTATATTATGGTGTTTTGGCCATTTTGCAAATGTCTATGCTATGGCGTGTCTCGGGCAGCTATTTAAGATGGTTTTCAACTGTTTTCAGCTGTATTTGGGATGTGTCAAATTTTGACATTTTTGCCTTACTATAGCCTTGCGTTTTGGGTCATTTTTTCGACATGATATATTATGGTGTTTTCGGCCATTTTTGCAACTGTCTTTGCTATGGCATGTCCTAGCAAGCTATTTTAGGTGGTTTTCAATTGTTTTCAGCTGTTTTTTGGGACGTGTCAAATTTTTACATTTTGCCTTACTATAGCCTTGCATTTTGGGTCATTTTTTCGACATGCTATATTATGGTGTTTTCGGCCATTTTTGCAACTGTCTTTGCTATGGTATGTCCTAGCAAGCTATTTAAGATGGTTTTCAACTGTTTTCAGCTGTTTTTGGGACGTGTCAAATTTTGACATTTTTGCCTTACTATAGCCTTGCATTTTGGGTGATTTTTTCAACATGCTAAATTATGGTGTTTATGGCAATTTTTGCAACTTTCTTTGCTATGACGTATCACGGCAGGCTATTTGAGATGGTTTTCAGCTGTTTTCAGCTGTTTTTGGAATATGTCAAATTTTGACATTTTTGCCTTACTATAGCCTTGCATTTTGGGTCATTTTTTCGACATGCTATATTATGGTGTTTTTGGCCATTTTTGCAAATGTCTATGCTATGGCGTATCTCGGAACGCTATTTAAGATGGTTTTCAACTGTTTTCAGCTGTTTTTGGGACGTGTCAAATTTTGATATTTTTGCCTTACTATAGCCTTGCATTTTGGGTCATTTTTTCGACATGCTATATTATGGTGTTTTCGGCCATTTTTGCAACTGTCTATGCTATGGCGTGTCTCGGAACGCTATCTAAGATGGTTTTCAACTGTTTTCAGCTGTTTTTGGGGACGTGTCAAATTTTGATATTTTTGTCTTACTATAGCCTTGCATTTTGGGTCATTTTTCAACATGCTAAATTATGGTGTTTTTGGCCATTTTGCAACTTTCTTTGCTATGACGTATCACGGCAGGCTATTTAGGTGGTTTTCAATTGTTTTCAGCTGTTGTTAGGACGTGTCAAATTTTGACATTTTTGCCTTACTATAGCCTTGCATTTTGGGTCATTTTTTCAACATGCTATATTATGGTGTTTTTGGCCATTTTTGCAACTGTCTATGCTATGGCGTGTCTCGGAACACTATTTAAGATGGTTTTCAGTTGTTTTCAGCTGTTTTTGGAATATGTCAAATTTTGACATTTTTGCCATACTATAGCCTTGCATTTTGGGTCATTTTTTCAACATGCTATATTATGGTGTTTTTGGCCATTTTTGCAAATGTCTATGCTATGGCGTGTCTCGGAACGCTATTTAAGATGGTTTTCAACTGTTTTCAGCTGTATTTGGGATGTGTCAAATTTTGACATTTTTGCCTTACTATAGCCTTGCGTTTTGGGTCATTTTTCGACATGATATATTATGGTGTTTTTCGCCATTTTGCAACTGTCTTTGCTATGGCATGTCCTAGCAAGCTATTTTAGGTGGTTTTCAATTGTTTTCAGCTGTTTTTGGGACGTGTCAAATTTTGACATTTTTGCCTTACTATAGCCTTGCATTTTGGGTCATTTTTTCGACATGCTATATTATGGTGTTTTCTGCCATTTTTGCAACTGTCTTTGCTATGGTATGTCCTAGCAAGCTATTTTAGGTGGTTTTCAACTGTTTTCAGCTGTTTTTGGGACGTGTCAAATTTTGACATTTTTGCCTTACTATAGCCTTGCATTTTGGGTGATTTTTTCAACATGCTAAATTATGGTGTTTATGGCAATTTTTGCAACTTTCTTTGCTATGACGTATCACGGCAGGCTATTTGAGATGGTTTTCAGCTGTTTTCAGCTGTTTTTGGAATATGTCAAATTTTGACATTTTTGCCTTACTATAGCCTTGCATTTTGGGTCATTTTTTCGACATGCTATATTATGGTGTTTTTGGCCATTTTTGCAAATGTCTATGCCATGGCGTATCTCGGAACGCTATTTAAGATGGTTTTCAACTGTTTTCAGCTGTTTTTGGGACGTGTCAAATTTTGATATTTTTGCCTTACTATAGCCTTGCATTTTGGGTCATTTTTTCGACATGCTATATTATGGTGTTTTCGGCCATTTTTGCAACTGTCTATGCTATGGCGTGTCTCGGAACGCTATCTAAGATGGTTTTCAACTGTTTTCAGCTGTTTTTGGGACGTGTCAAATTTTGATATTTTTGTCTTACTATAGCCTTGCATTTTGGGTCATTTTTCAACATGCTAAATTATGGTGTTTTTGGCCATTTTGCAACTTTCTTTGCTATGACGTATCACGGCAGGCTATTTGGGGTGGTTTTCAATTGTTTTCAGCTGTTGTTAGGACGTGTCAAATTTTGACATTTTTGCCTTACTATAGCCTTGCATTTTGGGTCATTTTTTCAACATGCTATATTATGGTGTTTTTGGCCATTTTTGCAACTGTCTATGCTATGGCGTGTCTCGGAACACTATTTAAGATGGTTTTCAACTGTTTTCAGCTGTTTTTGGAATATGTCAAATTTTGACATTTTTGCCATACTATAGCCTTGCATTTTGGGTCATTTTTTCAACATGCTATATTATGGTGTTTTTGGCCATTTTTGCAAATGTCTATGCTATGGCGTGTCTCGGAACGCTATTTAAGATGGTTTTCAACTGTTTTCAGCTGTATTTGGGATGTGTCAAATTTTGACATTTTTGCCTTACTATAGCCTTGCGTTTTGGGTCATTTTTTCGACATGATATATTATGGTGTTTTCGGCCATTTTTGCAACTGTCTTTGCTATGGCATGTCCTAGCAAGCTATTTTAGGTGGTTTTCAATTGTTTTCAGCTGTTTTTGGGACGTGTCAAATTTTGACATTTTTGCCTTACTATAGCCTTGCATTTTGGGTCATTTTTTCGACATGCTATATTATGGTGTTTTCTGCCATTTTTGCAACTGTCTTTGCTATGGCATGTCCTAGCAAGCTATTTTAGGTGGTTTTCAATTGTTTTCAGCTGTTTTTGGGACGTGTCAAATTTTGACATTTTTGCCTTACTATAGCCTTGCATTTTGGGTGATTTTTTCAACATGCTAAATTATGGTGTTTATGGCAATTTTTGCAACTTTCTTTGCTATGACGTATCACGGCAGGCTATTTGAGATGGTTTTCAGCTGTTTTCAGCTGTTTTTGGAATATGTCAAATTTTGACATTTTTGCCTTACTATAGCCTTGCATTTTGGGTCATTTTTTCGACATGCTATATTATGGTGTTTTCGGCCATTTTTGCAACTGTCTATGCTATGGCGTGTCTCGGAACGCTATCTAAGATGGTTTTCAACTGTTTTCAGCTGTTTTTGGGACGTGTCAAATTTTGATATTTTTGTCTTACTATAGCCTTGCATTTTGGGTCATTTTTTCAACATGCTAAATTATGGTGTTTTTGGCCATTTTTGCAACTGTCTATGCTATGGCGTGTCTCGGAACACTATTTAAGATGGTTTTCAGCTGTTTTCAGCTGTTTTTGGAATATGTCAAATTTTGACATTTTTGCCTTACTATAGCCTTGCATTTTGGGTCATTTTTTCGACATGATATATTATGGTGTTTTCGGCCATTTTTGCAACTGTCTTTGCTATGGCATGTCCTAGCAAGCTATTTTAGGTGGTTTTCAATTGTTTTCAGCTGTTTTTGGGACGTGTCAAATTTTGACATTTTTGCCATACTATAGCCTTGCATTTTGGGTCATTTCGTCGACATGTTACATTATGGTGTTTTCGGCCATTTTTGCAACTGTCTATGCTATGGCGTGTCTCGGAACGCTATCTAAGATGGTTTTCAACTGTTTTCAGCTGTATTTGGGATGTGTCAAATTTTGACATTTTTGCCATACTATAGCCTTGCATTTTGGGTAATTTTTTCGACATGATATATTATGGTGTTTTCGGCCATTTTTGCAACTGTCTTTGCTATGGCATGTCCTAGCAAGCTATTTTAGGTGGTTTTCAATTGTTTTCAGCTGTTTTTGGGACGTGTCAAATTTTGACATTTTTGCCATACTATAGCCTTGCATTTTGGGTAATTTTTTCGACATGATATATTATGGTGTTTTCGGCCATTTTTGCAACTGTCTTTGCTATGGCATGTCCTAGCAAGCTATTTTAGGTGGTTTTCAATTGTTTTCAGCTGTTTTTGGGACGTGTCAAATTTTGACATTTTTGCCATACTATAG
This sequence comes from Plectropomus leopardus, assembly GCF_026936395.1. Taxonomy (NCBI): domain Eukaryota; kingdom Metazoa; phylum Chordata; class Actinopteri; order Perciformes; family Serranidae; genus Plectropomus; species Plectropomus leopardus. The sequence goes on from NC_142179.1 coordinate 21,317,058, forward strand.
CCTTGCATTTTGGGTAATTTTTTCGACATGCTATATTATGGTGTTTTGGGCCATTTTTGCAACTGTCTATGCTATGGCGTGTCTCGGAACACTATTTAAGATGGTTTTCAACTGTTTTCGGTTGTTTTTGGGACGTGTCAAATTTTGACATTTTTGCCATACTATAGCCTTGCATTTTGGGTGATTTTTTCAACATGCTAAATTATGGTGTTTTTGGCCATTTTTGCAACTGTCTATGCTATGGCGTGTCTCGGAACACTATTTAAGATGGTTTTCAGCTGTTTTCAGCTGTTTTTGGAATATGTCAAATTTTGACATTTTTGCCTTACTATAGCCTTGCATTTTGGGTCATTTATTCGACATGCTATATTATGGTGTTTTCGGCCATTTTTGCAAATGTCTATGCTATGGCGTGTCTCGGAACGCTATTTAAGATGGTTTTCAACTGTTTTCAGCTGTTTTTGGGACGTGTCAAATTTTGATATTTTTGCCTTACTATAGCCTTGCATTTTGGGTCATTTTTTCAACATGCTATATTATGGTGTTTTTGGCCATTTTTGCAACTGTCTATGCTATGGCGTGTCTCAGAACGCTATCTAAGATGGTTTTCAACTGTTTTCAGCTGTTTTTGGGACGTGTCAAATTTTGATATTTTTGCCTTACTATAGCCTTGCATTTTGGGTCATTTTTTCGACATGCTAAATTATGGTGTTTTTGGCCATTTTTGCAACTGTGTATGCTATGGCGTGTCTCGGAACGCTATTTAAGATGGTTTTCAACTGTTTTCAGCTGCTTTTGGGACATGTCAAATTTTGACATTTTTGCCTTACTATAGCCTTGCATTTTGGGTCATTTTTTCAACATGCTAAATTATGGTGTTTTTGGCCATTTTTGCAACTGTCTATGCTATGGCGTGTCTCGGAACGCTATTTAAGATGGTTTTCAACTGTTTTCAGCTGTATTTGGGATGTGTCAAATTTTGACATTTTTGCCTTACTATAGCCTTGCATTTTGGGTCATTTCGTCGACATGTTACATTATGGTGTTTTCGGCCATTTTTGCAACTGTCTATGCTATGGCGTGTCTCGGAACGCTATCTAAGATGGTTTTCAACTGTTTTCAGCTGTTTTTGGGACGTGTCAAATTTTGATATTTTTGCCTTACTATAGCCTTGCATTTTGGGTAATTTTTTCGACATGATATATTATGGTGTTTTTGGCCATTTTTGCAACTGTCTTTGCTATGGCATGTCCTAGCAAGCTATTTTAGGTGGTTTTCAATTGTTTTCAGCTGTTTTTGGGACGTGTCAAATTTTGACATTTTTGCCTTACTATAGCCTTGCATTTTGGGTCATTTTGTCGACATGCTATATTATGGTGTTTTCTGCCATTTTTGCAACTGTCTTTGCTATGGTATGTCCTAGCAAGCAATTTTAGGTGGTTTTCAACTGTTTTCAGCTGTTTTTGGGACGTGTCAAATTTTGACATTTTTGCCATACTATAGCCTTGCATTTTGGGTCATTTTTTCGACATGCTATATTATGGTGTTTTCGGCCATTTTTGCAACTGTCAATGCTATGGCGTGTCTCGGAACGCTATCTAAGATGGTTTTCAACTGTTTTCAGCTGTTTTTGGGACGTGTCAAATTTTGACATTTTTGCCTTACTATAGCCTTGCATTTTGGGTCATTTTTTCAACATGCTAAATTATGGTGTTTATGGCAATTTTTGCAACTTTCTTTGCTATGACGTATCACGGCAGGCTATTTGAGATGGTTTTCAGCTGTTTTCAGCTGTTTTTGGAATATGTCAAATTTTGACATTTTTGCCATACTATAGCCTTGCATTTTTGGTCATTTTTTCAACATGCTATATTATGGTGTTTTGGGCCATTTTTGCAACTGTCTATGCTATGGCGTGTCTCGGAACACTATTTAAGATGGTTTTCAACTGTTTTCGGTTGTTTTTGGGACGTGTCAAATTTTGACATTTTTGCCATACTATAGCCTTGCATTTTGGGTGATTTTTTCAACATGCTATATTATGGTGTTTTTGGCCATTTTTGCAACTGTCTATGCTATGGCGTGTCTCGGAACACTATTTAAGATGGTTTTCAGCTGTTTTCAGCTGTTTTTGGAATATGTCAAATTTTGACATTTTTGCCTTACTATAGCCTTGCATTTTGGGTCATTTATTCGACATGCTATATTATGGTGTTTTGGGCCATTTTTGCAAATGTCTATGCTATGGCGTGTCTCGGAACGCTATTTAAGATGGTTTTCAACTGTTTTCAGCTGTTTTTGGGACGTGTCAAATTTTGATATTTTTGCCTTACTATAGCCTTGCATTTTGGGTCATTTTCTTAACATGCTATATTATGGTGTTTTGGGCCATTTTTGCAACTGTCTATGCTATGGCGTGTCTCGGAACACTATTTAAGATGGTTTTCAACTGTTTTCAGCTGTTTTTGGGACGTGTCAAATTTTGATATTTTTGCCTTACTATAGCCTTGCATTTTGGGTCATTTTTTCAACATGCTAAATTATGGTGTTTTTGGCCATTTTGCAACTGTGTATGCTATGGCGTGTCTCGGAACGCTATTTAAGATGGTTTTCAACTGTTTTCAGCTGCTTTTGGGACATGTCAAATTTTGACATTTTTGCCTTACTATAGCCTTGCATTTTGGGTCATTTTTTCAACATGCTAAATTATGGTGTTTTTGGCCATTTTTGCAACTGTCTATGCTATGGCGTGTCTCGGAACACTATTTAAGATGGTTTTCAACTGTTTTCAGCTGTATTTGGGATGTGTCAAATTTTGACATTTTTGCCTTGCTATAGCCTTGCATTTTGGGTCATTTCGTCGACATGTTACATTATGGTGTTTTCGGCCATTTTTGCAACTGTCTATGCTATGGCGTGTCTCGGAACGCTATCTAAGATGGTTTTCAACTGTTTTCAGCTGTTTTTGGGACGTGTCAAATTTTGATATTTTTGCCTTACTATAGCCTTGCATTTTGGGTAATTTTTTCGACATGATATATTATGGTGTTTTCGGCCATTTTTGCAACTGTCTTTGCTATGGCATGTCCTAGCAAGCTATTTTAGGTGGTTTTCAATTGTTTTCAGCTGTTTTTGGGACGTGTCAAATTTTGACATTTTTGCCTTACTATAGCCTTGCATTTTGGGTCATTTTTTCGACATGCTATATTATGGTGTTTTCTGCCATTTTTGCAACTGTCTTTGCTATGGTATGTCCTAGCAAGCTATTTTAGGTGGTTTTCAACTGTTTTCAGCTGTTTTTGGGACGTGTCAAATTTTGACATTTTTGCCATACTATAGCCTTGCATTTTGGGTCATTTTTTCGACATGCTATATTATGGTGTTTTCGGCCATTTTTGCAACTGTCAATGCTATGGCGTGTCTCGGAACGCTATCTAAGATGGTTTTCAACTGTTTTCAGCTGTTTTTGGGACGTGTCAAATTTTGACATTTTTGCCATACTATAGCCTTGCATTTTGGGTCATTTTTTCAACATGCTAAATTATGGTGTTTTTGGCCATTTTTGCAACTGTGTATGCTATGGCGTGTCTCGGAACGCTATTTAAGATGGTTTTCAACTGTTTTCAGCTGTATTTGGGATGTGTCAAATTTTGACATTTTTGCCATACTATAGCCTTGCATTTTGGGTCATTTCGTCGACATGTTACATTATGGTGTTTTCGGCCATTTTTGCAGCTGTCTATGCTATGGCGTGTCTCGGAACGCTACCTAAGATGGTTTTCAACTGTTTTCAGCTGTTTTTGGGATGTGTCAAATTTTGATATTTTTGCCTTACTATAGCCTTGCATTTTGGGTCATTTTTTCGACATGATATATTATGGTGTTTTCGGCCATTTTTGCAACTGTCTTTGCTATGGCATGTCCTAGCAAGCTATTTTAGGTGGTTTTCAACTGTTTTCAGCTGTTTTTGGGACGTGTCAAATTTTGACATTTTTGCCATACTATAGCCTTGCATTTTGGGTCATTTTTTCGACATGCTATATTATGGTGTTTTGGCCATTTTTGCAACTGTCTATGCTATGGCGTGTCTCGGAACGCTATCTAAGATGGTTTTCAACTGTTTTCAGCTGTTTTTGGGACGTGTCAAATTTTGACATTTTTGCCTTACTATAGCCTTGCATTTTGGGTCATTTTTTCAACATGCTAAATTATGGTGTTTATGGCAATTTTTGCAACTTTCTTTGCTATGACGTATCACGGAACGCTATTTGAGATGGTTTTCAGCTGTTTTCAGCTGTTTTTGGAATATGTCAAATTTTGACATTTTTGCCATACTATAGCCTTGCATTTTTGGTCATTTTTTCAACATGCTATATTATGGTGTTTTGGGCCATTTTTGCAACTGTCTATGCTATGGCGTGTCTCGGAACACTATTTAAGATGGTTTTCAACTGTTTTCGGTTGTTTTTGGGACGTGTCAAATTTTGACATTTTTGCCTTACTATAGCCTTGCATTTTGGGTCATTTTTTCGACATGCTACATTATGGTGTTTTGGGCCATTTTTGCAAATGTCTATGCTATGGCGTGTCTCGGAACGCTATTTAAGATGGTTTTCAACTGTTTTCAGCTGTTTTTGGGACGTGTCAAATTTTGATATTTTTGCCTTACTATAGCCTTGCATTTTGGGTCATTTTCTCAACATGCTAAATTATGGTGTTTTTGGCCATTTTTGCAACTGTCTATGCTATGGCGTGTCTCGGAACACTATTTAAGATGGTTTTCAACTGTTTTCAGCTGCTTTTGGGACATGTTAAATTTTGACATTTTTGCCTTACTATAGCCTTGCATTTTGGGTCATTTTTTCAACATGCTACATTATGGTGTTTTTGGCCATTTTTGCAACTGTGTATGCTATGGCGTGTCTCGGAACGCTATTTAAGATGGTTTTCAACTGTTTTCAGCTGTATTTGGGATGTGTCAAATTTTGACATTTTTGCCATACTATAGCCTTGCATTTTGGGTAATTTTTTCGACATGCTATATTATGGTGTTTTTGGCCATTTTTGCAAATGTCTATGCTATGGCGTGTCTCGGAACGCTATTCAAGATGGTTTTCAACTGTTTTCAGCTGTTTTTGGGACGTGTCAAATTTTGATATTTTTGCCTTACTATAGCCTTGCATTTTGGGTAATTTTTTCGACATGATATATTATGGTGTTTTCGGCCATTTTTGCAACTGTCTTTGCTATGGCATGTCCTAGCAAGCAATTTTAGGTGGTTTTCAACTGTTTTCAGCTGTTTTTGGGACGTGTCAAATTTTGACATTTTTGCCATACTATAGCCTTGCATTTTGGGTCATTTTTTCGACATGCTATATTATGGTGTTTTCGGCCATTTTTGCAACTGTCTATGCTATGGCGTGTCTCGGAACGCTATCTAAGATGGTTTTCAACTGTTTTCAGCTGTTTTTGGGACGTGTCAAATTTTGACATTTTTGCCTTACTATAGCCTTGCATTTTGGGTCATTTTTTCAACATGCTAAATTATGGTGTTTATGGCAATTTTTGCAACTTTCTTTGCTATGACGTATCACGGAACGCTATTTGAGATGGTTTTCAGCTGTTTTCAGCTGTTTTTGAATATGTCAAATTTTGACATTTTTGCCATACTATAGCCTTGCATTTTTGGTCATTTTTTCAACATGCTATATTATGGTGTTTTGGGCCATTTTTGCAACTGTCTATGCTATGGCGTGTCTCGGAACACTATTTAAGATGGTTTTCAACTGTTTTCGGTTGTTTTTGGGACGTGTCAAATTTTGAGCCTTGCATTTTGGGTCATTTTTTCGACATGCTACATTATGGTGTTTTGGGCCATTTTTGCAAATGTCTATGCTATGGCGTGTCTCGGAACGCTATTTAAGATGGTTTTCAACTGTTTTCAGCTGTTTTTGGGACGTGTCAAATTTTGATATTTTTGCCTTACTATAGCCTTGCATTTTGGGTCATTTTCTCAACATGCTAAATTATGGTGTTTTTGGCCATTTTTGCAACTGTCTATGCTATGGCGTGTCTCGGAACACTATTTAAGATGGTTTTCAACTGTTTTCAGCTGCTTTTGGGACATGTTAAATTTTGACATTTTTGCCATACTATAGCCTTGCATTTTGGGTCATTTTTTCAACATGCTACATTATGGTGTTTTTGGCCATTTTTGCAACTGTGTATGCTATGGCGTGTCTCGAACGCTATTTAAGATGGTTTTCAACTGTTTTCAGCTGTATTTGGGATGTGTCAAATTTTGACATTTTGCCATACTATAGCCTTGCATTTTGGGTAATTTTTTCGACATGCTATATTATGGTGTTTTTGGCCATTTTTGCAAATGTCTATGCTATGGCGTGTCTCGGAACGCTATTCAAGATGGTTTTCAGCTGTTTTCAGCTGTTTTTGGGACGTGTCAAATTTTGATATTTTTGCCTTACTATAGCCTTGCATTTTGGGTCATTTTTTCGACATGATATATTATGGTGTTTTCGGCCATTTTTGCAACTGTCTTTGCTATGGCATGTCCTAGCAAGCTATTTTAGGTGGTTTTCAATTGTTTTCAGCTGTTGTTAGGACGTGTCAAATTTTGACATTTTTGCCATACTATAGCCTTGCATTTTGGGTCATTTTTTTGACATGTTACATTATGGTGTTTTCGGCCATTTTTGCAACTGTCTATGCTATGGCGTGTCTCGGAACACTATTTAAGATGGTTTTCAACTGTTTTCAGCTGTTTTTGGGACGTGTCAAATTTTGACATTTTTGCCTTACTATAGCCTTGCATTTTGGGTCATTTTTTCGACATGCTATATTATGGTGTTTTCCCCCATTTTTGCAACTGTCTTTGCTATGGTATGTCCTAGCAAGCTATTTTAGATGGTTTTCAACTGTGTTCAGCTGTTTTTGGGACATCAAATTTTGACATTTTGCCATACTATAGCCTTGCATTTTTGGTCATTTTTCAACATGCTATATTATGGTGTTTTTGGCCATTTTTGCAACTGTCTATGCTATGGCGTGTCTCGGAACACTATTTAAGATGGTTTTCAGCTGTTTTCAGCTGTTTTTGGAATATGTCAAATTTTGACATTTTTGCCTTACTATAGCCTTGCATTTTGGGTCATTTATTCGACATGCTATATTATGGTGTTTTGGGCCATTTTTGCAAATGTCTATGCTATGGCGTGTCTCGGAACGCTTTTTAAGATGGTTTTCAACTGTTTTCAGCTGTTTTTGGGACGTGTCAAATTTTGATATTTTTGCCTTACTATAGCCTTGCATTTTGGGTCATTTTTTCAACATGCTATATTATGGTGTTTTCGGCCATTTTTGCAACTGTCTATGCTATGGCGTGTCTCGGAACGCTATCTAAGATGGTTTTCAACTGTTTTCAGCTGTTTTTGGGACGTGTCAAATTTTGATATTTTTGCCTTACTATAGCCTTGCATTTTGGGTCATTTTTTCAACATGCTAAATTATGGTGTTTTTGGCCATTTTTGCAACTGTGTATGCTATGGCGTGTCTCGGAACGCTATTTAAGATGGTTTTCAACTGTTTTCAGCTGCTTTTGGGACATGTCAAATTTTGACATTTTTGCCTTACTATAGCCTTGCATTTTGGGTCATTTTTTCAACATGCTAAATTATGGTGTTTTTGGCCATTTTTGCAACTGTCTATGCTATGGCGTGTCTCGGAACACTATTTAAGATGGTTTTCAACTGTTTTCAGCTGTATTTGGGATGTGTCAAATTTTGACATTTTTGCCTTGCTATAGCCTTTGCATTTTGGGTCATTTAAATCGACATGTTACATTATGGTGTTTTCGGCCATTTTTGCAACTGTCTATGCTATGGCGTGTCTCGGAACGCTATCTAAGATGGTTTTCAACTGTTTTCAGCTGTTTTTGGGACGTGTCAAATTTTGATATTTTTGCCTTACTATAGCCTTGCATTTTGGGTAATTTTTTCGACATGATATATTATGGTGTTTTCGGCCATTTTTGCAACTGTCTTTGCTATGGCATGTCCTAGCAAGCTATTTTAGGTGGTTTTCAATTGTTTTCAGCTGTTTTTGGGACGTGTCAAATTTTGACATTTTTGCCTTACTATAGCCTTGCATTTTGGGTCATTTTTTCGACATGCTATATTATGGTGTTTTCTGCCATTTTTGCAACTGTCTTTGCTATGGTATGTCCTAGCAAGCTATTTTAGGTGGTTTTCAACTGTTTTCAGCTGTTTTTGGGACGTGTCAAATTTTGACATTTTTGCCATACTATAGCCTTGCATTTTGGGTCATTTTTTCGACATGCTATATTATGGTGTTTTCGGCCATTTTTGCAACTGTCAATGCTATGGCGTGTCTCGGAACGCTATCTAAGATGGTTTTCAACTGTTTTCAGCTGTTTTTGGGACGTGTCAAATTTTGACATTTTTGCCTTACTATAGCCTTGCATTTTGGGTCATTTTTCAACATGCTAAATTATGGTGTTTTTGGCCATTTTTGCAACTGTGTATGCTATGGCGTGTCTCGGAACGCTATTTAAGATGGTTTTCAACTGTTTTCAGCTGTATTTGGGATGTGTCAAATTTTGACATTTTTGCCATACTATAGCCTTGCATTTTGGGTCATTTCGTCGACATGTTACATTATGGTGTTTTCGGCCATTTTTGCAGCTGTCTATGCTATGGCGTGTCTCGGAACGCTACCTAAGATGGTTTTCAACTGTTTTCAGCTGTTTTTGGGACGTGTCAAATTTTGACATTTTTGCCTTACTATAGCCTTGCATTTTGGGTCATTTTTTCGACATGCTATATTATGGTGTTTTCTGCCATTTTTGCAACTGTCTTTGCTATGGTATGTCCTAGCAAGCTATTTTAGGTGGTTTTCAACTGTTTTCAGCTGTTTTTGGGACGTGTCAAATTTTGACATTTTTGCCATACTATAGCCTTGCATTTTGGGTCATTTTTTCGACATGCTATATTATGGTGTTTTCGGCCATTTTTGCAACTGTCTATGCTATGGCGTGTCTCGGAACGCTATCTAAGATGGTTTTCAACTGTTTTCAGCTGTTTTTGGGACGTGTCAAATTTTGACATTTTTGCCTTACTATAGCCTTGCATTTTGGGTCATTTTTTCAACATGCTAAATTATGGTGTTTATGGCAATTTTTGCAACTTTCTTTGCTATGACGTATCACGGAACGCTATTTGAGATGGTTTTCAGCTGTTTTCAGCTGTTTTTGGAATATGTCAAATTTTGACATTTTTGCCATACTATAGCCTTGCATTTTTGGTCATTTTTTCAACATGCTATATTATGGTGTTTTGGGCCATTTTTGCAACTGTCTATGCTATGGCGTGTCTCGGAACACTATTTAAGATGGTTTTCAACTGTTTTCGGTTGTTTTTGGGACGTGTCAAATTTTGAGCCTTGCATTTTGGGTCATTTTTTCGACATGTTACATTATGGTGTTTTCGGCCATTTTTGCAACTGTCTTTGCTATGGCGTGTCTCGGAACGCTATTTAAGATGGTTTTCAACTGTTTTCAGCTGTTTTTGGGACGTGTCAAATTTTGATATTTTTGCCTTACTATAGCCTTGCATTTTGGGTCATTTTCTCAACATGCTAAATTATGGTGTTTTGGGCCATTTTTGCAACTGTCTATGCTATGGCGTGTCTCGGAACACTATTTAAGATGGTTTTCAACTCTTTTCAGCTGCTTTTGGGACATGTCAAATTTTGACATTTTTGCCTTACTATAGCCTTGCGTTTTGGGTCATTTTTTCGACATGCTACATTATGGTGTTTTTGGCCATTTTTGCAACTGTCTATGCTATGGCGTGTCTCGGAACGCTATTTAAGATGGTTTTCAACTGTTTTCAGCTGTATTTGGGATGTGTCAAATTTTGACATTTTTGCCATACTATAGCCTTGCATTTTGGGTAATTTTTTCGACATGCTATATTATGGTGTTTTTGGCCATTTTTGCAACTGTCTATGCTATGGCGTGTCTCGGAACGCTATTCAAGATGGTTTTCAACTGTTTTCAGCTGTTTTTGGGACATGTCAAATTTTGACATTTTTGCCTTACTATAGCCTTGCATTTTGGGTAATTTTTTCGACATGATATATTATGGTGTTTTCGGCCATTTTTGCAACTGTCTTTGCTATGGCATGTCTTAGCAAGCAATTTTAGGTGGTTTTCAACTGTTTTCAGCTGTTTTTGGACGTGTCAAATTTTGACATTTTTGCCTTACTATAGCCTTGCATTTTGGGTCATTTTTTTGACATGTTACATTATGGTGTTTTTGGCCATTTTTGCAACTGTCTATGCTATGGCGTGTCTCGGAACGCTATCTAAGATGGTTTTCAACTGTTTTCAGCTGTTTTTGGGACGTGTCAAATTTTGACATTTTTGCCTTACTATAGCCTTGCATTTTGGGTCATTTTTTCAACATGCTAAATTATGGTGTTTATGGCAATTTTTGCAACTTTCTTTGCTATGACGTATCACGGAACGCTATTTGAGATGGTTTTCAGCTGTTTTCAGCTGTTTTTGGAATATGTCAAATTTTGACATTTTTGCCATACTATAGCCTTGCATTTTTGGTCATTTTTTCAACATGCTATATTATGGTGTTTTGGGCCATTTTTGCAACTGTCTATGCTATGGCGTGTCTCGGAACACTATTTAAGATGGTTTTCAACTGTTTTCGGTTGTTTTTGGGACGTGTCAAATTTTGACATTTTTGCCTTACTATAGCCTTGCATTTTGGGTCATTTTTTCGACATGCTACATTATGGTGTTTTGGGCCATTTTTGCAAATGTCTATGCTATGGCGTGTCTCGGAACGCTATTTAAGATGGTTTTCAACTGTTTTCAGCTGTTTTTGGGACGTGTCAAATTTTGATATTTTTGCCTTACTATAGCCTTGCATTTTGGGTCATTTTCTCAACATGCTAAATTATGGTGTTTTTGGCCATTTTTGCAACTGTCTATGCTATGGCGTGTCTCGGAACACTATTTAAGATGGTTTTCAACTGTTTTCAGCTGCTTTTGGGACATGTTAAATTTTGACATTTTTGCCATACTATAGCCTTGCATTTTGGGTCATTTTTTCAACATGCTACATTATGGTGTTTTTGGCCATTTTTGCAACTGTGTATGCTATGGCGTGTCTCGGAACGCTATTTAAGATGGTTTTCAACTGTTTTCAGCTGTATTTGGGATGTGTCAAATTTTGACATTTTTGCCATACTATAGCCTTGCATTTTGGGTAATTTTTTCGACATGCTATATTATGGTGTTTTTGGCCATTTTTGCAAATGTCTATGCTATGGCGTGTCTCGGAACGCTATTCAAGATGGTTTTCAGCTGTTTTCAGCTGTTTTTGGGACGTGTCAAATTTTGATATTTTTGCCTTACTATAGCCTTGCATTTTGGGTCATTTTTTCGACATGATATATTATGGTGTTTTCGGCCATTTTTGCAACTGTCTTTGCTATGGCATGTCCTAGCAAGCTATTTTAGGTGGTTTTCAATTGTTTTCAGCTGTTGTTAGGACGTGTCAAATTTTGACATTTTTGCCATACTATAGCCTTGCATTTTGGGTCATTTTTTTGACATGTTACATTATGGTGTTTTCGGCCATTTTTGCAACTGTCTATGCTATGGCGTGTCTCGGAACACTATTTAAGATGGTTTTCAACTGTTTTCAGCTGTTTTTGGGACGTGTCAAATTTTGACATTTTTGCCTTACTATAGCCTTGCATTTTGGGTCATTTTTTCGACATGCTATATTCTGGTGTTTTCCCCCATTTTTGCAACTGTCTTTGCTATGGTATGTCCTAGCAAGCTATTTTAGATGGTTTTCAACTGTGTTCAGCTGTTTTTGGGACGTGTCAAATTTTGACATTTTTGCCATACTATAGCCTTGCATTTTTGGTCATTTTTTCAACATGCTATATTATGGTGTTTTTGGCCATTTTTGCAACTGTCTATGCTATGGCGTGTCTCGGAACACTATTTAAGATGGTTTTCAACCGTTTTCGGTTGTTTTTGGGATGTGTCAAATTTTGACATTTTTGCCTTACTATAGCCTTGCATTTTGGGTCATTTTTTTGACATGCTACATTATGGTGTTTTCGGCCATTTTTGCAACTGTCTACGTTATGGCGCATCTCGGAACGCTATTTAAGATGCTTTTTATCTGTTTCGGCTGTTTTTGGGACGTGTCAAATTTTGACATTATTGCCTTACTATAGCCTTGCATTTTGGGTCATTTTTTTGACATGCTACATTATGGTGTTTATGGCCATTTTTGCAACTGTCTTTGCTATGGTATGTCCTAGCAAGCTATTTTAGGTGGTTTTCAATTTTTTTCAGCTGATTTTGGGACGTGTCAAATTTTGACATTTTTGCCTTACTATAGCCTTGCATTTTGGGTCATTTTTTCGACATGCTACATCATGGTGTTTTCGGCCATTTTTGCAACTGTCTATGCTATGGTGTGTCTCAGAACGCTATTTAAGAGGGTTTTCAACTGTGTTCAGCTGTTTTTTGGACGTGTCAAATTTTGACATTTTTGCCTTACTATAGCCTTGCATTTTGGGTGATTTTTTCAACATGCTATATTATGGTCTCTTGGCCGTTTTCGCAACTGTCTATGCTATGGCGTATCTCGGAACGCTATTTAAGATGTTTTTCAACTGTTTTCAGGTGTTTTTGGGATGTGTCAAGTTTTGACATTTTTGCCTTACTATAGCCTTGCACTTTGGGTCATTTTTTCAACATGCTATATTGTGGTGTTTTTGGACATTTTTGCAACTGTCTCTCCTATGGCGTGTCTCAGAACGCTATTTAAGATGGTTTTCAACTGTTTTCGATTGTTTTTGGGACGTGTCAAATTTTGACATTTTTGCCTTACTATAGCCTTGCATTTTGGGTCATTTTTTCAACATGCTATATTGTGGTGTTTTTGGCCATTTTTGCAACTGTCTATGCTATGGCGTATCTCGGAACACTATTTAAGATGGTTTTCAACTGTGTTCAGCTGTTTTTGGGACGTGTCAAATTTTGACATTTTTGCCTTACTATAGCCTTGCATTTTGGGTCATTTTTTCAACATGCTATATTATGGTGTTTTTGGCTGTTTTCACAACTGTCTTTGCAATGGCGTGTCTTGGCAGGCTATCTTAGGTGGTTTTCAACTGTTTTCAGCTGTTTTTGGGACGTGTCAAATTTTGACATTTTTGCCATACTATAGCCTTGCATTTTTGGTCATTTTTTCGACATGCTATATTATTGTGTTTTTGGCCATTTTTGCAACTGTCAATGCTATGGCATATCTCGGAACGCTATTTAAGATGGTTTTCAACTGTTTTCAATGTTTTTGGGATGTGTCAAGTTTTGACATTTTTGCCTTACTATAGCCTTGCATTTTGGGTCATTTTTTCACCATGCTATATTATGGTGTTTTTGGCCATCGTTGCAACTGTCTATGCTATAGCGTGTCTCGGAACATTATTTAAGATGGTTTTCAACTCTTTTCGATTGTTTTTGGGACGTGTCAAATTTTGACATTCTTGCCTTACTATAGAATTGCATTTTGGGTCATTTTTTTGACGTGCTATATTATGTTCTCTTGGCCGTTTTCGCAACTGTCTATGCTATGGCGTATCTCGGAACGCTATTTAAGATGTTTTTCAACTGTTTTCAGCTGTTTTTGGGATGTGTCAAGTTTTGAAATCGTTTGACATACTATAGCCTTGCATTTTGGGTCATTTTTTCAACATGCTATATTATGGTGTTTTTGGCCATTTTTGCAACTGTCTCTCCTATGGCGTGTCTCAGAACGCTATTTAAGATGGTTTTCAACTGTTTTCGATTGTTTTTGGGACGTGTCAAATTTTGACATTTTTGCCTTACTATAGCCTTGCATTTTGGGTCATTTTTTCGACATGCTATATTGTGGTGTTTTTGGCCATTTTTGCAACTGTCTATGCTATGGCGTATCTCGGAACACTATTTAAGATGGTTTTCAACTGTGTTCAGCTGTTTTTGGGACGTGTCAAATTTTGACATTTTTGCCATACTATAGCCTTGCATTTTGGGTCATTTTTTCAACATGCTATATTATGGTGTTTTTGGCTGTTTTCACAACTGTCTTTGCAATGGCGTGTCTTGGCAGGCTATCTTAGGTGGTTTTCAACTGTTTTCAGCTGTTTTTGGGACGTGTCAAATTTTGACATTTTTGCCATACTATAGCCTTGCATTTTGGGTCATTTTTTCGACATGCTATATTATTGTGTTTTTGGCCATTTTTGCAACTGTCTATGCTATGGCGTATCTCGGAACGCTATTTAAGATGGTTTTCAACTGTTTTCAATGTTTTTGGGACGTGTCAAGTTTTGACATTTTTGCCTTACTATAGCCTTGCATTTTGGGTCATTTTTTCACCATGCTATATTATGGTGTTTTTGGCCATCGTTGCAACTGTCTATGCTATAGCGTGTCTCGGAACACTATTTAAGATGGTTTTCAACTGTTTTCAGCTGTTTTTGGGATGTGTCAAGTTTTGACATTTTGGTTCATTTTTTCAACATGCTATATTATGGTGTTTTTGGCCATTTTTGCAACTGTCTCTCCTATGGCGTGTCTCAGAACGCTATTTAAGATGGTTTTCCACTGTTTTCAGCTGTTTTTGGGACGTGTCAAATTTTGACATTTTTGCCTTACTATAGCCTTGCATTTTGGGCCATTTTTTTGACATGCTATATAATTTTTTTTTTCCATTTTTTGTGCTATGGCCCATCTTGGAACTGTATTCAAGGTGGTTTTGTATTGCTGTCAGCTGTTTTTGGGACGTGTAATTTCTTTTTGACATTTTATATAGCCTTGCTTTTTTGGTCATTTTTTCAACTTGCTATTTTATGGGGTTTTGCGTTGGTTTTGGATGTTTTTTTAACACTGTATGCTATAACATGGTTGTTAATGCTATATTAATATTGATATATATTGATATATATTAATATTGATATTCACAACATTGCCATTTACATCAAAAACAATAACTTACAGTTATAATGTTATACTCTACACAGATAAAAAAAAATAACGTTCTGCAAACATTGGCACGAAGCACTCTGCACTCATTTTTAAAATTATACTTTTTTCATTATTAATAGAACTATTGTTCTTGTTGTGGCTGGTCATTAACGTATATTTGAGTTTGGTCTCTTTATGGGATTTTTCTGTTTTTAATAGAATATTGCTAGCCTTATCCTTTAAAAAAATAGAGGAATTACCAAAGCTGCTGAGGATGTTGTTGAAATTATTGAGATAATAGTAGCCTTCCTCCAACACTGTTTTGTTTCCATGGGTGATGTTGATTAGTCTGTAGGAGTCTGCCACTGTGCTGGTGCTGAGAAAAAACAAATCGGTTGTTTAATAAACAAAAAAAAATGCAGAAGACCAGAGTTCAAGAGGAACCAGACTGCTTTACCAGGTAATATTATTTCTGTCAACTGGTTAACTGACTAATCATTTCAGTTGCACTTGTATATTTTCATATGGTTTGTAAGCAAAGATCTTGATATGTAAAGAAAATGGTAGAAAAATTATCAAATTGTAGGAGAGTAATAAGTACAAAATATTACTCTGAAGTGTATTGTTGTAGTGGCATGAGATTCAAATACTCATGTAAAGTAAAAGTACCTCAAATTTGTACTTAAGTGCAGTAATTAAGTAAATACACTTTGTTATATTCCACCACTGGCCAATATGTACAAAACTGCTTAATAAATTGAATAAGTTTGACTCACTTGCAGCAGTTGGGGTAAACCACATCTGCAAAGAACTCCATCCCAACGATTGCAAATGAGTAATAGAAGATGATTAAGGTCAATCCCAGACTTGCCATCCTGGGGAAGAGCTCAAACATGGTGTCCAACACGTTCCGATACCTCTGCTTTATCTTAAACAACCTGTGGAAGATAACAGAGCAACATTTTAACATAAATCACGATATGAAATATTTGTAGATATACATTATACTCTTAACAGTAAGAAATAGAAGCATACCGTAGCAACTGCAGTGGTCTGAGAACTACAATAAAATAAAATGGTTCCATATCAAAGGCAAGGGCAATCAGGCCGAGGAAGGCAAATACTGTCACAGAGAAGTCAAACCTGGACAGATGAGGACAGGGAGCATTAACACCAAAAACACAGAGCCAGTGTTTGGTACATGCTGAAATAAATTTTAGATGTATTTTCTAATATAGAATATATATTACAATTACTGAAGTTTTAGTTTAGAGTACTGAATCCAAATGTACAGACTCGATAAAGGATGTACCAAATGAAATTTTTTTTTTTTTTGTATTTGAACCCTCTATTAAGGTTTTCAAATGAAGCTTTTTAAAGTGTCCGTCGTAACATTTTTATGTATTTAGGTCAAACAAAATCCAAAATTTAAATAGTTTCTTATTGGACTAAATGAGTTGGCATTTTATATTAAATCAACTTGCTTTCAAGGTCTAGTGTGGGGAATTTAGTGGCATCTAGTGGCTAAGGTAGCAGATTACAGCCGACTAAAACTTCTCCCATGTGCCTAGCATGTAGAACTAAGAAAACCAACAAAAAAACATTAATAGCAAGAGTCAGTGTTTGGTTTGTCTGATTTGGACTGCTGTAGAAATAGGGGGGTGCCATATGGCTTACTCCTAGGACTAGGACCCACTCCATATATGAATATAAACGGCTCATTCTAAGGTAATGAAAACAATTCTTATTTTCTGGTCATTATATGCAAAAGAAAACACACTTACTATATTCCATTTCTGCCAATATATGTCCCCTTAAATCTTACATGCAGAACCTTTAATGTATAGTATAATGTAATTTAGACAGGCGTGTGCTCTGTTTTTGTTTGCAGAAGAGCAAAATGTTTTTCGACCAAAGTGAAAATGTTGTCTTTGAAACTAAACTAAACTCCAACAAACATTGACTGAAGATATTTTGTGAGAAAAAAACATGTTGTGAATTTTGACAATCATTACATCTATCTTTTTTCAACAAATTTTGACTTATGGATTTTACAAAGCTCTGGAGTTACTGGAAATGTTTTGGACCAAACAAGCTTGAAACGATCCCACACAGAAACTGGTCGAATTTAATGCTACAAACTAGGGATGAATGACATTGGCTTGTTTGCCGATATCAATACATCCATTTATTTCTCCCATCTAATTTTAGTGACCATCTAGGCCCCTCTGTAGTCTAATAATCATATTATGCATACTCTTATCATGATAACCCACCAGCAGATGGTGACATAAAATACAACTCTTTTCAGTGTATGATTTGTACATGTTCACTACAAAAATAAATAAATGAACAGAAAATGAAATGAAATCAGCCTATTGGTCGATTCTGATATTTCATTTAAAAGCCAATATCGACCAATACCAATGACATGGTAATATTATCGTGTATCCCTACCACACGCAGTATAATACTAACAATATTGGTGTAGCCTAATCTTAATCTGCTGCAAAGCCCTTAGCCCATATGGGGCGCACACCCTACCAGATGAGCTGGAGGCTGCCCCAGCAATACTGGGTTTAAAGAAAAATGAATAGACATGCAAACAAAAGCTACACATTATTCGTACAATCATTCGTACATTGACTTAGAAATTTGAATGTCGATGTCATAAATTAAGCTTTGAACTATTCGATACAACCCTGTATACAAGTCTGAAGTTTTGGAGTCAGTACTCTTTCAATACATCAATGACCCAGTATCCATGTTATTACTCACAGATTCCACCCAGAGCTGAAATAAGCCATTGGCCCCAAACCAGTTATTTTCAATAACACCTCTACACCATAGACTAAAAGTGAAAGGACAGAGGGAGAGTTAATATTCGTATGAGTGCATATAAACAACTTAAATTCTTGACACCCTCTATGACCAATTTCATAGCATATGATGGTTTTCTACTCACTGGTCAGGAAAACAATGTAACTCCAAGGGACAAATCTGGACCAGGAAAATCCACCTGCATGAGAACAGGAAGTTAAGAAATCTGTCATGCAAAACACTTCCCTCAGTCACACACGTTTATGTCATCAGGAAAGATCTTACTATTCAGTGTATACGTCTCCACGAGGATCCACACACCGTTGATGGCCACAACCGCATCTGCAGCCACAAAAAAAGGTTAAAAAAGTTTACGATGCGAGACTTTGCCTTGGTATCTCAGGGAGAATGTAAATGGTTTCACTTACACATGGCATACTGGAAGGCCTTTGACTTCACAAGCAGGTTGATGCCTATTAAACAAGAGAAAAAAACGTGCTGAGAACAAAGACTTCAGAGACAGGTTTGTTTAGGCCAAAGCTCCTCCAAAGGTAAGTTAGATTTAAGACTTTTTAATGCCACAATTTTACAAAAAACAAAATTATGAACTGGCATTAATTACTTACAGCTTGGGCCCATTTTATTGTAACATTAATTTTTTTCTATCTCATGGCGGAGGCAAGGTTAGAACAGAACTGGTGTTCTCTGAGGCGATTCAGGGTCATTTTGTTTTTCTCACTGTGTGATTTCACTGCCTTGATTCCCACCATGCCAAGTTTGAAAAATTTTTGCATACACATATACATGTTGAAAGTACACCCAGCCTCTTATGCAGTGCTGTGTACTGGTTTCAGCCATGCTGCAAAATCTTGGTTACAAAGACAGTTTTCAATGAATCTGCACCTCTTCATGTCTTCCAGGACACAGGGAGAGCTAGCTTTCAGACAGCTGTGAAACAGATATGAGTGTTTTTGGTTCTGCTATCCTGATCTGTGTCACATTAATGCAAGAGGTATCGAGTTTTTTTTTTTAATAGATGTTATCAATCAGTGTTATCAGCTTTTTAATTAATTAACTGAATGCCAGGGGAGGCCTGTTAGTCTGAACAAGAAAAGAAGGGAAAAAGAGAACTTGCCCTTGAAAATGAGGAAGGTTGTTTGTGGTAAGTCATCAAACCAATATTCTCCACTTCGTCTTGCCTAAACACACACATATGCAGTATTTTTACATTAAAAGGAACCAAATTAGAGTGAAATATAACTGTACAGTACAAATGCAAGACTGCTTACCTTCCATTTAAGACCAGTCACTTCATAGAATTTATAGAAGTCCTGTAGACTGAAGCACAGCAAACAGAAAATGTAACAATGCGATACAGTGCAGAAGGATTTTAAATGAAAAGGTGTGTGTCGGGCAGTAACCTGAGCATCGGAGCCCCTGAGGTGTTAAGAGCTTTATAAGTAAGGAAGCGGTCCCTTGCAGACATCCGAGGTCTGTAAAATCGCATCAGACCATCAAACTGTTTCAGCGACACGCCCATCGGCCTCTGGAGAGGAAACAACATCAGCACAGACACAAAGTAGACGCTGTGAGTGCTTCATATAAGATGAATAATTTGTACCAAAAATTAGACATAACCCTGAGGTCATACCTGCCGGCTAACTAACAGCTGAAAGGCGTGATCAATAGCAGAGCGTTTGTGAAGTAAAAGTGATTTAAACTTCATCTTCTCAACGTCATTAAACGTGTCAAACACCACAGCGAGGAGCTTGAGGGAACAGAGAAGTGAAGCTGATGAGCGATCATGTTTATTTCAATAGCAATGAAATGTTCAAAGTGGTGGAGACAAGGCTATTTGTACCAGGTTCATGATGAAGTAGAGCTCTATGGAGAGGTAAACAATGAAGAAAACACAGGACCAGCGGTTCTTGGAGTACGATGGCATCATCACATCAGGGAAACTATAAGAAAGAAGGAAGCAGGAGATACACAAGTCATGCGATAAAAACCAAAAATTGTAGAATCGGCCTAAGCATGTGGTGAAGGGAAAAAAAACTACATTTGTGAGGGGCTCTAAAAGTGGGAAGTACTGCTGCTTGCATGCCGTGTGTGTACACATGAAACGGAAAACAGAACAGTACATGCACTGCTGTACTTACTTTGCTGTGGTCAGCAGCACAAACAGACTGACGAGGCTGTTCTCCAGAGTGCTGAAGTACTGCGGTGAGAGAGGACAGGAATCAGGAAATGTGACCACTACAGACACAAAAAAATCCCCCAAAACTTACATAACTCACACAAACTAATGACCGGCACAGAAGAGTCAACATACCGGATCAGCAGTGTTTGGAGAGAAGAGGCAGAAACCTGGGACAAGATAACAAGATAGTCAAGCACTGAGAGTACCAAAAAAACCCTGCTCCTTTCAAAGACAGATGATTGAACCTGAACTATTTTTTAATTTTCATTAAAGAGGGCAGAGGAAGAAGTAGCCTTTAAAACATATTTTATCCACCTAAAAAATGTATATTTGTTTATGTGTGCATGTGTGTGGGCATGGGCAGCACAGTGGTGTCGTGGTTAGCACTGTTGCCTCACAGCAAGAGGTTTCCTGGTTCAATACCAGGTTGGGACAAGGTTGGGCAGGTCAGGTTGATTGGTGACTCTAAATTGCCTGTAGGTGTGACTGTGAGCATGAAAGGTTGCCTCTTGTCTTACAGCTTTACCCTTAATGTCCGACAGCAATTTCCAACGGAAAAGTGAAGCCGCCGCATTGCCGTCTTCAAAATCAGACTGCTGGTCTATCACTGCCTCTATCAGTCACTTTGTTTGTGTTATTGTGGCACTGTCATTTAAAGTGATTTCATTAGATTCACCAAAGACACACAATAACACAAAATAACTAAGTGATTGTGGCAGCTGCAGAGAAGCGTCTCATGTGTTCAGGGATGTTAAATCGCTGTTTTCTCAGTGAAGTATGGTGGCTTTGACGAGAGCATAAATGAGTCACTGAAGCCGTTAACAGCTTCCCTGTTGGAATGGGCTTTCTGACAGCAAGGTAAAGCAGTGAAATACTCTCAATGTAGTGTACACGTAATCTGGTTTAGATTTTTTTGTGGGATTTATTCTAGGTGGCTGAAACAATCTTGTTGGGGCACTGGTGGCTGAGTGGATAAAGCAGGCGCCCCAAAATCAGTGTCCTTGACACAGCAGCCTTGGGTTTGACTCCCGCTCAAGGCCCTTTGCAGCATGTCATCACCACTCTCTTGCCCCCTTTCACACTATTGATCTGTCCTATCTAATAAAGGCTAAAATGACAAAAAAAATAAATCTGTTTTGTTGTAGCCCACAGCAGTACATTGCTTAGCTTCAGCACTTCTCCAAACTCAGAGCATGCCGACCGATATCTACTGTAGGTGATACACCGACTATGGATTAGTACCTCATAAAAACCCCAATTCAAAAAATGTGAACTTTCCCTTTTATTATAGATTAAAAATAATAAGCATTCTTACCCAAGATAGCAAATATAACCATGAAGAAGAGCAGCAGCAGGAGGATGTCAATAAAAGGTGGGAGGGACTGGAAGATCTGACGTAAGTTTCTGATTGGAGGAAAGAAATCTTGTCAGGGATGACTGCGTTTAACAGTTAAATCACTGGCTTTATGTTCCAAAGAGTGGGATAAAATACTACAAAAGGGGACAATAACTTTGAAGAGACCAAAAAAATCCAGATGCTTGCCACTCTTAGACACTGTCAAAGACATCTTGATGGCTCAAACGGAGCACAAATCTTAATGCCTGCCAGATTTTGTCTGGCTTTGCAAGCTTACCAAGAAGCATAACTGTTTTTTGTTCATATGAGAAGAATTATGTTTTGGAGACTGAAAGGGCTCTGAATAATCTTTCTTTTATACTCTCTGGTGTCTTTCATTATACAAAGAGGATAGGGTTAAGACTGTCGTGAAATCTTTTAAAATTGAGGAGGCTGACATATCTATTTGGCTATGGATTTGTGTGAATCTGTATGTTTGTTTAGGTCATTATGTACCTGCGCACAGCACCACAGTATCGACAGTCCACCAAGAATATTGGTCTGAGAGCTCTGGTCACTCTCACATGAGACGTCTGTCTGATCAGAACCACTATGGCTTCTACGAACTGTAGCAGCAACACGCACGTCTGAACAAGAAGAAGAGACACCATTAGCAATGTGCAGGAACAGAAGCTGGATCCCAGCCTATAACATCGGGCCTGTGGACAGCAGGGTGACAGCCTTCCCTCAGTGGACCAAAACCTACAAGAGTGAGCAACCAGCATGCTGAAGTGACTGTTATGCCATAAGAAAGTATCCATCATGGATCAGTTACCTTCACCATGGTCCTCTTGTGTCGTATGAAGATGTCGAAGCCTAACCAGCGGAGTTTCATGCAAAGCTCAAATGCCACCATAACCAAAGCCAGCAGCTCCAGAGTGGCATGAACCTGCAGAGGCATCAAATACGCAGGTGCTTTTACAGGAACCTGTATGTGTAAGCTTACATAAGCTTGTATTTGTGCATAGGTTTACTCACATAAACGTCCAGGCGCAGTGAGGGCACAGCGGGAGCTTCACACAGCGACAGCATCATCAGCAGCAGGCCTGTCAGCAGCTCCATCATGTAGAACAGGTGGTTGTGTGCAAACAGGTACGCTGCCAGCGCCTTTGGGTTTCGAGGGTGCGTGAAGAACTTATCATTGTTCTCTCCCTCCTGTACATGAAATTAAAAGCACATATACAAACCACACAATGTAAGCCTTCTTTTATTGAGAGCCTTAGCACTAACTGGTGCGAGAACCCTTGTGATGAAAGAAATCATTATTATTTATGCCAATTAACTGCATTTTTGATAGCTTGAAAACTCACAAAATTGTGCAAACACATCAGAACTGGTGAAAAAAATGTTTTTATGCTTGTGCATGACCATTTGGCTTGATTGCACCCACCGTAAAATTTCTATAAGGTAGCAACCATGGTACGTTTCTCCTAGATAAATGAAAATTGGGAGGCGCATGTACTGTAATACCCCAAGACTTGAAAAACAACTAATGGAGTCATATCCCAAACCTAAGACCAAGTAAGTAATTTTTTTTGCAGTTTTAGTGTATTTTGGTACATTTCACGGCTGTACTATAGCACACTCCCCCTAAAGAATGAATAACATCACCTTCAAATTTGGTCAGTACTATCTTTGTAACTCAATGATGGAAAGTTGTTTAAGTTTTTGTGGAACGCTGTTGTCATGGTGTGGTGGTCATTTTTCATGCACTAACATGAAACAGGAAATTCCTGTCGCTTCAATGCATATTGTCTAATCTGGCCCAAATGTTTAACACTTAATAAGAGTCTTGGCCTGAGGACATTTACATGCCAACATTGAGTCAAAGTAATCTGGCCACCTACTGGCGGCAGGAAGTAGGTTTTGTGTGACAAACATAATTCAGTTTACAAAAAATGTACATTGTGTAGCCTACACTTGATATACAGCAACAAAATGTGTGTTTGGTGGGCAGTCTTCTAGCTTTGCATGGTGGACACAGTACAAAGATTGCAATACCTCAATTCCAGTGCCACACACTTTAAGAAGGAAATAACATCTACACTCCTCATTCCTGCAATCTGACAATCACGGAAATGCATGACCATGTCAACAATCGCCCTGCTAGTACCTTTGACCTGCCAGAAGGTGCAAGGGCCTGTTTATCGCTGTTTGCAGCTTTACTGGATTTACTGGATTTCAGCTAATGCAATGACTGTCGCACCACTATGGAGCAGTAACTGTGGTCTAAGAAACATAATGCATTAGCATAAATTAAAAATGACATACTGACGCAGTGACAAATTTTCTTGTACTGAATGTAAAAAATAATAATTAGAAGTTACCATATGGTGTTACCGCAAAAAGTAACCAAATGCGAGTTATCCTTTCACAATGCTCATGTGTGCTCAAGTGTGGTAAATGTTTTCTATCAACAAAATTGTAGCTTCTCTTAAAAGTACCCTGTGGAATTTCTGACTACTACTGGTGCTATAGAGCAATCATTTCACAAGCAAGTCCCTGTTTTCTTTTCATCGTGTACACACACATTGAGGGACGTACACAAGTATATGACGGCAGCAAAAATATTTCTACTGCCAGATCCACGCAACGCCACTGATCACCAGTTGGTAAAAGTAATGTGCAAAGACATGCACCAAAAAAAGGCAGCAAAGAAGTGCTTGCAAGTATTAATATAAACAAAACCTAATTTATAGTATTTCGAAAAACTCAGAAATTCATGCAAGACATTATCAGGTCTTAAGGATACACGTGATGCATACTGGTAAGAAAATGTGAATGTTGAAAGATAACCTTAAACTGTTAGATAACCCTAACCCTAACCCCAACACCTTTACCATCATTACACATGAATTGTACAAATAAACGTTCTTGTATTAATTGTGAGCAGATCAGTTATCAACCAAGAAATTCCATATTTGTGCGTCCCGACTTTCATCCATCCATCCATTTTCTACTGCTTATCCGGGGTCAGGTCGCGGGGACAGCAGCCTTAGCATGGAAGCCCAGACTTCCCTCTCCCCGGCCACTTCGTCCAACTCTTCCCGGGGGATCCCGAGGCGTTCCCAGGCCAGCTGGGAGACATACTCCCTACTTTCATTTTTATTTTAAAGTACCTCATATCTTATCTGATTTATTACTTCCAGCAGCTGTTCATGGCGTAAACATCGACTCAATGACAGAGCACAAAGTTTAACCCTCTCTACAGTGTGGAGGGTGTAATAAAAAACCAATATATGACCTTGTGGACTCAGCTGCCCTGTACACTCAGTTAATAACAAATACCATAATCCACTGCTTTTGTGTACCTGCAGGTAGATGGCCGCCTCCTGGTAGTTCATCTCCCAGCTTTGACGTAAGGACACATTTTGGGCTCTGTGGTTTTGTGGCCCAGGTGTGGAGATCACAGCATTGCTCACTATGTCATAATTGCCTCCTCCTCCATCTGTAAGAATACATGGTATTGTCAGTGTACTGATACAGTGCCTATGTGGAAAAGAACAACTAACTGCATGACTAGTTGTGTTTTAATATGTCTATATACAGGTCACAGTCACACACATAGCGGTTATGGGCCTACCAGTGCAGTCTAGTTCTATCTGGAGGGCATAGGAGGAGATCACTACTGGACCCCCATTGTGGATCTGTTCATCATGGGAACCAGCCGCCTGTCTGCATATGCACTCCATTAATCAGTCTGGATTGTTTTGTGTCCCAGCTGTGTGAATGAGTCAAGATCCCTGAAGTCCACAGCACAATTGTGTGTGTAAGTGTGTCATTCACGGTGCTCTGGTCTTGGTCCAGCATCCACACACATCTGGAGATACAGATGGCCAAACATTCCACTCGGGCCTGATGCAAACTCCAGAAACAGAGTCCGGATGCAAGTCCTTACAGATCCAGAAACATTCAGGCTGAACTGGGGGATCAAAGTGACACTGGAGACAGAGCACCATTCAAAACTCCTGACAATGCTTATGAGGCTCAGTACTTCTTTGACAATCGGATGTGTCTTTTGGCAAGAAGTGTCTCTTACAGATGCCCTGATGAGAGATTCTTAAACACTTGCACGCATTAGCCTCCTGGCTTTGCCGCAGAGTTTGTTCTTTGAACCTTGTCCGTACAAAAGTTGCGTGTTTGCACTGATGTCACATTGTCTACAGTGACGCCTTCCTACCACAGACATGAGACAGACAGTTAAACCACAGGAGGAATTAATCCTGCGTGACACGACAAAGAGCAACTAACTTCAAAAGACAGGGAAGCCATCTAGATATCTAATAACAATGAAAAAGCAATAAGCCACTGAAGGACAAAACACAAACACAGATAGTGCAGTTTTAAGAAACAATTAGTCTTCCAATTAACTCAAAAGTACAACTGAAAAAGATGAAATCCAGGTTATCTCTAAGTATTTTCTAACAGCTTCAAATTACAGATCAACACAGGATCCCTCATACATATAAATCAGCATCTTTCTTGAATAGGCAATCTCTCTGTGTATCTCTCAGCAGCTGCATAGTTCAGTCTATCTGGATGCTCTTCCCACGTTCTATACATCACATGTTTCTGCTTCAGGCATGACTCCTTGGAATAAAACAACGTGGAGACCATATGAGTCTCTGAGATGCAGTCACAGACTGTTTCCATCCACCGTGACAGCAGCAGATTGATCTGAAGTGCGAAGATCAAATTCCAGTCCAGCGGCAGCCTGGCTGTTATCCTGACAGAAGCACACCCCGTGTCTGCCGTGTGTCACTCCAACCCTTCATTTGTTTGAGAACAATAACATGTTCGGAGCTCTCCGTCAAAAACACGGCGGGGTCAGGCTCACAGAAACACAAACAGGATCATGACCGTTTCTCCCAGGAAAAATAAAATCTAGTTTTGTGGTGATCTAAAGGTTCCTGACCACCAGCAGTAAAGCCGAACACCACACTCTTATCCAAGCATGTGATTTGTCGCTGAGGTGATACAAAGCAGCTGTCTTTCTCAGTGTCAAGGTTCAAACTCCCTCTCTTTCCAGAAAGCTCCAACAGCAATCAGCAAGAACAGTGTGATACTTCCCCCATGTCCACCACTCCCAAGTATCCTGAGGAAAAAAACTCCTCTCCTCTTCCTGTTCACCTCCAGAGCCAGACAAAATGATCCAGTACGCTAACACACACAGAAACACTTACACACCGGCTGCAGACATTCAAACACACAACACACACACATGCAGCCCATGAGCACTAGGGAGGGGCGGAGGGGTGCACCCGGTCTGCTGAGGCAGCAGTTTCTCAGACGGGTCATTTTGTAGCTTATATGTGAGGAATACAAAGGCAGCAGGATTACTATGTTGAGTGGATGCATGGATACCCATACGTACTGCGCGCGCACGCACACACACACACACACACACACACACACACACACACACACACACACACACACACGTGATGTCAGAGCGTGGTAGACAATCTCTGCTCTCCATTAAAGCAGTGTGGCCTGGACGTGCAGCTCGTATGTGTCTGACTGTCAACAACATGAAATAGCTTCAGATTTTGCAGATGCATATCTGGTGAGTAGATGAGCATTCTTCTTATGTGTTTATTTGGCAAGGACAAATGCATGACAAATTCCTTCATAAGAAAGTAGATGCTATGCATACAGGTTTCTAGCCAAGGCTAATTTGCAACCCCTATCCCTGTTAGGCTTTCAAAATTTTAACTTAATCTCATAAACTATAAAGCTATATTATCATATACAAAATACTATTCTGTTACTACTATAAATATTTATTTAAATAAAAACAAAAACAATAAATTGTAAAGTCAAAAATAGATGATCAACTCTCAGACAAGAATCATTTTAAAAAACATATACCTTTATGTGAGCTACAGCATGGCTTAATGAGAATTTTTGTTGGTCTCTGTGCACTTGATCCTTCATTCATACAAAAACAACCAACCAGCCTACATTTGGTTGCCAGTTTATCTGGTAAAACCTCACATAAACTAACTTTATTTAAACTTATTAAAGAGGTGTTGATTCGTTTTGATGTCGTTCTTGAGGCTGTAGTTTGCGTTAATCTTATATATGTTATATTTTATGTTATATACAGTACATATGAAATACAAAAACAAACAACAAAATTACCTTAAAAAGTATGTTTTTATTTTATATATTTCACTATATTTTTTATGTTATGTAATTTTCAATATAAAATTATGACAGGACTGTTTACATGCAGGTATGTGTATATGGATATGTGTATGAGTGTGTGTGCTTGTATGTATGTAAGTGCGTGTGCACACGCGAGTTAATAATTAATTAATTGAGGAGTCACTGAGAAGGGGTAGGAAACAGTAAGTTTATACTTCTTACTCCTCCTTTTTTTGAACATATAATTCCTTGAGTTGTGTAAAGATTTCATCCATTTCAGTTACTCTTATTTTGTTTTATTTTGATCTTTTTGTGTTTTATTTGTTTGACATGTCGGAAATAAATACCAATCAGTCAGTCAAAAGTTGGAATTTGCTGCAAGGTTGTTAATATTAGACTGCATTACTTTGACCTAACCGAGAAGATATGATCACAATGATTTTTGCTTTAACTGTACATCCAATGATTCACGGGCCTCCCCTTACATACATACAGTTTACATAACTCCCCTGTGGCTGAGGACGAGGACATGACAACTTACTTTCGTCTCCTCTCTCAGTCTCCTCGTTGAGCAGCCCGCTGTTTGCTTCGTCCCAGGTTAAGATGAGAGGCACATCGTCGTCAGACTCCATACTTGCAGATAAACAAGCTGCAACCAGCCTCGATTAACTAACGTTTAATTAGAGATAATCGTAGCTACCAACTTGCTAAATAAGTACGCGTTTAGTTCCGAAAACAGCAAGACAATTGCACATCTTTGGTGCTCACAGCTAGTCCTGGGCAAACAAACCGATACTTTTGTAGGCTGCTGGGATGAGAGCTAACAACCAGTTTAAGTGTCTCTTTAAATGCAAAATAGGAACGGGTGGCTTTCGAGTTGCGCACAAGGCCTGTCTGTTGCAGATTTGGTCTTTGTCCTGTCACAGACGGCATCTGTCACCGAAATCAACTGGTTCGCTGTCACTCGGCATAACAAGCTGAGACTGATCGTCTGTGTCCATCACCGCATCGTCACCGCACACACGGCTTCCTGCTGGAGAACAGACGCTGTGCCGGTTCTGATATCATTCAACCGATAACTAAGTTCACCACTTCTGTATCTGGATCAAATCTTCCCGCAAGACACTGAACCGGACACTTATTAGCGCCACTACAAAAGCTCTACAGAGTGCAGATGGATCAACAAACATTTGCGACACTGAAGCAATTGACGGCAGGCTGAGTCAACGGTACCAGTTTTTCAAAATAAAGGTCTAGATACTAGATAATGCTGTGAATCCGTTTAATTGAGGGCAGCCACCATCGATATAAAACGTCTTTCTCATTCTTTTTTCTCATTCTGTCAGATTCATGTATTATTTATCTATTCATTTATTTAAAAAATAAATGTATTTATAGATGTCCACATTATTTTTATGCCTCATTTGTCACCCGTGGTATCTTAGCAACAGAGGACAAATGTCAACATGTTCTGCTTGCGGTCAACGTACGAGTCGACATACGCTATCTTATAATATACATCTAAAATATTACAGGGTAAAGTCATCCTCCTCATCAACTTAAAACATTTTCTTAAAAAAACTAAAACTAAGTAACTTACCGGTAAGTGTATATATGTTACTTATGTTACTTACATATTACATATTATTACTTACTAACTTACATTAATGCTATCTCATTCAATGTAATTTGACTGCATACTGTCGTTAATAGTTTAACTAATGACAAATGTAGTTAATGTGTCAATGTGACTGAAGGCTACTGTAGCCTGTATTACATAATATTACATTTCCAAGCTATATTGCTTAATGTAAGGTGCTATTCATCAATTATGAGGAGGGAGGGGTTGGTGTAAAAAGGGGGAGGCTTATCAGATATTTGTTTAAGAATAACTGAAGACTACTGGAAATTATTTTATTTTGTATTTATATAATACCCTGTAAACCAGTGATTTCTAACTGGTCCTGTCATAGGGTCAGATTTCTCCTTAGTCCAGATTAATTCAAGGTCCACACATTACCAGTAGCCACATATTCAGTTTTATTTTACAAAATGTAAACAATACGCTGACTTAAAACCAAAGGAAATTAAAGATTTTGCAAAAATAAACAAAATAAACTGATAAAGTACAGTCCCTAAAAGAAGCACAAGTGGATTGGTATGGGAGCACAAAGAGGTACATTTATATTGAACTAAACTAGCTGTACTGAAAGCAAAGAAGTGAAGGAAGAGGATAATATTGTAAGTAAATACAGACACTGCATTTTTAAGTATCAAAATTTTACAACACTAATGTTTTGTCATGGTTGACTGTTTTCCTGCCATCACAGTGTCAGTATGTCTGCAACGGTGCTGGCCAAGAACCAGCCAGAAGATGCTCTCAAGATCCAAGAGCTGTCACAGAGGAAGCTGCTCTCTCCTGAGGCTCAACACATCTCGAACATATTGAAAAACTGCATCAGTCAAGTTGAGACTGCAGCCACTCTTCCAGCTGTCCTCCTTAACAGTATGTCTAGTGTTGTGGACAAGGAGTTGAGTAGGGCACTTCAGAAGCACCAAATATTGCATGAAAGGCTGGAGTCGCTCATGGGTCTCAAGCAGGAGTCAGGCGAGGGACAAGAAGAAGTTTGGGAAGCAAGGATGAGAGCACAGGCTCAGCTTGAGACGGACATCAAGAACTCTGTCAGGGATCTGCTCAGGATCATCCAAGCCCGTCCACATGCAGTATGTGGCTTGAGGTCAGAGCCAGGTGTGGAAGTAGGGAAAGGTGAGAACATACTAATCAGAGGGCTCAAGAAGTTTCACAGCCATGTGGAAGAAAAGCTGCTGCTCACCAATCTGGATGAGGAGGAGCTAGAGCTGATTCTCCACAAGCAGGTGTCTTCATCCTTTGCCCAGGATCTGGAGCGCGTGGTTTCACTGGAAGAAGGAGTCGCAGCAGCCATTAAGGAAATAGATGCAGAGGTGAACGAAAGTAAATGTTGAAAAAAAAGACCCTTACTTACAAGAGAAACCTACCTCATGCATAACTTGCCTGGATGCAGTTAGAGAAGAAAAAAGACAGAGATTTCTTATTTAAGCCATTGTATCTCACATTTCCTCTTTTTGCCTTTGTATCCCAGATTTCTCAGGCAAATGCTGATATCAAAAATTTGCAGAGTGCCCTGAAAGGGGACAACAGACAAGAAGAGGATATGCTGCTTCTCGCTGACAAGCAGTGTCAGATACACATCAAGTCAGCAAAGATGAAGCACGCCAGTATGCAACAGGACATCAATCAGCTGACCAGTCAGTTCAACAATATGATCCTTGAAGACAGGCAGACAGAGAGAGTGATCCAAGAGGTCAGTGTGGTATCTCTAACATTTCACAGTAAAGGCATTAACACAGCCTATTTAAATTTCATTAAATCCCATGTCACTGTTTATGTTTTTTTCCTGGCAGAAAAATGAAAAAGTGGAAACAGAAATTGAATACTTGCTCCAAACCTTTGATGATGAAATACAAAAATACCAGGTACAAAACTCAGACAAAGATGCCACCACAAATTGCCAAAAGAAACTGGAAAAAAATACATATTATGCGTGCATACTCTTTACATTCATTCATGGTTCTATTGAGGCTAAGTCAATAAGGTGTTTGACATGGCAGTCTGTTCTTGATCTTGTAGGGTAGTTTAACCAAATAATCTGAACACAAGGTCTATTTACTAGCTTTTTCCAGAGCTTTCACCTGCATCTCACAGCCTTCACCAGTTGATGGTGATTTGTCAGTCCATGAGCTGAAGAGGAGCATCTGTTCCGTGATGATTCTGTAAAAATACATTAAGAACAATGTTTATAAATATAATAGAATAAAACACAGAAAATCAGAAATCCCATTAGAGAAGCTGAAATCATTGAATGTTTGCCTTTTTTATTTAATTAAACAATTTTAACAATAAATTTCCAGATTGGATGAAAAAAAAGTCAGCTCTAAAAACACAATTGTAATAATTTAAATGTGTTTTTGTCACATCTCTGATTTCATTTGTTTAATCTTCTAATTTTGTTTGTTTTTACTACTCATCACTATCCACCATTTCCTCTCTCCTCTCCATCCTTTCACCCCTCAACACCATCACTGCCACCATCACCTGTCTCAGGCCAACCTGGAGTTGGTTGAAATGGATTACGAAAGAAATATGGAGGAGCTGAGGAAGCTAGAGGAACCTTTTTCTGACCTAGAGGTGGAGTGCAACCAGATCCTGGAAAAGCGTCGTCTGGCAGAGGAGAAGAGAAAGGAGGATTTGAGGGAGCTAGAGTTAAAGACAAAAGCTGCTATAATTGCCCAAGCCTGGTGGAGAGGCTACAGCACTCGCAAAGCCTTAAAGAACAAGGGCAAAAGCAAGAAGGCCAAAAAAGGCAAAAGCAAGAAGAATAAATAAACCAGTTTCACGCAGGCACACACACTTAACCTGCTGAGTATGAATGTTTTGGAAAGATTTTGTGAAAAAGAGCCTGTTGGGCAAATACTATTATACTCAATATTCTGTATGTTTTTATCATTTTTGTGCTGTTTTAATGAAGTATTTCATGTTTTAAACTAGTAATTAGAATATTTTTTAGCAACACAATATAAAGACCTGCAGCACTTTTTAACTCTTTGTGAACAACATATAATATTTGAATACCGTGTTGCTGTGGACGTTATCAAAATAATCATAAATGTTGAAATAGCAGTAGATGATGACATTTTTTATAGTGGAAATCCAGACAATTGTTTGAGGGTTAAGTCGTCTTCTTTGGACTCTGTGGGAGTGCACAGACCTGGTGACGTTTCTGTGACTCTGTCAGCTTCCTGTCACCTGTTTTGGATCACTGTTATAATTTTTGTTAACACACTGACTTTAATGACCTTAACACGTTTCCAGCATCGCTCAACTCAATTTAAAACTAAAAACAGGTCTAATCAGCTGAAATAACTTATCAAAGGATTCATTTGGTGTACCAGCTGCAGTTTTCTTTTATGACCACAGGGTGGCGGTACAGGACCTCATGTTCTGATGATCAATTGTCAATAATACATTTCATTTATTTGTACAGAGGGAGCCAGGACGGCTGCTAAATTGTCTGATATTAAAACTTTGCAAGCCTCAATCCACTAATAGTGTAGGAGTATTAATGTTAGGGCTTCAACTAACAATTAGTATTTTCATGCCTCGAAACATAACTGGAGGGGATCTCTGATTAATTGATTACCAATTTGTTTGTCAGTTCATTAATCCACTAATTGATTAGCAGCGATGGCAAGGTTGCTTTTGAAATGTAGGCTAATGGGTCACAGATTACTTTACCCTGTTTCAAAAGTATTGATTAATGTAATGATTGTCATTATTTCATCAAGTAAAGTAACTTATTACATTAAAAAAAAAAAAAAAAAAGTCCAGAAATCAGCTATGCCAAAATAAGGTATTCCTGCATGGCAATAAAATGTAAAGAAACAAAATAATTGCTTTATTCTCCATATAAATCATTTACCAAAAATAATATATACAAAAATATATATTATTATGCAATCCCTTTTGTAATCACCAACATTATAATTAATAACTGTAGTTTAATTAAGAATTTTTCCTCAGTAAACTGTAACTTATTACAACTACATTTATTTTGCAATTTAAGTGGGCTACATGTAACTAGTTACATGTTAAAGAAAGGGAATTTTGTGCATTTTAAATTGTATTCAACTCCTGGTCTAATTCAAAATTACAGCACATTTTTTTCAGAATGCTACTGACAAGAAAAAGAAAAAAAAAATGACAACTGCTAAAAAAAAAAAAAAACATCTCTGTTTACATAAAGAAGGTAACCACAGAAAATCCTGCCAGTGCTGGATAAGTGCTGCAAGATTTTCCATGGTCATTTTAAGGAACAGAACAAAGGACCTGTTATAAAATGTTTCTCTTGGATTTTTTTTTTCTTTTTTTGTTCCATTTGAGACTGTGTATGTTCAGTGTTCAGTAAATGAATGTAGGCTGTGCAACTAGTTACCTTTAACTAGTTGCTTCCCAACATTGCTGATTGGTTCATTTTTCTGCTTGGTGTACTTCCCATCCTGAATTATTTACTTCTTTTTTGAGGAATCATTTGTTTTTCTCTTTAACTATAGAGGAGGTCCATTGTTTAGGCCTGTGGCTTCTTGTCCTCCTCTGACACATTTATTCTTATTTATTCACTATCTGGATTTTAGGCAATTTTACTGTGTGCACAACAAAATCTAGTTGATTCATTTTCTGCTAATAAACTGATAAATATAAATGGCCCAATCTTTTCAGTTCTAATTGAGTTTGACTTAGACCTATAGATGAAAACGGTCAGTGTGTAGGATTTGGTTACATCTGACTGTATACACATGACCTGTGCGGAGCTGCTGCACTGATCTGCCTCTTGGCAATGATGCATCGGGACAACAAAGCTCAAAAGATGAACAACAAGCAAAAAATTGTGATATGGACTTCCTGTCATTGGGCAAAAGTGGCCCCTGTGCAATGTAAACTGAGTATCCTTCGCCTTAATGCCTACCTTTAAGTTGAGAGTAGCCTGTAGCTTATCATTTATTTAATAGGCAACTATCTGGATCTATCTGGATTATCTGGTTTTATTTGTGTTCAAGTAAATAAAAAAAATTCTAGTTTTTGACAATGGTGAAATGTATGAAGTAATAATACTTTGTTACCATACTTAAGCATTTTTTGGGGGGACTATCTGTACTTACTAGAGTTTTTATCTTTCTGTCAACTTTCACCTTTAGTTCATTACATTTCGTATATAAAATGTATTACTTTTGCCCCATGACATATTCCCAACCTCTCTATTTGCAACAAAGTAGGGAATGAAGGGAGGAGAGTACAAACAGACAAATGAAGGGGAATGAAATGGGAGGGAAGGGAAAACTGGATTTTGTTCTTTACATCCTTCAAGATCCATCAAATAAGTGTAATATGGTGTGCATGTTAACCTTAATAATTCTCAGAATTCTGTCTGCTTGTTTTTTATTACTTGCATTTACTAGTACTTTTACTTTCAATACTTAAAAATTACATATGATACTTAACCCTTTGAAACATGGATGGACATTGGTTCTTTTTGTGCTGTGCTGAGATGTCTTTCACAAGCTATTTAACCCTTGAACCCTAAGAAAATTGGTTTGATTTCTTTTGAAAAGATTAAGAAAAAGGCAGTGAAACACTTACTGCACATACTGCAAGAAATTAGTAGAAGGTAACAATGACCCAAAAACTACATTTTTTTAAATAAATAAATAAAAACTATATTTTCAGTTGATTTGGATTGTTTATTTATTTTCAGATGTCCTGCTAATTTTTAAGCCAAGTCTTGTGAAGTTGCTCAGTGTTTTCTACTCATGTTTTTGAAATAATTCGAACCAATTTGCTACAAGGATAAATACTGTAGATATCAGATCCTTTAA
This sequence comes from Plectropomus leopardus, assembly GCF_026936395.1. Taxonomy (NCBI): domain Eukaryota; kingdom Metazoa; phylum Chordata; class Actinopteri; order Perciformes; family Serranidae; genus Plectropomus; species Plectropomus leopardus. The sequence continues at coordinate 21,352,188 of NC_142179.1, forward strand.
GACTTTTTCTCAAGTAATATCTAAAAGGTGACTTTAACTTCAACCAAAGTCATTTTCTGTAGGCCACTTTCACTTAAGCGAGGCTTTTATGTGGCCTATTTCATCCACCACTTGTTATTGATTCATTTTCTGTTAATCAGCTGGTTAATGGCCCGGTCATAAAAATACAATGGCCTTCCTCCAATCGTTTCCGTTCGAAGACGAGTTTGTTTTACGGATTAAATTGAAATAAAAATCTTGTTTTTTTCTTTTGCACTGAAATGACGGACTGTGCCTTTAAAAGTTCCTGGTTTGTGTTACCATAGAAACGGTGGGAGGTGGATCCGAGCGCCAGCTGAAAGTTTACAAACTGCATCAGGAGGAAGAGTCCGCTAAAAGTTACAGACAGTTATTGAATCTGCGTGTAAAGCTGCAGAGACAGCATGAGCGGTGGGAGCGGCGGAGAGGAGCGGTGTCCACAGTGAGTTTGTGCGGAGCGGCTCTCGCTGGAGGAGCGTGTGAAGCCGGGCCAGAATCAATGCGAGCGGTCAATGTTAATAACTCTCTACTATGTTTGTGTGTGAACAGGAGGTCGCCTGCGGGGGCAAGCGGTGTGGTGACAGGAGGACCTTCACATAACACGAGCTTTGCCCACTTTGATCTGCTGAGGAAACGCCGGGAGCAGGAAGAGCTTGACGCAAAGCTCAAGGAGCGCAAACAGGTGAAGAAATAACTGTTAGCCATCATAACTTCTCACCTCTAACGTCTAGCAGCTTATAGGGGAGACCGGGGTTGGTTTGCACTTAGCTATTTTCTGGTCCTTTGCAGGAGCAAATCTACTGGGATTTGCATTTGGGCAGCAGTTGCTGCCAGCCCTAAAAAAATGCCTTGCCACCATATATATATTAGGGCTATCAAACGATTAGTATTATTGTTATTGTTATTATTATTATTATTTTTGCAATTTGTGATTTTCATAATTATTCACTAAATTTCAATAGTTAATTACCATTAAACATTACATTAAGCATTACAAACCAGTTATGAAGTCCATATTGTCTGGATTAGGATGTTTTGTTTTTTTTTTTTAAAAAAAGTCTGCATACAGTGTTGGAGGAGGGGCCTTATTCATTTCTATGAGAGCTGCTCATTGGCGCTCAAAGCAAAAAAGATCTTTCTGTGGGTATAAAATACCCGGATGTACTGGCCCATAAGGCATGCACACTGGAGACTAACTGCGGCCGAGCGTGGCTGAGAGTGCCTGAGCGGGTAACTTCTGCTGGTGGTTCTTTTAGACTTTCCAAATGCTATCAAACTGCATGGCTTGAATCTAGATAGTGAAATGAGTCATTTCACAGGGGTTTTGACACTCACAAAAAATTATTGACTGATTTACAGACATCTCTTTCCCGATGTATGTCAAGTCTCAAAGTCTCTCTAGGCCAGTGGGCATCACATGACCGCCCCAGACAGTGTAATTACACTTTTGGCCACTGTGTACATTTTGCATCAGAGCTTCATGCACTTTCTTGGGGCTTGATGGGTACACATTTTCATTCAGATATCTTGAGGTCAGAGGTCAAGGAACGATTGTGAAATGGCCATGCCGATTTTCCATCCCCAAAATTTAGCCTTACTTTGGAGTGTTGTTCAGCCCTTTTCCTGAGAAGCTAGTTTCATATACCAATATCATTTCTCTACTTTAAAAACCCGCTATAGCCTCTTAAAGACTGTAATGTCAGCCAGCGATTAACATAATAAAGGAAACAGTGCATTATGTACAGACCTTAATCACATCGTGATTTATATTGTTACTCAATTGTTACTGTTTTGTTGTTGTTGTTGGTGTTGTTTGAATTAAATGTTGTAATTGTTTTTATTGGTTGCTTTGGGGGGTTTTTTGTGACTATTGTGCCAATCATCCCCATGATGGAGCTGTTTGGCGCAATTGCAAAACATGACTTAAAACACAAATCACCAAATTTTGGAAACATTTGTGTACATTAAAATGTTTATTTATAGCTGAGACCTCAACCTTTCATTTGCTAGTTGGAACATTCAAACATACATTACGGCAGAGAAGTACGGCAGAGAGTGAAAATGTTTATGTTATTATACGTCTTAATGCTCACTGTCCTGACTGACCATGCATCATAAATATTTATCATTTGTTTTTGCCTGCTGTGTGTGTTTTTATGCAGAGGTTGGAGAGTGTGCAACAGTGCAAAGTTGAGTTGCAGAAGAAGTTAGAAAAAGTAAAGGAGTTACACTCCAGCTGTGATTTTCTGCTCAAGGTACAGTGAGGACGATTTGTCACACGACTCCTGTGTTAGACTGTAGCAAGATATTATTAAATTAACCAAACTTTCCTTCTCTTGCTGCAGGATGCAGATGCTGATCGAGCTGTTGAGAAAGCAGAGAGGGAGAGGACAGAGAGGCTTCATCTGGCTGGAAAGATGGAGAGGCTAAAGGTGGAGCATGCTAAACTGATAGAGATGAAACAGGAGCTACAGCGTCAGGTGCAGAGACACTCTGTGTATCCAGACTTCATGGAGTGTGTGGTCAAAATGACAAAGGTAATGCATAGATTTTTACATGGCAGAAAAGCACGTGACTAACTCTTCATTTTATCCATCATAAAAATATACATTTAGTACTAAGCCTTTTTTAAACACCCAACATCTCATCTCCTGTACTTCCAAACTATAAATGTTAAATTTGATTTTTTGATGCTTTAGAAGCATAAAATGCTAACAGGTTCCTCCATGCAACCCCTTTGGCATAACACACATCATTTGTAAGAGAAAGTTTACTCCAAAGCTTTTTTTGCGTGAATAAACTGTTATCCTAAATCTTGACTCACCTTGACTCTTGATGATGTCCTTCACTCAGGCTCTTGAAAGTCCTAAAATTTCTTAAATTCAGTTTTGTAAAAAAAATAGCCCTTTAATTTTAATTTTTTGTTTAATTTGAATTTGTGGGTCTTAATTGCTACATACATTTGATCTAATTTTAAGGTGAAGTATGCAAGATTTAGGGGATTTCATGGCCTTTAATAGTCTAACTTCTCTCGGCCATAATGGCCTCAGTGTTAATTGTTAAGGAGGTTTTTATAATAATCCACTGAGGTTTCTTCCTCGCCAAAATAAATGGAACAGGTGATTAAAACTAGTAAAAACAAACAAACAAATAAAGCACTTTCACATTACAGATCAGTGTATCTCAGACGCTGTTGGGCAGAGATGAGTGGCTCGCCCACCACATCGTGTGACAGCCCCTTTTCTATGCTAAGTCAATGTGTACTCACCTTATATCTGATCCAGATGTTTAGGAGGTTTTTTTTCCAAGAGCAAGATTATTTGCTGAGGTCTCTTCCACTCCAAAATTAAGGGACCCAGTGATTTAAACTGGTGGAAACACAGAATAAAGTAGTTTCATGTTACATATCATGCATTTCTGATGCTGTTTGGCATGCAGGCTGCACATCCAATGCATGCTAATGTGTGCTCACCTTTTCCTCTGATAACTGGAGATCCAGATGTTCAGGAGGTTTCAACCGGAATATCCGCAGAGGAATCCACTAGAAACAGTAAAGCAGTTTCAAATCGGTGTAACTCCAGCGTTGCGCTTTGCGGATGAGCTTCTTACTACGGTGGTTGACACAAAAACGCAAATGGCTCTATCAGTCTGGAGTTTGGTTTGCCCATTTTGGGCTGCTGTAGAAACATGGTGGTGCAACATGGTGATCTCCATAAATGACCCGCTCCCTATGTAAATATAAACAGCTCATTTTAACGTAACACAAACTCAACAGTCCTTATTTTCAGGTGATTATACACTCAAGAAAACATGATTTTTACACTTCCATTTTTGCCAAAATATCTCCTATATCCCCCTAAACACACTGGTCCTTTAATGTAATTCATCCATCTTTTAATTTATTTTTTTATCAAAATGAATCAAACTCTACATTTCTGATTGTTGCAAATCTTTAAAACCTGCCACTGAACCTAACACTGTCGTTTTACTTAATACTTGCACTTACCTGTGGCAAAATGTAAATTAAATAAGCATGTGAAAAATGTCTTTAAAACCATTCAGTTTTAATGTCTGACACCCGTAAACACCCTGCATTCACTTTGTTTATTAGCCTTGCTATGTAAAATAACACCTCTGGCTCTTTCTCCCTACAGTTTTATTTCAGAAAAGTGCAATAGTTTGTATGATGCATGCAGAGGTGTTCATGGACATGTTTTAAGTAAATAATCAACTTCAGCTTTGGTTGCTTCACCTTGAACGTGTGTGTGTTACAGTTTGATAATGTGCAGGAGCTCACTGGTCATTTAGAGAGCCTTCTTCACTTCAGAGACCATCTCTATCAGAAAGAGATTAAGGCGCAGGAGCAGGTCCACCAGCAGAGGAAAGAACTTCGGAAACTAGAGGACCAGCATCGCTTGCTGCGACTGCAAAAAAACAACCAGCTGTCCCAGCTCCAGACTGAGCTAGAGAAGACGTGCTCTGAGGCTCTTATATGGGTAAGATGCATGACCCCGGGTCAAAGTCCAGCATCGGAGCTAACAACAAATCAAATGTTGCTTAAAGATTACCGCCTTCAGTGTGACATTCATTTGTCCCCGTCTTCACGCAGGGAAGGGAGTGGACCCACATTGAGGAAACAGCAGCAAAGAAAACACTAACACTCGGGAAGATTAAGATGGCAACCCTCAACCTATATGAAATGATAGACGACAAGGTAGAGGGAGAGGAGTCTGTGGATATAAATGACACAGAGAAACAGCTGGACAAGGTATGTACCGACCCCGACAGAGCAGACATGCAGACAAACAGCCAGAGCAACAGAAAACTCAGTTTTTCCTGCTGTCTTCTTTTTAGGCCAAGATTTTCATCAAAGACCACCAGGACATAGTGAAACAACATCAGACTCCCTTGCAGAAGCAAGATGGAAAGAAAAAAGAAAAGTCCAAAAAGCGCATTGCAACTAATATTAAAAAAACTGCTTAGTTTAACCTTAAATTTAAGTTTCCAGCAGCTTTTAAGCTGAATTCACTAAAACAGCATTAAACAGTTCATATAAAGTTTGGTTATGAGTTCTAATGTAAAACTCAACTGTAAACTTGAAGACAATGAACTTCAATAAATCAATGACACAACTAATTTATCATTTTGAGATGGAGTTCTAGTTTGATCTGATTTTACATCACCTTATGGTTTGAGGTTTTTTCGTTCAGAATTTAGCAAAAAGATCTTTGGCTGATCAAAGAAACATGGAAATCTATCAAAGATACTGTAATACTAAATGTACTGTATTTAAACTACAGACTGGGTTTCTAGAGAGTTCAGGCTAAAAATATTGCATGCTGGGAAGTATGCTAATAATCTACCATTGTTTCTTGATAAACGTATTAAGTTTAGTGAGTGGTCTGTAGGATCCTCTTTGAGCTCCTCTTTGTTATTAAGCTGCAAAATTTGAAAACAAAACTACAAGAATCACGGCTCTGCATGCGTGTGTTCTCAGGGGCCCATAGTCTCATAATCTGTCCATTTAAACTGCCCATACAGGATTAAAAATCAACTGAAAATGTGCGCACAGCATGAAGCTCAGTGATGTGACCACAGAAACATGACTTTCAGAAGTTTGATTGACAGGTGTTACCACAGGGAGATGTGTGATTTTTTCACTGTAAGCACAAAAATCACACTCAATGTCACACCTTTCTGTTGCTGACGCTTTGAATGATGCCGGACAGTGCACGCAAAGCACGTGGTTACACACCATGCTCCTCGCCATACACTAGAGTGACAGACACAGGCAAACATTATGACACTGTGCTGTAAACATGTCAGAAACGAGATCAGTTGTGTGAAATTATTAAGGCTACTTCGGATCAAAAGATGTAGGCCTAATTTCTGTAAGCGTTGTGAGGGGGGAAAGATGAACATGACATGTAACAAATATAGCCTTCATCAAACCAGGGAAACTACACAACATCATACACCTCTGGACCACAAGTGCGACCAAAAGCTTCCAAAATGTCTTTTACATTATATTTGAAAAACCCTAATGTTCTCATGAGCCCTTTCCACAGAGAGATTGTGCTATAAGGCTGCTATGAAGTCCCTTCTTTATGCCTCCTTTGTATTTTCACACAGAACCAAACAACAGTAGCATCAGTTTGTTCCAGTGTGTAATTTTAGACAGCATGCCAGCATTACAGAATACAAAGAGGCCTAATGGACATGACGTTTAACACAACAGCGTCAGCTTGTAGTATGACAATATACATGTCGGCAGCGCTTCACAAACAACAATCACACAACATGGCAATGATAACCATTTACTGTCCCCGTTATATGGCGGATGATCTCATTCTCTGCTCTGAGGTGAAGGAGCTCCTGGATCTTATTGCTTTCCCCATTTGTGCACATTTACATCAGCTGTTCTTTTTCTTCGAGTTAGCCACTAACAGCTTCTTTCTAAATCTCCCGCAGTGGGTCACACACATTACACACAGTTAAAATGTCACACTGTCCTTCCTATGGTCTCATCCTGCCAGTTGTCCTGTTTATACAATTTAGGTGTTGTTACTATGTCCTGTGGGAGCTTAAAGGCAAGACCAGACTGTAACTATGAGTTGTGATAACGCAGCAATGTTACCACATTGAACAGGCATTGTAAAAAAGGCTATAGATACCAAGAACAGTGTGTCTGCCAGAAATCTTAACAATAACAAAATGTTGATTGCCAACAACTAAAAGTGCTTGTATTTGCCAATGACAGGCTCAGATTGTTATTAAAAATGTCTGACAACTTTACAGAAAGAACCCTACAAAGAAATGAAAGAAATCTCTCCCAATGTGGGACCTCAATGTGGAATCTATTTTAAAAAAAAATGTTGTCTCCCAGTCACACAGACACAAAAATATGAAAAATATGGGAAAAGCTTTAAAAAAATACTGGTATTCCATACTTCTTGCAAGTTGAAAGAGACCAGGTAGCAAAGTGTGTGTCCTTACAACAATTAAATAATGACGACACGTGTTTATCTGGTGTATTGTGGTAGAGATCTCAAGTAAGGGCCACAGTCTTTGACTCATTTCTGATACATTTTTGGGCAATGAGTTTAGAAGAATATATGACATGGTTGTATCGTCTATAAAAGTCCAAAACTAGTAGTCTCTTTTGCCTTTAGTAATATTAATCACAAAGCAATGAATATCACCACAACATTCATGGCTTTCTTCACACCTAAAATATCTTCAAAGGCTTGTTATCACCTTTGCAGTAAGTAAGAACCATACAGGATTGAGGTCATGGTAATCTGACATTACATGTTCGTACTGGAAGCACGGTGCAACATGGTGATGGAGGGAGGTGCCATTAGCGTGCTTAATGGAAATGCTGTGTGCTGTTATTTTTGCACAATAATTGCCAGGTGTGGCGAAAATGGCGATGCTGACAGTTAAAGCAGCGGAACCAGAAAAATGCATCTGATGTAAATGTGTGTCATGTGTACACACACATACACATGCAGACACATGCACAAAATGAGCAGATGGAATGGAGAAAAAGACAGAGAAAAGGCATGATCGAAAGGCAGTGAGGGGGAAAAACAACAACACAGATAGCTGCAGGCAGAGATGCTGTATCCATTTTTGATGAATGGACACACACACACTTACACACACACACACACACACACACACACACAGCACTTTATTAATACTAATGGAATGATGCTATTATAATAAAAGCATGTTGTGTCAGGTGATGGGCACAGTGTGAGGTTGAGGAGATGGAGACATAACACCCATGTAAACACCAGCAGACCTTTTAACAGCTGAGGAGGACAAGGAGAAGAGGAATCAGTGTGAATCTCTAATGGACGGCACAAGGACAATAAAGCGTAGTGGTAGCACTGTTCATTATCATTATTATGTTCTCTTAAGTTGCCCATATATTGTGTCAGTGCATCTAAAAAGCTAAATTCTAATTCTAATTCCTTCTTTTAAGTGAAGTATCCAATAAAAATATCCAACAGCGTGCCATTTCATCAAATAGAAAAATAATACTGTCTTTCTGTACCATCTATAGGCATTTTGTTAGTGTTCATATTTGAGATATTTGGAGGCCACTGGATCTTTAGTTTTCGGCTTCATCATTCTGGCCATCCACTTGTGGCCCTGAGGTGCAGAACAAAGCAAGATAGGAATACTTTTTGTACCTGCTGCTATTGTACTATTGAACAAAGCGAGCACAAGATGATGCACTTGACATTTTAAGCTGTGTGTGAGTTCTTATATTCTTGATACCATTTTGATATTGGATGATACTCGTTTTTGATGGTATTTTGTAAGTCTGTATTGTTGTGAACACAAATGTATCCTTGCTTTCTAAGAAGGAAACCTTGAAACCCTGAAAACTGAAAGCTTAGTGTCATCTAAATGAAGAGATTTGTGGGTTTGCGCACTGCTTGTCTGTTAATCAGCTCCTCCGTGGTATTCACTTTACTTTGCCTGGGGGCCACAGGTCAGGGGCTAACTAATATATAATTATTAATAATATTTATCAAATAAAATGAATAAACGAGAAAAATCCAGTTGCAGCAGCCCCCTCCTCTGCACAGGTTTAGGTGTACGCAGGGTTGTTCTAGGATTTAAGCATATTTAGGGCTTAGCTTCTTCAGATGTTGACCATTCTGTGCTTTTATTAAGCTGTCAGTTGCTTAATGATGCGTTAAAAACTTAAATAAGTCCCTTTTTTATGTTATCAAGTTCTTGTTTCTGTTCATTCCTACTGTCTATACTCTGCACAACTGTCGTCCTGTGGCTCTGATTTGTATTTTGTCTTTAGTACCTTACTCAGAGGAGTTTTTTGATTATATAATTTGATTTCACATATCTTTATAATTCATTTTTGCTTGTAAAATTGGGATGATGTGCTATTTTGCTCTTGTGTTTATTGCCAAGCTTCTGTTTATACTCTTAATTGCAAAAATAATAAAGCATGATTGAATACTCAAACCTATAAAGCCTTGACTTTCACTGTAGCTCTCTCTCTCTCTCACACACACACACACACACACACACACACACACACACACACACACACACACACACACACACACACACACACACACACACACACACACTCTCTCCCACACTTGAGTGCACAGGTAACAAACATTTAGACATCCATAATTAAAGGTCAACAGTGTGGTGCAAACAGATATTGAGAGGAAGTCTGTGTTTATGCTAATGCCTTGTCAGACAGTGAGGCCAGCGACTCTCTGACACCATCTATTAATAATGAGACCAGATCACAGAAATGCATCAAGTATGAACCAAACAATGCTGCAACTGGCAAACAGCGGCATCTGACAGCAGGCTGAGCGAGTGCTTTGAAATCGGGCTGCGTGTGCACACGGTGTTTGGCCAGAGTGGGGTGTGTGAATGGATTTGTTTGTTTATTGATGTTTGTGTTTTGTGTTTGTCTCACAGCAGTGGTCTTGTCTGGCCTGTTTGCAAACATGCTTGTACACAAGTGTCTACACGCCTGCAGGAGTCGAAATGCAGGAAGAGAGAGAGACGCCTGCTAGAGGATGCTTGGGCCCATAGGACCTCTACAAGATGCAAAACATTCTTCTTAAATTATTATAGCCAGGGCATCTGTTGACCCTTTGACACCTGAGCAAATTGGCTTAGTTTTTTCAAAAGCATAGGAGGGGGTAATGAGCAACTTTAAGAAAATTACTTAAAGCTAATTTAAAAAATAAAAGCACTAGTGCAGTCAGGCACCAGTAGAGTCCACGTCAGTTATGTTTTATTTTAGTAGTCCATATGGATGTTTGACACCGATCAATGCTGATGGTTCTTATAAAAAATGAAAATGTAAATGTAACTAAATCCAGCAAAAAAATATCAAATATTTGGCTGCCCACTAACAAGAATCAACACAATGCAAAATCGATCCAAGTTAACATTGCATCACTCAAACATCTATTTAAAACAAAGAAACTCACATTTTTGCACTCAGTCATTGTTGCCAGGGAGTCCAGGGCTCTGCTGCAAGCAGTGCAGGAAAGGTCTCACACCTGAACTCAATCCTCTGTGTGTAAGCTCTCAATCAAGCCAGGCTACTCCTCCTCCTTCCTGCTCCTCATCAGACACCTCCTACAGGCCTGGGCTGCGTTCAGCCTTGACAAAACGTAGCAAAACTTTTATTTAAACAGAAACAGTGGTTGGTTGAACACCCTGCTGTGTTACACAGTCACAGTGCCTTTTAATACTGTGGGGTTTAATTCAGTTCAGCTCAAATGACTTTAGTGGCACGGAAAATATGTTTAAATTACCAAAGCAATTGTGAAATGTAAATTAAACATGTAAGTACAATAAGTAAAGATCTATTAGACATTTTTACACGTCTCTGCTGATTGGGTAAAAACCTGTTGCACACCACCCGCTCCTCACAGCACTCTTAGCCCTGTTTTTCCTGGGAATTTAAGGACTTTGGTTATTTTATATGCTTATTCTACTATTTTTGGACTCATTATAGTCCTATTTAAGTTTGACTACTTCTTCAATAATTGATTTCTTTGGCCACTTAGATGTAGCAGAAATAAGTTGTGGACAAAGCATTGACATATAACCTCCTTTCAAGTTAATATGGTAACCTTATTGTGAAGCATTTGCTATCCCTCAGGTGTTTTTTAGAGCTTTTTCACTATGAGAGCGATGAGAGTGAACCAGAACAGTAAAGTGGAGGGCCAGACGGATAAAAAAAAATGGGCTGAAACCACAGACTATTAGAATAATGGCTACCATGACATCACGTGTTGGTTTGTGGACCCCCATTTTGGAGCCAAAAGTGACCATATTTGGGCAAGAGGCTGGAGTGGTGGAGGAGTGAGGGGGAATCTGACTGAAAAACTGCGAAACACTATGGCAGACAACTTGTCAGTCGAAGTGGCCGAGGCCTTAATTTTGCATTACTTCAAGCTTAAATAAAATGTAAACGGGTCTGTCTTATAAAAATCCACCCCTGTGGAGTTGTCATGAAAATAAAAATTTGCTTTAAGACCAAAACAGCTTTTGTGCCACACTGTTTATCTGTAAAGTTGGGCATTTTAACACGAGGGTCTACGGGGATTGACTGGCCCCTGGAGCAAGCCTCAAGTGGTCACTAGAGGAACTGCAGCTTTTGGCGCTTCTGTGTTGACTTCATTCTTCAGCCTTGGAAGTTGGGGAGCTGCAGGATTTGGGTGACAGTTCTCTATAGGTTTCACGACCATTCACTTTGTTTTAATTTTATCATTTCGCAGCCTGCATTGTTATTATGCAAATATTAATCATGACTGGCTACAGTCCTTTTTTTTAGAGGAAAAAGAAAAAAAAGGATCTTATTTTTTTCTGACATTGTGGACAAGATTGTGGACAAGATTTTTTATTAATTAAAAAGAGGAAAGTTTCTTTGTTAAAGCCATACTGAATTTACATTGCAAAAACTTGGACTCATGACTTGACTGTTGTTTAAAATCCTGGCTACAATCCCAGGCACATGTACAATAATGACCTGACAACGTTCCTTTATTCAAAGACAGTGAGGGGCCACAGCCGGTCTGTACAGTGAGCAAACAAAAAGAGCGGCAAAGTAAGTCCTGCTGGTAGTGATATCATTATGCTGTGTGTCCTGTCTGGACAAGGGGACCAGGGGAAGGTCAGGGGGAATGGGTGTAATCTCTTGACTGAATAGGTGTGTCACTGTGCGTGTGTGTTCATGTCTGTCTGTCTTGCTGGTTGTGTTTTCGTGTATCTATATTTGTGTGTATGTGTGTGTGGAGGATTAGCGTGCCTCTTCAGTCCTCTGGCTGTAATCAGACGGGACATTGGCTCCATGACGTCCCACAACCCCCACCACCACCCACTGCGGGAGCGCCTCTATCCCTTTCACTCTGTCATGTGTGTTTGGCTGCTGGTCTTTGGACCTCGGCGGTATGTTAGGAGTTAAAACAATTATTCTTGCTCACATCACAGTGTCCTTTTTAAAAACTTTGCTTCCACTGGAGAGAGTGACAGGAAAAGCAGGGATCCTGAGACATGACGGCAACATAACACAACCAAGATATCCTGCATCTGATTTTTTAATTATGTTTTCATGTTTATGTCTTTCAGTTGAAATTTTCCTTAAAACTGGCACTGAGCTGTTGATCTGGTCTAAAAGCCACAGTCTGAGAGGAAAGGATCACGCAGCTCCATTGGAGTGACGGTTCGAGGGTGGTCAGATAAACAGCCATCTCTGATCAGGTTAGTCTGAGCCCTCTGACCCTGGACTGGCCTGTCTGCTGTTAGTTTGACCCTTAACCTCTCCCTTTGTCTTTCAGACGCAACATGCAGGACAACCCAAGCACACACACCCGCACACACACTCCTACTTGGCCTCTTATCCTTGACAGCCGTTATGCTCATATTAAGATCTACTTCAGTGATTTCAGGGCCGTTTCAGCCATAAACTCTCATTTAGGGGGAAATTAGCTTTGAGTCGCCGTCTTGTTTCTATACTGTGCTTAACAGCATTAGACCATTCTTGTGGCTTTTAAATAAACAACAAGGATGGATAGTATCATTCAAATAAACCTCCACCATCCTACTTTGTTGCACCATGCGTAATGGCCAAACATTCATTGTTTTACATCATTGTACTGCCATTGTGCTGCCCTCATAGTGCCATAAATCGCTTACTGATTCTAATTACAGATACTTATGGCTTAGTATACCAACATGCTGAAAAAGATTGGTTTGATGCATCCATTAACTCGTTTTACAACAATGCACTTTCAACTTTCAAATCCTACTCGGTCTGATGAAGCTCTAAAAACACCTGGACATGCTTTGGTGAGGGACAGCTCACCCAAAAATCAAAAATACACATTTTCCCTCTCTCCCGTAAGGCTATTATCAATCCAGATTGTGTTGGAGAAATCAGCCATAGAGATGTCTGCCGTCTCTCCAATACAATAGAAATAAATGGCACTTGGCTTGTTGTGCTCAAAACACCAAAAAATTAATTTGAAAAATTAACAGCAATATCTCTTTCCAGAAATCATGTCGCAGTAGAGATAATCCAAAGACATTGTTGTGAGCAGTTTTATGTAGGAACTACTTTCTATCTACAGAACTTCACCCGCCAAACTTATCACATACAGAAGGACGCGTGAATCTACTCATGGACAAGAGGCTCTTTCTCATGACAGCGTGAGATGTAAACATAAATGGCACCCTCCATTGCTGAGCTGTAGCGTTAGCTTGCTTAGTGTTGCTAGGTGAGGTAGCAGAAGATGCAAACTTGGCAGGTGTAGTTGGGGAGAAAGAAAATAGTTCCTACATGAAAGTTTTTCAAATGTATTTTTTGGTGCTTTGAGCACCACAAGCAAAGTGCCATCTAGTCCCATTACATCGAAGAGAAAGCAAATATCTCTACTGCCGATATCTCCAACACTCTGCAACTCACGCCAAAACAATCTAGACTGATAAATAGCACTACGTGAAAGAGGGAAAATATGTATTTTTTTTTATTTTGGGCCTTGAGCCTCTGAAATATCAAAATTGCTCAGAAGCTTTCTCTACTTTCTGTGGCATTCCAGTGTAACAGCTGTTCAACAAGCGCCACGCTAGTTAGGAGGGACTGAGCTGTCGCTCTTTACTGCCACAGAGATGGAGCACCGTCGGACCCATAGAGACGAACCCTAATCAGCTTTACCAATTACACTCCATCTCAGACCACTTATTCCACACAAAATGGCTTCACTAATGCCAGACATCACACAAATGTCTCTCAGTGTCCTGCAAGAGACTCCAGATACACATTTATAGATTCAAACCGATAGCTCAGACTAATGAAATAAGCCATAAATAAGTCTTTCAAAAAAGCTTACTTTGCAGGAGAAATCACTCCGTGCAGCTGAGGAGAAGCAGCTTTAACAAACAAAACAGCAGAAACATAAGCCCTCCTTAGCAACCCTCCTAGTTTAGTTGCTGTACAAAAATTTTGGTCTTCAGGCCAAATGTGTGACATTTAAAAATGTCAGTCTTTCTCTGTTTTGACATGCAGTGTCTCGTCAACAAAAAAAGATGTGTGTAAGTGGTTGTTTGTGCTCTGTGTGAGTTAGAGGCCAACATGGACTAGAAAAATTGGCTAATTTGAGAAAAGGAGAATAGGGAGTTGGAAGGGTTGTGTGTGTGTGTGTGTGTGTGTGTGTGTGTGCGTGCGTGCATGTGTTAGGGGGCAGCGTTGGGGAGATAACGATAAGCACCACTTAAGCTCTTTGATCGCAAAGGTTCATCCATCTACTGTCTGACTAGTGTGTCTGAGAAAGTCCTCCACAGATGGATTAAGGTCCTTCACACACACACAAACACACGCACACAGTGTTTAATGTTACTTTACCTCTTTACCAAAAAGCTTTATTCTCTCGGCTCACTTCCAACTATACAGAAATCATCACAGAGCTCTGTTACTGTACGAGCAAACATGAAGTGATGCAATCCATCTTTATGGTCGGAGGCCCCTACATGGGACCTCACTCTTTCTCTCTCCCCCCTCTACTCCCCCTCTTTTCATCCTGGGCCGAGGTTGTCTGGAGACGAAGGGTTAAGGAGGAACAGACCCTCTGAAGAGCTGCCTGCTTAACCTCTGACCTTATGGTGTATGAGAGAGAGAGAGAAAGGAAGAAAGAGAAGAAGAGAGGGAGGTCTGACAACTGACATATAACCACGCAATTAAATGTAAATACACCGAGTTAGAAGTTTAATGATTTAGCAGCCTTTTCTAAATAAATCTCTGCACGTCACGTCCATTTGTTCTTTCAAAATATTGTAAACTGTGAGCAGGTGTAAGGTGGAAGAGGTTAACTTTGCTGTGAGAGCCACAGAAACATGAGATGTCAGGAGAGAGAGGAGGGAGGGCAAATGGCAGTGTAGACTAAAGAGAAAGGAAGCGGGGGAACACAAGAGCACCCTCACCCTCCTTTGTCCTGCATCCCAGCAGACCCCACCTCTCTCTGGGCATCAGTGAGGGGGTCCAGCTGGTGGAGACTGCAGATGCCAAACAAGCTGTCAGAGATAAGAGGAGGCGGACAAGGTATGCACCCCAGCACCCACACCATTCTGGGGGGTTTGTTACTGAGTAGAGAGTCAGAGACACTGGGGTCCCTTATACTTGATAAGACAGCACACACACAGTATAAACAATGAATTACTGAATGAGATTGTTGGACACTTTTGGATCAAACATTTGGAAAAGGTGCAGGCTGCTGTTGTTATCACAGTGTTTCCCACACATTCATTTATTTGTGGTGGGCTGCTACAATTAAAACAACTGCTTTCACAAATACATTTTCAATATCTGGAGCTGGATTGTTTATTAGAAGATTTTGAAATATATATACTGTTATTTATAGTACCACATGCAATAT
Organism: Plectropomus leopardus; assembly: GCF_026936395.1. Lineage (NCBI taxonomy): Eukaryota > Metazoa > Chordata > Actinopteri > Perciformes > Serranidae > Plectropomus > Plectropomus leopardus. The sequence goes on from NC_142179.1 coordinate 21,367,655, forward strand.
GTTTACATGACGTTAGAAAAGTTTAATTATTACGTTAGTCCGGCTAAAGCTCAAATTTTAAAATATATAAAAACATGTTAGTCCGACTGAAATCATACTAAATCGAATTTCTTTAAGTCTGATTTACACATGTATATAATGCTGTTGGGGGTCGATTTACCCTCTCATGTTTATGCCTTAGCCTGACCTAAACTGGCCTAGGCATTTTTTGGATGTTCCCTAGTCCCTAAACCAGGCTTTGACTTGGAGGTCGAACAGCATAAATTCATAGAAGAAAGCCAAGAAAAACAAAACAGGAAGAGGGGCAGAAAACAAAACAAGATGAAGGAAAAGGTAATGGGTAGATTTTGTACAAAATGTACAGCACTGAAAAATTATCCATTTTCACGATTAGACATGCAACTCGTTTGCCAATTGTTAACTTGTTTAGTATGTGACATAATAGGTAAACTAGAAGAGGGTCCAATAGCAACTAGCTGAAAGGACGCACATTGCCACCTACCTCGGCGGAGTCAGACATACTTTGGTCAATAAATCAATTCTCCCCCAGTACTTGTATCCTGGGACAAGGACAGTAGTACAATTAAATGGCCTAATTGAGCTATAACCATAGCTCTACTTCACTGTGAATGTAAACATACTGTCGCAGCACAGAGTGTACTCGGGGCACACACAGAGCAGTAAAACATCAGGCACTTTGAAAGTGAAACTTAACCATTCATTCTGCTGGGTCTTAAAGTTTGCATTCACTCACAAACAGCCGCTCCTCTCATCCAGCGATGTGATCAGATTAGACGAGAACAGACCGACAGATCAATTATCGACAAGTGGCAAACTGCTGCTGAGGAAAAGAGACCTTATGGAGAGCTCCTGCCTGCGCTTAATGAATTTAGAAAGGGATACAGAATGATACAAAAGAAAAAGAAAAAAATATTAATGAATTAAGATTAATTTGTCATCAGCTACTGGCACACATTCACTTTCATTCTGTGGGAAACACTGTATCAGGTCCTACATACTGATACATGAATTGAAACTGATAAAACTGCACAACACTTATAAGAGTTTTCATCCCTGAGGCGCTGAAGGCACTTTAAATAACCCACTGGGGAATGTTAATAGTTTCCTCTGCTGTGTTTGTCGCCTAATCACAAAGTAGAACATGACAACCACTTGACAAAATTCTCTAAAATTTATTTCTGTATATAAATCTCTTTATTCCCATAGAACAGAAAATTTTGTTTGTTTATCACGACTATTTATCACCACTTGGAGATAGAGGGTGAAACCAGAAACAAACCTTCAAAGAGAAACAAATATCTCTGAACAATACCGTCTCGTTTCACAAGTTAACGACAAACTAATCTTTACAAATCTAGAGTAATAAATACTATTAGCAAGAACAAGGCTATAAAAATCTCATTGTAACACACACATACTCACACACACACATACACACACAAATCAAATACATATCAAGGAATGACGAGGATCTGCTCTCTGAATACTGATGGTGTGTAATGTTAGAGCACCTTCTCACATGTTACTGCATGTAAAACACCTGGGCAGAAATATAAAAACTGCGTTATTACACAAAAATAAACCAATATCTCCGCTTGCATAATAGGTGCCACAAAAGTTTCTTTACAGGGAAGTAATGCTGCTCAAATCTGCAGGGAAATGTATTTAACCCAATCTTGTCAAAGTAATTATTGGAGAAATGCTGCATGGACATGAGGGAAGCATTTAGTTTCAAAATAAAGAGATTAAAAAAATGTTTGAGTCGGTGCAGCAACATTATCATGTTTACAGCACTGTGTTTTTTTTATGTTTGCTGAGCAATCCTCGCATGTCAAGGATCAACGCTGGACTCATGAATAATTCAGAAACAAACAAAAATGGGCCAACACACACGCGCACATGAAACATGCTGCGCTCCAGCTCTGACTGGTCAGCTGGGGATAAAAGAGAGGCGTGTGCTCATTGGCCTGCTCAAAGAGAACGGAGAAAGCTGATTGGTCAGCTGGGGGTGACTGAGAGGACAGCGGTGACAGCTGCATGACGCTGAGTTGTGCATTTACCCAGAATGCAGCGGAAACAGTGTTTACAGGTCCTTCAGCCTGTAGCGTGGTCTAAACAAACTGTTTATTTCTATGGTGCAGCGCCTGCAGCTACTACTGCCTGTCTCATTGGAAATTAACTCATAGCATCCTTGAGCTGAGCTGACATAGACTTTACATACACACGTGCACACGCACGCACACACACACACACACACACACACACACACACACACACACACACACACACACACACACACACACACAGACAACTCATGCCTTTCCTCCTTCACTGAGACTGAGCATGGAGCTGTGCTTTGCTCCACTAAAGAGAAAAAACGTCTCCCTCAGGCTCTGCTGTGAGAGCTGAGATTATTTTGGTCAGTAAATGTTACTGCCTGTCTGACAGTGGGTCACAATTTACATCCTTCACAATGCAGAGAGCGGGAGTCATTGAGAGGGAAACAGCCTAGTGCTGCCACGGTCCGGCCTTAATGGGGCTCACAGTGCAAACAGTTAGGTGACACCAGTCTTTGGGTTGTGGAGAGACAATAAAATACGACTTTGATTGTGCTGCTCAGACTTTTTTTTTTTTTTTTTTGGAGCTTCATGGATGTCCAGGTCCAGTTTTCTATCAATCCACAGCTCCATCCAGCACAGGGGAAAAACATGACGAACAGATGAGACCTCTTCACACGTTACAAAATCACACTTTTCACAATTATTTTACAAAGGTAATATCATATTTAGTCGGAACGCAGCACAGCATCACTGTCCACTTATCAGTCTGTCAGATACATCCTCTGGTTCAGTTAGGAGGCTGCACTCCATTCTGGGACGCCACACCTGATGTGTGTGTGCGTCTCGAGTGTGTGGTAGAGAGGGGGAGACAGGTTGGGTGTGTAGCGAGGATACTCTCTGAGAGGGGGGCTGAGCTGCCTGCTGTGAATGTTTTGCGAGCTCTGAGACGGAGGTCCCGAGCTCTGGTTCTGATAGGGGTCGTGGGTGATGTGTTCACCCAACGGCGGAGAGCTCTGGTGGGCTATAGCGCTGAGTCGGGAGCCCTGTGGGCTGGAGCTGTAGGGAGGATGAGGGGTGTAAGGCGGGTAGGATTCCATGGGGGTCATGGCAGAGGGGAGCGGGCAGGTGTATGACCAGGATGCACAGTTGAGCTCATCCAGTCTGGGCTCCGAGCCGGCAAACATGCACGCCTGGCGCTGTCCCATGTCTGAGCTGTAGGGGGAGTCAGTGAGTGGGTTGTTGGATAAACCGGGTGGAGGAGGAGGATAGGAGGAGGGGTGGTAGTAAGACTCGCCCTCACTTGGAGAGCTACCGGGGAAGGGTTTCTTGTACGGGTGCTGGCGGTTTCCTGAAGAGCAGTTCTCCTCCACTAAAGAGAGAGACGGAGAGAGAGAAAATACTGTGATGATTTTCCGTTCGACATTATGACAAGCAAGAACCAGGAGAGTTTTAGATGAGAATTTCCAAGTTCCCACATCAGACAGTATAAAAAGCTAACAAGAACAAAATGAAGAAATGGAGAGACGCTGAATAAGTTTGGCTACTTTTACAATACGTATGACATTAACTGAAATACAAACATGATGCCAGGGTTAAAGTGCAACTGAAAATAACTTAAAACACTGTTAATGCTTTTTTTATTTCTTGAGACGTAAAAATGGTCTTTAAATATGTAGGACCCCTAACTATTAATTATTTTTCAGAAGCTAAACACAGCGGGCAAAGTGAAGCTGTGCGAAGGAAGACACTCTGCTATCAGTAAGGCAAGACCATTTTGCATTTTAACAATACAACACAATGCCATGGAATCATTTGTATTTATTTAGAAACCCCTGGTATAGACTATACTTATCATCAATGCAGACCATTCTTTAAAGTATCATAGTTCAGAATATATCTTTCTGTCTTTCTTTATTTTTTCTTTTTTTTTTAAATCAAGTGGTCGCATCAGCCCGAGAGCACAAATTACTTGTCACCCATGACAAGTAAGTTAAATGAACCCCAAATTATGCTTCTCAGCTTGTGTTTAGTTGCAGCCTTACAAAATGTTTTTGGAATGTAAATATTTAGTATTTTAAGCCTCATTTCATTTTTTTTTTTCTCGCAAGTCTCTCCTCTAGCAAAGTGCAGAAGTAGCTCCACAGCTATTGTCACAGATTTTCTTTTAGCCGTTGATTAATGAGACTGAATGAACCCATGCAAGCATGTGTAAAAGACCAGACATGAAAATTACTTATTAATTCACTCATTCAGCTACTGCTTGAGTAAATCTGATCCCAATTACACACAGTTTGCAAACACAGACTGAATGACACTCACAGCACAAATTAATGTAAATCTGTTTTTAGGTCCATTTGCTTTTTCCCAAGCAGCCATTGAAGTCCATTCATTTCCTGGCTGTAATTTAACTGATAAAAATATGGATAATAAAATAACATTTTAAGTCTCAAACCTTTACACTGACTGCCTTAAAGTATGGAAATCAATCTTAAAACGTATGCAAACTTCAGATGATAGTCAGCAATAATGTTATGTTTATTTGTACTCTATAGGCCAAAACATGCAAAACCACTGGAATGGTCTGTTATCTGTTATTTTGTAAGTAACCACAAACAAAATCTTAATTGCTATGACATTTACACAAAGCTGTTTTAAAAAAAAAAAAAAAAAAAAAAATAGAATTATTACTTAGTTTGATTTCACTTTATCAGAAAAAAACTTACATTTGTCTTGCATCTGAGGATATCAACAGTTTCACATAAATGCACATAATACAAAATTACAAAAAACACATAAATACAAAATAATAACATTTTGGCACAGAACAACAAGAATGAATGGTTTCGGGGCAGCTAAAGTGATATTTACTTAATTGGAATATGGTAACATAAGGGGTTCCTAATACTTTTTAAAGTTTGTAAAGTACACAATTACTGCCTCTATTACAAAAAGTATTACAACAATTCAACAAAAATAAATAGGTCAAATCTGCACTCAGTGGGTTAACTGATTTCTTTCTGTTTATGCAGCTTGAGATAAGCACTAATTTTCATTTACACAGTGTACTGACGGCACAGCTTCCTCCTACCTTTCCTCTTGGTGCAGTGGTAGACCTGCGGCTGCTGGCCGTGCTGCAGGTGTGGATGAGGCAGGGTGTAGTGTGCAGGAGGGGCCCTCAGGAGCTCCTGGGGACTGTTGCTACTCAAGCCGTTCTCACAGCTGTAGGGGGATCCGGCAGCTTCAGGGGAACCCTGCAGACCCCGACCCTCCCCACTGAAGGGACTCCCAGTGGAGCAGGCTCTCTGACGGACAGCACTGCGAGGGACCACAGGGTAGTCCTTACTGAAACAGAGAGAGAGGAGGATTGAGAATTATATCAGAAGTAAAACATTTTAATCTGATATTGTTACGGCCTCAGGTGTGCTGAACAAAATGACCTCCTCTGACTCTGTGCAGGTATTTCTGTTACATTAACTTCTGCCTGGTTGTACTATTGAAGGTCTTATGTTTTTTTTCTTCCCTTTCTTTCAAGTCTACTTAGCCGTTCTCCATCCTTTCAGCTCTGATCTCTCTCTGCACACACTGCCCTCTTGGTGAACTCTGTGGTATGTAGGGGACAGCGGGCCACATCTCCCTGACCCTCGCTGAGAGAGTGACACACACTTGTGCACGCACACACACACACACACACACACACACACACACACACACACACAGAGAGTCAGTCCTGTTGTGAGATAATACGCCGCTCTAAAAATAAACATCCATCCGTGTGTCACTTCAGATAGACTCTCCTCTCCTCTGCTCTCCTTTAGTCTCCACCAACCGCAGCAGCACAATAACACAGGGGTGCTGCACTCAATACCACCCTCTCCTTCCTCTCCCTCCCCTCTGTAACAGCCTCTCCCATTGGCCTATTAAAATCTCTAAACTGCCTGCCACAACAGAGCTTGAACGGAGATTAGATCAACACGCAAACAGACACCATGTACCCAGGGCCATCAGCTGATCAGCGGTGACAGTCTAATAGACCAGCAGCAACGTGATATCATCTATCTATCAATGCAGGGGCTGACGCTCGGCGGGTCGTGTTTGTGCTGCACGCTCTGGTTGAGGTTTCAGGCTAAGATCAACCTTCAGGTGACAATGACTCTCACACGCACACAAACACACATACACTCGTGTCTTGGACCATATGTGCCCCATCATATCAACCCTCAGAGGGAAGAGTAGGTTTTGTTTCCTATGAATGCTCACAAGCACACACATATCAACAAAGCTGTACTCACCCTTGCAGCTTGGCCATGCGGTGCAACTCATTGTCGTCACTGCCTCTGAAGCCCTTTGCAAAGGGATTATTCTCGATCTTCAGCTGCGTAATCTGAGCACAAAACACAGAAAATCAGCTCAGACACACATGCCTTACACCACAGGACAAACTGCACAGCACAGGCCCGAACAAACACACACAGTTTCATACCGTAACACAAAGACACATTCAGTTTTTAAACCATTCTTTTCATTGACTGAAAGTCAATGGTTTACTATTAGTGAGAGGCCCTGCAGATGTTAAGCGCAGCATCGCTGCAGCTCTGCAGGGCCAACATTCCTCAGCCGCTGACGTTCCTCATGGAGCGGACAGTATCCTCGCCAGCTGACACAGAATAAACTGTTTACCCAAACAGTCGCCAGGTTTAAGGATTTCGGGCCAAAGCTTTTAGAGGTCTAAAGCTGCAAGCTTTGATGTTTAAGTCTTCAAACTTTTCTCAGTGATGTCATGGAGGGGAACCTTTGCGCAGTGTGTCCATCACGCAGCAGGCGAGTCAACTGGAGAACTGACACCAGCTCGGGTCCAAACAAACTTTGAAGTGCTGATAATACTGATAGCCTCCACCAAACTACTGGCTCAATAATTTTTATTTTATACAAGAGCGTTGGGATTAACAGTGCAATGTCATTGGTATTTGTTATTGCATGTATGATGGAAATATAAAGTTAAAGGTTTATCTTTTATTTTGCACAATAACTGTGTTTTATTACACAAATTGTAGTAACAGTAATAGCTCAGAAAAGTGAAAGTAATGTATAACACTCACAAATAATTTAATGGTATGGTTTAAAATACATGTATTTATTACATAACACGTATTTATTTATATATATTTATATACACAGACATAAAAATAGCAAGTTACAACAATTACATTTAACTACTATTAAAACGTATTACCATTAAGTTGATACATAAACTACAAAACATCAGCTGTTCAGTATGAATAAAATAATATTGGAAAAACTTTTCAAACTAAAAACTACATCTTCAACAACACCTGAATTAATTCACACACATTGATGGGTTAAATATTTGTTGCAAATCTATTTTCTTATTTCTTTCTTCCTCTGTTTTCATTCTCATTTTACTTTTTTTATTTTATTTTTTACACTTTTTATTTCTATTGTAATATTTTAACAAAATAATGCATTTTGAAGCTGTAGATTAAAGTGTGCAGAATTAAGGCTTCTACTTTTAGGAGCTAACGAGAAGATACACCATCTAAAAACTATAGCTGAAATTTATCTATTTATGTTATTTATGTTTTGTTATGAAATGTGACCAAATTAAGCCATGTTGTGAAAACTTAACCAGCAGCGCGGCTTAAAGCTTCAGCAATTTGTCTTTCTAGTAGACGCCGAGAAAACTGGATCAGCCAAGATCAAGGGAACGAAACAGGTCATTACAGACTAACACACACACACACACACACACACACACACACACACACACACACACACACACACACACACACACACTTATTTTTGGACATATTTACAAATACTGAGTAGGGCCACATAAACAAAGAGGATACAAATTGACTTTCTGGATACAAAATAAAGACAATAATACAAACAAAGACTAAGTGTGCATGTGAGTGTGTGTGAATGTGGATGAGAGACAACAATTTGAATGTGGTCAGCGACCAGAGGCAAATCTTCATACACTTTTCTAAAGGGTCCCATATATGACAGTAAAACATATCTGATTTGCACACATAAGACTTTGAGATCCATTTCCATAATTGTTATGAGGTAGCCTATAGCTTCAGCCTGTGAAAAAACAGCACACTTCATATTCACATAACACCAAGCGATATCTAAATGTCACTTTTTGTATTGTACTCAATTTTTAAAACCTCCACTCACTAAAAGTTTTACCCAGAAAAGAGATTTTGGTGGCTCCTCTCTAAAGAATATACAATGGGATCTTAGTTTAATTTAGTGTTGTTGGTGCATTGTGTCTTGTGTAAAGCGTACCTTGTGATTCTGGTAGGACGTCACAGCGATGAAGGCCGTCTCAGAGAAGACGTGGGTGCAGAAAGCTGTGTTTTTTGAGCCAAAGCCGTTGTTCTCATCCGCTTTGACAATATGGAGGCGAGGCTGGTATTTGTGCATGGAGTTGAGTATTATCTGCACAGCGGAGAGATTGAGGAGGTGAGACTGACAGAGCTGTCATGTTTCCCACCAGCAGATGCTAGGACCTGGACTACAGGCGGGAGGCCAGGTGGAGGGTAAACGCAACTTATACTGTAAGTTACCCAAATTTCTTGGATGACATAAATCTTTAAAATAGAGATTCATTTATATTAGTAGGCTGAAACTAACGTAAGCCAACAGGATCAAGAAATCTGTATTTTATTTTACAGATGATAGCTAGGATTTTAAAATACAGATGTCATATATCCTGCATGAATAAAAATGATCATTTTACCTCATTCAGTTGACATATGTTTGTGCGATTTGTTTATTTTTTTCCTAAAGGTTTTATTTTCATGTCAATAAATAATAATGTGCTGAGCCAAATTTAGCTGCCACCTTAAAACAAAGTGATCAATGCCTATTAGACAAATTTAATTTAATTTAATTTAATTTAATTTAATTTAATTTAATTTAATTTAATCTGCAACCATTTCCTCTCAGCCACAACCAAATAATACATGGTTATTATATAAGACTATTATATTCCACATCATCTGATATATTGGAAAAGGGACTGAAATTGAAACACTATTCGGTGTAATTCTGCATCAACCTGGCAGACTATTTCATCTGATTTTTGTAGAAATTTAGATTTAAGTACTTATTGAAAGTTGTATACAGGTTGTGCACTAATGTGACCACTTACAAACATTTTTTATTAATCTTAAATTGTACTAAATTTGGCTTGGAGATACCAGCAATGTAAAACTTTAACAACTCAGTGCATTCTGCCAAACTCTTAAATATTTCCCAGGACACTGGCAACTCCTCAAGTGTTTTTTTATTTAATTGGATCACGAGCTTTTGTGTTTGCGCAGGCAGGGCTGCGAGCACTTTTGTTTATCCAGGGGGGTTCCGTTTAATCGCCAGTGGCGTGTCCGCCGGTGACATACATTAGCTAATGGGCTTTAGAGTCATTGTAATCATTACCTCTAATTTAACGAGCCTAAAAAGATTATGATTGTTTGTTTCAGCGCGCGCACACACACGCACTAAGATGCGCGCGTAAAAACAATACGTGCTCACCTGCCGTATCGGCTCACTGCCTCGTTAGAGTCAGGCCTCAGACTGTTACAGCAGGCTAAGTGGAGCAATGAAAGCGGTGCATGGCGGGAATGAGTCTCTCTGTTGAGTCTAGAGAGGGGTCGCTTTGCCCTCGTGCTGATTTGTGTTGTGTTGTAATGTCTGCTGAATTATATTCGTGAGAGTGAGCTGGTAATGCCTGCCTGGATCTGTGGCCGTACTTTGTCAAACACATCACTCAGTGCTGATTATTAAAGAGCATATTATGGCTATTTGAAATGGACAGTAAACCATTTTTCTTTGGGTAATGTATGATTTGTGTCTTACACTGTAAAATCTTACAAACTGATCTTACTTACAATGATCTTGGGAACCAATTGCCTTGATAAAGGAAAGTAAATAACACTATTAATCTTGAGTTAGTTTACTTTATATTGAAGTCTCAAGTTTACTTGAAATTCAGTTGTATTTACTTGATTTTTGTGAAGTTGTTGCAACTTAACAATTAAAAGTGAAATCACCTTGTTCTTTCTGAGTATTTGCAACTTCAGTAAACCAAGTTAGTCCGACTTAACTTAATCATGACAAAGAGGATTTTGCCCCTGATGAAATTAGGAGATCTGCGAGTTGTTTTCTTAACATGTTTAAGAAAATGAAAATATGGTTGACTAGTATGTAACTGTCAGAATAAGTTATTGGCCTATATCACAGTAAACCTGGTTTACTGAATTTGCTACTACTTAGAAAGATTGATTTATATTACATGTGTCATTTTTTAGGTTGAAACTTCACAAAAATAAGTAAATATAACTAAATTCCAAGTAAACTTAACAATAAGTTAGCATATTAAAATTAATAGTTATATTGAGTCACATTTTTCAAGGCTATTGGTTTCCTAGATTAGTAAAATCAATTTGTCAGGTTTTACAGTGCAGCCTAAGAAATAGGCCCATAACACATTCAAAGGGCAAATGTATGTCTGTAAATTCAAGCAGAAAACAGACCAGGAACATTTTTCTTGCTCTGAAAATATACCCATCAGCCAAATATTACTGGGAAGACAGACTCACATGTCCAAAGGGGTCCAGGTGGTTGTTGGTGAGTTTGAGCTTCTGAAAAGAGACGAGCTGGCGGCTCCAGTGAGCCCCGGTGGCAGGAGAGTCCGGATGGACGTAGAGCCTCCCGGGCATCGCGGGCTCTGCCTTCCCCGTTATTGACCTTTAGAGCAGAAAAAAATGCAGCAGATCAGAAAACGAACAGACATTGACACTCAGTGGGGTCACGGTGGCTTGTGTGACCAGCAGTGCACCGCTCTGCCCGGCGCCCCGTGGTGCAGGAGGCCTGCACTGCCGCCGGCTGCAGAGGGCCTATCTGGTGCTTTAATTAGTCAAACATAAAATGCATCTTGTTTTGCTGCAGTTTACACGGATATCCACATCTGGACCTTAGTTTAGTCGACACAAATAACTCGATCTTCTCCAAAGTTGCTGAAGTATTTTGTGAGATGTTGAGGTGCCGAGCCTGGAAATAGTTTCTGGAAAACGCTTCAAATCACCAAAAAGCTGACACAACAAAGACCACAAATACCCGAGAAAGGTGCAGATTTTACCTGGGAACTACTGAGCGGAGGAGCAGACACCAAATATAGAGCCAGCTTGTCTGAGAGGAGCTTTTCGTTCTGCACATTAATGTTTAATCAGTGTGTTGGGCCCTCACATCTTTGTTTACGTGTCATGTTTACGCCACAAACAAACAAATAAAAGCCGAAAATAGTCGAATTAGCGGGGGATGTGAGAACCATTAAACCAAAGAATAACGGCTTCTAAACATATATTATTTGTGATTCATGTAGCCAAAATGCAGTGTGACTGCCTGTAGGTCTGTGCGTCTGCAACGCGTAAAGGTCAAAAGACGTGACCTGGCAAAAATTCAAAATAGAATAACTTGACAGAAAAAAAGAAGCATAAACAGATGTGCAGCCTCAAATCACCCACGCACATATTATCACAACTTTATCACTTAAAAATGCCTAAAGGCCAGCACCGACTCGCTTTATAAACACCGCTCGACTCCATTATACACTCTGAGCTGGGACTGTGTATCCACAGACTCCTGTTTCCGGCTCGTTACATTGTAAGAGCCAAGTGTCTGATGCTCTGAGGAGGCAGAGGATTGACGGATCTCACTGAGGAGTCCGTGCCATGTTCGGATTTCCCCCTCAGCAGCACAACAACAGTTGAATGGGAGACTTTAATCCGGTCTGTGCCGTCTGTCCGCCCGGTGAACCCTTCATACTCTGATTTAACCGGCGGGCAGACACGGGGGGAAACACGGGGAATTAGGCCAACCCAGTCTGCAAGAAGGAGCCGGCGACCTTTAGAGGCAGGGATGGAGTGGAGGGCACAACATGGTTTACACGGACTCTTTTTCTACAGAGGTTATAGGCTGAGGTTTTTTATGTAAAATTCGTAATGGCCCATACACCAGAGGATATAATTTGTTAATTAATTTTTAAAGTAGGAATTTATTTATTCATATATATTTTTTTATTTAGAGTAGTGGTGGTTATATCGTTTTATGCACTGCTCACTCGGTAAACGCTGTTAAAAAGGTTAGGCTATTTCATTAATAAACAATGCGGTCTACCTGCGCACTGGCACACGGGAATGGATGCATTTTTGATTATTTTGGCCTGCACCACTCAGAAGTTTTTCGGAGGTAATCCAAGTTTACATTTTTTCCATTATACATGTATAAGAGTTGCAATATACGAACCATTTATTGTCTGCAAATTTGTAGCGATGGTCGTCTCCTGGCACGATGTCCATCAACAGTATGTACTTGGTTTTTGGGTTCAGTCCTGTGACCTTCACCTTATAACTGGGGAACATCCTCCTGCATTAAAGAAATTTAAAAAAAAAATTAAAAATCCTCTTCCAACACAGACAAATTTAAATGATAAAATACCTGGAGTAAGGTAGCCCAAAAATAAACAGCCAATCTCTTCTAAGACTAAACGTCCCCCGAGGCCTTATGTCATTCACAGAGTACAGTGTGTCCCAGACATATTGCGGTTCATAAAAATCTCTTATTCACTCAACTAAATAATACATGGCTTTATATAAATACGATAACTTAAATACACCCAAAGTCAAATACCTATAGATCATTATTTTGTCTCTTACCTTCCAGCTTTGGTGATGATCATTTCAGTTCCTACTTCATCAAACTTTGTCCAAAGTTCCCTGTCGTGCAGGAAAACTTTGATTCCCTCCATCCCCTGCAGAAAAATATAAACAGTGCACACTTCAACCGAAGAGGGAGTCTTCTGGATGTTAAATTAAAGCAGGACACGGGGCCAAAATGTTAACACCAATTTTCAATTTGTATTTCTAAATTATTAATCTAGTATGTAGTAAAGGGATTCAAATTCATTTTGAAATTATTCCAAGGTGAACAATTAGTCCCTAAGTGAATATTTTGTCACTGATGTGCGGTCCATGATGCATAAGCTTTTATTTATTTATGTATTTATTGAGCGAATAACGCAGAAACTTCTGGATTACGTTATCTGACATCTACACATAGCCTAAAAGTCTAATCAATATTTACATTCTGATCCGCGGTACAGGCCGGTAGCTGCTGGCTGGGCGCTGTCTGCGGCGAAGCTGGTGAGTTTAAGGTGTAGCTAGGATTTTCATGTTTGGTGTCTTTTGGGGAGTCCATGCAGTCAGAGTCCGGACGCTCTGCAAGGCCAAACTGGTCCCCGCCGTTTGCCATGTCCCACTGAGAGAGAGAGAGAGAGAGAGAGAGAGACGCGCGCGCGCACACACACACACACACACACAGGTAATTTATTCATTCAATTTGGCTGGCGTGGGTCACACACTGCTTGTCAGTAACATTTGAATTCATAGTTATTGACCTACAATGAATATGATTCGACGCATGTATGTTTGGGGAAACTAAGGTCAGTCTCACCTAAACTCAGACCTATTAGGCCTATTAACATTATTTGGATTTTTTTTTGCAACCAACAGGAAAAGCACCAATGTTCTATGTAAAAACTATGACAATAAGCGACACAAACTGTCGGACCGTTGTAGAGGGGCTATTTTTGTTAAAAGCTACACAAATAAGAGGTTAAAAATTTGCCCTGTATTATCCTACCTATGCACACTGTGGTGAAAAACACAGTACAAGATACAGATAATTACTGAGGCGACACTACATTACACTGACTTACACCGTAACTGATCCAATAATCACAGGCTTTCACTTAAGTGTGCATGAACTTTGACATTGTTTTAAGGTGGATATATATCTTTGTATTGATCGTGCATATTTGTGCAACATTAACAATCCAAATGGTAGACTCTGTTATAGTGGGAACATAATTTGCATTAATATCCATATTTTCTATGTTAACCAATGCATGAAAATAACTGGAGCTTGGAGATCCACAGTGTGTTAACAGCTGAAGTGTGTTTAACTCCAGCCTACATGATGTATAAAAATGGAAGCAGCTCTTAAAGTGCATATCAAATAAGCCAACCACAGCCTGTGTCTGACCCGTGTGTGTGTGTGTGTGTGTGTGTGTGTGTGTGTGTGTGTGTGTGTATGCGTATGTGTGTTTTGGATGGTCTCCCCGAGGGCCTTTACCTCAAACGCACTGCTCTGCTCTCCCTGCAGAAAACACGCTCATCCTGCTCCTGCGCGCTCTGCAGCCTGCTCGTGTTTTGCTGTTTTAGCTTGCTTTGATTTCCACGAAACTATTTTTTGAAAAATCCAACTGGCCAAATGTCGAGGTTTCTCAAAAATCCACCATGCTCCCCGTGAAGCAGCTCCGAAATACCACCGCGTTGTTTCTCGCTCCGTTGTTCGTTGTCCCTGCGCTCAGACCTCGGCTCGTGCGCTCCGCTGCCTTCCCGTCACCGCCGGCTGCAGAGGCACAGATCCGTTCAAAGCGGATGTAATTTCTTCCTCATTTATATCGCTGCTCTCTCTTTATTGCCCTCGCGGACTCGGTGGCAGCCCCGATCTAAACCCCGCTCATCAGATCCTTCATTACAAATGGAGTCAAGTCCGCCTCGGACACTCTGCCCTCCCCCTTCTGCCTTTCCTGCGCTCCCATAGGTCTGCACGGTGCATCGGTATCTGCAGCCCAAATCACGGCTGTGACACTGGCCAATCACACGCACACAAACTCACACGCGCGCCTACACAGCGCACACACAAAAACGTGGACCTACACACACGCACGCGCACTCGGTTGAGGCTGATTTATTTTTTAAAGCATTTTTATCAGTTCTCACAATGTGTATTCGTCGCTGTGAAAATAAATATTTTATACTACGGCTGTCTAATTTGATTTTACATCTCTCGCTCACACACGCACACAAACACACACACACACACACACACACACACACACACACACACACACACACACACACACACACACACAAACTCAACATGATTAAGTTCTTTACCTGAAAAAAAAATCAGAGTTATCTATTTAAGTGTACTGATTAATCAGATAAACTTGCTATTGTTAAATCAGAGAAAGTTGGAATATTTCACTCTTGCTTTAGCCTAATTGGGCCTAATTGATGACCGCTGCTTTGTGCTGAAGATAAAGACAAAAATGTATTTATTTATCAATTATTTAGGCTATTTATTTACTTGTCTATCTTCACAGGGACAGCGTACAATTAAAAGTAATAGCACAAGAGTTAGCGAGCAGCTTATTTGCATCTGTTGACCCTGAGCAGGTTAAAAAAAATACACAGAACAGCAAGAAGCCTACATTACAGGACAATACATAAAAGTCCATCAATAAAAACTTTCCACTACATAAAACAACAAAAAAGACCACTGATGTGAACATTACATAACATTAAACAACAGAAACGCTGGAAGAGATATTTTTTTAACCCAAATTTTGAGGCCTAAATAATGTCCAACATAAAGAATAAGTCTGATAACAAGTGACAGAATTTATTTTACCTGCTGGTCCAGGGCACGCACTAAAAATTAAATAGACCCAATAAGTTAATCATGTCGGTGTCTTAAAATATTGAGAAAAAAACACAAATAAAACTTGTTACTATAACACAACAAATGTGATGACGGTTTAGTTTGTGCATTTCCTGAAATGATAAAAAAAAAAAACCCACAGGCCTAATTCTCACATAGGAAACACACACACACACACACACACACACACACACACACACACACACACAGAGTCTGATAGTAGAGTGCAGATACGCAGGAGGCCTAGCAGTAGCAACAGTAGTCGCAGCGGGTTCACGCGAGCGCGCATCACTTTGATTGGATTACTGTAGATCCTGATAACCGGAGGCATCCAGAGTTGAAAGTTGAAGGGGTCAGTGCGAGGTCAACACGCTGGATCTTCATTTCTACCGATTTCTACCGCTGTGTCCTCGCGTTGCCCCTCCACCCCACTCACCCCTTGACCACAGCGTGCTTTTTCAGAGTGTCTGCGGACAGATTTAACCATCATTGCACCAGTCGCTAGTTCATTTGTATTTAATTTACACGTCAGGTTCGTGGTGTTGACTTTATCTCTACTATAATGGCATGTGTCGAGATTTATAGGGAGTATGCATGTTGTGACATCACCAGCTGAACAAAATACTGTTTCCTATGGATATAGCTATTTAATTTGAATATATGTTAAAACGGAAGTAGGCTACAACATCAATGTAAACAATATGAAAATAAATACTGCATCAAAATTAAATGTTACAGCCTGATGAGATTTCTCGTGCGTAAATGTGCACGTTTTTACGCATCTGCACGTGCCCATCTTTTGTTTCAAAATTGCAATCATAACTGCAAGCTCTTACCGTGTTTAAATATCAAATTCCCCGGTGACAGACCTCCGGTTAGCTCGGTGCACAGCCTCTCCTGCACAAGCTGGTGCTGCAGTGAAAGCGCGCTGCCACAGGGAGAGACTGGATCACTGCCCGGTTTGTGTATGTATGTATATGTGTGTGTGTGTGTGTGTGTGTGTGTGTGTGTGTGTGTGTGTGTGTGTGTGTGTGTGTGTGTGTGTGTGTGTGAATGGAGAGCCATCAAGTTTCCGATCTGCTGTGTTATCAATAAGCTTATTAATTAATTTATTAATTTATTATTATTTGTACAGACGTATGCGGTGTCTGTACCGTTTTTGAGATTTCTTCAGCTCACACACTCCGCGGGTGAAAGTATACAAAATGAATTATTTAGCCTACTGTCCTTCCGATTCTGAGTTCATAATAAAAAAGTCGCATATAAGAATTTAAGCGACAAGAAACACATTGACTTGATTTGGGAAAGGGCTTTTTACGAATACAAACAATGAGAGAATTAACAGTTTAATTGTCGTTTAGACCTAGTCTGGACTTGTGCTGCCATGTGGAAAAGGATAACCCTGAAATATGTCTATAACATTTATTTTGTTTACAGTGGAATTCTGTTTGAGCCTTATTGTAAACCCTCAGGGTAATTATTTGACTTTGCAGCCGTAGGAAGAAATAAACACACTTTAAAAATGTAAAAACAGACCCAAATATGTTTTATATAAAGAGAGACTACTTTTTCATTTTTGAAATAAAAAAATGTGTTACATTAAAAAGCAAAATTGACAGATTCAGGGGTATTTAACACACATTTGTCTGAACGAACTTTTCTTGATACGCTAATTATCAGTCTCTATTTTATTATTGATAATTTAAATTCCAAACAGATGCCATAGACATAGGTGTTCACTTATCGGTTGCCACAGGGTTACTATACATTGTAAAAATATAAATTAATTTCGGAGGATTATACGTTAAAACAATATTATTTAAAAGAAAACGTTTAAGTGGACATACTCCAACAAATAAGAATGTAACAAATAAAAATGAATGATTTTAGCAAAATTCATTCGTCTGTTTTTTTGAGCCTTCAAACACAACAGATTATGACAGAAAGGGGGCTGGATCATTTATATTGAAAATGAAATTAAAATAATTTTGTGTGGGAGATATGTAAATTCATAAAATGCAATATTGCAGACAAGTTCTGTGAAACTTCGTCTGTTGCAGGCAACACTTACAGATTCGATAACTAATCACAACAGTAGGACTAATATAAATAATAAAATCTATACCGTGTAGAACTGAAAGCCACACAGTGCAGTTTATATTCTGTCATTGTTTTCACGCGCAATTTTTTTACTGATTGATTTTTTTTAGCCACGTTTTGAAACTTTTTTTTCCAAAATCGCTTCTGCCTCAAAATGTCAAAATATATTGACGATAAAAATAAATGATCTTAGAAAAATAAGCTTTATCCCTCAGATGTAAGCCCCTGGAATATATTAACCAATCAACAAAGTCTTAATAAATTATATAGACTTTAATTGTAGTTTAAATAACTGTCCATAGAACTTTCATAATTTATGTGTCAAAATTTGATAGTAAATATTTTTATTCACCTTTATATCTGATTGCATGGTATTGTCCCTAAATTATATGAAAATTTTCTTTCTAAAATTAGGTATTTACTTTTTTTTTTATACAGCAGCATCCTATTGGATATGATGTTAACACACATAGGCTACACTGCAGGCAGTGCTTGGTTATGGTTACATTTATATAAAACAATTTTTGTTATTTAAATCTTTAAAAACAGAGTAATTGATATAATGTGCAAACTGGGTATAAACTTTTGTACTATAACTCTGCATATGGTCTTCAGTTGGTTGGTCTGAGCAGAAGAAAAGTGAGAGGTGAAGGTTTCAATAATACCTGAAATGAGGTGGTGGTGGCGGCTGGACGGCTCATTATTGTCCCATAGTGGCTTCAGCTGACTGGATCCTCTGTTCTCTGTCTGGAGGAAGTGGTGACGGGGTCCCAGACCTCCTGCACTCAGCAGGTCTGTCTCACACACCTTCAGCCCGGCCGGAGTGAGTGTGTGCGTGTATGTGTGGCATTAGAGGGCAAGGTCAACCCATTTCTCTGCAAACAATCACATCACACAGGGCAAAATACATTCCAACCCCCCCTCAGCCTCCAGTTTGTAAGGTGGTCTGATGTGGGAACAGAGGAGGGTGGGGGGTTTGGCAACGGTCCAGACGGGGCCTCAGAATCCAGATGAAGGAAAACCTGGTCCACATTAATATGACTTCATATTACACATGTTAGCGAGACTCTGCTTTCTGCACAGGCTTACTTAAATGTTACTCTTCTTTGCAGTCAATGTGTTGCTGTAAATGTGCCTTCAGATCAGTTATTAGTTGGGCTTATCTAGTGGCAAGTTATTGAGCTTACATATAAACACTTGAGTGGTCAATGTTGCTCAAAGGTTAAAGAAAGAAAGTAGTGTTACCTCTGTCAGTTAAACCTAAAAATAGTACTAACAAGCTTAAAAGTTGAGGATTTGGGGGCATTTATCGGCTGAAAGTGATATATGATATTCACAT
Source organism: Plectropomus leopardus (assembly GCF_026936395.1). Lineage (NCBI taxonomy): Eukaryota > Metazoa > Chordata > Actinopteri > Perciformes > Serranidae > Plectropomus > Plectropomus leopardus. The sequence goes on from NC_142179.1 coordinate 21,386,771, forward strand.
CTATGTTTTCAGTACTTTAAAATCACCTATAAATAAGAAATGCTGTGTTTTCCTTACCTTAAAGTGAGCCACTTGTCCTTTCCCGCATACTCCACCATATTGTTTCTACCGTAGCCCAGAGCAGACAAACTAAATACTGGCTCTAGATAGGTCTAGTTGAATTTCACCTAGTTTTCTGCAGCTCAGAAGAATTTTATGCTCAGTAACTTTTTTGCTAGATGCAACTAAATCCCACTAACTTATTTTTTAATAAGTCCAAGTGTTGTGACTGAAAATTAACAGAAGTATTACAGGAATATGAATCACATTTAGATTTATCTTTATTTGATAGGGACGATGCAATTTAACATGGTTCAAATACAGAGTGTGAGACTGATGTATTGTAAAAAGAGTGTATAGCTATTGCTTTTTTCCAGCTCTTGACCCCAATTGGGCTTTTAGCAGTGTTCTTAAAATAGTTTAGTTTTTTAGTTAAAATACTGAGGGTTTTTTGTTGTTGTTGTTGTTGTTGTTGTTTTGAATTAGGTGACTTATAGTCAGAGAAAATCTAAATAAAATCTGACCAAAAAAAAAAAAAAAGAGTTTCAAACATCATAAAATCACAATACACTATGAACATGGAACACACAATAAAATACATATACCAAAATACACATAAGCCTTCTGCAATACACATAAAGTACATTTACCCCCAAACCATCACAACGCATACCCACATTACAAATCTTGCAATACACATACAATACACCAATACTCACATTAATATAATAATATTAGCAGAGTGAGTATTCTTGCAAACTTTTAACATATTGATCAATCAGTTTAATTGTGTCCGCTTAGGGACTGTTCTTTATTTATGAGAGGGCAGGAGTGATGCAAAAAATGGGAGACTTTTTAAATATTTTTTTCAGAGACTGGAGAGAAAGTCACGCTTTTTATTTCAATGTAGGGGAGAAGCGTACAACAGATAACTGTATTTTGTATTCAATTTCAGGATTTAAAACAAAACAAAACAAAAAAAAACAAAACAACCCGCCATTTATCAAAGCCAGAAACTGGAAGAACAAAAACTGACAATGGATTTTGAAATATCCAATGGTCCTTGCACACTTCATGTGCAACAAATGCTTCCATCAGAGAAAAACATTACAAAATGTTAGCTTAAATTAGTGATATTTATCAGAATCACTTAATTCTACACTACACTACAAATGTTGCCCAGAATAAACCAGTTTGCATGACAAGAGTGAAAAAACAAGTTTTTTCAACACCAGGATTTCATTTTCAACTTTTAAGGTAAATCTAATGAACTAATTTATTTTCACTTTTTCACTCAGGGAAGCTCAAGAAAAAATATTTGTAGCTTTGTGTAGGGTCCAAAGAAAGTTGAAAACATAGAAGTCACAGACCAGCTACCACCCTCCTCTGATAAATAAAGAACAGCCCTTTATTGGCATGCATGGGTGAAATCCTCTGAAGAACTCAGTCACTATTACAGCTCCAATCACAGCGCTTTTGTCTGATGGGGGGAAATGCCATTAAAACTAAAAATTAAACTTAAATTCTAACATAATCTTCATGTTTCACAAATAGCCACAGTGTCTTATGCTAGCATTACTAGATTATTCTAGACTACTGAATAATCTATATATCTCAATAGCTCAATATAACTTGACCAAACTTCTCTGCAGCTGAGTGAACACATTCTTGGTTTAATAGCTATGCATACATATTGGTTTTTATATGCATATCTATGGTCAGAAGTGTATATTATTGTGGTATAACAAAGTGAATTTATTCACTCTACATTTCTTTTTAAATTTATTTTGATCTGAGCCCTCAAGTTTTATTTGTCGGGCTTTTATTTTGAAGGGGACATTCTAGTAGGAGGCATAATATCAAGCACAAACGGGAAACCGTGTATTATATGTCGTTTTTCCAGCTGACATGCCATCCTTGATTCAAATTATTTTGTCATATTTTATATTGTGGTTGCTATTAAAATACACTTTGGTCTCGAATCGATTTATGGAGTTTAAAAGTGATTGTTAGAAAGCCAGCAGGACTTAATGAGCTCATAGCATCTTCAGCTTCAAGCGAGCTGACACGACACAGTGTGGTGTCTTGCAGCTCCCTCTAGTGGCTTTTCTCTGTAAACAGGGGAGTAAAAACAGTAGGTCAGTAAAAAGCAAAACAAATCAATACACCAAAAGAAACAAACAAAACACACAATAGAGTTGTATTTATCATATTCATATAACCTTTCTGAGATCAAACCATTGAACTAGCAACAAAGCACAATCAACCAGCCATAGGAACGTGCCTATAATTAGGAGCAAAACTCAACAGAGTGTAATGGCATCAGATGGAGGCAGAGAGAGGGCAATCTGGTGCAGAGTCATCCATGTGGGAATATTAACATTTAGGGGAGCAGTCTGCCCTCAGAGCTGCCTGTCACTCACAGGCGTTGAACTGAAGTGCTGTGTGACCTTTACATTATATTTGTGCACAAACAGAAAAATTCAACCTCGGAGGCTTGTTGTGAGTTGCCATTTTCCCTAGACCTTTATTCTCTTCATTGTCTCTCAACCTGTTTGCACATAAAAGCTGTGAAACAGAATTTATGGAGACATGAGAAGCTCACCAGAGAAGTTTATTATGTTTGCGAGAGGTTTTAGATCAGTGTCTCAAAGCCTTACAATTTAATGGGTTTTCAACAGCACTCCTCACAATTTAATGGATTCTTAATAACCTCCCCGCCCCAAAATTAACCAAATGGCAGGAAATTATGTGTGTGATGCAGAAAATGATCTCCAAACTGCCCCGTTTCAATATTCACCTAATATTGAAACAAAACCTGTGTCCTTGCACATGGGCGTTGCAGTGGTTTTTACACTTTTAATTTAGTAAGTAATTTGTGATGTATCTACATTTAAAAAAAAAGTTGAAGTGATTGAAAGACTGAACTTCTTAAAAAATAGCGTTGACTCTCTGAGGCTGTTCTCACAAAGTTTCATTCCCACAGAATAAAAAAAACCCATCAACACCCACTAACATCTGACATCCACCTTTTTAGTGCTATGGGAGTGCATACAATCAACATATACACCCGGGTCAAATGACTCTGCAGTTTTCATGGGTATTTCTTGCCCCTGATTGACATTGGTGGGAACATAAGACCCAGATGGATGCAACAATTTCAGGTCCATAACTGGCAAAATGTGATGACACACCAACAGTAATTACCGTTCATGTCCACCTCCGCAGTGTTAAAACATTGATCCAAATTAGTCTGCATATTTGAAAGAGAGACTGAATAAGAGATATTAGTGGGGCAGGCAGGGCTTGTGGTCAAGGAGGAAGCAGAGTTGCTGTTGGGCGGGCAGGCAGCGGAGCAGACGAATCCAGTAGGAGCAGGCAGCAGGAACAAGGAGGACAGGTGGGGAATTGAAGTACCATCAGAACAATAAAGACCAGCGGCACACAGATGTTTCGCTTGGCGGGAGGCTCTGAAGATGACAAGAGGAACGTCAATCTCTCTCTATGGAGCCAAAACAGTAGAAGACTGCACAGCCAGACGAGAACCAGGAAGTGTACAGGCAAAACTCTTGGTCGGAGAAAGAAGGCTGTTAGGTTTACCGGGGCAGAGACAAGGAGAGGTGGTCAGAGGCGAGCCAAGTTGAGACCAGGAAAAAAGTCCAAGAGTGAGTGCTGGAAGGTCAGGCATGGAAGCGAAGACAATCTTGAAAAGAGTGAGTGGAGTGAGGCTGCTTAAATACTGGCTGGAGATGAAGAGCAGCTGGGAACATCATCAGGTGGAGGTGATGAGGCTGATGAGGGGGGTCCGGGTTGAGTGGCCGGGTAGAGAGAGAGGTGGGGGCGGAGTAAGTGGCTTATTTTTAGCGGTTTTACCAGTGTTTGAAAAATCTGCGTGCATGTGCTAATTTCGGTGGGAAAGGTGTATAAATGACCTTCTATACTGTTGAAGCACCATTGTACACGGTCATGTCTTTCCCCAAGAATGGGAAAATCAAGGTTCCAAAAACGAAAAGAAAGAATGTAAAGGGAAAGAGTGTAAAGAGACTTTTATAAAATAAATAAATACATTTGAAAAATTGTGTAAGAAAACAAGGATCAAGAGAGGAAGGTTGGGGGGGGGGGGGGCACAGATGCATAGGGCCTAGAATTTGTTACTACACCCCTGCTCTTCCCTACACCCTCATAATTTCTTCCCTTAAACTTTCATCCCTCTTTTCATCACCACTGCTTCAGTCACATGTTTCTGTTCAGCTTTCTTTCAGTACCTGGAGGACTTCTGTCTTTAACAGGCTGAAAACTCATTTCAACACAGCTGACATTTCACAGGCACTGAGGGCCTTTTATTTTTCTTTTTTACCTACAACACAATTTAAACTGTTCAGTGAAGACATTTTACTCTCGTAGGTCCTGCAGCCATGCAGCTGCACTGCGAGGCAGAGAGGGAAGTGGACGTAGGTCAGGACAGAGTTTAAGGCGTTTTACCTAATGGACCTTTGCACTGGACGTGTGAAACACTTCACTTAACACAACCTAAGGGCACTTGATTGGCATGTGTATGGTGTGCAGGCTTGTGTCTGCATGGTGTGCATGTGGTTAAGGGGCTGTATTAAAGGTCAAATACGTTGGTCCTTACCCTGTGCATGCCTGGCAGTTGGGACATTTGTGTACTTGGGAGAGAAAGCAAAAAACTTCTATCAAAAGCTTATTTGGAAAACTCTTTAGAGTAAGTTTGTACTGCCTTTGGTGTAAGGTGTGGAATGACCCCAGCAGCCACTAGAGGGCAGAGTCAGAGGGCAAAGTCAAACTGAAACGAACCATGAACTTTCAAGTTAGTCAAAAACAACCCAAACAGGACCAATAAAAAGCATCATTTAATGTACAAGAAAGAAAATTAACATGAAACGCAGGCAGACGAGTGCACACAGCTTCAGAAAACGGAAACAGGCGTGAACATGGTACCACATCAATGAAGTTTTGAGGTGAACCTGAGGAGGGCTGAGACTATTGGTGTAACAACACAAAGTATCTGAAGCATCATCTCAGAGGAAGCTGTAATATCTGCTATGACAGCAAAAAAAAACACAAGTAAAAATAAGAAAAGCAAAGTGCAGAATTACAATTAAATTACCAGAAGTAGTGGCACAGTTTCCCACATAATGCTGGAATAATAAGAAAGTCACATTTACAAAGCTGTCAACCAGCTGATGAGCTGTACTTTGATGCTGGCAATACATTCTACAATAAGTACCATCTAAAAACCGCTGTATTGTTAAAGTACCCTGTTCAAAGCTAAGAGAGGAGTCACAGTTTACTGACATGGATGGATTACTGAGCAGGCCTATCAGGCACAGACCCAGTGTCAGGGCCCCCCCTCACCTTCATTAAAAAAAAAAAAAAAGTCACTCAAAAAGACACAAACCGACCTGGGAGAGAGTCAAAATAACCAGAAAGACACACAAAACGACTACAAAGAGATGCAAAACAGCTGCGAAGAGACACAGAGACTAATAAAAACTATGAAAAGGAGAATAACCACGAGAAAATGACTACAAAGAGTGTGAAGCAATTACAGAGGGACACAAAACTACCACTATAAGACACAAACCAACTACAAAGAGATGCAAAACAGCTGTAAAGACATAGATAAAGACAATGAAAAGGGGAATAACAAAAGAAAAAGTCAACAGAGACTCAAAATAACTAATAAGAGACACAAGATGACTACAAAGAAATTTAAAATTATTAAGAGAAACAAAATTACTACAAAGAGTGTGAAGTAATCATAAAGAGACTCAAAACAACCACCAAGAGATACAAAACAACTACAGAGAGATGCAAAACAGCTGCAAAGAGACACAGACACTCATAAAGACTATAAAAAGGGGAATAACCACAGAGAAAATGACACAAAATGATCACAAAAAGACACAAAGCAACTACGAAGAACGGTGCAAAGAAACTACCAACAGGATCAAAACAACTAGGCTACAAAAAGATGCCAAATGAAAACAGAAAGAGGCTAAACTACTTTAAAGTCTGTGTTTCTTGCTCCTTTGTAGAAGAGGTGGTGGGGATGTCTACATGTCTGTGCCCAAGGACCTACTGCCTCATAATCCACCCATGTTTAATGACGATTGATGTTTCAGGCAATTACTAAAAGCTCCTGCTTTAAAACATAGTGCAAACACATAACAACTGCTGCCGACATCACAAGGGCCCTCATTCAGTTAGCATGTGAATACACGTACCATTTTATGAGACCTACACTTTCCCCCAGACGCCTGATTAGATGTTAGTAATAAAATGCTTGTTAATTATTAAAGAAGGTCAAATAATGTGTCTTAGGATGAGAAAGGAAAAAACACTGCTGGGCTCCAAAGAAACTAAAAAGATGCTATTTTTTAAAGCATTTTGTGAAAATGAGTTTGAATATAAAAATTATTGTTACTAATGTGTTTAAAGTCCTTTAAACACTTCTTGGTGAATACTTCCAGCAAGGGTGGAAACATGCTCTTGATGAGTTTTAACTCCCTGGGGAGCCAAGTGCAACAGATTAAAAGCATGTGCCATAATTTGTAAGTCTGCAAGAACAATTAACAAAAAGATTATTCAAGTTTTCAGAGGAAGTTGCACTAAAAACACTCCGTCGTTCTTCTTCACAGTCCTGTGGATGACAAACACTGTGCCTCTTGGTCCTCTTCCAGCTGGGTGCTTCCTTCATCTGTAATACAGCTTCAAGACCAGCAGGAGGCCCCAATCTCATGTGAAAGTGTTGAGGCAGATGGTCACAGTGTCACTTCATTATTAAGGAATACTATTATTACCAGTCACATTCATTTTAAGGCAGGTACCAACAATCAAGTCCACACAGGAGTCTGGACTTCTTGAACCTAGACATCTGTGGTGCGGATGCCGTCCTCGTCCAGGCTGAAGGGGAAGTTGCAGCTGGTGTGAGGCTGAGGCTGCGAGCGGTGTCTCCGACGCCCAGTGGCCATGTCTCCTGACGCTGTGAAGATCCCAAGTCCGCTGGTTGAAGTTGCTGGAGGCACACTGGGGCAAGGGGGTGGGGCAGAGAGGGAGTTAGAGGAGGAAGAGGTGGAGGAAGAGGTGGAGGAGGAGGAGAGAGAAGGCAAGGTGGGCACAGAGCTGAAGGCACTGTCTTCATCCTCTGCATCAAGGATGGAGGGCTCGCCCGGTGGGACAGGCGTCCAAGGCTGCCAGCCGGGTGCCACAGAGCAGGACTTGACCAGTGTAGGTCTGCGCTCATCATTCTGTTGACCTCGAGGTGCTGAAGAGGCGTTGTGACTTCGATAGAGAGAGGACGCACGCTTAAATGAAAAACCCTGAAATGAGAGGAACAAAAACATCAGTGTCATCCAGAGACTGTATAAAAGAAGTGAATCACCATGACCTCATCCGTTGGTTTGTTGACTACAAATTTGAAGCCTCGAGTTTGGCATTTTGACTGTTGCCATCTCAGTTTTTTGAAGCCAGAAGTGACCATATTTGGACAAGAGGGTTGTGCTTTGGAGGAGCGAGGGGTGAATCTCACCACCATGGTAGCAACGTATATATCACAACCTAACCATGCCCTAAAGCCTAGCCTTTTTTATCATCAATTTTACTCTATATGGAACCATAACTTAAAAAATTAATGTCATAATCTTTTCAGAAGACTTGAAACTAGCAATTGAAACCATAAATTCATTAAGAAAATGATTACTGAAGTAATAAGTCATGTAAAGCGAGAAGCAGGGTCATTTTGTCATAGACCTGTATATAATTGGACTTAATTTTTCAACAGTGAAGTCTCCCCCTGCTGGCCATTATAAAGAGGTTAAAAGGTTGAAGGCACTTCAGCATGGTCTTCACTCTTCAGACCCGCAGTTGACCTCCCAATGTGTTCATACAACTACTCATATGATATCTTACGGATTAGTGCCCCATGAAAGGCCTCATTACATTACATCCTAAATTTAAAGTTACAAAGGTTAGGAATAGGAAGTAAAGTAACCTAGGTTAGAGAAAACCTTAAAGAAACATGGTTGGCTGTTGCCATGTTACATACTTAGGAAAAGAAACATGGCACCTTAAAATCACTCCCTTGTTATGTCTGCTCTTCATCTTTACTCCCATCAGTGCACTGGTCACATGATAGGAACCTTACCAATTACTCGGGTTTTATATTATGCATTCCTCATTACTTTTCATTGGTGTACTTATGAAAAGTACACGAGAACAGCCTGAACTGTTTTGTGTCATCATATCTGTAAGTTTTTGCTTTTCCTCCAAGAACAAATAGTGAGAATGGATCGTAAGGAGTTTTTGTGTCAATGAGAAGGAGAACAGAGTTACCTTAGGAGGACCTCTGAAGTCCTGGATCTTCATCTCAATGTCCCTGATCCAGCCATGCATCTCTTCTGGAGAGTCTGTCTATAGGGAAACATAATCACAAGATAAAACGTTGCAGAGCTGCACTTTTTTCCCCACAAGCTATTGTCATGGTCTGTCCTACCGCGTTTTATGTTACTGGCAGTATTCTTTATTTTTTGTACTGTCAGCAAATGTCATGAAAAGACCATTCATTACCCATAAATGCTTGACCTATAGACCTATAGACTATCCCAGCTCACATTTGGAGAGAGGTGGAGTGCACGTTGGACAGGTACTGTCACAGGGACAGATAACCATTCACGCTCACATTCACATCTATGGTCAATGCAAAGAGATCAGTCAGCCGAATCTTCAAGGACCCCAGCTGGCTGGGGTCATCAGCACTATCCACTGCACCACCATGCTGCCCCATGAAATGACCAAAACCAACCAAAACCTGATCCTAGTCAAAGTCAACTTTACTGTCAATTCTGCCATATGTACAGGACATATAATGCAATGCTATTTCTCTCAAACCCTCGCTGTAAACATGCAAGTTGGATGTTACCAAAATTTTTAATATCATTTTCAGAGCCAATTGCAACAAATTTTTGTTCCATGTACACTGTTGTGTATATCTGGAAAGACAATAAAGTTGATCTATCTATCTATCTATCTATCTATCTAAATATCTATCTACACAAACTTGCATGACATTACAAAAACCTACAAAAAACTGATCCTAGTAACTGCAGCCAAAAAATGTTTAACTTTATCAGAAATAGTACCACCATTACATAGTAAATAAAGATAAGGAAAAACTTACTTTCCAGACAATTCGATAATGGAAATAATTATCAGTTGCAGCCCTGGTTTATGAGGATATATATGTTAAACATAAACTTCAGCAGATATATCCCTTTTGAGGGTTTTTTAGACTTTCAAATATTTATAACTGGCTCTAATTTTAGTTAACGAGTAATTTAAGTGTTATTGTAGTTTCAGATAATTTATCACTTTGGTGTCTGCACTTCCACTATAGTCTCTGTGTAATCTATTTTTGATTATGTGTTTATTAAATGTTTTTCATGCTTCCTTTTTTTGCACAGACAAAAATAAAAGCGCTCATGCTTGCAGCTTCTCTCTCTCTCTTTCGCAGCACTTCCCATCTGATCTGACCCCCACCGTCTCAGTCAGCTGTTCTCCCAGGAGAGGACAACAGGATGTTATTGTTTTTACAGTAACAGATGGCTTTGCCCATTTCACAAAAACAAACATTTTATGCTCTAAAATAAGTGCTTGTGCCACACATCAGCAGCAGAGCATATAGAGAAAACAACTCAAAACATCAGGACAGACACACCCGCAAATATCGACCTCTTCTGCTCTGACTAAAATATAATCAATGCTTTCACCCTGAGCCAGAGGACATCCACAGAGCAGAGCCCATGATTGCTTGGTAGATCGGGAAGACGGGATTGTACCTGAATGTAGAAGGTCCGGGAGCTGGTGATGATCTCAAACAGGTTGTCTCTCAGCAGAAGATCCCTGATGGACACACAGAGTGGAAAATTATCATGCTGAATGACACAGCAGCTAAGGGGAGGGCTAGGTAGTATGCTAGCGGTAAACCACAAATCTACTATCTTTATCTATTGTTTGATTTTTCTATTCATATCTAATTTAGATTTATACAGGAAGTGGTTGGCTGTACAGCACACTTTGTTAAAAATAGTCAGGACTGTCCCATCTTCTGTGTTCAGTTATTTTCTATTGTCATTTTTTCTCCTCATACTCATATTTGTAAGTTTAGCTGTTGGAAAAATATACAATATAACATAATTTAACCATGTACTCAAATTAATCAAATAGTAAAGCGTTATTTGACTTTACTTTAAAAAAATAAAAGGTAAGTGTAAACTGAGTCAACATAAAAGCAATGTAATAACAAATGGACAGTTCACAAAAAGATCAAAATCAAAAATACATATTTTTCCTCTCACCTGTAGTGCTATTGATAAATCTCGATTGTTTTGCTGTGATTTGCTGATTGTTGGAGTAACTACACGAACAAAACCTGCCAAATATATCACCACACAGTGTGCATCTACTCGCGGACGAGAGGCTCGTGCTCGTGACAGTGTGAGATGTACACATTGAAGCAGTCCTCCTTGGCTGAGCTCTAACACAGGGGGTGTCCAAAGTTTTTTGAATCGGGGCCAGATTAGATCATGCGAAAATACCTTGGGGCCAGCTGCTTCTAGCATCATATGGGTTATTAAAAAAAAAATCACCAACAAACTAGACTAACGCAACTGTTTCATGTTTCAGTGAAAATGCATTGAGCTGTCGTCTTCACGCTTCTTTGCTGTGGTCTGCTACCGAGCAGGAAACGTCTGCTGTTAGTTGCTGTCCTTACATTTGCTTGTTAACCATCTGTATATAAAAATACATTAGTTCCACCTGCACACTTCCTACTTGATGCATATCTATGAACTATATAAAAGTCTTACTGTTGCAAGGTGAAGGGAACAGAGCAAGGTGATCTTGCTGGATCAATCAATATTGTGTGACAGGCCACATATGGTGTAATTCGAAAGTCAAGCCGAGTGCCATTTAAAATTGTCCACGAGCCCGGACTTTGGACATGCCTAATCTAATGTTAGCTTGCAGTAGGTGCACGCTTCCTTCTGCACGGTGATACAGATTGTGGGTGTAGTTTGGTAGAAAGTAAATAGTTCCTACTGTTCACAACAAGATCTGTGGATTATCTTCAGTAACCAGGTGATGATTTTTTGGTGCTTTGAGCACCACAAGCCAAGAGCCATCTAGTTTAATTATATTGGAGAGAAGGCAGACATCTCTATGTCCGATATCTCCAAACCTCGGCAACTCACAACAAAACAATCTAGGCTGATAAATAGCACTACAGAAAAAAGGGAAAATATGTATTTTTGATTTTAGGATGAACTTTTCCTTGAAAAATCCAGGTAGAAATAAACAAAGGAAAAAGAATGGGAGGTTTTAACAGGTGGAAAAACATGAGTCAGAATTACATTGGGTTGTATTGTGTGATTTCTCTTTAAAAGGTTGAGGCTGTGAATTTATTGAGAGAAGTGTTGATAAAAAAAGAAGAGAAACAGAAAATAACATGAGTCATAATAGCTTTTTTTCAAAGAAACTTGTGCATGCTATAGAGGATGGTTCAGATAAATATTAAGTTTGTATGAAGTGCCTAAGAAAAGAAAATGAGAAGGATATGTACAAAACTCTGAAAAGTTCTCTTGGCCATGCTGCATGCACACTATTGAGACGGTCCCTAACTTTAGCCATGCAACGTCAATCGAGCTTCATCCTGCATTGAACAAACCAGGAGAAACCAGATGAGTCGGTTTGAAGAGGGAACCTCTCCGGATGTCTGAATATGAAACTCTGAACTATTGAAACCTCCCTGATAGGTTGCTGCAAAAACTTTGACTCTGTTTGTGTCTGTTCAAAGAGTAATCTGTTCTTACAGGGTTTCCACATTGTCTTAAATAGCAAAACTTTTCCAAGACCAGTTCCCTCAAATTCATTGACCCAACACAGCATAATTTAAGACGTGTCAAGGTCCATTGCTGTTACAACACTGAGAATTTTTACAAGAAGAACTAGCAGACTTTACAGAAGCTCACAGACAAGAACCTTTTTACTAGTTTTAAATAAAAAGAAAAAAACATTTAATTTATATTTTTGAACGTATACACTCAGGCACTTTCAATGACCCATGTCTTTTTATGTCTATTTTCAAAAAACTTTCAGTTCCTTGATTTTTTCCCCCCTAACAAACTTTCAAGTATTTTAAGGACCTGTGGAAATCCTTATTTGAATATTCACCAGAAAACAACCACATGATGAGAAAGTAAAACGGTGGGAGAATTTGTGAGTGATTCACATTTGACTCACCCTGACTTGACGAGACATTCATGGACCTTTTGAATGTCCCTCAGTGGAATCGCTCGGAGAGGCTCCTTATCCTGGGACATATGTAAGCACATTTCAGACATGGACAGACAAAGACCATAGTCACACGAAAACATGGACATGTGAGAGGAAACACAAAGAGTCTGGCTTCTCACCATCTCAGACTTGTAGTAACTGACGGCATTGTCATCCAGGATGAAAAACCTCCTCTTCCAACTCTTCCTCTAAAAAACACACGCGCGCGCACACACACACACACACACACACACACCACATTACAGTTTCTTCATGTAGTTTTTTTTAAATTGAAACACAGAGTTTATCAGTTTTTAGTGGCTGGGTACTCACCACATTTCCCTGTTTGACACAGTAACCACACCTCAGCACACCAGGCCTGTTGCCCTTCCTTTCTCTCCCCTCTGTCTCTTCACTCTCATTCTGAAACATTTAAACCGTCCTCAGTATCATTACAACAATTGTGGTCAATGTAACCACCATCCTCAGAATACATCAGATTACACACAATGTGGTTTTGGAGGCCGAGAGTGAGCTGTACTCTGCTTTTTTTTGCTGAAAAATAAATGTAACAGTAAAAAAAGGAAGCTCGTTAACGCTAATTTTGGCTTCCAGCATTGTTAGTATCTCCTTTCATATCGTCATGGTAACAACATCGGTTTAAGCTTCCTCTTCATTACCTGGATGGGAGTATGGACCACCACGCCACCAATGATCTCTGCCTTGTAGGCCTGCTGTCTTTTCCCTCCCGGATTGTCGCTGATGACTGTACCCACAACGGACCGCGGAGTTGCAGGGCCAGACTTAGGAACCTGTCAGCACAGCAGCAGGCGGGATAATATTAATGAGCACGGCATTAACAAGTGGGGCTTAATGAGTAAAGCTTGCTATTAATTGCCACAGGTTAGACGTTTAATTCCCACTGAAGTCTCAATGCTGCAACAGTGAAACTGTAATATGTTCGGCATGAAAACATCCGACAGTCTAAAGCGCTCAGCAGAAAGGAAATCCTGGCACTCCAAAGGTGTGAAATATGTGAAAAAACAAGAAGGAATTACATTAAAAATCCTTTATCAGGGCTATGATGTTAATGTTTTTTTAAAGCCCTGACTAAGACCGATGGTGGTCAAAAAATGTTGGCTTTTTAAAAATGATTTAGCCACCATCATAAAGGCTTTTTAATGTTAACTGTTGAATGTAAATGTTGGATTTCCTTCCTGTTTATCCTGTTGTTTCCCGTTTATCATGAGCACCCAATACAAGTTTTTGACCTACATCTGTTAATAGTCTACAGAGCAACCAGTCATCTCTCTCTTTTTCTAAGTCAATGGGGCTGTTTGGATTTTTTGGATTTTCTTTTTCTTTACCAGACACTGGACGTAAACCAGTACACAGATCTCACATGACTAAATGACTTAAAGTAAAAGATCCAGGTTAGACATGGTGTTAACATATATTTTGGTGATCAGAATACAAGTGGACTGCTGAGACACATCGTCTTCACACCTGTGCCTATTATGCGACACTCGGTCAGATTTCATTAATACCTGATGCAGAATTACAGCTAGTCACTTTCAATGGTTGTGTCTGTACAGGTGGAGATATCACTGTCAGCAGAATTCAATATGTCTCCTTCCAAAGGGCAAAATTAGGGATGGTCACACAACCTTTCATCCAACTCAACAAGAAATGGGTAAGTTATAGAGCATTAGCGCACTGTCACCAAAACAACCACCACATCCTGCACTAATGACTTAGTCCTTGTCAGGGACGCATCAGGACACATTTGCTTTTACACTACAAAAGATATGTGGTCCAATGTGTCCTAGACCACCTCTGCAAGTGGTTTGAGTGATTGAGTGGTGGTTATTTACTCTTACTCTTGAGATCACCCAAAACACAAGTTTAATAAAGTTTAATAATAAACACAGCCAAAAACAAGCTATGGTACAGTCTATTAAAAAGGACCTATTACGCTTTTCCTTTTTTTTTTTTGTTACACACACACACACACACACACACACACACACACACACACACGCACACACACACACACACATATATATATAGTGTTCCAGTGTCAGATTTTCTCATTAAACATGGGTAAAGTTTCAAATAAAACAAACAGGGTAAATGTATGTTTAAGTAATTCCTATGAGGGCGTCCCATGTACAGAGGCAGCTCCAAGCTCGCAACTACAAGGGTTTACATTACATAGGTTTGGGTTAAAACGAATACACTAAATGAATAAGAGCCCTGGAGGTAAACTTCGCTTTATACACAAAAAGCATTTTGTTAGGGTTGGAAGTGGTTCAGGCTAAGATGGTCAGTGGAAAACTCTTCAGTGTTTTTCGCAAATCTGGTGGTGTCATGTAGACACGGCCGATGCTGAGATGCAAAAGACCTGGAAACACTGACCAGTCAGAGCAGACTAGGTTTTAAGAGACAGGTGCTAAAATGGAGCATCTCAGAGAGGGAATACAGGTGTTCAGCCCAGACAGTAAAGGAAAATGTGTTTTTGAACATTAAAGCATATGAACATGTTGCTTGTTGTCTAGTAGAAATGCAGAATACAAATATGAACCTAAAATGAGCATAACATTTAAGCTTTAAATTTGAAAAAACAAACTTGCATTCAAAAATATATTTTTCTTGAAATAACCAAATGTTGTCCAACAAGGAAGATGAGGAGGGATCACACTACACTGTCTAGACCAAAGACAAAAGCAGCAAAACACAACAGTTACTTTATGATCACAAAAATCTGCCAAAAGGCTTTGACAATCAACTATGAAGGTTATTCTTGAAAACATACCGGCAAATATCTGTGGATCTTCTCCACAATATTGATGTGCAAATTCATCGAGATGAAATATGAAATATGTTACTATCAGATTCTCTAATGTAAGATATATTATGTTTGGTTTTGTTGTAATTTTATTGTGACGGATACAATAGTGGCACTGTAATGATTCTAGTTACTGTATACTGTACTGTACTGTAAGTTAAAACTGAAATGTGTTGATTAAATGGTATGTTCTAACATGGACCCAAAAAAGTTGTTGCTGTGCTAGCAAATAATGAGAAATAAAAAAATAAACGACAAACTGTTCATTGCTGTTGACAACAACATTCACAAGCGGGCTCATGAGTTAATAAAAGCCACTTATTTCATTTAGAAACGCTAAAAAAAGCTTAAAAAAAACATTATTAGAATAAGAATACAGTGGTTATTTGTCCATTAACACAATATTTATTAAGCCATTCAAAATCAGTTATAATTGAATATAAAAGCCCAATGCTGAACCTTAGGTACAAACTGTGCTGTCTAAACAGAAATTTGCATTTCTTTTGTTGTTTATTTATCCACTGGAAAGCATGCAACAAAGAATGAAGAAACCATTGCTACTTTCTGTAAAAAATAGGCACACCTGTTTACCTCGTATATCAACTGTAACAAGCATGAGCTCAAGAGGAACAAGAGCTTCATGTCATAAGAAATTTAACTCTCTCTACATATGTTTTGCTATGTATATTTTTTCTCTAAATTAAATGGTTGTCCCTTTAATGTTGGCACTAGAAAAAGAAAATACTCTAAAAATAGAGTAAATAACTAAAATAATTACAAGGGTGGCCTAAGTAACAATATGGATAGATTCTGGTCAGAGACATATGTTTCAAGTCAAGCACGCCCCTCTCTCTATCCCTAACTTTATTTCCTCTTTGCATTTTCCAATATAAACTGCCCAATAAAGGCAAAATGCCCCCAAAGTTATAACAAATAATATATTCTCCCTACAAAGTATAAAACAAACATTATATACATATAACCTCTTCCATTCCCTGGTGTGTCTGAAGAAGAGAATACAATAAAAGACATATAATATATGAGGGGCTTCATTTTAACCACTCTTTTGTAAATAACTACATTCATTAGTAATTGCTTAACTTTCATTCCTGCACTTAAATCAGATCTATTCTGCTTTAGGAAATATATTTTAGGCCAAGGAAGCTGAGAAAAGGCGGCAGAGAAGCCCTCCCATCAAAGGGGAAGTGAAAGAGAGAGTGAGCGGCGCTGCTTCCTGTGTCAGTGTGCAGGTGAGAGAAAAAGAGAAACGTTCTTCTCTGTTATCTCAATGTCACTAGTCAGAGAGGCCGTGGTCATTTCGCTAAACACACACAAATATTATGCAAATGTGCAAACAGGATGTGTACGGCATGTTCACCTACAAACTCAGAAGTGTTTAGACACCTCCACCACAGTGACGTGTGTGTGTGTGTGTTATCACTCATATTCATGCACATTCACAATTTCCTCATTCAGCAAATGTGTGAGAGAGTATTTGTGGGCAGCATGCCAGCATCAGCACCCCCTTAGGCCAAAATGGTTTCAGTTGCATCACCACAAACTGCAACTTCCTGCGCTTAGGTGGAAATCCCTTACCTGTAACTGCTAGTTTCGCTTTTTTCTAAACACACATCAGACAAACACATTGGGTTATAACACCATGTGTGTGTGCAGGTGTGTGTGTGCAGGTGTGTGTGTGTGCAGGTGTGCGTGTGCTGCGCTCACAGTGATCTTGCTGGCCTGGTTGAGCGCGGACACCCAGTCCCTCATATCAGTCACATCATTGGCTTGGAGGAAATACCTCCGGGAAACTGCGTTGATGACTACAAAAACAGACATAATTTCCATGAATATCCACAATCACCACATTATATAATTTTATCACATGTGTGAATAAAATTAATGCCATTGTGCTTCTGCAAAAGCATGACTCGGGGTTTCTTTGAAAAAAAAAAACCTTACCAAAGCAGAACTCTGTTTTGGGCTTCTGCTTCGCTGTAGCTTCGCTCACCTGATGGTAGAAGGAGAGACATAGAAGGAGGGGAAAGGCGAGGAAGTGAAACAAAAGGTGAGGAGAAAAGAGGAGAGAAAAGGGGAAAAGAAGGGGAGAGGAGAGGAGAGGAGAGGAGAGGAGAAATAGAAGGAAAGGAAAAGAGACCAAAGGAGAGGAGAGGATAGACAGAAGGAAATGAGGGAGGAAAACGGGGGAGAAAAGGAGACAAAAGAGGGAGGAGGAGGAGGAGAGAAGTTAGAAACGTTTCATATCTTTGCTGTCTATTTGACTCAGAGTGTCCAGGGAGGAGCTGTCAGCGCTGCAGTGCCGTGCAGCCAGATGTCATTATCTCTGGTTAGCTCAGCGAGCGCTCTGACATCTGGAAAACTTCACAAAGTCTGTGCCTGCGTGTGACTACAGATAACTCCGACCTGTGTGTCTTTGCTGTCTCTATATGTGTGAGTTGCTGTGTCCACACTGCTCCGATGTCTCCCCCGCTGCACACGTGTGTAAGTCACTAACGTCCAGCAGAGTGAAATATTTTACCTTAGAGATGTAGGTTAGTCTCAGGCTGCCAACAAAGCTAGCTCCACTGGGCAGGTTCTGCATGCAAACACAAACACACAGACTCGTCATTGGCTCAGAGTCCAAGGTTACACGTCTCGTATTGGTCAATTTCACTTCCTCCTGCTGTTTGTGCAAGTGTGTGTCGTGCATATATGTGTGGAGCACCTGAGGGTTGTCCATATACCAGAGTAGAGCATTTTCCTTCGTGTCGAGGATGAAGTATCGTCTCTGGAAGCGGCAGCTGTTCTCCTTCTCCTCGACGTCCAGGAAGCCACATACACGGTTCAGCCGGTCCAAGTACGGCATGCTGCTGCTATCACATGTCACTGCGACACACAGATGGAGAGAGACAAATACTCAAATCAGATGGACCATAACAAGCAAAAAATATGAAGGGAGCAAGAGAGGGAGATGGACTCGCAGGACAGAAAGGCAGAGACAGGCAGATGTGGAGGATAAACCATCTTTCATTTACTGTTCACACACACACACACACACACACACACACACACACACACACACACACACACACACACACACACACACACACACACACACACAAAGAGGAAGAAAGAGACCCGCTCGCACTCAGCAGTTTTTCATGTGACGTGATTGAGGCTGAGCAGCAAACCCTGAAGCCCGAGGCTGAGCTGAGGCCCTCCACCACAGCCAAAAATTACAGACTGCGCTCAAGATCTGCACACACGCACATTTCCACTGGCCAGGGAAGGGAGAGGAGAGGGAGGAGAGGGAGGAGAGGGAGGAGAGGGAGGAGAGGGAGGAGATGGAGGAATGGGAAAAAGAGGTGAGGAAGGGGGAGAGATGTATTCATTAAGATGACGCCATGCATGTGAATCACTGAGCTGCTGACTGATTCCTCAACAGAATCAAGACTCATTCAGCTCAGACACTCGAGGTATGCTGATGAAATTTCAATAATGTTTGCTTTCCAGGAGAATTTTATCCGCAGCAAACATCTGCACATGAAAGTACTTTTTATTTCTTGGGGGAGTCAGAAGACTTCTGGCATGGCAAGAACTCGATTTTTATATCTCGACCTCCTGATTGCTGAGGGACTTTTCAGTCAGTTACTTTTGCATCTCTGCAGACTATACACGAAGTAATCACATGACAGACTGTGCACAGTTGAATGCACCGAATTAAAAGATGCAAAGCACATTTTCTGCACATTTTCATTTTCATAAGTCCTTACTTTTCCCCCATATTTGAATTGATTTAAAACACTTAACTTTTACATGGCCACAAAGGCAGTGATGGAAGAAATACTCATATCTTTAACTTAGAAAAGTAGTAGAAACTAGTAATACAGCAGTGCAGAAATACTCTGGTACAAGTAATACTCCTGCATTCTAAATTGCACCTGAGTAAAAGTACAAAAGTGGTCACATCAAAATATACATGTAGTACAAAAAAAAAGAGTACTTATTATGCTGAATGACCCATTTCATAACAATGTATATTACTGGATTATAATTATTTATGCATCAATCTGTTAATCACTTTAACATTGCAGCTGGTAAAATTGGAGTTCATTTTAGATTGTTTACATACTGCCAGCAGAATTCAATATGACAGCTGACAGCTTGTGAATTTTCCTGATTTTAACCTTTAATAATACATCATCATCATTAATTTGTTGATTATAGATAATATTAATCTTAATCTGCAATAAACTAGTAATGAACAGAGGTATGGACTCCAGACACATGACTTGGACTTAAGTCAGACTCAAGTCACGATTTAATGACTTGACTTGAGACTTGCAACTCAACTCACTTACTAGTGACTACACTTGGACTAAAACCGACTCACTTGAAAATACTTAATAACTCCCCCCAAGACCAAAGATTAAAAAGTATGTTATTTAGAAAGTGTGCCACGAATCAGTTCATTTGTTTTCATTTCCTAAATCAACTAATACTAAATCTATTCATTCCCAGCGAGTCAACACTTATTCCCCGAATCTACTTTTGTTTGAATAAGTCCAACAGCACTCAGTCACTTTGCAAAAGAGAACCATGAAAAACAAACAGTATGTTACTGAGCTCCAGTTGGAAAAAAATTATACTAAAGATAAATTCTTGTGCATACAAAACTGTGGGTGGTCCACAAAAAATGAATTGCAGATGCACATAGCATGCAGGTTGAAATTACAGACAGCAAAGCAACAATTTCCAGTTTTGTTCAACATTTAAAGTTGCACAGAAAACAGTAAACTGAGGCTAATATCAACAAAGTAAGCTAATGCTGAGCTAACATCATTACTCTGTTGTTAAAATGAAATCACATTTGATGAAAAGCAAATTATAACTTGTTTAGGGCTTTACTCTGGGCTTGTCTACCAGTTACTTGCAAATCAATGGCTGAGTACAGTTATCAAATAAATGTAGTGGAGTAAAAAGTACACATTTTGTCTATGAAGAGTAGTGGAGTAAATGTATGACGTAGCAGAAAATGAAACAATGCAAGTAAAGTCCAGTATAGTAGAGTAGTACTATAGTATAGTAGTACTTAGTTACTTTCCACCACTGCACAAAGGTAATATGATGGCTAACTAGGCCACATCTGTGACTGATTTTTAGGGTTTTTTTAACAAGAAAAAAAACAAAAAGCATAACGTGACAGTCATATAAAATATATAATCAGAAATAAATGGCTGAACCCTCTGCCAGTATTTTTACAGGACTGTCATGAATTTCCATGAGCATTTACACACACACACACACACACACACACACACACACACACACACACACACACACACACACACACACACAAACACTCCACACATATGACCCCACAAAGCACAGGCAAACAGAGACACAGAGGAGCAACAACTGACACACAGGCTGCATCTTCACTGTTGGTGGAACTCCAGTAAAACTATTCTTAAGTCAATAGTCGGAAAAATGCTTCATTTTGAAACTGCTTTGAAAAATTTGTGGGCTTGTATCTGAGACGTCAGTCATGCAACCTTTATTTCTTTTGACACTGAAATAGGTCAAAGATACAAACCATTCAGAGGTCTTCTGCAGAAACTCAGGGTGTAATGGAAAAAAAGAAAATGATGCTGCAGCCGTCACACAGACACCCGCCCTTGGACAGACACACCCACATACACACACTCATGCATGCACACATAAACCATTTTGGGTATTGGAAAACATCAGGCTAACCATTACAAGGCGAAGCAGTGGTGAGGTTGTGGCATCTTTGGCAAACTATACCAATAAATATAACTCGCACAATCTTCAGCAGATTTCTGTGAAATTTACTTTAGCTTTGAGATGTGACAGAATAACCCACAGTGGCTGTTAATACAGTCTGAGTGTGTGTGTGAGGGCAGAACACAGTGTTCAGATCTCAGCACTGATATCAGTGTTATTGTCTTTAACCACATCCAGGGCAGTGAAGTGAAACCCACCTACACTCAGTTTACACATCTGCTTTATCTGTGGACAAGCTCTTTGCTAAAACAGAAACTGAATCAAAATGGTAACAGTCACTTGAGCAATGCTGTAATGTGCTTCTATGAAGTTCAAGAGAAACAGGCTAAATCCAGGCAAAATAGGCCAAGATATCTTGTCTTTGAGTGAAAACAAACACTCAATCCTGCACTTCCCTGAATGCAACTCAGTGCTCAAACTGAGTACCGTGTGGCAGATCTCTCTCCAGTTCCCCCCAGAGCCACATAAGACATTATATAACTTTTCCATGGCTTAAAGGTCCAGTGTGCAGGATTTAGGGGCATCTATTGGCAGACATGGTATGTAATATATAATACTCTATGTCTTCATTAGTTTCTAATCACCTGTAATTAAAAATGAGATTCTTAGAATGAGCTGTTTCTCTCTACATACAGAGCATGTCACGAGATTTCGTTTCCAGGAGCAGCGAACTAACAAAGGCAACAAGTACTAGCCAATCAAATGGAGAGTAGGATGGGTCACGCCTTTGCTTTCCTAGGAAAATCCATGTTGTTTCTACAGTAGCACAGAACACACAAAATCAATCACTCATTCACGTTTTCGCGTCAGCCGCTGCAATTCTGCTACATGCTTGGCACACGGGAGACATTACACTTCTGCAACTTCACCGCTTGATGCCACTAATCCTTCACTCAGGTGGTGTTGAAATAATTGGAAAAATAAGGTCCCGAATAGGAAAACTGAATGAACCCTCAAGTTGGAACAACAATTCAGAATGTTAGTGAAAAATCTGGTGCGAAGTTGCCGAGTTGACGTCTTATAAGCAAAAACATGGCTGACAAAAGTAAATGTGCGGTTGATGATAGTAAACTTTTTAATAATTCATATACTGCTTGTTATTTTTTTTTTGCTCGTATGTACTTTGTAGTATGATATTACTGTAACCATTGCTGTCCATGTAGAATGACCTAGAATAGTTTGAAGATTATTTCTTAGCATTAGCTGGGTAATATTTTGGTAGCAACATGTCTGGGACAAAATCATTTTGTGATATAAATTGTCAAACTGTTACCAAATTCTGATGAAATGCCCCAAGCAATAAAACACAACATATCTTCATATCACATCTCATTACTTAAAGCTCAAGAACACAACACAGTCAGAAGAACGACTTCCCAACTTGGAAAATGGAACCATTCAGGGAGCACGTTAATGCAGCCTAAATCCTGCACACTAGACCTGTAATTTGTTTTACTGGCGTTGCTATGTAAAATCGGTGGCAAACCTCTTTAGAGCTGAAGCAATTAACTGATAGTCTGAAAATTAACCTGCAACTAATCTAATAATCTAATAACACTTCCATATTCAACATCCTCAGTTGTATAATTGGGTGACAGTGGTGAATTATTATTATTATTGATGCATTAACGTGCTGTAGGTGCTTGAACTAACAAGCCTGATATGTCTGGTTGCTTTACAAAAATATTGTTTATTTGTAGGTGAGTATGTTGGAGTTGTTTTTTTTTTCAAGTCAAGTACAACTGCAACAATTAATTGATTCATTGATTCATTGATTCATTGATTAATCGATTAATCGATCATCCTCACCTGACAGAGTGCACTTTGGTGCTTCGGCAGCACTAGCATTCACTCATTCTAGTCTTGCTGCGTTTAAAGAGGACTCCTTGTGGAGGGGCAGACTTAACAATGCGCCCTTAAGGGTTGAGAGGAGCCAAAGAGAGCTTCCATTCTTTTTGTCATACAAACTTAAGTCTTAAAACTGAATTGTTCAGCCAGTTCTAATTTAGTTATGGCACTAACAATTTGGAAATTAAGATTGCAAACAAATCAAGCTTTTCATTCCAGGCTTTTGGGATCCCCCTCCCAGTGGGGCCCTAGGTAATCAGTCCCACTTTCCCTTCCACTACAATGCCTCTTATAGAAAGTAACTAGTAACTGTAAATGTACAATATTTCCCTCTGAAATAAAGTGTAGTAAAACAAAATAA
Organism: Plectropomus leopardus; assembly: GCF_026936395.1. NCBI lineage: Eukaryota > Metazoa > Chordata > Actinopteri > Perciformes > Serranidae > Plectropomus > Plectropomus leopardus. The sequence continues at coordinate 21,410,026 of NC_142179.1, forward strand.
TAAAAAAAAAATATAAATACCTAAAAAAAAAAAACTCCCATAAAAATGAATATATGCGGTTTGGGAATTTTGGTTGAAGAAAACACGCTATTTGAGGACGTCCCCTTGGGCTATGGGAAGTTGAGACAGGCATATTTCAATAGTGTCTGACTTTTTAGGGACCAACAGATGAATCTCTTTTTTTTCTTCACTGCCTTTACAGTATTTACCACAGAGTGCAGGCACGAGCTTCACGCCACTGAATGACCAGTTTGAAGATCACGGGCGCGTGCACGTAGACCTATAATGTAATTATGAGCATGCAATGAAAAGTTTAAATGTGATCTGGCAAAACTACTCAGCGACACCTGACAGGCGTTACATTAGTTCAGCTCAGATGACTGCACTGACTCACCAGATCCGACGATTTAACGGCCTGCCACACCTACAGTACTGTACCATCCGCGCGCACGTTTCACATGCACACGCATATTTCACTCACACACACACACACACACACACACACACACACACACAGAGCGAGAGAGAGAGAGAAAGATAGGAACGGAGGTAACACACACACACACACACACACACAGTCACAGAGTGCCACTGTCGGCTGACTACTTACCCGCTGCGGAGAGTCAGTGTGCGCCACAGCCAGCGCCCCGCACGGCTCCAGAGCTCAGAGGACAGACCTGAGTTTGGTAAACAACGAGCATGTTACAAAAAAGTTTTGATAACTTTTACTGCGGCTATATTAACAAAGCCGGCGTGCATCTGGCTCTCACACTCCTGTCTGTTTGTTTGTGTGATCGGATTACAGAAGACTTGTCTTTTTTCCGGGTTGGTCGTTTCGGTATTAGAATAAACCAGCCCCGGAAGTGATGTATGCGTCCTCTGAGCTCCGGCCGGGCCCTCCTCCTCCTCCGAGCTCACAGAAGAGGAACTCAACAACTCAATGGCTTTTTCTCACTTTAATTTCATGAGCATCCAGCAAAGGCCTCCTCCTTGCATTTATTTTGACTGTTTGTGCACTTTTTAGAGGCTTTTATTTAGAAAATACATAAAACGCGCGATGTATCTCTCCTTCTGCAACTGCATGTATTAGGTTTTCTCTTCCTCTAAGGTGGCAACTTGGGTACTGGGTAGAACACACACACACACACACACGCACGCACGCACGCACGCACGCACGCACGCACACACACACACACACACACACACACACACACACACACACACTCTCTCTCTCTATCTCTTACTCACACATGCACACACAGAGCAGAATCAGGTGGTTCATATAATTGAGCAGCTATAAAAGAAGGGAGTGTTAACCTGGTTAAACAGGTACACAGTGAATAATAGTGTCATTCATACACCTTCTGTGCGAGATGAGTGTGTGACAGGTGCAAAGTGTTGTGTGCCAAAAGCAGTGCCCGCAACAAGAACATGGACTTTGTGTACTTTTATGTACATGAAAGTGTCAATGAGACTCTAAAAAATGCAATGTTCTGCTCGAAGTAGGTCGGCACCCAGGATTTTAGAAGGTCATGAGGCTCAATTTTCCCAGCACAACCAGGGGCGTAGCACCAAATTCTGGGCCCTACGCATAAGCAGTCTCTGTGGGCCACCCACCCTTTCATTCTTGATCAATGTCTCTTACGCACCTTTTTTTCCTCATAATTTGCAAAATTAGCAACTTCAACACTAAACAAATGCTGCGGTGTGAAAAGCACAACAGCACTTAGATACAGCACTTCAGTATTGCCTCACTGTTTTTCCACCTTTACACAAAGGTGACCACAGTGTGACTTCTGTGATGTAACTCCTGAGAGCTCGGAGGATGAACTGAGTTGACCTCCTGGTTTAAACACAGAATCTGGGTTTAGAAACACGCCTATCACCTGTGTAAGTGCTGAAATAACACAAATCGGCATTTACAGGACTGATTATGTTGGGGTTTTTTAAATTTTTTTTAAATTAGGTTAATATCTGTCCTTTTAAGAGGAAGTGGTTGCATGTCATGTGACCTGCCTGAGGAGGGAGACCTACCTCACTGATTCCATTTCCTGTGGCGACTGCACAAGATTCAAGTTACACAGTTGCAGAAGGAAGTCCTTAAATTTTTCACAGATTTTAATGTTTCTGCTGAAGATCACAGTGTTTTCTCTGTACTGATTGCATGCTTTTACATCAGCGACACTAATATACATAAACATATCTATCAAGGTGATCTTACCCAAACACAAACACACACTATACACACACAAAAAATAAGGGTGTGATTGTATCTTTATTCAGACAAGCTTGCATGCACAAAAAGTGAACAATTTCTAGCACTAAACACCCTATTGCACAAGTACTTTTATTTATTTATTTTCAATTTTTTCCAAAATTGTTGTGTTCAAATACTTTGCACCTGGTTTCGATGGCAACGACACAGTTAAATAATGTGGTTGTATGGCGTCAAGCGAGCTGTACACTAGCTACCCACCGAGGCACCCCAGCACCTACCGAAACCACACCGAGTCACTAGAGCAAAAACCGTAGTGTACTTCACTTTGTACACACTTCTTTACCACAAGTATGCTCAAGTTCACAAATTACTTTTCAGCTTGACATCAACGGAAAGTGAACACACCACTGTAGATAATGAGGTTGAAATAAATGAGTGATAATTAAAAAAAAAAAACAAAGAGAGAGAACCAAAGGTGCTGGCGTGTTATACTGATGGGATAGACCACCTTTACTGCACCAACACAGTCTTCAGAAACATTTGTTCTTGGTCTGAACCACCTGAAACTCTTAGCATCTCATAGAGATACTCATAGTATCTCAAATACATGAGAAGCTTTCTCACAATAATGAATAAGTATTGCAAAATAATGACTTAGTTTCTCAAATTAAAGATGTAGTGTCTCCAAATAATGACTCAGTATCGCAAAATAATTACTAAGTATCTCAAAATGCTGAGTTAATATCTCATGATAATGAACTTGTTTCTCAAAATAATGAGTATCTCAAAATAGTGAGAAACATGATCAAAATAATGACCAAATATCTTAAAAATAAAGAGTTAGTATCTCGAGGTAATGAGTTAGTATCACAAAATGATAAGAAACCTTTAAAATAATGAGTAACTTTCTCAAAATGGGAAATGTCAAAATACTGACCAAAATATCTCAAATTAATAGCACAGTAACACACAATAATGAGTTACTATCTCCAAAATAGTCTCAAGTCTCAAAAATGAGAAATGATTCTAAATCATTATTTTGAGCTTATAAGTCATTATTTTCATAAAGTTTCTCATTATGATGTCATACAAAGTTTATATTTTGAGGCACAAAGTCATTTTGAAAATATTATGTTGAGATACACTGACATTATTTTTGAAAAAGTCTCTCATAAAAAAAAAAATCACAATGTCAGAAATTGGATCCCATACAAATACATTTTGTAAACTGGTATTAAAAATCTCTGAGGGGCAGAGTGACGGGGTGGATGTATGGACAACACAGCAAACGACAAGACTGAACAGACAAGGGAGACATGTTGAATCACTTAAGAAAATAAAAGTGGAGGTGTTTACAGGTGACTGACAGCCACACGCAGCAGCAGGGACGTGATCAGCAGGACGGGGCTGGAGGCCAGCGCCCCTACACTGTTGCTGTGGTAATCCCCGTGACTATGGCTCCGATGCGGCCCATTACAGTCGTCGCCAAAACAGCATTCCATTTTAGCTCCGGAGCCAACGCCATGGGCCTTGTCGCAGAAAGCCTTGTACGTGCATGACTTCATCACCGTGTCTGAAAAGAGAGAGCGCAACAGAGAGAGGGACGCTTGAGGCAGGCAGACGTGCAGCTTTATTGCTTTGAAGTGAGTGAAGATTGATCATTCGTGTTAATTCGGTATGGCGCTGTGAACTCGATGAACCCCCTCCCACACTCTTCTTCTCGTCTCACACACACACACACACACACACACACAAACACAAACACACACAGACACACATATAGGCTATAGAGGTTTGTGGTTATCATAAACTGCCGGGATGACATCCAGCAACCTCAAATTATGAGAGGCTGGCTTTTTACACACACACACACACACACACACACACACACACACACACACGAATACACACACACACACACACACACACACACACATGAACACACATAAACAAACAGAAGAAAACAGAGTACTGACAGACGCCATGTATCTGTTAAAGTATTTTACAACTTTATATGATTGAGTCCTTCCTTTATGAGTTTTAACACTGACTTTAGACTTCTTCTTTGTCAATGGAGGCAGCATGACCACAACTTAAAACTCTACTGACTTCCTCAAACTGCTTCCTCACACGTGCAGCTGGTTGTCAGCGTCATGCTGACCTCTAGTGAGACTTTTACATTACTTTATTCAATCAAATCATACTTGTGTTGCATATTTTCCTTGGCATGTTTTTGTATGCGTGTGACTCACTGGGTCCTGTGATGGTGGAGCAGGCATCAGCGTACTGAGGGCAGGAGGTAGAGCCCTGCCGGTTGCAGTCGTCCTCATTAGACGCCACGCATTGGTGGCATTTAAGGGCGTCACCTTGGCAGACAGAACAGGAGAGAGCACCTGACTTGAGGCTTAGCATGCATGTTCACAGACAGGTGTAGGAATCCGAACAAACGATCATTGCCTCAATATGCAACTACATACACACAGACGGGCACACACTCGTTTGCAGATACATTCAATAGGGATCCACACATGATTGTCAGCCTCGTCTTCAAATTCATGGGACACATTTGCACACAGTCAAAGCTTCTGTTCGTCAGAACAACCTGTCAGATTGCAGATTTTCCCACCATGCCACAACATATACATTATTCGAGGCTTATCGGTTTCAATCTGCAACAGACATTTTGTGCAGACATCAAACTAGAACTGCTTTGCTGTTGCCACTGGTGTATGGAATCTACGACTGCACGCTATTATGACAGGGCCTAGTGCACTCTGTCGTACATGTATCATCCCGTCACATGATCAGATAGAAACTTGACATTAGACAACATCCCATCATTGCATAATTGACAAAAATATCAAAGAAAAAAATGTATTAAATCATTCAATTTCGTTTTTTTAATAGATTAATTGTAGATTGTATAGTTCATATAGAAAAAGCATATTTTATTATAGATTGCTACTGATACTTTTGCTATTTACGCATCATAATTTAGTCACATTTTTTAATCATTACTCATCCAACATTAGTTCATTTCTGAGGTAGCAATCTGTGTCATTTGTGAGGGCCTACCCTCTCTACAGGCTTCCCCAAGCCATGGGCCCCTGTGCAAATGCACTGCCTGCACTGTCTATACCCTGGTTATGACATAAATTAACAATTTTCAATCCAGGTCAGCTTTTAGGACACAAAAAAATCCTGGATACTCTGCATCACAGTTCTTCAGTTTCCTCTGAGTGATTAGTCTGCCAGCTGCTAATCAACTTACTTCTTCCCCTGAAATCCTCTACTGGTATCATTGTTGTTAAACTTACTGTGGCAGGTAAGAGAGATGAGCAGCAGCAGGGCCAGAGCAGACTTCATGGCAGCTAGCTGATGGTTACTGTATCTTCCAGAGTCCAAAGAAAGAGTGGATGAGCTGAGAGGAGTCTCTGATGGAGGGGACATCGGGGGGGTGAGGTGGAGGAGGAGAGGGGTTTAGGGACGGGAAGGTGTCTGAGGGGGAATTAAGGTTTTATCTCTGTAATCTCCATCTATGCTGCACAGCCAGCAGCCTGTAATGGACTTAAGTGAGCGAGCTTTAACAGGGAGACACAGTTACAGCTCAGTTATAAACATTATTTGTTTGGGTATCCACAACACTGGTTTTGTAATGATGGCGAGTTTTGTGTGGATGTTGAGTGATGTTGAAGCTGCACATTTACGTCATCGGCTCAGATGTAAAGGGTTAGAGTTTGTTTGTGTGTGTGTTGGGAAGTAAACACTGCATCACTACTAGTACTGAGGCTAAAGCTGAGGCCATGACACCAAGGGTGTAGATTTCTTCAACATTTGGGGGGACACATTTAGCAGAGGGTGTGGGGGCCCTCTGCTTAGGAGGTTTGAGAGTCAAACAATTCATTTCCTGCATTCTGGTAAATATTTATGTACCAGTTTATGGTGGAAATGTCCTGTTACTTTCCAATTCAGCCATGCACACTTGATTAATTTTCTTTCCATTTTATTACAAATTAAAACTGTCACTTTTGAAGTTGCATACTGCCACCACCCACTCCAATTGGAGGCATTTTTTCGTCTGAGTCGAGTTCAAGCAGTTCATCAATATAAAAGTCATGCTTTTACTGAGGGGGAACAAATGCCCTTTTTAGATATTGAGATATTTAGATACTTAGAGGTATTGAGGGAGATGCAACAACACGTCCACCCAAAAATCTACATCTATGCATGAAACACTCACTGAGAAACATTAAAACAAAAACAAACTAACAATTCATGCTTTGCTGCTTTGGGTCTGTGCTAAATTTAAACACAAACAGTAAAAAACAAGAAAAACTTGTAGTAGAACAAATTATATTTATGTTTATTCAGATAAGTGTACACACACTCACGCTGTTAGTCCTCAATCTGTCAACACAAGTGTGAGATCACCATTCCTAATATACAAATACATGTACAAACAATAATTCAAGAAAGCAGCTAAAGTGACAAAACATTATATTGTAAAGCAAACACAAACCAGTTGCGTGGCGAGAGCTAATGTGACATTAGAATGGCACAAATATAAACTGTGGCACCTCATGTGGATATACATGGTGGTTAAGAGTCTAGCTATCAATACAGATATTTCAACTTTTTCAATAGTGACTATCAAGGAATGGAAAATTTTTCAAGATTTAAGTAAATGCGAAGTCAGATTTTTAGTCTTTTTTTCCGTTTCTTTGACCAAATATTGCCTGATTTAAATCAGATTTTCTTATTATGTACTCTATTTTATTGAGGCATATTGTAGGTTTTTGTTAAGCCTTCAAAAAATATCAATGTTGTGGAGATGTTTGGCTTATATTTTTCAATGGAAAGAAAATTTCCTATGTAGAAAATTGTAAGTATTGAAAACATTTTTTTCGCTTTTTTCTCATTAGAACCTATACTCAGAAATCACATTGGCACAAGTTCTGAAATATTTCACTGATACCCAGTTACTATGTCACAGCCTCGTAACTCATTGCTACACAACTAGTTTTATGGCTGTGTTACTGAAACAACCTGCATTTTGAGAAACATAAAGGTATGAAAATAATCATGCAAAGAAACAGATACATCTGCTAAATAACTGGTGCTGTGCTGTAAATACAGGCGTGAGAGTTCACGTCTTTATCACACATGAGCAACAGACGAAAAGCTCCTAAAACTCGTAGTTTCCTACATGATGGGAGGTACACATGATTAGTGGACACTCAGTCTGAGACACAGTGTACGTTTAAAAAGAAGAAAAACTTATTATTGACATATTGCAGCACTTGCTACTCTTATAATAGTTTTAAATATCTGCCAAAAATATAGAGTCACTGTTTTTAAGTTTTCCAGTTGTTCAGGATTCTTAACACATGATAGTTAAGTGATGATAAGTGTTGATTTAGCCTTTTTACTCTTTACACTTCAGGATGAAGTTTTCTTTTTATTGACTTTGTGGATTTGAAAAGACAACGCCACAAAGTTTATGTAACCACAGGAAAATCTATGATTGTCAGGTTATTATACTTCTCTGTGACTGATAAACACAGTGTCCAGACCCCCGGTGAAGTAAATGCTTTGAATTATTTGCAGCACTAGTTTCACCGACACGTGGTTCAGACTCTTTCAGGCTTTAGTGTTTCTCATGAACAAACCGAGGCCTCTGAGGACGACTGTGTGTCCTCAAACAATCCTAAATCCTTTCCTCCAGTTTTTGTGCAGCCTGACTTTAACTTTGACCTCATTCTGCCCCACACAATACCCCTGAGCGTTGCTCTTTCAGAGTAAAGTCCTTGTTTACTTCATAGAAAAATACATTTAAAGGATTGCTGCTTTAATATAAAACAATCCTTTTAAAAGCCCATTGAAATACTCTGTATACCTAAATGTAACTCTAAAACAACCCCCGCCTGCATGATGCCGCCTGCACGATGTCATCCTGTTGGAGGGGTTGCTGGGAATTTAGCCGTTAAGCTGCTGGGAATGTAACTTGAGTCACAAGCTGGTTGTTGCTTGCTGGCATGATGAGCGAAAGCACACGAGGTCCACGTTGCGTCACAACTGGCAAAAATGCAAACAAAACAACGTGTCCACACACATATAACAGAGTCCCAGACTGAGAAATAATTAGCATGTACAGAAAAACCTTCTTGATTCAGGTCAAAAGTAGTGCAATTTTAGTACACAGGAAGTTACTTTAGACATCTGTACATAGACAGTCTCTGTGATGCAGGGCTGGCAGAGGGTACAAGAGCTGCTTCTCAGCGGGGGGCATGCACAGGGCGTCGCTGTTAGGCAGGACCGGAGGGACGGTAGTGTCTGATTCACAGGAAGTTTCTCTCAGTCTATTTTTCCCATTTTGGCGATCAGCTCATCACAGATCTTGGTAAGTTCCTCCATCTCTTGATTCTATGACAACACAAATAAGGACCAATAAGTACACCTAATACATCTCTAAATATTCAATTACAGCACAAAAAACAGCATAAAAAGATGGTAAATATGTTGTATCAAGTATTACTGAAGGCGTACTATGCAGGAATTTCGAAGAAAAAAAAAAAGGCGCACACAAAACGTATTCCTCTTAATCATTACTTATGACCCACTAGCAGTGTGTGCCATGTATTTTTCTTCAGGAATCTGCCCTCTGCCTGTATTTTCTTATTTTGATTTGTTTAGGACACACACACACACACACACACACACACACACACACACACACACACACACACAGACGGAGCAGAGGACCCAAACAGAGCATGCTCTTCAGCTGAATTCACACAAAATCTGGCAATGCAGCACCTTCCCGGAGGGCTGTGCTGAGGTGTGGGTGTTCTATATTTGTGCTTTAGGATGTAACTAGCAGGAAACAATTAATCACAACAATAATAATAATACTATAAATAAATAAAAATTAATAATAACAACAAGAATGATCAACAATAGATCACAAAATAACTTTATTTCTCTCATTCACTGCTTTGTTCTCCCCTCCCCCTCTTCATTCACTCTCAAGCTCGTTTGACCACCACTGCTCTGTGTCTTGAGCCGAGGAAGAGGGGCCAAGTTTGAATGTTGTGTATAAAAGCAGTGACACAAATCCTGCATTGTTTGCCTTTAACCCTTTAACACCTGAATCAAAAAGTTTTCTTTTTGGTTTGATTTCTGTTAAAAACTTAATGAGCAACTTGGTAAGAAATGTTCTGCAAACTGCAAAAAAATAAGTAAAAGGTGACAAGGAAATGAAAATTGGCTAAGGGGGAATTATTAGATATTATCAAAAAAGTTCTCATACTTACATATTTAAGATGTTACAGAATGAAAAGCGCTTTCTTGAGGTCATTTTATTTTATTTTAACTTTTGTCTTTTTTTCCTTTCAGGTAATTTTCTAAATTCTTCATTTTTTTTTTTAATTTCTAAATTTCTTGCTATTTTTTAAGTTGCTTGTTGTCCTCCTTCCATGTTTTTGAGAGAAATCCTGCCAATTTGCTCAGCTGTCAAAGGGTTAGGAGCTAAAAGTTTCATCTAGAATCAGAAAGACGAGGATGCGTGTTACCTTCTGCAGCAGAGCTTGTTCCAGAGACTCGTTCTTCATCTGTTCCTTCCTCAAACTGGCGGTCAACGCCATGTTCTCTGAACTTGCCTTTGCACGCACCTGAGCAATCTCCTCATTGGCCCTGAGAGATTCAATGAATGAGGGAAATCAACAACATCTCAAACCAGTAAAAGTATTTATTTTGTTATAGCCAACTTCACATACTTGTCTAGTTTCTCCTCAGCGTGGAGTTTAAGTGTGTGGTATCTCTGTTCCTCCTGCTTGACTCTGGCCAGATACTCCTGAGCACATTTCTTCAGCACCTCTTCATTCTGTGCAAGGACACAAAAACAACCATTATTGCCACTCTAAACCAGCCGCGGGATCACGTCTTGGGGGTAAACTGTTGTAATTGAGGGGTTTAAGAGAACTGTGTGTTATTCATTAGGGCTGAATTTATCTGGTGACCTTCAATGTAAACCCCTGCAGCTCTCACCTCTAAGCGACCACTGCCCCTAATCACAGGATGCCTTCCGTTCTGTCGTTAATCCTCTTACAGCCCTCTAATTTGTGCAACTGTTATCTGATCACCTGAAACCGACACTTTTCGTCTGCCCTATGACCTCTTACTTTCTTGAAACCGTCCAAGGTGCTCTTCATATTTTCATAACGCCGAAACACGTCAGAGAGAGAGCGCTCCACGGAGTTCAAATCTGCCAGAGCGGCTTCCTTCTCCATCGTCACAGCATGCAAAGCCTTCTGGGAACTCTGTTTGTTGCGCTGCTCGTCCTCTGAGAAGAGAAGGAGGCATTACTGTGGAGTGCTAAATAACATTCAGCCTGGTAACAGTGATTAAATTTACCACATTAACAGGAATAAATGAATGAAATAAAAAGGAGAGACTTGAGTGAAACGTGTGTTAATTTTCCCTTTACCTCTCCTGACAAAGGACAACGTGGACTAATGTTTCTGCCTCTAAGTCAGTAAAACAGGACACTCACAGTACAAGAAGACACAAATCTCACTAAAGTCTATTCAGCAACCAGTATGGCTGCATTTCATCTAACATTTTAACTCACCGATCATCTGAGCGATTGTCTTTTCATATTCTGCAACAATCTTTCTGTTAAAAGAAAGAAATAGGAACAAAAAATAGGAACGTTTCAGTCTATCAAAAGTTTACATGACCACCCTCAAAGCTAGTGAGAGACGGTGATGCATAAAAAACATGCAACGACAGGTTTTCTAACCTCATCTCACTGACTTCTTGTCTGCTGTCCTCAAATTTTTTCTTCCAGTCGTTGGCTTCCACCTCTTTAGTGATGATCTGAAAAGAAATGTCAGCAGTGAGCTGAACTGTGCATTGAAAGAAAAAAACAAACTATCCATTCAGGAGAAAACAAATACACTGATGGCATACTTAATATTCGATAAGTGTGATAAAAGTGTGTACCTCCTCTCTAATAAGGCTGAGGACGGCCTGTTTTTCTGCCTCACTGATGCAGATGGAATCCAGGACCTGACTTCCTGTTTTATGCATTTCGCTTCCCTCCAACTTCTTTTTCAGCTTGCACGGGTCCTCGAACTGCTGAAGCCGGAAGGAAATCACTAATGTTGACCTTTGTCTTCACTGTACATCCAGCAGTATAGTGAGGGGTAAACTCACCTAAACTTTTCAGGATTTATTAAGATATTTATGACAAAAACAAACAAATAGCACATTTAACAATACTGCCATAAAACTATTCCTTTTACAAACAAAAAGTCCCCATTTTCCCAGTTTTTCTCATCATCTTTGTTAAATATTGTGCCTTCTAATATTTTTCTTTCATTAGTATAAATTGTAGAATTCTCTGTGCAGCAAATTGTAACTGTTTCCTTTGAAACCTGATAAACTGTAGGTTCTTAGAAAAGCCCAAACTGTTGTCATGTTATTAGCAATAGTTTGTATCTCCAATTAGTTACAGTATATCAGTGAGTGAGAGAAAGAAACATTTATTTCTGTCCTAAACTGCAAATTAGGACTCTCATTTTCTCTCTCAGTTCTCTCATACTTCTCTTGCTCTTATTTGTTTACCTCATACCCTTCTTCCCTTTCAAGAAACACATCTCAATCCCTCTTCTTCTCGTTCCTGTCTCTCTCCTCTCACATGGTGCCCTTCCCTGGATTATGACAGTCATATTCTAATCTCCTGAATAATAATCTAAATCCATCTGTCACCTGAGTGCATGGACATGGCGGCAGACCCTAAGTACCTCCTGCTGTCAGCAGCACAGTGAGGTCATCATATCAGACTGGCGATCTTACTGAAGTGCTAGATAATAATGCATGCAGCTTTCAACATAACATAGTACATCTTTCTTTACTTGCACTTTTTCCTCATATAATGTGTAACATAAATATCACAAATTCAAATGGGAATAAAACAAACTAAGATCTGAACACAATGTGCCAGTGTGACTGTTACAGTGATGAGTGAAATGTAATGCCGGGACAAGTCTAGACTTGTTTGAATCTTCTCTGCAATCCATGATGACATTTTAGTTCAACTAATAAAAGAAGATTTAACCCCCACCTAGTGGTCACTGGTCAGAGCTGCTTTCTCTGCTCTGATAAAAAATGTCAGGAGCATGAAAGCAGGGGCACAGGTCTTTCTTTCATCATTTGGGCGGGATAAATATCAAGAGGAGGATCTGAGGGATCTCCCCCAGGGAATTTAAAAACATAATTTCCTACATTCTGTTGAATTTCTATGCACCAATTTGTGCTTTTTCTGCATCAATTTATCATAGAAATGTTGTGGAACTTCCTGCTTCATCTTCTGTCTGTTTTACAGCAGGTTGCAACCCTTGCTTTTGAGGTTGCACACTGCCACCTACTTTATCTAAGGCATTGTTGTGTCTATGAGTGGTAGCTCATCAAGTTAAAAACCTTCTGCTTCTTTCATGTTTTTATTGCAGGGGACAAATGCACATGTTCTTCATTTTAAGGATGAGAGTGTACTGCAATGATGATATATAAACAGATTGTTTACGGGCCTGACACAGCACATGTAGGATGATTTTAGTATATACTTACCACAGAGCAGCAGTCTGAGTCATCAGGTTTTGCTGTCACATGGCAGTCTTGAAGTGGAAGGAAGGTGATACACACGTTAGAAAGAATTGAAAGTAAAAGATGCTGTGGCTGGTACGGTAATGATGTTCATCATCATGGCCAGCAGGTGGCAATAAATGAAATGTACTAAAATATTTTCATTTCTCATAAGAAATATGACTATAACCACCAGATGTGCTCATAGTCACTGCAAAAAATAAAAGCTTAAAATTTAAATATAGTACTAAGAAGTGAAATTTTAATTTCCCCCGGCCACAGGATGAGACAGACTCACTAATTTTCAGCAGTGAGAAATACTCTCATGACTAATGCAAAATATTATCTTTTAAATAAAATGGAACACCACTGGCAGTTTGCTTCTGCTTTAGTGATGACTCAAAATAAGTCATAATGACATTTGTTGCAGCATTTTATCTTTATCACCTCCTCTTACCATTGCAGACTTCTGTGAGCGAGGTTATTATAGTTCACTGAAAGTAAACTAAAACTCAAAACTAAAAACATTTCATTAAAATAAGAATTAGTCCTAAAAAAACCCTAAAACTTAATGAAACAATACAAAACTTACTACAATATAATAAACGGGAAATGTCTTTAGATTTAGCGTGTATCCGTTTAATCAAATTTGTAAACACAACAACCATAAGGAAGCATTGGTTTGAGACTGGGGTTGCTTACATGACCGTGAGTCAATTGCCTTCATAAACTGCTGTGTTTGTATTGTAATACCTATTCTGAACGTGTGAAATCTTGCCCCTGACAAACATGTTGTAATAATACAGTAATAAAACTAATAAAAAACTAGGAATTTTTAAACAATAAAAACTAAAATGAAAAGAGCAAACCCACTCTGGAAATTAACTGAAACTAAACTGAATCAAAAACAAAAAATAAAAACAAAATTAGATTCACAGAAAAATCTTCTCTGTATATCTTTTAAAGTGGCCTATTCACAGTAACATTGACAATAACACCACAGTCCGCTGCATGTGATGCGCTGTTATGTAACACCAACAGTGCGACCTGCTCAGTCAGTAACTCAGACTGTCACATGCAGCCTGAAGGCACCTGCTGCTCTGTGATCATTCAGTCTGAATGTGATTGTTTACGCCAAAACAACAGAGCAAATTAACTTCACTGTTGTTCTAAACAACCACTCTCTCATGGTGCTCATGACCCTCACAGTCACAAGTTTCAAAGATAAATGATGTGTTAAGTTAATGATTAATGTTGTGTGTGTATCAGTGAGGCAAAGATGACCTTCTCGCTGTGCAGTATTGATCGAGGTAAGCTGAAGAATGCGGTCTGAACTTTAACATCCAGTTATCTGATCTCTGCACAGAAGGGTCCCTATTAGCAATTAACTCTTAACTCTACTTTAGTTGTTTACTTGCTTTTATGCTTGTTTTGTTATATACTCTGTTTTGTAGCACTTTGAATGTTTCAAATGAAAAGTTCATTACAAATAAAATGTATTATTATTATTATTAGAACTAGTAAAAGCAGTAGTAGTATTTGTGTAATTATTAGCTTTCCACTACTATATCAGTGTGCACTGTCACTGGGTGTCACAACATTTAAATCAATCTTTATTGATAGTTTTACTCACCACTTTGGTCCTTGTCTGGTTTGATGCCGGCACTGCTCGCCAACTTCTCCTCGTCTGTGGCGTGGCCTCCATGATGGTCATCCTGTAACAGCGACAAATATAGTCAACTAAACTGCCTGCATGAAGTTTTTCTAATAACACAACCACATGATAGGACGCAGACACATTACCACTTCTTACCTGTCCGCTGAAGTCCTTTTGCATCAGCTGGTTCTGCTTCACTTTACAGGAGTTCCTAAGGATGAAGGTTCAATAACATCAGTGTCAACACACACCTGATCATATCTCTTCATGTGTGTACATGTGGGCAGGCGTGATAATGAGAAAAGGACGCAGGAGAGACAGAAAGCCTTACAGCCAGACCTCATTGCTCTGTGCTCTGTGTGCGCTGAATTCACATGCTCTGCTAAAAGTGCTGAATTACGCAGGGGGGAAAAAAGCAGATTAATGAAAGAGATTGTTTCCTTAATTGAAATAAGAGCAGGAACAGTTGTTCAGAGCATTAGAGGGAATTATACTAACTCCCTCTCTCCTCTACTTTCTAAAACTACTCCTATTTTTCCCCCTTCACTTTGCAATTGAAGAAAAATTTAGGCCAGGTAGAAGACACCGCGGGCTGTGGAGTAAGCCTGGACTCGTATATAAGAACAGCAAGGGGACTGAGGTTACAAACACACACAGGACCGTACACACAGTTATACAGTACTTACAACAG
Organism: Plectropomus leopardus; assembly: GCF_026936395.1. NCBI lineage: Eukaryota > Metazoa > Chordata > Actinopteri > Perciformes > Serranidae > Plectropomus > Plectropomus leopardus. The sequence goes on from NC_142179.1 coordinate 21,425,236, forward strand.
AACACAGAGGAAATGGACTTGCTCAGCAGTCCTGATGCCACACAGAGAGGAGGGAAACAGAATGACAGGTTTGTAAGGAAAAAGCAAGGAAAGACACGAGAGTATGGGACAGGGGTTAGGTTAAACACAAGGTGAGTGCAGGGTTATTATAGTTTAGTGAATAAAAAATAAAACAAGTGAGAGTATTGGGTTAAACTGGAAATTTTTTTCTTGGTGAAAACAAAACATTGACATGAAAGTGAAATGAAATCTCTAAAAACTCCTACACGAACTAAAGTAATGTGATAAAAGATACATTGGGAAAAAAACTCTTTTAATATCTTTTAATATTTTTATATTGATATGAAATTCATAAACAGATAATGAAAATATTTGGAAGATAAGTTGCTTGCTCTTTTGTTACATTTTTATCTGGGGAAAATCACGAATAAACTAATCGCTCAGGATTAATATTTAAAATCGTTTTGGCTGCTTAGAAAGAATCAATCAAATGGATATTATTGCAAATACCCCAACAAAGGGCGACTGGACTGCAACTGCCGATAAAATAATCCATGTAGGTATATACCTTTATCCTAACGTGGTCAATATGTAAAATAATGCAAAAATGTACTATATACCCATTGTATAAGTCCCCGTTCCTGTGTCGTGTTCCCTATTTGAAATCACATTTAACTTAAAAATATCAATAAAATAATCTCAGTGCACATTGATTTGAATCTATAGGAGTCATGATTAGTTCATTGCTGTATATACCACAAAAAGCCAATAATTGCAATTATCCTGGTGGGGTTTTTTCGATGGGGATAATAGATTTATGAATGACGATTCTTTTGTAGCAGGACACTAACAGACATACACCACAAGAGGGCATTGTCTGACACTTCAACTTCTGTTTACCATTCAAAGAACACTTTCTGTCAGCAACAACAAAATAGTTATCCATTCTTGAAAAACTGCCCTAAATCTGCATCTGCAAGCAAAATAAAAACAAAACACCCCGAAAACTGTATTAAGAACATACATTGAACTGAAATTCTAAAATAAAATATAATTAGATTATATTATAATTTAGAAAACTAGAATAATGCTGGTGAGGAATGAATTGATGTGCAGGAGAGAAACAACAGCTGACAGACCTTTTAAAAGAAACACAACAGGCCACCACAGTCAGTTTAAATAAGGACACTTTGATCACTTCAGGTTCATTGTGCACTAAAGAGAGCATTCACTAACATTCATTCAGCCATAAAAGAAAGGGCAGTATGAAAATCTGTTAGTCATATTAGTTTAGTTTCAGCCCCTGCCTGATGGCTGTGGAGGCCTTTGTGTGCATTTGTGTTTTACTCACGTTATAATTGTGCCGTTGGTTTCACAGCTCAGTTTTGTGTTAGGAGCGCTGGAGTCCATGTTGCCATTAGGATCCACATAAGGGTCATGACTTGGGATTAAGTTTGAGTCCGGACTGGAGTCAGACGTCACCGGAGCCTCGTCGTCCACCTCACAAGGATCGGGCTTGTTTAGTGGGGAGAGGAAAGACAGTGATGGAGGCCGGAGGGCTTGAGACTGGGGCAGAGGGCTGCATGGGGAGAGGCTCTCTCCAGGACTGGATTTGCTGCTGAGGGTCAGGTTAAGGTTCTGGTCCAAACCAAAGCTGCAGTCATTAGATGAGGAGCCAGAGAGGTTGTTCAGGGAATCAGCTTCTTGGGATGAAACTGGGCTGACATCCTGGTTAGAGTTCTTGTCCAGAAAGTGGTTTGTAACATCAGGAAGAACTGTGAAAAGGGAAGAAAAGTAAGTGTGTAACTGTGTTTCTATAAGACCTTTCAAGAGCAGAACGTCACAATAAAACAGTAAAGGCAACAGACATAAAATACAGACTTAAGAAGAATAAAAAGCAACATAAATAGAAATCCTACAAATTAAAACCTACACACTAAAAGTAATATAAGGCAAGAATTAATAGGTGGGTCTCTTCAAAGTGTTTTTAAAAGTGTCCAAAGGTAAGAAATGACCAACAAACCCTGATTAGAGGACCTCAGACCATAGAGACCTGGTGCCAGATGGCTGCAGTAGATTTCTAACATGGGCTGGTGCCTCTCTAGACTGGGAACACTTGTAAATGATCCAGGAATGCTTTGCTGAGGCGGGTGAAGGGGGAGTTGCAATAGTCAAGATGGGAGGAAAACAATTTAGTCTTAACTTGAGACACAACGAGCCTTAGTTTTACCAGTCATGTCATTTTTGGCCCTTAAAGTACCTTTTTTGTGCATTGGGGACAGTGGAAACACCCCCCCTTTTAAGTTAACTACTGTTTCTGATGTTTGGTGCTACACAGGGTTTTTTTTTTTTTTGCTGAAAACTGCTGCGGCCAACAACATGAGTCTATGAGAGTGGTGGGAGTGAACCAAAACAGCTAGGTTTGGGCAGGAAAACTACAATATAAGCTGAAACTGACTGTAAAGCTCCAAAAGTTGAGAGAGCTGTAGATTTTGATGATAATTCTCTCTCGGTTCATCACTTTGGCCGACCCCCTTTTGCACCATCACATTGTTTTCACATTGTCATTTGTTAAAAAATATAGATTAAAGGTGCTTTAAGATGACAGGAGAGTGTCTTTTTAAAAGACACCCTTTAAAACAGCCCATTATCCAGCCAAAGGGAAGATTATGCCAAGTAAACACAATAGGACCCAGGACAAAACCTTGGAGCACACCACAACACAGAGTTTCAGATGAGGACGCATATTTACAAGCAGCAACCGAGGAACTTCTGCCTGAAAAGTAGAAAGAACCACTGCAAACCCTTCCTCCAACATCTCTGTTACAAAACATTAAAGCATCCCCCATCCTGTGGCTACTTAATGATTTTATCTGATACTCAGGGATTTTAACTTCAGCTGACGGTCCCTCCTCTCGTCCTGTTAGAACACTTAAAATGGCCGCTGACTTCCTCTCAAAGCACTTCACATCCTGTGTCCTCACACATCCCATTAACAGCTAGCTAATGACCACAGCAGCAGGCTGGTCCCCATTGAGTCACACTGCTTCTGAAACACAGGACTCTCTGTTACTGAAAAATACTCCCACTGTAACACTCACACAACTACACAGAATAATAAAACTGAAATACGCTCTCCTGTATGTCTGCTCTACTTGCACACAGCATGAATTAAGTCATTGTGGTTTCACCTTGGGCGGGTAATAGCTTCTCAAATTGTTTGTCATGACTGACGGCTGATGGCTGACTTATTACATCATACATTCAATTAATGCAAGTTTATGTAAGCTTCTGCTCAAAATCTGGGTACTTTCAGACACACACACCCTTTGGAGAAAGGGAACAGATGTAGAGGAGCCGCACCCAGTCATGCAGAGTGCACACCACCACGTGGCCTAGCAACAAAAACAACATCAGCCTTTATAGCAGTTTCACAACCCTACCAAAAAGCGGAAAAGGAGACAGAGAGGGAAGTGACTGAGAGAGAAACAGACAGTATACATGTAGACAAATAGCTGTCTAAGGTTTTACCTATGCCTGATTCAACAGTGCACACAGTTTGATGGTAGCCTGTGGTTATTCGCGAGATGACAGTGATTCCCCCTGAACCTTCTAATTTTAGTGAGAAGGAATATTGGTTTCTCCACACATCCAATCTTTTATTTATGAAACTAACCCAGATTTTGCACAGAGCATGTGACCGGTTTAGCATGAAAGGGAGACTGTTATTGTCTGCAAACTAGACTCAATAATAAACACATTAATCTCTCTGTAATTATCTGGCACAGCGTCCCATATGCTGTGGTCAAAGCGTGTTTAGTTTCAACTAGCTGAGCCATCCAAAACATGCAGACCTGTTTTATTCTGATGTATGTACAGTACAATCACTTTAATGAAAACTAATGGAGATGGAGGAACGGAATTTGCAAACATCAGTGATATAAAGGCATTGGTTTCAGCGCAGAAGATGCACTCCAGACTATCTATTACCATGGTAATGTGTGGTAGTCGAGTTTGTGTGGGTGAAAGCAGGGCAGTGAAGGGGAGGGGTGAGCAGAGGGGTGTGGACTGAACAGCAGTGGGTCTCTCTGGGAGCTTCAAACTGACTGCTGATGTTCATCACATTTGTAGAGGAAAAATGATGTCCAAGGGCATAAGTGCATTGCTTTGAGTACTACTACTACTGCTTTGAGTGTCACTGGTATTATGGTAAAACTTAGGAGGTGACCTTTTCACAGTTGACATTTTCGCATCAACACAACCCAGTACTGTTTGAAATGTTTTAATACTGATGCTGATACGCTACCTCAGCTTCGGTACCCATAAAAAAAACAAAACCTTACTTAAAATAAAGAAAAACATCTTGCTGCAGTGATGACCAGGTTTACTTCAGGAAACCTGACATCACTGTTGGGTGTGACTACAGCTGCCAGAGAGGGCAGTGAAACTGTGCTTTTCAGCTTGATGTTAAACTACTCTTAAATGCCTTAACAAAGGTACCCATACAAGTACTTTGCTAAATAAAATACAGCCTAGGCTTGGCAAAATTTTAAATTATAAAGGAGTTATGTGATTAGAGAATAAGTAAACAATATCAATTTTCAGGACTCCATCGGTATAGACACAGGATATTCAATTTCATTGTTCAGGCGTGACAGAGTTTGACCAGTATAAGACCCTTGGGGCTGCCAACAGGTGAACCACCTCACCTGTGTGGTTGGAGTTGTCCAGTTGGCTCAGCAGCTTCACAACACCTGGAGACTCTGCCTCTGGAGTCTCAAAGGTCCCCTCCGAATCTGAACTGTGGAGGGAAAGAAAGAGAAAGACCTCAACAAACATAATTCACAAAAAGAAAAGGAGCGCAACATACAAAGCGAATGGCAAGAGAGAATTCAGAGCAACAACTGAATGTTAAGGACGTTACCAAGCACTAAAGATGAAATGCATATTAGTTTATAGTTTACATATTTATATTAAAAACATGCTGAAATGGAAGCTATAACCCATAAAACAAAATGAACTATTCTCATGAAGTGACTTAAAGCATGTGATAAAAACAAATCAGACTGCCTCTTTTACAGCCATAAGAACAACCGTCTATTGTCTTTAAGAACAAAGAGGCATTGAATATGTTCATTTGTCTAAATAACTATGTATAGACACACAGATATTAAATCATGTTAAAATAACAAGAAAAAGCCCTGACTGAGCATTGCAGAGTAAAATTCTTTCTCACAAATAAGTATCGGCTTTCTAATATCAATCTTCTGTTTTCTTAAAGTGACATAAAAACAATAGATTTCAGAGTTCAAAGCAGCTCAAAATAAACAAGCTGCTTTTATTTTAAAGGAAGTCGAAGGAAGGGAGAGGAGAGGAAGTGAAGTCCTACAAGGCCACCTGCATCCTTTGCCCTTCAATAACGACACACACCAGACTTATTCACACAAACACACACACACACACACACACACACACACACACAACACAGAGCCCTTTGGTCTGCTGTGTCAGCTGCCTAGACACCCAGCCCAAATTTATTTCCAAACTGTGGAGAGACAAAAAGGAAGGGAGAGACGGGGAGAGTGAGAGTTTGTGTGTGTGTGTATGTCCGTTCCCAGCCACTTGAACACACATCAAAACGTCCGCACTCTAATGAAAAGCAGCACGACAGCGAACAAAGCTCCCAGTGCCAATACCCAACCACACTCATCTCTGATACCAGTTCACAGAAACGCATTCACACACTCTGGAGCCAGAGCTAATCCTAATATACATACACCCCCCCGCCCTGCACACACGCACACACACACGCACACACGCACACACACACACACACACACACACACACACACACACACACACACACACACACACACACACACACACACACACACGCACACACACACACACACACACACACACACACACACACATTGAATCACGTCCCAGTGATGGCCCCAGCAGCTACAATCTTGGCTGGTTACTTAGGAACTAGAAATGGACAGAAAAAGAATCAAAAGCATTGGAAACTGTGGCTTTTTCCCTTCCCCCCCAACTTTCAGCAACTGTTTCCCAACTGCCAAACAGCCCTCACACACACACACACACACACACACACACACACACACACACACACACACACACACACACACACTCTCAATCACATAAAAACAAGCCTAGACAGTCATATCCTCAGTGTTTGGTGCCTCATAAAGAAACAGGATGAAGCACACAAAGCAGGGACTCATGAAACAGTGGTTTGAGTGTCTGTATTTTGACTAAGAATCTGTTTTTAGCCAATGACAGCATGACCGAGCCACTGTGGGATCCACAGCATAGGAAAGAATCTGAGATTATACCACAGCATCAGTCAGTTTGTGTGTGTGTATGTGCGTTGCCCTCTTTGTGTGTACCACCTGTCAGTATGACTCAGGGGAATCTGTAGTCGTCACACAAACACACAATCAGTCTAGTGCTGTTCAAACCGAAGCAAATAAAGACAATTACTGCATCCATATCAGATATTCTCTGTTATTTCTTACGATCTATAAACCAGCTCTGTCTTCAGTCTCTCAACATACACAAACATTGTGGCCTAGACTTCTTACTTGTCCTCTCTGCCGTCCTCTGATCTGGGCTGCCCCTCGTCCCCTGCGCCCCCTGTCACTGCTGACCATGTCCATTTGGCCCACTGGACCGGCGACAACCAGGACATCTCTGCACCACGTCGAGCACCACGTCGAGTCAACCTGCTGCCACCTCCAAGATTTAACAGTAAACTTCCGCTTCCTTTGGATTTGTTTAGATTGCCACTGCTGTCAATCAGTGGTCTGCCAAAATCCTTTTCAAAGGAGACTCTCAAAAAGAAGCTGTCGATCTGTATTCTCTCCCTCCTAACGTCAGCCTCTAGCTTTCTATATGGCTTGCTCACTTCCTCCTCTTGCTCAGCCGGTCTGCTTTCCCATCCTGCTCTTCTGCACTGTTGGCGCTCGTGAGAGGGAAACGTGTCTGCTGCTGTTTCTGTTGCTGCTTTGCTCTCCCCAGCACTGACTCACACAGTGCAGATTACTGGAGCATCAGTAGTCACTCCTCTCTCTGCTCCCCTCCCCTCTCCTCTCTCTGTCTGTCTGGGTGGACGATCAGCTGGTTAACAGATATCGGCTCACCCTGCTGCTGCATGTTTGCTAACTCGCTCTCAGGAGTCTGCCTTCCCCCTCTCCTTGCTTTTCTTTCAGGGTTTGCCAATTGTGAGGAAAGAGAGGGGGGAGAGGAGGCAATGCTTCCTGTTTTAAGAGGCAAAGAAGCGTCTGGTTACTTTGGGGCAGACGTACTACCAGACGTTTGTGTCTTCAAGAAAAAGGAGGTGAAAAGAGAACAGTGCAGAAATGATGAGGCAGAAACAGTAAATTTTCAAATATGTAATGTGTTGATTTTAGATGGGATATAAAGCTCATAGCATGTCCTGAACTAATAACACTGTAATATTCTACCTTTTATGAAACTTTGCCCTCTACAAAGCTCATCTGACTAAAATTACATGCTCCACAATTCCCCAGAACTATAAAGTAAAGGAAGAAAAGCTTTAAACATCTACATGTGACTTGCTGATGTGTTCGAGCTAACCACAATGAGCTTGAAAGGTAATTTGAGTTGTTAATGGTTTGTTTACTTGGCAGCTCCCAGCAGAGACCATGTGATTGTGACACAAAGCTTTGCAGAAAAAAAGCATTTACGCCTGTTTTCTTTGGATGAATAAAGGAAGACTACAGCTACAGGGTTGCAAAGATATTTTTAACAAAGACAAAAAAAGTACCATATGTAAGTATTATATGCAGTGTTTCCCGCAGACTCAGAATGTATGTTTGGTGCTAACAAAAGGGGGTGGGCGGTGAATGGTGTCAGCAAACGTCCCCCCTTTTTTAAACGTTGTTTGTATGAGTCACTATTTTTTCACCCTGAGCCCCCTCTCTAAATTCAGACACTTTTGTGGGTCTGTGAGTGCAACGCAGACAAAACTCATCATGACTTATTTACGTATAACGTGGATAACTGATCATTTGATCCGGTCGGAGCTGATCAGATCAATGAATGTGAGGAGAAGCAGAGTGCCGAGAGAGTGAACGCAAACTTTTAGACCCTGCCCAATAAACAGTTAAGTTTCACTTTCACTGCCCCTGGCGTTCTGCTACTCTGTCTGTGACAACAGTACCTCTGTGCTCCAAGAGTGTAGTGCAATTTTTTTTTTTTTTTAAATCAATACTTGATACCATTTTTAGTACCATGGGGGAAAATTGACACAGAGGGCATACAATTTAAAGTTTTTACTAAAAGATAAACATAACAAGGCTATACCTTGACAACGACTTCTTGGTAAGTTGCAGAAAACATTAACATTGAGAAAGAGCCAAAAAGAACAAGCAGGAAAGAGTAACTAGTGTATCATACTGAGGAAAATGAGTATTGAAACTGCTTCATATCGTGTTGTCCTTGGGGTCATTCTGACCCCAAATGAAATCTTTTGCCATCAAAATATGTTTTTTATGCTTATGTAAACAAGGTCTATTGGCCCTAAATTCCAAAACGAAGGGAAAAATGTGTGGTAATGCGTTAGACTGAAGTAAGACTAAAGGTATAACACAGAATTGATTAACTATTTCTACAATATGCTTTAAATAACAGTCAAAACAGGGCGGGGTCAGAATGACCCCAGAAGACAAAAGGTGTATGGCAATCGGGAGGACATTACGAGGGTTAAGAATAAATCACTATTTTTGTCAACACTTTAACAGATACAATCTCAACTGTAAATCCTGCCGTTAATTCCACTATGTGTGACCAAACCTACAGAGGATCTGCTGTTCACTAAAAACATCCAGGCCAGACAGCAAACAAATCAATACAGCAAACCCAGATTCAACAGTAATGGTACAACTACACATCAGACTGACAGAAAAGTCATTTGGATGAGAGCTCCTGTCACTGCTCACACAAACATTCACCCACATAGCCTCTGAGGCTGTTCATGGATGGCTTATATAACTAAGTCCAGGCTTTTGCATTTATACATCACGCTCTCTCTCTCTCCCTCTCTCTCACACACACACACACACACACATCTAGGCCAGATGAAATGAGCTCTTTGAAAAAACGTGGACCATGACTAATCTGATAAAGGCAGGATGGTTCAGCCACTGTGAAAAAGGTGAGTGGGAAAGAGGAGGGAAGCAGCAGAGATGCTTTTCTTGTTATTTGCGCTGTTAGGTTCCTTTCCTGCTGTTTATGGCTCACATGTGAAAAACACGAAAAGAAAGGCAGAAGCTTTAGCGCTGATGACACTGAGCTGGTCCACAGAGACAGGCAGGCAGGGGGATGAGTACATGCATGAACACACTCAAAAATAACATCACACACTGGTGAACAGAGAGAAAGAGTCTCTGTTCAATCTGTGATAGCTGGACTGAAAAATGGAGCGAATTAGAGGCACGACAGATGGAAAACAGCATTAATTAAAAATGAGGCTTGAGAGACGGAGGGGTAACAAGGATGGCAACGTGACTTTTTGGGCAGGACTAAAATCTGAAATGCTCTGCTGTTTTTCATAAACATTCCTTACATTGTCTCCTCTCCCTGCTATGTGTCCATATCTCTCAGTCAGTGCAGCTGAGAAGACAAACCTGTCTGTCTTGCAGAGGACATGATCTGTTGAAAGCTAACAACCCCCCTCAAACAAGAGACATCCTATGTTGCACACACTGTTTACTCTGCTACACCTTTAAGGTGTAAACTCTTCTCTGGACAAACAATAACACAGAAAATACACATCTTTATGCAGACAGAGAGACAACACAGAAGTGGACAGAGTGAGAATATCTCTGACTCTCTCCCTGCAGAGACATGAACCACAGACAGAGAAGAAAAACAGAAAAGAATCAGCTCTTATGTAATGCCTTGAAACCACATATAGCACACAGTGAAACAGTGGCAAACACACATTTGCAATCTACAGCTGCCATCTTAGTGCAAAGGAGTGCGCATATGCATAACACACACACACACACACACACCGAACCCCTGCTATTATGTGTGTTTACTGGCTGTTAATCCAGCAAGAACGCACATCTTTAATCATCAATTGCATTTTGATTGATGGCAGCATGTGTGGTTAGGAGCTAAGAATAAATCAGCAATGATAAACATGCCTGAGAGCCGCAGCAGAGATGCTGCGATACTGGATGAGATAACTAGTTGTGTGTGTGTGTGTGTGTGTCAACTATCACAGACTGTTTGTCTCTGCTCCCTCAATTCCCTGTATGATGACAGAAGGTCACAAATCTGAAATTTCATATAGGGGTATTGGTAAAAATCCAACAATAAAAAAATTAATACCAATTTAATGCTGAAACTACTATTCAAATGTGTATTTTTTAAAAATATATACATTATACATTAGGGATGCACAATATAGAATATAAGAAAGCAGACCTAAGACGGCACCTTTTCATTGCTATGGAATTGTTCGTCTAGTGTATATTCTCAAGAAGTTTTCTAGCCTCCAGGTTTACTGCTGCAATATGTGGCCTACTAAGTATGTGCAGTAATGTTACTCACTCTGGCCCCACCAGCGAGTTCCCGCTTGCCCCATAAACTTTACATTGTAATGATGTCACAGATTTTTAAAATCGCTCTTCTCTGAAGGGAAAGTTTCACAAATATGAAACCACAATGGCTCAAAAAATCATCATGGAAAGATTCACAGTTGACCTTGTTTGCAGTTGGAGGTGTCCTGTCAGCAGTTTTACAGACGTCTCTTTCATAATGGTGGTCTATGAAGAAAATGTTTCCTGGGCCATAGGGGATTTTTTTTGCTGCAATACCGCAAGTGGCCATTGGGAAAAAATTGCTTCAAGGAGCAGCAACTTTCCTGGGGGATTGCCAACTCCCCATCAGATAAACAAACTTAGATTAGATGCAGCGCTGAAGGACAGTCTTTGGAGCGTTAGCTAGGTTAGGTTTATGTCATAACAAAATGCTTTTGTCACATCTGATGAACAAAATAATTATTGTTAATAATATAATTATTGACTCACAGTCTCACATTCAATGTACTAATGTTAATTTCTAACATTAGAAATGGCAGAAAGTGATGCACCCATGGAGACGTAATGTGAGATTGAACATTTTCAAAGCTGAAAAGGTAACATAATTAATTTTGTGTGAAAGCCTAATTATTACTGAGCCCAAATTTCAAATGTTTATTGGTTATGTTGGAAATACCCTCTAGTGGACAGAACGTATAAACACACATGCTGATAAGAGCCATGGGAAATGCATTATAAGCCGGTATGTTTACAGTGTACAGGTAGATAGTAATTGTTAATAAAAGGCTCAGATTGAGCATTCACAATTCAAATGGGCTATCATTAAATATAAAATATACTGAGGAATAACAATAACAGTACTTATTGAGTAATTATTGAGGAAGACTAACAGCTCTGATTTCATATAGCACCACCATCATTTGGTGGATTTACAGTTTGCTGTGATGAATTTTAGACATGCTAGTGGATCCCTTGCCTTTCCTTTAGTGCCACCATCAGGAAAACTTGTATGCAATGATGGATTTGCATATACATTATTACAGAGCACCGTCAAACCCCCAGGTTTTGACATCTGCACAATCTTCCTCTCTAGCACCATCTCAAAGACAAATTTTACATTTTGATGCCAGCACTGCTAAGAATAACAGTCATCAGAATGTTGTCTGTCCTTTTTTATACATCAAAAATCCATTTTTATATTGCAGTGTGTAATTTCAGCTTTCAATCTTTTAATTTCATACTTGTGCACTAACCATGCTGTAATTACAAGCTTCATTCAAAGAAAGTAGAAAACACTGTCCTTAAATGTTTCTACTTTGATCAACATTTATATGATCAAAATGTCAAACAGCAAACTTGCAATGTAATAAACACGTCAGTATATGTGCTCCTGGTTAGCCTATGTGTCTGAATTCAAACAGCTGTGAGCATAGTTATCCAAGTTTACATAAATATAGAATTTGTCAAAAAAAGCCAAACAAGTCTCTCCCAAAACTGAGTGCAATACACACCAGAGCCTCGATACTCTGACTGAAATTCTTTAGGGATTGTTGGTGTTGTGGAGTATCTTTTTGAGCTTCAGCTTTGAATGCTTGGACCTTTAAAATGAAAAGTATATATCACTTTTAAAGTGAAAGCATTCATATTGTCATGCAATAGCTTGACTATAGGACAATCTGCCAGATCAGGGTTTTCCTTAGTGTGGCAACATAGTTATCTGGTGCAGAAAAGGTCCTCGTGTTATCACTCAGACATCAGCTATAGAGAAATAATGAGTCTAACAAGGTACATAAGGTACCTCTGTTATTTCAAAGAAGCTTTTGTGGGGAGGATACAGCTCAGAAGCCGATACTAGATACATAGAGGTTGAGTATATGGTTTCAATAGAGAGCAGCACAAAAGATATTTATAACAAAGGGAAGTTGTGAATAATATCCCAGCCCATGCTCTGCTGCAACTTCACAGTCTACCGTGTATAAATATTTGGCCGTGTGAATGCAAGTTTATTAGGGGAAACAAGTATGGGCATGAATATAGGTGTGTATTATGTTATATAAACTGTATATATTGCTGTAGGTTTTTGACAGGTGACATGAAAATAAGCGCAAATGTAAAAGAAAAAGTCCCTCCTGGGATGGACAGATGGATGGACTTGCTGTCTGTCTGTCCGTCTGTCTGTCTGTCTATTACTAATGATTCATAGCATCTAGTCAACAGAATAATATTGCTGGGTCATGTATGTTGATTTGTTCTGTGATATGGCTCCATCTAGTGGTCATTATTAGACTCTCACTCAGCTTAAACAGAAAAAATTAAATTCCACTATTTTTATGTTTTTAAAAATAGTGGAATTTAATTCCACCAGGATGTAAATTAGTGATGCCAGGATGAAAAAGCAAAGAAGACAAAAGGAGCTGAGAGCATAGATGTGAGAGAGAAAAACAGGGAAATACATAAGTTTGGGAGCTCAAATAGAGTTGACGGGATCTCTGTTTTCACCATGGCAACCACTTGGGAAAGGGTCACAAGTGTATTACACCATGAAAACATGCATCTAGACACCAAACACATGGAAATAAGGTAGCACTGCTGATCCTATTTGCTGTGTATCTTTTGTTGATCTTTATGCTCCAGCATTATCAAGGATACACCAGGCTCACAGAGAAAAAATAAACAGAGCGAGATGCTCCAAAGTGTTTGATATGCTTCTCAAAAGCACAGTTTTTTTTGCATCCCTGATATCTCTGCATCTTTAATAGCGAACACCCAATTAGCTGCAATCAGAGCAGAAAACTAGCGTGAGGTGAACAGAGTTAGACTGAACGGAGCCAAAGCACTTATCGTACTACTTGAATATTTTAACTGATAGAGGCACGATAAAACAAAAGAGGAGAAAGAACATGGGAACAAGGGAGAAAGAAAGGAGAGGTTCACCCAAGAGGGGTCATGTACAGACACCAACCGAGCTATTGTTCCTTATTGTAACAGGGACACAAGAGGACACAATTCCCAGACAATAGTGCATGTACACTGTAGACACATGCACGCACAGAGCACAGAGTTAACACACCCCCTACTGTTCTTCTTTATAATATTTCCATTCATTTTCTTTGCTTGTTAAATCCATTTCAGCTAGAATCAATGTCTTTTTAAAATGCCACATTAAATTGCTTTCATTTAACTATGATTTATCTACATCATCTTTAACAATACCATACAGGTGAGCGTTTTCAGGCATTCACTTCAACATTATTCAGCAGCGAGTTTCACTTTCATCCTGGCAAGCCTAGTCAGCATAGGCTGATGCATAATTTAAATGTACATCTTCACATCTTGTGCCTGTCTCTTCATGTGTTCACAATGTGTGTGTCTCTCTAAAGATAGCAAAGTTTTCAGCCTGGCCTAAATTCATACCACCGCAGCAAGAAATGAGCTGCAAATGCAGGTCAGAGTCTTCCCAATGAGGGACTGTCTGGATGTTCAGGGGTTTTGGGAAACAGGAAGTACAATGCACATCCAACACTGCTCCAGTTAGGACATAAAACAGATGATTAAGCCGACTAAAATTAGACCAGAAGCTGAAAACTGAGATCCCACGGCATTGGTTGGCCTCCCACTTCTCCCACAGGGAGGACCCCAACCCCCACTTACCCTTCCACAAACACAGATGCAGAAGACTACAGTATGCTTGTTTGATCAGTGAGATTAAAAAGAAAAACACCAAAATAACAACAAGCATTCACAAACACTCAGTGTCCGTCCCTCTAAGCTCTCACATTCTTCTGTTTCTGTCACTCGCTGTGTTTTCCTGCGACACTCAAAACATCTGCTTCAGTGCATGGCGGCAATGCTTCTCGTATATCTCAAAAACTGCTGTTTTCCATGAATTGAATCAATGAGTGAACACAGCGACATTTAAGAAGAAGATATTTCTGTGCATTTACGTGTATTGCGAGAAAGCCTTCTGCTACAAAGGGCTTACAGGAGCTTTAAAGCATCACAGGGATCAGCTGGGAGGACAAAGTGAAAGGACTCACTCTCTGTTACAAAGGATTATAGAAGCATGGCGGTTAAGTGCTTGTAAGCCCTGACAAATGCTTCAGCAACAACATCTTCAGTCCCTTTCCCTTCGTTTTGACGAAAGACTCAAGACAGCTGCAGTTCATACATCGCACAGGATGTCGGGAGGATGTCGCTTCATGAACAGAACAAGAAGCTGTGCTACCTGCTCAGACAGAAACAGAGATGTTCGATAATATCAGCATGCCATCGGTAGCGGCATGTATTGGTATGAAATGAAATATCAGAATTGACCAACATGCTGGTTTCTGCTGATATCACAAATAAATATTTTTATTTTTATTGACAAAGTAATCACGTACAAAGCATCAACCCTAAGCTTAAATATCTTTTTTTTTTTGCACAAAAAATGAATATTATGTACATCGAAAAGCATTTTATTTTACATCTCCATCTGCTGTTGTGCCATCACAATAAGCTTATGCGTAATATGATGTCAACTCCACTACAGAAGTGACTTCATAATCACTAAAATTATTTCGGGAAAAAAGTGGATGTATCAATATAGGTACTGGTTATCGGCCAAATGAGCTGTTATATATCAGATATCCACAAAAAATCTAATATTGTGCATCCCTACATAGAAATAAACTCCCGCTTCTGTAATTAAAATACCACTTTAGAATTAAGGTCACAGCTGCATAATTAATAGCTGGAAGTAGCATTATCTCTTTGTAAAAGCAAAAGCTGCTGCTAAAATGTCAAAATCAATGGCTACCACTGATTGGCTACCTACCCTGCCTTAATTTCAGGAGCATGACCAGCTCGTGCTCATTTCATTAGCCTCTCTGCTAATGTCATCAGCTGTACCCCTCTCCCCTTTTTCCCTAGATTTGAATACCAAAATAGCAGTCAAAATAGCAGTCAAAACAGCGTGACAGGAGAGGAGGCTGTGTGCAGTGCAGTCTGATGTGCTCTCAGTCCAGCAGGGAAAGCCCTGGCTCTACAGGAAGCATCAAGGTCTCAGCGCTGCCCTTCAACCCCTTATCTTCCTCTCCTCTCCCCCTTCCTCGATACAAAAGCACTCAGTTCATAAACAGAAGACAACACAAGTACCAAAGGGCAAAATTGATCTGCTGCCCTTGACCAAGAGCATCCACACTGCTGCCTGTACAAGTTTCCTCATCAAGAACTTGCGCACACAAACATACAAACAACGAAGCATCTCATCTTACATGCTGCTCTTCTTCCTTGGAGAGCTGACGGAGCCCTTCCTGTGCTGGCTGAGGGAGCCCCCCATGGCAACAGTCGAGTCTGTTTATCACGGATGCTTTGTACGTCCTCCCTTTTCTCCTCCAAAGGTTCACCTCTGCCTCTCCTCCAGACAGCCTGGCTCAACGCAAGAGGCACACAAAGCACCGCTTCTCATGACTGACTTGTTATTATTTAACTAGCCTCTCCTGTCCTCGTCCTTTCTCTTTCTGACACTGTTGATGCTGTACAGTCTACACTCAAGAGTACAACTGATCGCACATGAATAGCTGACAGTCCCGCCTCTTCGCTCGGTTTCTCCACACCCCCCCAACATCTCTCTCTCTCTCTCTCTCTCTCTCTCTCTCTCTCTCTCTCTCTCTCTCACTCACACACACACCACATCACTTGTCAGGCAGTCAGTGTATAGCCTTTAGAAGGAGAAAGACAGAGAGGTGGTGGTGTGTGTGTGTCGGGGGTGGTTAAAGCTCACTACGTCCAAGGAGTTGGAGGGGGTAGATGGAGTGTGTGTGTGTCAGCGTGTCATGGGGGTATCTGGCAAGGGTTAAGAGTATTGTTCAAGCATGAAAGAGTCTCTTCTATTGTTAGTCAGCTGAATACCAGATCTGAGATCCAGGGGGGAGGGATGGATGATGATGGAGGGAGAGTTGGCGGCAGGAAACACTACCCCACTTGTTGTGCCACATTCCCACTACCTGCTGTGACCCCGTACCCACCACCCCTGCAGCCCCTCTGAGTTTAAGCATGACAATACACACACTCATACACACTGACAGCTTGTTTGCATTTGCTATGATAATTAGCACATTTTGAGCCTGACACAAGACATAAAATCATGTCAAACAATGCTATGAGTAAGACAAAAGAGGCTATTTACAAAGACTGAAATAGGTTACTGTAAATATGTGAAAAACAAGCCAAACATTGTTTAACCAGGAGTGTTAGTTAAGAAAAGCCACTGGTCCGGTGTCAACACAGTCTTGTAAATAACAAAAAAAAGTAAGTCATACCTCCAATTCAAGCCTGTCCCGTCCTGTTAGTCTCTTGGGTTGAAATGTAAAGTGGCTAGCTGCTGCTGGGTACCCAGGACAGACCGCCTTTGAGAATAACTGAGAGGCTTTGGTGCATAACTTCCTCCCCCTGAGATGAGTCACATGAGGCTCACTATGGAGGTCCTAATTTCAGAATGACTTCATCACATTTCATTCACAAACTGCGCACAAAGACAATTTAGCATTTAGCATAAACAAGTACTGTATGACTTCGGGTATAACTTTTTGGTCGGTAATTAGCGTTACACCTGCTAGCTTGTAACTTGTTAGCGCAATGAATTACGAAATAAAGACACCAACAATTTTTATTATGTAGTCAATATCGATTGAAAAATAGTTTAAAAAACGCCAAAACAAACTGTAAGAGTTCAACTTGCCTCATGGTTGTTGTCCAGGGTTGCTAGCCAATTTTAAACGCTGCAAGTGATGCTGTTTTTTTTAAGACACGACTGCGCATGCTCGAGTGACTCTCCATAGTAACAAGGTAAATTCAGTTGCCTGATGTGTTTGATGTTTTCATGTTCATGTTTCAAAAGTTTGTGTGTATTTTTAACGTTACATTATGGGAAAAAAATCTCAAAATAAAACATTTTATGTTTTTAAAACAACGAGGTGGAATTTGTTTTTTTTTTGTTTAATTTTAATATTGGAAAAATTCCACATTCTCATGAGTAACTAACAGTCCCCAAGTCCTCCTATTTTGTGGTGCCATGTTGCTGTAGTTATTGACAGAAAAAAGTCCAATATACCATTTTCTGTTTTTGTAAGGGGAATGGGTGTTGCAAACAGGAGGGGCACTTCAGATATTTTATAAGCACCAGGGAGGGAGTTGTGTTTTTTGATTTGACTTGGGGGAAATACGGTTAAATTGTTGTATTTTTTTATTTTAATAAAATACCGTCAGTAGCTGAAAACTCACAAGTGGGGTTCAAAGCCATGTTTTCTTTTAAAAATTCCCTAACCACACCATGTCTTATAGCCAGAAACTGTGAAATATGCTCATTCATAATGAAGGGGGGTCACACATTTTCCCCAGTAAGTCAGGGAGGCTCAAGAAGAATATCTTTAACCTTGGGAGGGTCATGATATAAATAAAAAAAAACAAAAAAAACAAAGTCACACCCCCAACCACTGCCCTACTCTGATAAGTACAGTCTGTTACATATATTTTATAATTATGTGTTTGATAAATTTTACGTGATCCAATGTTACATTATTCTGGATTCATTTAACATTTGATTTAATTCTTTATTTTTTCTTCTCTGTATATATCTTTATGTACAGTTTTGTATGTATTAATGGACTTTTTAAAGATTTTTAAAACAGGAATGATGCTATTTTTTTACCCCCCTCCCTGTTAATTCATGATAGATGGTAACTTTGTAAATTTTCCAATTTGATTTAGAAGAAGCTCAATATGTGTTCATTTTTTAGGCTCTCAGTGATACCATTTGTCTAGATAATACAAATCCTTGAAAGTGCTGCTTATGAATCTATAGACCTTTTCCCACGGCAGACATTTTAACATGTAGTTGAAGAAAAAGCGCAGGTTTGTTTGATGGCTGCATTCCACTTAGGGGAGGTCCTGGTATTGTACATGATTGCTGATGGAATAGCTCACTTGCTAACTTTATGGAACTGAGCCTTCATTATTTTTTATTAATGTCAACTGTGCTATTTTGATATGTCAAAATCTCTGCTGTAAAGGTCCACTGTTTTCATATCTAAAACAGATGCTTCACAAACTCCAAAGAACACAAGAAGACACTTGTAATGTTTTATTATGGCACACACAAAATGGAACCATAGTCATAAGGTATGTATTCAGAAAAGAGAACATTAGTTTTTTGGTATGTAATATCCTTTTAGTGTCAAGTACCAAAACAGTACTTACGGTGAGGAAGAGGAGCCAAGGACCAATAAAGGAATGCATCACTCCTCCAATGAGTATTTTTATATCAATCACTCACCCGGTGTTACATTGAATTTGTGGAGGAAACTCTGCATCCAAAAATGCTGAATGAATGGAAGTCATAGGGTCTGCGATTAACAACAGCAAAAGTACATCAAAACATCAGTTTACAAACCCTTACACGACTCCCCAAAACACATGCATTTTTTTAAAAACATGAGTATATATAAAACTGACCTTAAATATCAGAACAAAATTCAACATTACACAGGGTTGTAACTGATATACAGATTTTCATTTGGAGGTGAAGTGTTTGAAGTCCTGTTTTGGTGTTTTTAGATATTAATAATGACACAAACAGAGATGGTAATGAAGTTCAGGAATGCGGCAACATGATAATTTAGTATTCAGTGCATTTCTGAAGAAAGAAAAACAATTAACCCTACTAGGTTAATTCATGTATTGTGCAGATGTTACACCCAGATGGCTGACATACGGGGTAGAGCTTTGGTGGTGGGGGCTGTGATGCCCAGTGACAGTGCATATTAGATTATTTGTAAAGATAAATCTATCTAGTACAAAAGATTTCTTCTTTGTAGACTGGACCCCATGTTGCATGATATGAAGGTGCAGGTTATGATATTTATAATACTGATATATTGATTTTTGTTGTGTATATGATTTTATATAAAATAAATTGATTTAATTTGAAACCAAATTTCAATATAATCTATGTATCATGCTCTTCAAATTAAATGTTACTGATCTGAATGTGACAACTCTCTTATTGCTGGATCCATGAGAATTATAAACATTTTGACGCCTAAGAATTGGGTCAGGACAAGAAAATATTGAGGAAAAAAATGTTCTAACATAAATATTTGCATGCAATACAGAAAATAATTTTGAAATATGTTGATGAAAATGAACAGATGAGAAAAACATGTAGCATTTGGCCCTTTGATTATACAAATGTTAGGACTGTGTTGTGAGATGCCACTCTCTTTTTGGAATTCATTTTTCAAAGATACATTTTGGGTCAAAAGTGGTAAAAGAGGAATGGCACAGACCTTACGGAGAGAAAGTGGAACTGGCCTTTCTGTACAGTTTATAACAAACACACACACACACACACACATACAGTACACACATGCAAATATACTATGGAAAAAACCTATCCTTTCAAGCACCTGCATCTCTTTCCTTCATTTCAGACACAAATCATCACGGTCGCTTCTTTTAGATCCATGCGTAGATATGATCAAACTGAAGTACATACAAGTAAAATAAAAAGTATGATTAGAAGGCAAGATGAACTTCACTTTCAATAATAGTGTCAGTGCAGGACTACATCTGTGAAAACAGAGTGACATCAACTTCATTGTTACATTGCACAAATGTAGGAGTAGCAGCTTTGGGTTTCAAGTGGCCTTAATGTTGAAAAAAAGGAAATATAGCTGCCAAAAGACAATATATTAACCTTAATTTTCCTAATTAGAAGATACACATTCTATAGTAAACCAAATTAAACCTCCGGACCAGCTTATTTTTACAGGCAAGGTCTGATGTAAGGCTAAGGGAAAGACTTCTGGATCAAGAAAGCTTTAAGTTTTAAGGGTCAGACAGAGATGCCCTGTTTAACACACTTATACTTAATTATAATTATTATAGTTCTACATTTCTGATTTTTTGGAGGCCATACATAGGGCTGGAATATATATCAAACAGTATAGATTTTAATCTTTTTTTTTAATTATATACATGGATATTTAATGTATCTTAGTTTTTAAATTTATAGAAATGTTATTTTGGATTTAATCCAACATGATAAATATTATAGTTACACTACGTTTCCTTATTTGAAGACGTACTGTATCTTTTGGTTATGGCGATAATTGTTTCACTCAATAATATTCTGCTGCAGCTATATGCATGATATGTCAACAAATGTTGGAAAGTGAAAGTGCAAAGTAAAGAATGACTCAAAAGAAGATAGAAAAGGGCAAACAGGAGCATGACAACAACTATCAGAGACCAAACCCAGTCCTGCAGTGTGAGTCTAGGCAGCACCAATAACCATTGCTACCTCAAATGACTGACATATCTGAACCAAAATCACCTGACAGCTCAGTCACCATTGACAAGGGCTGAGAGGGTGGGGCAGTCAGGTAACACCCAGACGGTAAGGCATTCTGGAAGAGGGTTGTGCGGCCTCTGGCTCCGACAGCTGTCCTTTATTTTCTTACTTTTAGGTTACTGTCGTGTTAAAAAAGCAAGTCTACATTTCAGTAACATTATTACTGTTGTGGCTGTTCAAAGGCCACGCCTTGTTTGTCGTAGATCTCCTTCAGCAGCAGGAGGGCTGTATCCTCAGATTCCCTAACAGACAGAGAGGGGAAAACATCATTCATTTGACTTAAAACTCTAAATCAGAAAGTGAAATAGGATACAAGAAGAGAAAATATCAGGAACACTAAAAAAACCCAGCACAATTATGTGGTCCACCCCTCCACAGGTATGCATGACTCACCAGTAGCACAGATGAGACTGGATGGCAAAAAGATACTCGTTGAAGCTCTCGATGGGTTTTTCCTGAAGTACATAGTCGATTCTTCGTCCTCCGTTTAACATGCCCACTTTGATCTCAGGCTGCTCCGCCTGCTCTGCTGACACTGAGGACTCTGCCTCCTCACACACTCCTGCAGGGAAACAGGTAAAAAAAAAGATGAGTCTGTAAAGGGAGACAACAAAAAAAAATTACAATAGCCAGAAGCAGGTGTCTGTTTTAGCTCATACTTTTTTGTAAAACCAGAACAGATCAGACAGTGGACAGGACAGTGGCTGCTGTCTGCAACAAGAAACATTCAAACCAAAAAAAAAAAACCTGGTTAAATTCAAAACAGTGCAGTTTAATTTACTTAATTTAGGTGGGTAAAACTCATATTAGTCTACAACCCAAATACCTTCATCTACTCACTCACCCACAGGTGCAAATGTGATGTGTCAATGTCATAAAGGTGGGTCAGTGTTGTGAGTTTTAAGAGTGATCTCAAAAGGGCTCAGCACAAAGACCAAATGCACTACTGATGAACCCTAAACTGCTAGTCTTATTGACTATTTATGACAATCTACCTCTGCATTTACTAGCTTCTAACTCTGACGTAATAAAAAAAAAGATTGAGTTAGAAGCTAGTTACATAACATTGTAGTACATCCTAAAGAGTGTCTTTTTTGGGATCTTGCACTGCTAAACTTATTACAAAAAGTGAAGGTTATAAGGCTAAAAGAAAAGCTATGAGTCCTCCTAATGTATAGTGGGTGGAAAATAGGACAAAAAGGTCATGGTGTAATTTCATCTGTCTGTTCTAGCAGCAGCTGTCTCCTCTGTGAATTACTTTAATAAAATGACAGCCTAAGTACTACAGGTGCTGTAGAAAAGAGCAGGGCATGTACCTGCATGCAGCTACTGTAGGTGACCTGCTACTGATGAATGACATCACCTGAAGGTTGAATTACTCTATGAAAACAACAGTGATCACTACTATTCAACTCTCTCATTTGTTCTGCACATACGAGAGTGTGCCGTGGGCCTGTTACTCAATGGTCTCTGATGTTGACGAGCAATCAATAAACTGAACCAATCAGAACTGTCGGCAGGAGCAGGAGGGAAGGGCCTCAAGGGGATGTCAGTAAATTAAATGTTGAGTTGAAGACTAAATGTATGGGAGAAGTAGTGAGGTTAAGCACGGAGGAAGGAGGGGCAGAGGAGGAGTGAGAGCCTGGTGCGATAATGACATACATTACATAACATTTGCTCTTTGTTAGGGAGCTGATGTGCCAAAATAAACCACAGAAATTGAGTACTGCCTTTTTTAAATGCTAATTTGGCAGGTGTTGCAGCATAGTCTTACCCATTAAAAATGGTAATGTTAGTATTTAGCTATGCCTTTTTGTGCATGTTTATTTTCCAGATTCAAACAAGGGAAGTTAACTGGGACACACAGAGTGAAAGAAAGTTTTTATGGGCTGATGATTTTTCAGGTTTACAGAAAAAACAGATTGCAAAGCTATAATCAAGCTGGTTTTACTCGTTTTTCTCGTATATTCAAGCCAAGTGATTATCCTGGCTTACCTTGGAAGTAATGCTTATGAAGGGCCCTGGGCCACTCCAGTATTTTAGTCCAAAAATCAGCTCTTTTCTCTTCCCTCTTAGCAGAAGCAGTGACTGCTGCTGAGGCTGAGTAAAGTGGTAAGGGGTGAGGGAGGCAGGAGCAACCACCACCAGAGCAGGGGAGGGGAGGGTGGCAACATGCAGAGAGGGTTGAGAGGGGTATAAGGAGACTGGGTTAGTCAAACTCTTGTGCACGCTCTCTCTCACTCACACACACGCACGCACACAAAACGTCCACAAATACACAAAGGAAAATAGAAGTGCTTTGTCTACCCTGTGCCTCTTGAAGATCTCTCTCTATTGTAGTTTCTCCTTCATCCACTGGGGGCAGTGCCGCAACTGGTAGTCTTGAAAAGGACTGCCATGCTGTCCGTAATGATCCTAAAACATTGTTCTTCAAATCCATGCTCATACGGGTCAAGCTGTCCTTTAGTTCTGTTAGACAAAGAACAGAGATTATCATCAAGCCGACAAAACAAAAGCCCACACTACAATGTTGTCTCACACAGACAAGGAGAAAGAGAAAGACAGCCTTACCCAGGTGCATTCTCTTGCGGCCTTTATGGTGAGGGATCAGCATGGGCTCCAGATCCATCTCTATCACAATCATAGGCTCTATCCGATAGGCCACAGGATCATACTACAGAGCAATAACGGGGAATAGATGAATGTAACTCTTATTAGATCATCTCTTTCATCATGTAAGAAGAGGACACATGCACTGTTTTTTTTGTTTTTTAACTGAATCATCTGGCATTGTGATATGAAACAGCAGTTTCTCGGTTAAAATAGAAAAACAAGCTCTGAGTTCCACAGATTGGACTAACGCCATGTCAAGCTGTTGTTAAGTGTTTTTAAGATGTGCAGCATAACCAATGAGGAGTAGTAACACCAGTGACCAGGGCTATGGACAAGATAGATGCTGTTATGGCCATTGTTCGAAATTGAAAAGTATTCCCTAATCGCCAAATATTCACGGTTTTTGTAACTTCACTCTGTCCCACTCTTAAGACCTGGGGAAAACTGGTATGTTGGCAGTTAACTACACGTCACCTAGACTCTGGTGAATATGTGGGTCTCTAGTGATTGGTTAGGTAAATTCGAATCCCCCTCCTCGACAGATATCAGTTAGAGTGAACGCAATGTCAGACAAAGTATTGTTGTTATGTTGATTCAATGCTGCAGTCATCCAAACTGACTTGACCATTCATCTAGAAAGTCCCCAATTTAAAGAAAATTTGGAAACATTCAGAACTGCCATGTTAATGCCTTTTTGTTTGAAAATGGTGTGAAAAAGCTGTAGTTTTTGGAAAATAAAAGCAGGTGTATTTGGAGCCAAGCACAGGATGTGCTCCTGAAAGGGTACATGCTGTAAATATGTGATCACTCACTGGGTGGTAGATGTTGTAAAAGCTTTTGCAGGTTGGGAAGGTGTAGTTGGGATCAATGTGTTTAAGCCCACGAACAGTCAGGAACATTCCAATAGGAGAGCCAAATGCAAAAAAAGTTTGAGGGTGGAAAGCCAGCTGAGGGTAATCAATGGATACCTGTGGAGAGAAGGAGGGGTCAAAAACATGTTGTATTGAATTTGTTTTAAAAAAAAGAAAGTGATTTAAACACAGTTTCTGATCTAAGAAGACAGACAGAGCTATTTGGACAGATGGAAACACTCCTCTGGTGCACAACGGTGTCGACATTCAACATTAAAACTTTATGTCATGACACTAAGGCAGCAGCCAGGCAGTATGACAGCAGGTAAAGGGGAAGACCAGGAAGCTGACTGTTCATGCAGGACTGGATGAGCACAGAAGGAGTGTGGTATTGTGTTGTACGGCTCAATGGGACAAAGATGGTAGCCTCAATCATGGCACAATGTGACTTAGCCGTTGAAACCCTCTTACTCATAAAACAGCGGCCATTTTTTTAAGTCGCCTTGAGTTTTCACTGACTAGACCAGACTGTATATGAAAAGAACCCCCGGGCATAGTGCGATCAAAGAGAGCTAAGGACTACGCCTGAGAGTATGGGGACACCATGTGAGACACACCTGTCCCTTGGCTATGCCTCCATTGGTCTGTCCAGGCAAGCAGGGGGAGGAGAAAAGCAGGAAGGTGACGCATCAAAGCTTTTTTACCAGTTCTCCCAAGCAAAACTTATTAAATGTGTGACCATGCGTCGTACCTGTCCGATGCCCACGTCAAAGTATTCATAGTCGACAGCACTGGTGACAGACTGCGCCCTGTGGAACTGAGACTGCTGCACCGGCAATTCTGAAGACTCGTTACCATCGTGATTTCTGGTCACCTGAGGTGGAACTTGCAGCCCTGGTGGGAGACGTACCACCCCTGTCCTACAATCCTATTTAGATTGAGAAATAAAAAAAGATATTTAACAATACCTGAACTGCTAATAGTTTACAGGGTTATTTAGTAAATTAGCTGCAACAAACAGCCTGCTTCTCACTGTTGTCCACGTAAAGCACTTCCCTTGAATACTTTTATTCTCTCTTTGTATTGCTAAAATACGTAGACTAGAAAAATAATTTCAGGCTATGTCTGACCTCTGGAAACCATTTCCTCCTGACGTAGTTCAAGATCTTCTTCCGAGGTCCAAGAGGAATTCCTAAGTCTTTGAGATCACTGTCTTGGCAGAGAGTCTAAAAGAGGAGATCCATGTGTTTTTAACTATGCATTACAATTGAATTTGTGTTTCCATTGTGTGTGTATGTGTGTGTTACCAGTGATTCCAGGTCTAGGTTTTCTGCCTGCAGGGTATCCAGGTATTGCTGTAGGCCCAGCTTGGTGAGTGTCTGCTCAAGTGTGTCACTGTTCAGACGAAAGGGCTCATCAGATGACACCTAGATCACAGGGAGGGACAGAAAGGGATTTTGTTATAGAGAAATATGCAATCCCTTCATCTGTATACTGATGTCATCTTTTACTATGGAAGTCACCCTACCCTATCTCTGGCTTCTGATCCAGTCTTCTGATTAGTTAGCAGGTCAAACAGGATCAGGGAACCTGATGAACAAGAGATGAAGGGTTAGTGTTGGAATTCAACATTTTGACTTGTAACTCTTTGTGTTTCTGTGTTTGTAAAAGTCCTACCCAGGCTATGTCCCACCACTGAAACTGCCCCATTGAACTCAGAGTGTCTCTGTTTAAAGAGGGTGTGGAGCTTGTTGATCTCTGAGGCCACTGTGTCCACTATGGTCTGGCAGTAGGTGGGGCTGTTATAGAAAAACAAGTCCAGCAGAGTGTCGTTGGTGAAATGTCTCAGCCTGCTGATGCTGGGTAAAGTGATCCTCTGGATGTCCCTGGAAAGTGGAGGAAGGCAGAGAAGACCGTTTGACAATTTCCTGCAAGTATTGGAGACTAGGGCTGGACCCAAATATTTGATATTTGAATATTTCTTAATTGGGTAGGTTTTCAATTTAGGGATTCTGACATTTGTTTTTGAAGGTTTTTTTGCAGAGGAATAATGTCATTTCAATGTTTGTAAAAAAATATATTATTATAAGTAGTTTGTGAGTATAAAATGTCGATTATAATAAAAATTGTGACAAGCTGTGTAATGTCCCAAAAGTACATAGAAATGTCATTGAACCCGACACCTCTGGAGTTTGGAAAGCCTTTAATCAGTCCCCCCAGGATTTCGTGATGTTATTATTGCAACAATTCATGTGAAATCAGGCAATCCTTCTGAATTTTGCATAGTGTTAAAATCAATGTTTAACCCCCACCGCCCTTTTGCGCGCCAGCCAAAGTTTTGAATATTCCCTGTTGATCAATGACAAATATCCGGAGCCCAGAAAATAGTACACTGTGGTATTGTACAACAGAGGGATCTTGTTTTGTCCATTATCTCGTCCCATACTTACTCATCCACACCAGTGGCATCTCCGTGTAGAGCGCTGTGCCAGTTGACTGGGAGGAACTCGACTCTTCCGATCTGGCCATCCTGCTGAGCACGCTTATAATGAGTAGCCAGGAGGGACAGGGAAGCACTCCTGAAGTCATTTACTGGAGACCGGCAAGAAGAAAAAGAATTCAGACATAAACATAAATATACAGTATACATACCAATATATACATAGTACACAAATTTAAACTTACCACACTGTATGATGGATCTGAAGCGCAAGTCGCATGCAGGGCCAATGCCATGGACCATAAAGACAAGGTGGTCCACCTTTTCTGGTTCACCTTGGAACATACAAAAAAATAAGCCTAAACTGCAGCTAATACTTTGTTAAATGATCTTAGATTCTTGTATATTTCCTATTGGTACAAAGACGAGTGGCATGTTAGTTCCCCAAAAGTGAAGTTCTAAGATTTAAATCACCCCCGGGTGGCTGGCTGCAATATAAGTCATAATAACCGCCCTCTCCATGATAACAGCTGGGACATGGGCCAAACTAAAATATGTCATGTCAAATACATTTCTCCCAAAGATGGTTTCTGGCGTTTTAGTTAGTTCGTGCTGATGTCTGTTCATAAGTTTGGTTACAACTAGTTATTTGATGCTATAAAAACGAGGTGTGGTGTCATGACTGACAGCTGTGTAATAATCAGTGTGCTTGCGATCAATGGTGCTGCTAGTTTTTGGGCAGGACAGGTTTATGGGCGGGAAATTGATTCTGTGGCTCTACTTTCTGATTGCTGATGGACAGATTCTGGCTCCAAATGACATCACCAGCACAAGATGGCAGTGTCTGTATCTGGATATTTTGGCTTCGGTACACAAACACACACGCGCGCGCGCACACACACACACACACACACACACACACACACACACACACACACACACACACACACACACACACACACACACACACACACACACATACCATCAGGTATTTCTACAGAGATGTTGTCCACTCCCCTCTTGACTGTTCGAGGACGTGTCTGCTCCGAGGGGGAGGACACCCACTCATCCTGTAATCCTATAGGCTGATACTGCATTATCAGCTGAGAGAGGAGCAGGGAAATGAAGGGGAAGAGGCTTATTAGAGGGAAACAATGTATCTAATTCAGTATTTACTCAGAAAAGCCATGGTGTGGCATTGTTATCAAATTATAGTGCACATTGTGATATTTTAACAGTAGGCTTTACTTTGGGATTGTGTAAGATGACAGTCTCTCCAGTGGGAAATTCCAGTTTCCTCTTCCATTCATCCAAGGTCACTGCTATCATATAGGCCTCCTGGAAAATAGGAGGATGGGAGGGGAAGAAATCAAAGGCCAGCAGATATGAAAAGAGTAAGTGATGACTGGTCTAAGTTAGGACGAGAGAGTGAAAGGAATGAGCAGTGTGATGGTGAGGGTTCAGTGTTGGTGTTTGACTACCTCCAGACTCTTGCTGAAGTCCTCAGGGTAAGGCATGAACCTGGTGTCTTTATCTCCTTTATAGAACCAGGTACAGCGGCGGACTTCAGTGGGACCTTGCTCCCAGTACACAGCATAACGCTTCCTCTCCTTGACATGCACGTCATACCGCTCTCCATCAACAGCTACAACCACCTCATCCTTCTCCCCGTCTCCTACTGCACAAGTAACACACATACAGAAGCACATGTAAATAAGGTTGATGAGACAGTTTCCAAAAGATAGATTTCATGCAAAAAACATGCAACTAGTGGTTTGCTTTAGTTCTGGATTGATTGAGCTACATGTTTGTGTTAAATGTTTGGATGAAAATAGCACAAGTAAGTTGTGAAAGGTTATAGTCATTCTGGAAAAAGGTATCTGCATGCACAAGCTGTGTGATTGCTAAAGAGTTTCCTTTTCAAGATAAAGTCTTCTGACTTCTGACTTTGCCCACAAGACTATGTAGTTACTCTACAGCATGCTAACTGCTGCAGAGTTAACATGCTCATTGACTTTAGAGCTCTGCATTAGCAGCATCACCAGGAGGATGTCTGCATTCTACTAGAATAATGTGAACTTACCGTCTACTGTGTTGGCAAAGAAGCTGCCAGAGTCTTATAGTCTTTGCTTGTTTGTAAAACCCTTGTATAGAATTTAAACGAGGTCATGATTTGGAAATATTCCACTTCAGTCCTTTTTGTTGTTTTATATCTTTCCTTTTGGTGGGGTATGTGTGCGATTATTAATGTACAGTCGACATTCAGTATCTTAAGGAATATTACCACACATACCTCCTTTAAAACACAATGTGTCACTTTTACATAAGAATACTCACATACTTTCAATATGAAAATCACAGATGTCAACTCTGAATAAATACAACAAAGGCACTGAGTATTAATCGTAATGAGGCTCGCCTAAAACCAGCCTGAAACTGAGCTGCTTGAAAGTTGCTGTTAAACTGTTTAAATGGAAAGCACGTCCTGTCAGGAGAGTAAAGCACCCTACTAGGGACCAGGCCAATTTTGGCAACAGTAATGTTTTGACATTTAATCTTCTTGCAGCTGTTTATAGCACACTCACTACTTTCTTACTGTGAACATACCTAATTACACACAACTTTATACACAGTATACATCTACAGTATATATATTGTGTGTGGAAAAATAATGCATATGCTTACCAGTGTTGCAAGCACTCTCTAATTTGTCAGAGTCTTCTCTGCTGAAAGGAAGCCAAGAGGTGTTGTCATCAGCCCGTCGACAGAAGAACCAGTGAGGCAGCACCTCCTGATAAGGAGCTGGGACCGACTCCGTGTCAAGCATCTCAAAGGAGGATGTGGACGAAGGAGAGGCCTCATCCACTGTAGGCGACACCTGGAGGAAAAACGATGCTAAATCAATATTTCTTCTTCATGTCAGAAATCTTGCTCAGTTACTAAGTAAAGTATACAGCATGCCGGTTGTAACCTGTCCAATGTTTGACTCTGTAGCTTCCAGTATAGGTAAATATAGAAGTCTGAGCTAAGTCTAAGCTCCTGTCGAGGAACCTGAGACCACAAGACAAAGCAAGGGACAGTCGGACAGGAAAGGATCAGGCCTCCCCTTGGCCAGACGCACAAAGCCCTATTATATTCTTTCCTTCTCTAAAAGCTGTCTCTTGTCTCTACTACAGCTTGTAAACAACCTTTTTTTAACTGAATATTTTACATTCACAAACAATGCTGCCAGTAACACGTTTGGTACACCACTGCTCCTGTTTCAGCCTGTTGAAAGACAGAGCCTGCCACTGCTTGACACAACAATAAACACCCACACTACAAACAGCTGCCAAATCAGCAATCCAATTTGCAGTGTAATGTGCATGCAGCAGGTGCACAGATTTGACAGAAGACTCACAATAAACTGTGAATGGACCTGAAAAAAACTGAAAAAAAAATACTTTCCTGTGTTTGCACTGCTCACAAGACTTGTGATTACAAACTATATTCTGTATATTTAGCTGAATGCCATGCAACACAAAAAACAATCAAAGTTCATTTAGTAACCTTCAGGAAAGTGATTCGTAATACTCCATCCATGCACTTGTATGTTTCCAGTGAATTGTTGAAATGAATCTTAATGATA
Organism: Plectropomus leopardus; assembly: GCF_026936395.1. NCBI lineage: Eukaryota > Metazoa > Chordata > Actinopteri > Perciformes > Serranidae > Plectropomus > Plectropomus leopardus. The sequence continues at coordinate 21,455,759 of NC_142179.1, forward strand.
ACTTAAGATAAATGTTGAAATAAATATATTTGATGTAATGTTATACTATGGGCAAGATAAGATTGAAAATCGCAAACTGTATATCATAGAACTTTTTATTATTTTTGGAAAATTCCATAGTCTTAAGAAAAAAATGTCAGATATAAAACCAACTTTCCTGCAGTTTATTAATGACTTTCAACAACATAGCACCCTGTTCACTGAGGTAAAGAACAAAAAGGCTATTAACGCATTTAAGTTATAAAAGGATTACAATATGTTTTTCAGCTTTTGTCTCTTCATTTTAAGCAATTTTATTTATTTATTTTGTCCTTCTGTCTATGCATCTGTGTGGATTTTTGTATTGATCTAAAGAAATGTTTCGTGTGTATCATTGACAGGCAGAAACGCTGACACTACCTCTGAACAGCATGCTGGTTTTGTTGTTTCTTCTGGACTACATGCTGTGTCTTTAAGTGTGCATACCTTAAAGAGGGACAGTATGTTACTATAGCACCTCCCTAACCCACCATTTCTACTTTGCCCTACTATCATTTCACAGACAGTGCAGCAGCTATTTCTGCCTCAGATTAACTTTTCATCTGTTAATCACATTTACTAAGCAGTGATTGATTTAATAAAGCCTTGGTTGCAGGCAAATTATGATGCCTTATATGCTAACTGCATTTTCTTGCTAAAAGAGTGAGTTAAAAATCAGCTCTTTTTCAGTTTAGAGGAACGAATTCTATTTCTAACATTACTGTTGTGACAGAGTATTTCAACAATGGTCTTGAAATTGTACAAAATGTCATGCATTGTTGCATAGCAGTACAATGTTGATTCTATTAAATTTTCACTCAGTGCCAGCTTAAACCTCTTAGAGTTTCCCTGATCGGAGATCAGCCAAGTCCAGGACTGAAAATAGACCTTATTGGGGATAACCCACTGAGAGTGTACCTAAATCCACAACTAGGACCCAAGCAGTCTTCTCTGCCCCTGCAACAGATCAATGAGGAATGATAAAAGGACTGAAAATAAACTTTCCTGTCGATAACCTATTGACAGTGTAGTGCAAAATGATGATATCTCTGAGAGGTCAGACAGGGTCTCTGTTCTGCGCGACAGTGAACATTTCAAAATTCCTCTTGAGACAATACATGCCAGTGACTCATTTTCAGTTTCTCCAATAGAGGGATTTTTTAAAATCATTATAACATTAATGTGACTGTTACTTATTCTAACAACTTTTTTTGTAATGGAAAACGGCCAAACCACAAAGTCTGTTTCCCATCAATATGCATTTCCCTTTACCTTGATTTTAACTAACCCCATTCCTATCAAGTCATATCTGCTATAACGTAAAAAAAGACTTTACACCCCAGCTGACCACTTGTGTATCACAAACTCAGCCTGTGATAGGTTAAATTAATTCAAATAAATTAATTCATTCGCATGCCTCCAAAGTGGATGAAGAGAAAAACTGAGAAAATTCTCGATGAACTAGAGTAAAAAAGGTCCATGTTTAACAACAGCAAGACTATATCCAGACATCTATTTACAAACCCTCACACAACTAATGCAGTATAATCCAGGGACTCATTTAACCAATCAAATGCTCAGTTCTTCCCAAACAGACCACTCTTTCAGACGGGGAACTGAACTAAAGGTGAAACTTATCTCCGCTTTCTTAAAAGCCAGACACCATTGACTAAAACATTAATTTTAAGTCACAAAGAACGGAAGCTGCTGGTCTACCTCTACCTCTATAAGGTATTTTATTTGTGTTATTGTGTGAGTTTGCTGAATCCAAATTAATGCTTTAAAACACTGAAGTCACACAATAACACTGTTGTCAAGTGCAGACCTCTGTGACTTCAATTCATCAAGGATTTTCTCCATTTTCTCCATTCTCCAAGCAAAAAAAGTTTTCTTCATGAATTCAACACAAGACAGGGTGAGTAAATGTAGTCTTTTGGAGAGTGAAGTGTTTCTTTAATCTAAAACTAAAACCCAGCCATGGAGCTACAGGACACAGACTCTAACAAACAACACTGTTACATCCACACAAAAATCACATAAACACACTCACCTGATCCGCAGGCGGGTTCCCTGTTACCTCAGTCTGAGTGGAGTGAGACTGATCCTGGGTGTTGATGTTTGGGGCAGCCTGAGATAGACCCCCCTCTGCACCAGGACTGTCTGACATTAGCCCAAGACCTCACCCCAACCCTCAGCTTTGACCTGAGGGGAGCAGGGGGCCACACAAAATCAGGACCTGTAACACCGCAGATGTGCACAGAATGTAAGCAAAAGGGAGGCTTAACAAAACCATCACAATTATTACATAACATGTTATAGGAGGTATGTCCAAAGTCCGGCCCTGGGGCCAATTGTGGCCCTCAGAGAGATTTTAGACGGCCCTCTGCTTGTTGTTGAAAATATATTTTATGTGCTCCCACACATTATTGGCTACATTTTTTTTTTCACAATGGAAGGACTATCACACTGTTCGTAGACTTGTAGCAGGTAGGAACTACGCAAGCAAAACAAATGTGTTTTCATAAACACACAAGAAAACAAGCAAACAAATAGTGACCTAATGGCAAACATTTCCTGCAAGGTAGCAGACATGGCCACAACAAAGTAGGGGTGTAAGAAAATATCCATACACTTGAGTATCAAGATTTCATGTTTTTTGATACAGTGATTTTGAGAATCAATAGAGTGCTAGATAGCAGTGCTTTATCAGTCAGTCATATAACTTTGCCATTCAACCTAACAACATATTGTTTACAGGAGCTGAGATAAATACAGATCCTACTGCTCTGATTGCATTGACAAAAGTAAACCTCTCAAAATGTATTCATATGGTGAAGTGGTCTTTATCACAGTTTTCCTTCAAATTAGAATACCACAATATACCGCCTTGCTTACAGTATTGCAATATATTGAATCATAACCTGGGTGGTATGTATTGTGTCGTCAGCTTACCTAGACCTAGAGAAAAGAAGTGTTGAAGTGTGAAGAAGTGTGTTGAATTCGTTTTCACTGAAGATTAAACAGTTGTGTTTGTCTTATTTCTTTTGGATTTTTATTGTTCAAATAACCCACATAATGCCAGGCCCCCAGGTACTTTCACATGATCTAATCCGACCCCCATTCAAAAAAGTTTGATCACCCCTGTGTTATAGCCTGTAAAACCTGCACCAAACGGTTGATGCCCAGTTTAGCATCAACTAGTATCTAATCTCAGCTTTCAGAGGCAGTTGTCTCATCAACTGCTAAACAGCAACGTATGACGCAAAATAAACTACAAACCCTCAGGATAATGTGACAGCTAACTGTTAAATCTCACAATGAATGCATGTTATTATGTTGTCGTTAGAAATTTGTCGACCTATCTTGGACGACACTACAATACATCAACTTTATTTCAGACTCTTAGGTCCATGTCAATAAAAATAATAAATAAAAAAAACAAGGACAATACAGACATATAACACTATCTTACGCAAACGGTTATTTCTCATGTCATATTTTACGGAAGGTAACAAACATCATAGAGGCCAATGGTTGTTAGTTGAGCTTCAAGCTAGCTGAGTTACGATGGATGGACCGGCGGCCGCTGGGGTTAACTCCACCGTTTGGATGTCCTGTTTGGTGTTTTGGACATAATAGCACTAGTCACAGTCAGTCGTTAACTTAAACTCACCGATAACTTCATTTACAGTCAATGCAGAGGGTTTGTAAGCGTTGCTTAGCTTGCTCAGGCTAACCCAGCTAGCCAAGGACAGCGTCCTGTCAAACGCTGCCTGATTACGGTGTCCTCGGAAATACTATAATCACGAGCTCGCCGTTAAAGAAGGACCACACTAACCGTTAAATAACGTGTGAAAACAACGGTGTTGACACCGGCAGACTTTTCCTGTTATGCCCGAATCTTCAAAAAAGGGGACAATTAAAGAGTAGACATACGTGAACACAACGTTGAGTGTCTATATAAAGAGTATACCTCATCGATTAACACAATCCTACACTTACTTTAGGTCAGTATTCCGCTGTGACAGTTAAATGCTTAATCAAAACATCTCCAAATCACCACCTGTAATGCAAAATAACCGAACTTCCCTGGATAAAAGTTATATTTCCGACATAATCTGTGTTTCCGATGTGCACCTGAAGGCGACATGAGACGACACAGCATCACCAGGCCACCGCCCCCAAATATAAACCTGACGTCACGAATTTGTAGTTTGTTTGGTTGTTTTTCTGCAGTGAGCGCGAGAGGCGTGCAAAGTTCACCGATGTATATAAAGGTAATCATAATGTAACGTATATTTTTAACTTTTCTACATAAATTAAATAATTTATAAATAATTTATAATTGTAAATCATTACATTTACACCATTACATACATTGATTACTTAAAAGGATGGAATAGACAGACAGATTTTCTCTTTCTATGTTTCTCTGCATTGTGCTCTTTTTATGTGTCTTTGTTCAGTGTGCTCTTTGTTGTCATCTTTTTTTAAATATATATTTTTCTGTATACAATGCCTATGTTTTGTTTTGTTTTGTTTTTGTTGTATAAGCCTCTGGCTTCTTGACCTCTTCTGAAACATTTCTTGTTTTTATTCATCTGGATTTTATGCAGTTTTTAACTGTGTGCACATAATCGAAAAAAAAAAATAGAAAACAAAACCTACACTTAATTTCTATAGCAATTACAATGAAGTATTCAGAAATACTTCATTGATCACCTGGGGGAAAGTGTTGAATGGACATTATTCATAGAAAATGCAACTAGGAAATAAATAAATAATGAAATTAAATGGTATGGGTAGTTTTGCTGGAGTTACACTGTTATAAGCACACATGTGTTTTTTTAATGCAGTTGGTTGCCAGAGTGAGGCTTTAATATGATCTTTTTTCCACTGTACTCCTCATATCATGTCGAACACTTGCAGGAATAATCAGGTTAATATTTCCAGCCGATGCATGCTTGACTCTCCTGTATTTTGGCTGAGATGTGACCAAACCAAAGCCCAACATACTGTAAAATGTCAGTCAATATAACATTGCATTCTAGTAATACCAAGCAAGTCACCTACTCAGCCTAACCCAGAGATCTTACTGTTTGGGTTGGACTGAGATATGCCCAGGTATGTGTGAAATGTGAGTATAGTAGGTGTAGGCCTCTTAACAGTAACAGAGAAACTACATCTTGAGAATTAAAACACACCCATTTCTGGCAGGTTGACTGTCTTGTGGTTTAATATTCGTCAAACTGACTTCACTTTTATGAGTAAGATATGACATATGACATGATATCACTATCACTCCCTTGACCTTAGATTGGAGAAACATATGTGATACATGTTCCTCTGTTTCCACAAAAGCACACACAGATCCACTAAAAAAAACAACATTTGTAACACAAAGTACTTTGTGTAAAAAGCAGCGTTGGTGGTCAACTCGGGTCAAAACTCTACCTAACACACTGTGTGCTTATTCCCACCTCCCCTGCAGGGCTTGTGGAGTCAGAGAGGGAGGAGTAAAACATGCCAGGGGAAGGAAGAGTGAGTAGATCTAGACACACCCAGTCCAACAAAGTGTGAGAGACATGCAGAGTAATGAGCTTGTGTGGAGTGGAGCAATAAGAGGGTGTGGCTTTTTTTTTTTTTATTCAGGGAGAACAGATAAGCTGAGTTTGCCTTGTAGTGAGGGGCAGGAGTCACAGTCCTGAACAGACAGCAGTTTGCTTTCACTGTGCTGGGTTCTCTTTAAAAATCCAGCTGCACGTTTCCACTCACCCTCTCTCTCGTGTATTCCTCCAGCAGTTTGAAGCAAGACTTTGAGGGGGTAAGCCGCTTCCAGCACAGAGAAGCACAAGAGGACAGCTCAAGAAAAACTACAACACGCAGCCATGAAGGACAAAGTTAGGAGAGGTGGAGGAAGAAATCAGGCCAAGGCTGGTAAGAAATCCCTACAATGTGTTTTTTTCTCTCTCTCTCCCTCTCACTCTGTCTTGTTTGTGCTTTCCTCTTCCTTCTTTTTTCCTCTGGTGCCTCCCTCGCTGAAGAATGTAAGGAGGGTGGGAGATTTAGCACTGCACTGCTACTCTGAACATGGCTGATGCTTCGCTTTCACCAACTTTTTAACCACAGGGAGAAGCTGCTCCTCACTTTTAACTTTTGTTGTAAATGTATGCAGCAAAGACAAACTGTCAGCCCTCAGCTATTCTTTCGTAACAGTAAACCAAACAATAGCATTTATGCATATCTCTGTACACAGCTGTTTATCTTAAGTCAAAAACCTCCCACCTTTTTTTTAACCTTATCTACTTTATAATCCTTTTGCCACACTCTCAAGTGGGCCTTTCAACTTCTTTGAGTCTTTGCCACTCCCCTTCACAAAACAGAAAGATTGGTTTAATGAAGAGTGTGTGTTTGCACGTCTTTAGGTAAGATTTGCCTGAGGTGCCTGCAAGAGATGAATCTGTGGGCACAGCATTGTGACTGATAGGTTCATTCATTTGAATGTAATACTGCTATGTGACATACAGGGAAGGAATTCTACTAGTTTGTTAAGTTTAAGGTACAAGCCAACCTCAGAAATCAGTGCCAAGATAAACTCGTCAGGGCTGAAAACAATGCTGTTTTCTGTAGTAGAGTAGAGAAGAGGCTGATGGATCGGTGCCCACAGAGAGGAGGAACCCTTTTCCAGCGAATCGTGAACAGAGGTTATTTTTTGGGTGCTCTCCAGCAGTAAAGTAGTCCCAGATTGACAGCAAGAGCTGGGGATTTACAATACAATGAATTACAATCTTCAGAGATGAGTGCAAAGTGAATTTTATGCTTTGTCGTGCACATGCCAAAGGTGCTGTACATACAATGTGTTCAAGCATCCGTGAATGCGAGCACACTCCTCTGCCAGGCTGCAAGTTTGTTACTTTATGTGTTTTAGCGTTCTACTGTCTCCACATGCCGGCGCTGGGTGTGGTTGTCCCTTCACCCTGAGATGACATGAGGGCCAGTAGGCAAATTCAACAGGTTTAGTCACACTGCAGGTTGAGAAACACGCTGAGTCCTGCTCTCCCTTTGGTTTTCTCGCTGTGTAAAAAGGCAGACACACCCCACTTTCCCTTTCTTTGACAGTTTCTTGCATAAATTCACTCTCTCCCTCAGGCGCTCTCTCTCTCTGTCTCACACACACACACACACACACACACACAGACAAACTCTTCAGTCCAGCTCATCATCATTTTATAGGAGATTACAGTTCCTGTTTGATTCAGACGATGGAATCTGAACGAAATAAGCCACAATTATAATTCATTCATTTATTCTTTCATTCATTTCTTTGTGTGTTTTCTGTGTGGTAGTAAGCTGGAAACGATCCCAGCATGTAATGAGCGGAAGACAGAGAACGAGCTAAACTATTTGCCTTTCCAGTGGAGTGCTCTGTGATTATCCTCACTTATTCTTTGTCTCCTCCAAACAGATGTAGTAAGCCCGACTGGTGAAAAGGATGCCGCTGGTATCAAGCAACAGGAGGACACATCTTTTCCTGTGAAGATCCAGGGGGCAGGAGTAGAGCCATTTGAGCTGCAGGTACAAAAAACAGACTGACTTCTGTTTCCTCTTATTCTCTAAAATGGACACCAGCAGTTTTGCAGGGACTATCCTGATAGAGAACCACTGTTTAAACCATTGGCAGGCTTATGATCTATATTTTGGCATTGCTTGCTGGTTTTGTAGGTCCATGGATTTTGGCTAGTTCAAGACACAATTATGACTCTGCTTTCGAGGGAAGAGGTGTGTCCACGTTCCAACTTTTCACTTTCATTCGCTGGTACGACTCTGGACCCTCAAGCAGAACTGCAAAGTCTCAAGGGGCTTAAACCAGGAGCCATCCTTCGTCTGGTGGAAGGTAGCATTCCTTTTTGTTTTATCTCTTTTCTTTTTTTGAGAACCTTCTATTTTAGTTGAGCTTTATGTCTAACATACATTTTAAGCATGTTTTTACAGTCAAATTGACCAGAAGGTTTTGTTAAGTGAATGCGGAACTGCCTCTTCAATAACTTGCATTCTTAATGTTATTAATTTCTGCAATGTTTTTCCATTATTGTCTTGCATACTGTTTTTAATACCATAGCCGTGTGGTCCTGCTGCATTCAATATCTTGACAATGAGTTTTATCACAACTTTTATACATTTTAAACAGAAGAAGAAGAAGAAGATGCTATAGTCAAAACTACACTCACACTAAATTCAATTTTTTGACTGTTGTGATAGTTACACAAACGCATTAGTCCAAAACAGACACACACACAAACAGAACCTAATACACACACACACACAGATGTCAGAGTAAGGCGGCTGCCTCTCAGAATGAGCAGTCAGGGCTTCGGTGCCTTGCTCAAGGGCACCTCTGCTGTGCCCAGAGGCAAACTGGCATCTCTCCCACTACCACTCCACATGATGTACTTGGTCTGTGCTGGGACTTGTGGTTTGGGTTCCCAAGCCAGATCCCCTAGGACAGAACTACTGCCTCCCCATCATAGATGCAGTTATAGCTGTTTCCACAATACTCCGTTCTGAAGTCCATTAAGTTGTTGTCTGGCCTTTTAACATAATTTTTGCTCTGCATATACATTATTTATTTGCATATCTAGGGTTATTTAGGGTGTAGTGATTATTCACAGATCAGAATATCAGAATATTAGAATATTTCCTGACCATTATTTTATCCCAGCCATCACCCTTTCCCTTTCACACACACTTAAGTCTCTCTCACCTCAATGTAAGTTGCTGACTCACCTTTCCCTGAGTCATTGTAACAAGGTTTATAGTTTCAGAGATTACAAGTGTGTGCAAGCCAATTAGTCTGTCTCTCATAAGTTAGCTGTTGAAATACTGAAACAAACTATCCTGCTGCCAATCTGTTATTTTGCACAGTATATATCCTGTCAGATTTGGGAATATACATTATTGATTAATATAATATATATGTATAAAATATATATAACATAAACATTGTTTAATTATTTGAGTATTTGCTCTGTGCATTCTGGTGTTTAAAAGGTATCCATAGTTTCCTAAAGGTCAGTGTAACCATTACTTTACTGCCATGTGTGTCTTTCCAGAACCCTACACCGCCCGCTCAGCCAGGATCCATCTGGCTCGTGTGCTGGAGCTGCTGAGAGCATCTGGACCTCAGGATGCACTGAGAGAAGGACGCTCACCGAGCGTGCTAGAGACACTCACACATGCACAAACACCAGGTACACACACACACACACACACACACACACACGCACGCACACACACACAGTGCACTTGAACAAAAGGATAATAGTTAAGCTCACACTGAAAATCTTCCTATAATTGGTACAGACTCTAGCTTACCAAATGGAAAGAACCTGAAACGCTCTTTAAGCAATACAAAGACAGAAACACCCAACCAGGATGGAGCTCCACCGGAGTACCTCCTCCCTGGTTCCTCAGAGAGACCGCTCATGGCCCTGCTACCACACAGTTCCCAACCAGAGGTACGTCTATAATATATCTGGTATCTTGTTTCACACTGGGCTGCCCTCATTCACACACACAAACTGACTCTCTGTGTCTTTATATGTCTCATCAGGCCCCCAGCTACCTGAGGGACTTGTCTCTAAGCTGCTGGAACCCGGTTCCAGGACACAGGAAGCTGCAGGGAGACTTCCTGTATATCACTGTGGTAACAATGGAGGGACGACGGTGTGACATCACATCATGTCCCAAAGGTTTCTTTCTCAATAGGTAAAAAAAATAACATAATTATATTAGAGGAACACTTCACACCCCAAAATGATATTTTGTGTATCAGTTACTCACTCCATGTTATGCTGAATTGGTGAAAAAAACTTGCATGCCTCCACAGTGAACAAAGAATAACAAAAAAACGGAAAGTTCTTGATAAATTGAGGTCATAGGGGTCCACATTTAACAACAGCAAAACTTTATCAAAACATCTGTTCACAAACTCTCACACAATCATGCAGCAAAATCCAAGTCTCGTTTATACAGTTGTATGCTCGGCACTTCCAAACGGAACTGAACTAAAAGTGTAACTTATCTGTGCTCTCTTTAAAGCCAGACTCCATGAACAAAAACAGTAATTTTACCTTGCTGAACACAAGAGCTGCTTGTCTACTATTGCCTTACTATCATTTTGCTTATTTGTGTTATTGTGCGAGTTTGCTAAATGCAAACTAGCCCTTTAAAACACCAAAGTCATAGAATAATTTAAATTAACTAAGTGACTGAGGTTAATTATGGATCAGTGCAGACTGATCTGCTAACAGTGAACTGTTTAATCACTTTTGGGTTCTCCATTCACTGTGAAGTCATGCAAGAAGGGTTATATCAGTGACTGATATACAAATGGTCAAGCATCCCTGTAACTTCTGTTCTGTTTCTGTTTATAATTGCAAAAAAATAGTAGAAAATGTATGAAAGGCTAATATTGTACCCAGTTGTTTTATTTCCATTCTGTCTGAGTAACCTGCTTTTAGACTTATGTATAGATGTAATAAATAATTGAACTTAAACTAGATAAATGTTCCAGTTTACTTATGAATTGTTTTTTTTCCCTCCCCCTTTCTCATCTCAGGTCTACAGAAGACGTGTTTGATCCTCGTCCCACACAGTCTTCCCCAGTTTGTCACAGTATCATTGACCTGCTCTGTCACATCAGCCCTGCTTTCAAACAAACTATGACCACACTCAAAAACAGGTGACATTACTAACGATGCATGAAGACAGCATGAATACTGCATGATTTTGTCAGAATACAAGTAATTCAGGTAATTAACCGATCATAATGATATTGTAAACTGTTGTAATTCTTCCTGTAGGTCTCAGTTACCTCCAGTAGAGGTGATGCCCACTCCCTACCACACCCTGAGCTGGCTCGGGCCTAACTGTGCCTCTCGCACTCACAAAAACACCTTCAGCAGACTGGGAGTGGAAGAACAGCCAGCAACACAGGTAATTTACATCACAACAGCACAATCGCTTGTTGGTATTTATTGAGTAGCATGCTGCTGGCAGTGATATTAAGTGTAATTATGTGTGTTACATGAAGGCTCCAGACTGGAATGAGGAGTTGCAGGCTGCCAGAGATCTTCCTCAAAGCAGTCTGGAGGAGAGGCTGCAGAGAGACAGAGCTCTGCTACAGGTAACCAAGAAAAGCTGTGATTTAGCTCAAAACAACAGCAGGACTGTTAAGACTAGTATTACCTGTTTGTTTTTCTTATCCTCCTCTCACTTTTTATTTGTATCTGCTTTTTTCAGGTAAACAGTGCATTTGTTAGGGCTGTGACACAGGGGGCTGAAACTGTTGTAGATGGTTTTGTGGAGCCAGTGAATGGAAACCCTGAGGACCCAGCTTTCCTGTGGGGCGGCCTGTTCATGAGCCAGGGGGCAGCGAGCTCAGTCTTTGGTGGGGAAAGGGGTCGCAGGTGAGAGCAAATCACAAGTCCAATGACAAGATCCTATAGATGTAAAGCCATTTACTCCTAAGTGTGTACATTGTTTTGTGGCTGGGGGACCATATGAAGTATTATCTGTAGTTCGAGCAACAGCCTTTGAGCCAGCAAAAGGCTGAGCTGAGAGATGAGCAGGGACATCTGGGTGCTGGTAATACCACCCACACTGTCATGATACAACGCTGGTTAAAAATGAGCAAAATATCCTTTTAAGAATTAAAGAATTACACTGTGGACCCATGCATGTGTCTGATAAGAGCATTGAAAAATAGTTTCTGTTTCACATTGAGAATTGCATCGACTCAGCACTGATTATTGAAATATTTCCTTATCTACTTCTTGCAGGGCAGCTCAGCGGCTGGAGCTTCAAGGAGTTCAAGCCTACAGTGACATTGAGGGACTGCAGGGGCTGCACACTCTCCCTACAGCCATTGTAGACTACAGGGGAGTGCGTCTGTCTGCTCAGGGTCTGGCCCCTGGGTTAGAGGGCTCAGAGCAGGACCAGGCTGCTTCTCCTGCCTCGAGGTAGTGGACCCATTATTCAACAATACACTGTGGCAGTGGTGTCACACTGTAAGGCAGACATTTGGGTTTTTCCCTGCTAATTGTCACTTTTGTTTCTCTGTATAGAGGCTTGCTGTATGGAATAAATGCAGGAATCCAAGAGTCAACCCAGCGTAGACAGCTGTTAGAGCTCCTGGCTCTGTCTTGCAAACCTCTGTCTCTCCAGAAACATGTTGTTGTGTCGCCCAATGATCACAAGGTTCCACTGTTCACCTCTGTGGACGCTCAAGGACTGCTGGGGGCTGATAGGAGGTTCTACATACTGGATGTGTTCAGAAGCTTCCCTGCTGATGCCAACTTCTGCCCAGAGGTGGAGACAGAAAGTCAATCAGTCACTGGAGAAGAGGAGAGTAGTAAAAGCTGTGAAGAGGAGGAGGAGAAGAAGGGTTGTGCAAAAGAAGGATGGCCAGAGAATTACCACTTGGACTCTGGACTTCCAAAGAGCTTCCCTCATGGACTCTGTAGATTGAGGCCAGAGCTGTTGAAGGCCTTCATCCAGCACAAGTAAGTTTAACGTGAATTAAAACATCTTTAAACTCACTTTTGGGTTTTTTTTTTCCCACAAAGCTAAAGTTTTTTTTGCTTTTTTTAGACATTGCCAGTTTGCTCAGCATGTCCGGGAGACATTGGACGAGAATGGAGGCTTTGAGGAATGTGCAACAGCTAGTAAGAAGTGTTTCAGTAGATCTAAATGAATGGAGACCAAAATGAAGAATGAGCTATTTTATACTTGGCTAATGTTTGCTCACTTGCAGGTGACTCTCAAGCCCAACAGGCAGTACGAGCTGCTTGTAAAGAAGTGGGATCAGTCAACGAGTACATCTTTGAAATGCGCTTTAACCCAAGCGTCTTCGCTCCAGGTACCTGGAGAAACCACACACGCGTTAAAGGTCGAGTGTGTAGGATTTAGTGGGCTCCAGGATGAGTCTTAAAACACGGAAATTCTTTGGCAATTCAGCAAGTTCAGTTCCCTTATCTCAAAGTCAGTGTTTTTTTTGAATAGGTTTTGGGTTAGAAGACTGAAATAGGGTCTGTGGTTAACACAAACTGAAGAGACTTTAATGTTTTGTTCTACGACAAAATATTTCAGTACATATCCCCACTTGTGAACTTTAAATATGTTATGTGTCTTAAAGGCTGTTGCAAACAAGTGGCTTAATGAAACAACAGAACGTCATCACACTGCGCTGCGACGTGTCATGTTGCACCAAACATGCTGCACAGCCTCGTTATGGTGGAGACACGACAGTAGTGTAGGCTGTTTATAGCCTAACAATAGCTTTTTACATCTGGCATTTGCATTAAGGAAACATTTATTTGCCACAGAGCTGATTTTCTGCAATGATCCAAAATCCAATGGAAAAATCCAACAGGCTTTTTACGAGGGAACCAGGGTTAGCTTCTGGGCTCAGTTCAGTCTGCAATGCCTTAGATGCCACTAAATACTATACACTAGACCTTTACACACAACCTTAACACCCACTGTCACCTGTTCTGCTTGGACACAACATGACAAGTTCTTGTGCTTTGTGTTAAGGGGTAACCTTCCCTCCTCGTGACAGTAAGTCAATAAAGCTGCAGGAGAGGTTACTGAGGGAAGCTGCAGCGTTCATCATAACACATCAGATACCGGCCTTTGTAAGTGGATTCCTTGTTTACATACTATAATAGGCACATCTACTGCAAACAGGAAACCAGCTTATCATACACGTGTCTGTGTGTGTGCAGGTGGAGTATTGCTTACAAAGCAACGAGACACCAATGGATGGAGCTTCTCTCAAACTGGTGCTACACCAGAAAGGCATCAACCTCCGGTATCTAGGCCATGTGAGCAAGACCATCAGCCAATCAGAACACAAGGAGCGCCTGAGGCATATAATGGTGTGTTAGATTTTCCAAAATAGTCAAACTTAAAGGGACAATTCACCCTGAAATTAAAAATTTATATTTTTCCTCTTGTCAGTAGTGCCACTTATCAATCTAGATTGTGTCAGTGTGAGTTGCCGAGTTTTGAGACAGTGGCCGTAGAGATGTCTGCCTTCTCACAAATATAATGGAACTAAATGGCACTGAGCTTCTGGTGCTCAAAGTGCCAAAAAAAAAACATCTGAAAAACTTGACAGCAATGTCACTTTCCAAAATCTGTGGATTATCTTGACTAACTGGATTATGATTTCGGGAAAGAAACCTTCCAGTCAAGTTTTACAGATGTTTTATTTTTTATTTTTGGCACTTTGAACACCACAAGCCAAATGCCATTGAGTTTCATTACACTGGAGAGAAGGCAGGCAACTGTATGGCTGATATCTTCAATATTAGGCAACTCACACCAAAATAATCTAGACTGATAAACAGCACTGCAGGTTAGATGGAAAAATATGTATTTTTGTTTTGGCATGAACTGTCCCTTTAAGTTAGTCTCGATGATGTAATCACCCTCCAGACTGTGCTTTCTAACATGCCTCTGTCTGTCTTAACCAGAGAACGGTCATAGGTGAAATTTTCACCCGTTCAACAAGACGAGTGTTCAACAATTTCCTCCAGGTATTTGACAGTATTCTGTCTGAGCATTTCTTCATTGTTGTATGACACACCTCATTATCAAGTGGTGATGTAACAGCATGTCGGGGTTCACACACTGCAGAAAGAATGACCTGCAGCCTCTGGTTATAATTTTGCAGGGCGTGGATGTGCCCAGTCTCTCTGCAGCTGTCAGTCACTTCCTCTGCTGCCTGTTGGTCCCCCACTTCACTCCCACTCCTGTGGGGGAGGACACTAAAAAGAAGTCCAGGCGGCGTGGCCGAGGAGCTGGAGCCTCTGAAAGCACGCCCTGGAGCACGCTCACAGGGTCCGAGCTGTGGAACCTGGTCTGCCAGGATGCTGCTGAAACGTATAACCTCTCTGACAGCCTTGGGTGAGGACACAGCTTTTGTTTGTTCTTCCCTCATGTTTGTTTGCTTATGCAATGGGAGTCAATTTTAGAAAAAAACTGTCATTTTTGTCTGTGACAGCCCTGGTCCAAACCATTTGGTGGAGCACTACGGCCTTCAGAAGCTCTCTTTGCTCAGAGAGTTCTGTTTAAAGACTGGAGTACAGGTAACAGACATCTGTCATTAGACCAACTGAAAGATATTCATATAAATAATGAGTATATAAATATTCAAAACTTAAAGACACTGTGTGATTAAAGGAGAATGTATCTTTGTTTATTATGTGTCTACACCAGTTGAGACTGAGAGACTACGTCCTTGACAGCCAAAACAAAGCTCCCATTGGTCCAGACGACGTCCTCAACATCTTCCCTGTTGTCAAGCACATTCACATGCCGACTGTCGATGCTTCAAAGGCATACCACACGGCACAGAGCTTCGTTCACAAGGGTGGGTCAATTCAAGATTCAAGTATTTGTACAAAACCTTAAAAAAGTAAATTCTGTGTAAAATGACTATGTTTCTCATTTTTCAGGTCTGCTGGATCAGGCCCATGAGCACCTGAAAGAAGCAACTTATCTGTTTGGTAGAGTCTGTGATGACCTGCACCCCGAGGCCTGTTTCTCCCAAGGCCTGATGGCCAAAGTGGCCTTCCTGAAAGGGAAAGCAGCAGAGGTAGGCTCAGTGCTAAACAGCAGGAAGTTAACATTTACTCAAGTATTTAACATCCTTGCAGTTTAAGGTACTTTATAACTACTTGCTTAACTTTATTGTACTTTAAACTCTTCTACATATATCTGACAACTTAGTTACTTTGCAGAAGATTTTGCAAAGCGTATTTGTGTACTATAACATTCTGGAAAATGTTTATTCCTGAGGCATTGAAGTGATCGTAATTCCTTAACTACATGAAACTGGCCATTAATTCTTGTCATCTCTGTCACTTTTTCTGTTCTCAAGGCTCGCAGTGTGCAGCTCAAAGCCGTGGTCATCAGTGAGAGAGTGTTTGGCTTTGACCATCCAAACACTATCCTGCAGTATGTGAGTATTAGAGCTCAATTCAATAGTTTATTGTCATTGCTATAGAATAACAACAAGATAACGTTAAGGCCATCACAGACATGGCATAGATCCTAAAAAACTAAGCCATCTGTGACAGCGCCGAGCCGCTGCAACTGTGCGCGTGCCAATACTAGTATACTTTAAATTAGTTTCACAGATCCTGTCAGTTTTCCCAAAAATCACTTTGTTTGAAAAAAAACCAGCAGCCTACACAAAAGGTTACGTTGTGCAGACACTGGAACCTACTGTTTTGGAGTGGAAAAGAAAAATAGATTTTTGGTAAATAATGTAACGTCAGCCAGCCATTAGCAAAATGTCAGCTATTTAACAACATTTTACACAGGAAAGTCCCACCAGTAGAATGGCATCATGTCCAAGGCTTTAGTTTCAAGGGATCAACTGCAGCAATATTTCAAAGCGTTACAAGATGCTTTACATGAAAGATCATGACAGAAGTAATTGACAAAATGTATTGTTCTGGATGACACATTGGTTTTTGGTTTTTGCTGGGATTTTGCTACTCAGTAGGCCAGATCAGGACTCATTATTGGTTGATTCCCAAGTTCATGTATCAGAATCAGTATGGTAAAAAAGGAAAAAACTGTATCAGAATATCTCTAGAGAGTGCAGCTTAACATTTTGATGCAGGAGATAGATATTTATCCTCAGTCCATGACTACACATTTCTGCAGAGTTATGCACTGTGTCGTGTCATGTGTGCAGTGTGTAACTGTTATAATTGTGGTTTTTTTATGTAGGCCCTCTTGGCTGTGTATGTGTTTGCTGGAGGAGAGACGGCCTTGGCCCAGAAGTGTCTCCTCAGAGCTCGTCTGCTCATGCTAACAGTCCACGGAGAGGACCATCCCTACACAGCAACACTCGATGTAGGTTACACCACAAGTCATTTTCACAATATCTTTGTAAACAATTATTACTTTTTGACACTAGCAATCTTCTTGATTTCTTGCAGAGCTGTCTTGGGTTGGTGCTGACCGGAGATCAGAGAGGGCTGTTCTTACAGAATGCCCTCAGGCTCAACACCTCCTTCTTCGGCCCCTCACATCTGCACACTGCATTCAGGTAAGAGGACATTTCTAGCATGCGCTCATATTTTGTATAGAAGCTGATCTATTTGGTCCCTTTTTTCTATCATCACAACTTCTCTCCCTTGGTTTCTTGTCTGTGCAGTCACCACCTGTTGGCCCAGTGGATGTGCAGCAAAGGTGACTACAGAAGTGCTATGACCCACGAGAAAGAGGCCCTCACTGCTTTCACCTCCATGGTCAGTATATGTGCAGGTGAGAGCATGTGACAGAGAGTTTGGTTGTAGTGTGCATGTCATCTTATGGTTATTTTCTTCCTCAGTTTGGTGAGGATCACGCTCAGACTCGCTGCAGCAAAGAGTTCCTGTGCACCATAACCAAGCAGGCAGTGAAGGTGGAGCGCTCTCTCAGACAGGCAGGAGCTGACTGCACAGAGCAGGCAGTGGAGGTAACGCCAGGAGCTCATGTAGGCTCTGATACAATCGGCCTATTTGAATCTTACAAAGTTAAAGGACATTGTTTGTATTGACCTGTCTATCCAATCTGTCCTCAGTGTATAACTTCCTCATCTGACACTGTGCTGGAGCAAATGGTCCTGGTGACAGGGATCAGGAGCCTCACACACAGGTATTTTTCTGCATGGACTCTGCCCTCTTTCTGTATCATCTTATGTTTATCTTATTTTATATATAATAAATATATTATATTTTCTGTGCCCCCCCCAAATATTATTAATAATATATTATAATATTTATGCAAGGCAAAAAGCCAAACAAGAGTGAATCTGGCTCTTATCTTCACTTGCGTGTTTAACAGTAACAACAACAACAACAATTCTGTAGCTTGATCGATATCTGAAGCTGATACTGTTATCAAAATCTTTAAAAAAATCAACAACATTGTATATTGTTTGATATCTTTTTTTAACACATAACATGTACAAATATTCTTGAAAAGGATCCCTTAAATTTGATTGTTTAAATAATTGTGACCAGGATATATGCTAATCTGAACATTTTGCTGTTATATAATATATAATATACATATAAAACTGGCATAGTAAGTAATAGTGCCACTGTTTCAGACATATTTTGGCCCTTCTTTATTACTTATCAGCCAGGAAATACACAAATACTGCTCTATCTGTGACATGATATCTGTAAATAATATGATACAATAGATGATATTATAACACTTTGAAAGGAGCCATTCTGCACAGAGTACTTTTAATTTTGGTAAAAAAAAATCTGCCCTTTAAAACAACTTGCAATTCTTCCTAAAAGTATGAGGGTTTTTTTGTTTTTTTTTCCTGAGAATTCTGCTTTTAAAAGCACACAAAAAAATAACAGTTTCTGGGTTGAATATGCACCCCCCTGCATAATGCAATAAAAGGACAATGGAAAAAATATATCATCACAGCAAGTTGAGAACAGAAAAGCTTGTTAAAAGACGGTCAACTTTAATACCGGTGATGTTCAAACTAAAGTCACCTCTGCTTTCTCAGTGTAATTATTTGGATAAATAGTATGTTATTTATTTTTATTCCTATTTTTGTTTGTTTATATCCAAGTATAAGCTGCAAAGTATGTTTGGCTATAAAACTTAAGTTATTGTTCTGTCAATTCAAGGGTGGTATGAAAGGGGGTGTGCTGCTGTTTATGTGGGTAATAATGGTATAAGAATAACAACTCCTTAATTTATATAGCAGCTTTAAATCAAAGTTTACAAAGTACTTTGACTAGCAAAGCAAAGGCAGAAATGGGATACTCAGAGGGTACAATTAACTAAGAAAAGCCAAACAGTCCTATCAATCCTACCGAGTTGGGATAAAGTTAAAACAATAGAACAAAAAAATGGTGAGATGCAGTATGCAAAATGGCAATATAAATGAATAAAATGACAGACAGTATAAGGAACTGGAAACTCTAGAGAATTCATTAAAAAATGACATTATAACATTAAAACAAATCTCAAATCATCTTTTCAAACACAACTGGCTCCAGCAGCATGCGTGTGTGTTTCAGTCATTTATTATTAGGTAGGAAGACACTCATTGATTCATTGTGTTTTCAGAGACGGGCTCCAGGAGTACAGGAAGAAGCACAACGAACTCAAGGCAGCAGTGGCAAAGGAACTGGGATTCACAATGTTAAATGGGCGTGTCGTCTTCGACAATGTGAACGTGGAAGAGAAGAGCTCAGATCAAGAAACAGGAAGCGGGAAGGAAGCTGAGGATGGAGGAAGTTCGGCAGTGGAGAATACCACAGAGAGCCAACAGGAGCAGCCAGTGGAGGAGGCCTTGGTGCAGAGCGCTGCTGTAGTTTCAGCTAATGGTCATGAGGTGGAGCCAGCTGAATTGCATGAGGAGAAAACAGATGTAGATGGAGGAGACAGTGACAGAGCAGCTGCAGATGCTGAGGTAATGAACGGGGAGTCAGAGGGCGAGGCTGCAGGAAAGCAAACTGACAGCAGTGCAGTAAATGAAGTGAACACCAGCACGGCTAATGGGGAAGTCAAATGCGATGCAGTTGATGGGATGAAGTCAGAGTCAGGTGAAGCTAATGGTGAAATGAATGGAGCCTGTGACGTCGCTGTGAGCCCTTCAGTCCTTAAGAGTAAATGCACCTGGGCAGATGTTGTTTCAAAAGCCAACGGAGGAGGAGACAGGGGAGTCAACGGAGTAGCAGATAGTGTCACTGCTAACGGAAAAGCCGAGGAGTGAAAACATGTCTAAACAGGAAAACAGTGTTGTAGTTGTGTTTTTCCGAGTCACTGCTGTAAGATAACACTCTCCCAGGATCCAAGATGTAATTTGATTCAGTAAAGCCGGTAACAGAGAGTGAGATGAAGAGTATTACTTTCAGTTGGAGATGTTATTGCTGATGCTGGGAGAGGGCTATACTGTTGAGTGCCATTTTTTTTCCGATAATAAACTTTTTATTCTGGTTTGACAGTGACGTTGCTTTTTTGGCACATACATACACCGTATATATATATATATATATATATATGCATGTGAACATGGTGTGTGAAGGTTGAAGGTAAGATTCTATTAATGCATTAATGTCCTTAGTGGAAGTTCAAAATTTCCTTCACAGCATTTAAAGTAGTGCCCGTTTTTCGTTAGATACTTTTTCTATCCTCACAACTCACTTCAGATGTGGGAACAACATTTTTATGTCTTTGCAGCAACATGCTCTGAAGCCAGAAAGCACCTTGATGGAATTTCTTCAAATATGTCACCAGTGTCCACTTTGACTTCTTGTTACACTTGAATATTCATCGTCTGCCTATAAACCATTTACAAATCAAAAGTCTTGGCAATGTCTTAGATATAGCGTTCCACCAATATTGATTTAGGATAGAAGTCTGATACAGATTATGTGCCAAAGCTGCTTTACTTTGCATAATATTCACTATCTAGTCAAACATGACCATATTAAGTGTTCATTGTTTTTTTTCCAGAGAACTGTATTCTGGTCAGAAAGCCTCTGAAGCAGAATTTCACAGTGAGGTAGGCAACTCGGTGTTTAACTTGCTCCTGAAACCTGGCACCTCTTAGCCTTCACAGTGTATCAGCATCAGTGCATGGTCACGCAGTGGGCCAGACTGGACAGGTTTTGGCTTACGGGCTATGTTTGACACCTCTGGTCCTGAAGGAACGTGTCATTTCAAAAGGAGAGTTCCCACAGTGAAAAAGTGTTGGTTTTCTAGAGAACCTCACGCTGAGTAAGTGGGAGCCACACCTAGCCGCACCCATCATTGCTAGGTGTGCTCATAAATGTGCTTTGATTTACCTGTAACTGAACAAAACAGTCTATAAAGACAAAAACTGGTGCTATGATGCTGTTAGTCATTCCCCCACAGCTGTGAAGACAGAAGGAGGAGACGCGTACATTTGTGGAAGATGTTGTGCACGTTTAATCCACAGACTGTATATAAAGATATTTTTATTTAGCCTATGGTTCAATCTCAAAACAGTGGCCACCATTTCACTATGGTTTCCAGGTTGACCGACATGTTTTCTCAGAACAGTGTGAAATAGTGTGCAGCAGACTTTGAGGTATGTTTCCCTTCTGTTTGGTGGGTGTGTCAGAGGTGTACCCAGTCAGCATCAGTGTTAATATTAATCAAATTCTGGTAAATCTTAGTGAAAATAGATTCTTTTGATTTTATCGAACACTTGCTTTGGAAACATAGATATAACTTTTCCATGCTAATAAGGTCCCTTTGAATAGAATTGAATAAACACTGCAGCATAAGTGGGCAGTGCGCCTATGTAGGCTAATGCAACAGTGTTTAATGCACCACTGTCTCTGTTTGAATACAGAACAGTGGTGCAATAAACACCCTGAGGGATGGAGGCTTAAAGAGACAAACGCTACAACTGAGCATTTAAGACTTCAGGTATATTCAGACAGACGGTATGAGAGAGTAATGTGTTGTTTTTTTTACATTACACCATGCTAACATGTTCTAGCAGAAGCCCAAAATAAAAGTATGAATCTCAGAATAAACATATCATGGGACCTTTAACATGACTTGATTATTTGTTCTGAAATTGATCTGATAGGGGTAACTATACATTTTAAGTTAACTTATTTCAACTTATGAAATACTGCTTATCAAGAGCAGATAACCTACTGTGAGTTGATGGATCAATACTGGCTCCTCCTGTCCCAGATAAACGAAGAAGATAATTGATCAGTCAAAATACATAGTCCTGTACTGCCACCCTGTGACCATCAAAGAAAGAGAAAAACTGTCAAACATTTGTGTGGATGTCCATTAATAAAAATGTTTGAGTTATAGGTCGTTTGGTGCAATTGCAAGATTCAGTCCTCAGTTTTAGGAAGGATTCATTTCTTTAAAAATGGCTTATAAAAAACATACAGTGCTGTCCATTTGTCTTCTGCCTCAGCTCTGTTTTTCCCTCTGAATAATCTCCAAATCAGAGCAGTGTTGGTACTCAGGTTCAGGCGGCTCTGCCCAGGTGGATTGTGAGAGGCTGTCAAGGCTGCTGGTTGGAAAGGTGATGACTGCCGTGTCACCGAAGACGTCAATCAGACGGGACGGACAAGGCAGCTGTCTCTCCGCACACACAGACACAGCTTGAGTAATGTAGCGGTAGTCCCGCTTGAACTCTCTCTCAATTGTCCTGTTAGGATGACAGATAGGAAACGTCACCTCTCTTCAATTTCTTTCAAAGTTAAGTCCCTCATTCATGTCTTGTACTAACCTGTCCATCATGCCACAGAAGCTGTTTCCAATGATTATCATCAGAGGAAGACATCGTGTGCTCCAGTTCCTCCACAGGAGGTTGTTGTACAGGGCTTTCCCACAATGCATCAAGTAAAAGAGTGTGGGTTTGTTCACCAGACGCTTCCCCTCCTGCACATGACGGTGAGACAGAATTATGATGTTTTTGCATTGACTGTCTACTTTCCTACTTTAAAAAGGAAGTTGCACTGAACTCGAAATGAGTCATCTTATCTGTCACTCATTCTTAAGAATTGGGACAAAACCTTTACTGGGAGTTTTGATTTTTTATTTTTATTATATTATTATATATATTATATATTTATTATATTTCCTTTCTTTAAAATGAGGGTGGAAAAAGAACAAATTCTTGACTAAACAGTGTAATGGGCCACCCTCCCAGTGATTTATTTTTGTCTTAAATAGCATACATAACGGATGTCAGAGGAAAGATCTGATGGGGGTGACATTGTACAGAGTGGACAAAAGTTATATATGTATTAATTTCACAGTAGTTGTGTTACATATAAATCCTTTAAAAACAAGGTGATAAGTTATTAGTATTAAATAGGCTGGAAAAAAATCCCAACAATACTAGCATTATCTATTCGTTCACCTGCTGTATATCTGCTAATGATTTTTTACTTGTCTGACTGGATAAAAAAACACATCAACTGGCCATCGACTGACCTCATTTTCTGTTAGCACAGTCAGACCCAGCTCTCTCAGGACATCTCTCTCTCCAGAGGAGAACACCGGGTCGTAAACAGAGCAGTCCTTCAGTGTAATCTGAGGGGAGAGGAGCAGTGAGACACTGAATTTATAATGACCAGGGCCTCATGTTGAGTGATAATCTCATTTAATAAACACATCCTCTCACCTGTCCTGCCTCCAGTAGCAGCAGCAGCATGGCGAGCTGGTAGCGGGCGGAGACACAGGAGGAAAAAGAGCCAAGGCCGTAACACACACACTCCAGCTGCTGACACAGTCTGCCATCTCTGCTGCTCTCCAGCTGGTCGGTGGGGTCCTCAGTGTTTTTGTTCTCTGGAGGTTTTGAGAGGGACGCTATTCCTGCTGCCAGCAGCTGATCTGAAGACAAGAGTCCTGAGAGGGTCACAGAGCTGCACAGCCAATCAAAATATTTGGTGCTAAGGGACTGTTCTTAACTTATCAGAGGAGGGCGGTGGCTGGGGTGTGACTTTATTTCATTTTTGTTATTTTACTATCCCTAGGGCAACAAATAATGTTCCTTGAGCCTCCCTGAGTAACTTGGGGGAAATGCATGACCCCCCCCAAACCCCTTTAATTTCTTCGTTTGATTTTAAAAACCTTTGATGTTTGAAATTTAAAAGTTTGGGGACAGAATTATGTAGTTGGAAAAAGCCTTGGTTTCTCACTCTTACCATGCATGCTAGTTAGTTCTTGCAAACTGTTTAATTTTGGCAAATCCCCTTTGAAAAGGCACCTTTTTAAGCTGGCATGTACAGTCTGATTTTATGGTGACACACACATCTCAATTTGCACTGATGATGATTTTATTATAATGACTTAATACCTAGTTTATGCCTAGTATTTATGACAATGATTTTGTCAAGTTAATATATGAAGTTATTACTATATATTGACTGATTTTATGATCTATGGATGGATTGTTGCTTGGTTTTTTTTTTTGCTATTTAAAGTTGTATGGCCCTTCCGTAAGCCAAAATAAATAACTTAAGTCGTCGCAGTCCTTAAAAAATTAGCGTAAAACTTCAAATGTAAGCCTATTACAATTAGACGCCCAGTTCCTTTTACTAGCCTGGTGTGGTTACACATTTTTACAATTAAAGACCTGCCTCAATTAGAGGCCTGGTTAGCATGCACTTCATTTTTATAGAAGTTCTTTAGAGGTATAAAACTGGGTTGTTAGCTACCCACTGGAGATAATGTTAGTTAGGTGCTTAGATTGTCTGTAATGGACATGATACACACGGTTCACTTGGTAAGATTATCTACAATTCAATCGTTCAGTTCACTTTACTGAAACCATGAACACCACAGAAGAATACCAGCAGAGTAACAAGAGAGACACAAAAAAAAGAGGTTAAATTAAACAATTTGATTGTATTTCAATCTTTGCTGGACAACAATTTTGTGTAAAAGGAATTAAAAGAACGGTCCCATGTAGACGAAAATAATAGCCCCGGCTATGAATTGAGGTTATAAGTTGTTTTTTTTTACATGCCTACCCTTTTAGCACCACCTGTCTCCTCTCACAGATAACGAACAGTCCCTAACTCCACTTGTCCAGCGTACTCACCTTTCCACTGCTGCCAAAACTCCTCACACCTCAACTCAGACCTGCAGAGGGGGGAGTATCAACACCGTTACTGGACTCCACGTGACAAAAGAAATTAAATTTAAAGAGTCTGTTACTCAACTTGACTTCTTACACCGTGTCTCTGATCCGTTTGACTGTCCTCTGGATGTCCAGCTGCTCCTGGCAGCATGCTGAGCTCAAAGCCACCTGAGGAGATTTTGATTTCCGCGCTGCTCCTTTTCGTCGCCGGGCCACCTGCCACTCCTCCCCGGGGTCCGACATGTGTGCTAATTCACCGGTGCCCCATGTAGGCACACATACACAGACATGTGATAGAAGTATTTATTATATTAACAAAGTTATCATTTAAGAGCTGGCTGTAGTTGGCAAGTCACAGGTCAGTCTGAAGTAAATGGGACTATATTGAATGTAACACACAGATTTCTCTTTCCGGTGTCATGTAGTTTTGTACTCCCTGGCGGTTTATCCTCATTTTTATCCAAATAATCAATTGGCTGCAATAAAAGGGCAGCGGACGAGTAATATATAGCTGTTGGAAGCACCGAATAACTATGAAGAAATTATATTGAAATGGTTCACAATTGCGAGCATGGATGTATTATAGTGAAATCGATTGCGAGGCGTTTGATACACCTAAAAATGGCGACATGTGTTGACATCTGACAGTCTACTAAACATCCAATAAGATCGTAGATGAAACTTTTCTATATCTATGATCCATAGACTGACTCTTAATATACAGTCTATGAGTAGGATCCTTTCCATACAAGCCAGGGAAAGACATGTTGGAGGACAAAGTTTAGTGCAACACCGGTAGTTAACAGCGACGACCGGAAGTACTTGTATTTTCGTGTGTGAAACGAGTGAGATAGCCGGTTTTAGTTGGATTAATTTTCACAACTACCGCGGAGGAATAAATAATTTCTGGCTAGAAGGATAAGAACGTTTCAGGTGAATTATAGAAAACGTGTTTTCCCCCTTTATTTCCCAATACGCAAGTTTTTAGGCGTAAAGCGGGCAGTTTACATTAGCTACCGTTAGCCTATGCTAGTAAATATTAGCTTGCCTTCACGTTGTGTTTCTTTCCATGGACAGATATGTAGAACTATATAAAGATAGCTGTTCAGAAATGTTAACAAAGAGTTAAGATGCTACACTAGCTAGGTATATTAGGCAATGCTGTTGTATTTGCCTTTGAATCAGGATCCCTCTCTTGATCGAGCTAAATGGTTGTTGATCAAATAATTGACATGATGCAGTGGCCACAAAATTTTAGCTATGTAGCATCCAAAGCTGAAAAAAGGCACTGAATGAAATCTTAACTTGCTCACTAGATTTCTTCGATAGCTTTCACTCTCATGGCTCCCATCAGTAGACGAAGATTGATTGGTTGTCATGGAGATGGCTTCTCAATGTACCTTGTAATATGAAATTTTCACATTATTTTAACCATCCTGATGTTTTTCTATGCTATTTATAATATCCAGAGATGTCCATGTCCCATCTGTATGGGAGGAGAGATGAGGAGGAGGACGGCGTTGAGGTGGAGAGCTTTGAGGTGACAGAGTGGGACCTTGCCAATGAGTTCAACCCAGACCGCCGCAGACACAGGCAGACCAAGGAGCAGGCCACCTATGGCATCTGGGCTGACAGGGACTCAGATGAGGACGAGAGGCCGAGCTTTGGAGGCAAGAAGTAAGATATGGGTTTATTTTTGTTGCTGCTGTAATGCCCCTGTTGTGTCAAGGCCTGGTCCTCTGTTGATAAGTGTTGTCTTTCCTCTTAACTTGCACCCTACCATATCCCTATCCCAAACCAACGAGTCATCTCTACTCTAACCATAACTAGGGATATCCTGATCAAGTTTTTTTGCTCTTGATCCAGATCTGAGTCACTGATATTGAGTCGCGATTAGATATTTGTATTTACAAGGTACAAGGTAATTTTACTGTCATTTTTCTTAAATGTAGCATGCGTGCTTACTATAACTGATTCCAATCAATGAAAAAATGTGTTGTTTGGGCTCGATAATGATCCTTCTGATCCAAACGGGACATCCCCTAATCATAACCTAACGTAAGCTCTAACCCAAAGGGGGGAACACTAATCTAAAGGGAGCGAAACACCATTTTAAGGGAACAGACTCTGACCCAAGAGGAATAGTCAAGAGAAATGCCAAATGCTCCTTTTTTGTTGTTGTTGTTAAGACAAGGACTCAATTGTTTGTGTTTTATCTAGATCTAAAGACTACACTGCTCCGGTAAACTTTGTGAGTGCTGGTCTGCGTAAGTCTGCAGCTGAGGAAAAACAGCATCAACAAAAAGAAGGAGAAGGCTCTGATGACTCTGAAGACGACGGCCCTTCGGCCCCTCCTCCTCGTAGCACTGCACCCAAAAAACTCCAGATGGTAAATTTTGTTGTGTCTATGTCATTTACTCATTGTAGTGTCATTTGTAATTGTGTTACATCAAAAAAATATATATGTATTTTTTTGTTCCTAGGGTAATTTCCGGGGAAACCAGTCCCAGAGGTTTGCAGGTGGCATACAGTCTGGTAAAGGCATTGGTAGCTGGGAGAAGCACACAAAGGGAATTGGGCAGAAACTTCTGCAGAAAATGGGCTACCAACCAGGCAAAGGCCTGGGCAAAAATGCTCAAGGTGGGTAGTCCTGAGGAGGCGATGTTATTTAGATGTGCATTTTACATGAGCAACAGCACGGAGTTGATATACTCTGACTTTGCACCCTCTTTTTGCTGCAGGTATTGTAAACCCCATTGAGGCAAAGGTTCGTAAAGGCAAAGGAGCAGTAGGTGCTTATGGCAATGAGAGAACCCAGCAGAGTCTTCAGGATTTCCCTGTTGTCGATTCTGAGGAAGAGGAGGAAAAGGTAGAGTGTTGCCTCTTTATCCAGCTACTGTTAGATTATATTGTTAGATTATTTAACAGAAGTCATACTGTAGAATCAGTCATTTTAACATTATTCTCAATGTCTGTCTGTAGGAGTTTCAGAAAGAGCTAGGCCAGTGGCGTAAGGATCCTGCAGGCTCTGTAGGAAAGAAGAAACCCAAGTACTCCTACAGAACTGTGGATGAGCTGAAGGCTAAAGGCAAGCTGGCAGGGCGCAGTACAGCAGCATCCGCTGGAGAGTTGGCACAGGTCAAGGTATGTTTGAAAAGCCTTATTAGCACTCTTTTGCATGTCTTGTAGGAATGTTATCACCACGCTACTGAATTAGGCTGAAATGTTATAATAAGCAAAAGAACAAAAGTTGTACTTTTACACTGAGTACAAGCCCCTGTGGATGACATTATGATATGAATGTAAGCCAACTGGCAGCTGCCTTTTTTTGTCTCATTTACCCTGCATCTGTTCCCATATCCAGGTAATAGACATGACCGGACGAGAACAAAAGGTTTATTACAGTTACAGTCAGATGTCCAACAAGCACAGTGTTCCAGATGAAGGTCCACCACCAAGCTTGTCCACACAGGATCAGAAGGCATCTGGCTTTGCTCTCCCTGAACTTGAACATAACCTGCAGCTGCTGATAGACCTCACAGAACAGGACATATTACAGGTATGAGGGAACCAAAACTATCTGCTAGATATCTTTGGCTACATCTTATGCAAGTTTTTTTGTGTACCGCTTCTTCTACCACGCACCGCCATGCTTTCTTTTTTGTAATCTTATTTTCCACCTCCTGTAGTCCGCCAGACGTTTGCAGCACGAGAAAGATGTAGTTGTGTCTCTGAGCCACGAGTCACGAGCACTGCAGAGCAGACTGGAGGCAGAGCAGGATGCCATCCAAAGAATGGAGGCTGTTCTGGCTTTGGTTGGGCGTTTTCCTTCTGGAGAGATGGCACCTGGGGAGGGACCGACGCTGCAGGTGCATATACAGTAAACATATGCAGACCAAAAAACGACAGTTATGAGGCTGCCTCAGTTTCTAAGTGCTTGCTCTGTGTTCAGTTCCATAAAGATGATAGTTTGGTGGCTTTCTTCTCTTTCTTCAGGAGTGTGCCCGCATTTTTGAGACCTTACAGACAGACTATTATGAAGAATACAAGACAATGGGATTGGCAGACCTGGCTGTGGCTGTTGTTCAGCCGTTACTTAAAGAAAAACTTCGTTCTTGGGACCCTTTGAAAGTATGCTTTTGCAGTTATCTTCTTATGAGATGACTACATGCTTTATTGTTCATAACTAATGAAGTTTTTATCTGATTTTTTTTCAGGACAGCTCTTATTGTCTGGAAGACATCGGTCAGTGGAGAGCAATCCTCGAATCTAGAGACCTCCATACCAGTGCCCCAGATTCAAACATGGACCCTTACCACAGGTCATTTTAAACACAAAAACATATATGAATTCTCCTGGCTGGGTGTTACAGCCTTTTTGTACTGTACGTGTTTGTGATATTTGTGTCCTGTCTGTGTTGGTTTAGATTATTGTGGGAAGTGTGGATCCCAGTGATGCGGCCCTGTGTGTCAGGCTGGCAGCCTCGTATAGTAGGGCCGATGGTGGACTGTGTGGAAGTGTGGGCTCCTCTTCTCCCCCTGTGGATCCTCGAACACCTGATGGAGCAGCTGATCTTACCCCGGCTACAACGAGAGGCAAGACACATTAACTACCTCCAATTATGGCCGCAGCAGTGTGCCAGGTTTCAGTTTATACCGTGGTATGAAAACTGACGGTTATCATGATGTGTTCATTTGCTTTTCTGTGGTATTGATAAGATTTGTAACAGCATGGAGAATCTCACCCTTATTTTTTAGTTATTTTCAAAAGGGGCACATTTTCTACACATACTTAAAAATAGTTTAATAAATTCAAATGAGCATACTAAAGCATTTATTCAACCAAAAAAGCCTTTCCTTCCTAATACTACTACTGCTACCACCTCTACTACTACTATTATTACTACTAATACTAATAATAATGTGATACTGGATATCTTTATACAGTGAAACCGTGATACTTTCTGAGATTATCGTACTATGAGAATCTCATACCGTTGCAACCCTTTATATAAAGACATGCTCGCTTGTATGTAGATAAACTCCCATGTTTTTAGTCATTTCACATATTTACTTGTGGATTATTGCTATCTACAAAACAAGCTGTTTTTGTTCCTTTCTCATTTTGATAGGTGGATAACTGGAACCCTTTAACTGACACTGTGCCCATACACTCCTGGATCCACCCTTGGCTGCCTCTGCTTCAATCACGTCTGGAGCCTCTTTACCCACCAATCAGGAGCAAACTGTCCAATGCTTTGCAGCGATGGCATCCAAGCGACGCCTCAGCCCGCCTCATCCTGCAGCCATGGAAAGATGTCTTCACACCAGGTGCATGGGAAGCTTTCATGGTGAAAAACATCATCCCAAAACTAGGTACGTCTTTATCAGTGACAGCCACAATTGGAAAGATAGCGGTGAAAATGTATGTATCTCTTCTTCATGTGATGACTATTGTGTCTCTGCAGCTCTGTGTTTGGAGGAGCTGGTTATCAACCCTCACCAGCAGCAGATGGAGCCATTTCATTGGGTGATGGACTGGGAAGGCATGTTGTCCCCCTCCAGCCTCGTATCCCTGCTGGACAAAAACTTCTTCACAAAGTGGTTGCAGGTGAGTGAATATACTTGTACAGAACAGAAAGTAATTAAGATGCACTTAGCTGCTAATGTTCATTAAAAAAACTAAATGTTTTGTTGTGACTTTGTTATGTCTGTCTGTGAATACAGGTCCTGTGTTCATGGTTGAGCAACAGTCCTAACTACGAGGAAATCACTAAATGGTATTTGGGTTGGAAAAGCATGTTTAGCGACGTCTTGTTGTCACAGCCGCTCATTAAAGAGAAATTCAACGAGGCTTTGGACATCATGAACCGCGCAGTGTCTACAGGCATGGGTTGGTATTACACACTTTCAGAAAATAAAGATGTGAAAACAATGTAATAAACTACAGCAATCTGCTAAACCAAAACATACTACAATACTTGTTCTTTTTCATATCCACAGGTGGATATATGCAACCTGGTGCAAGGGAGAACATTGCATATCTGACACAGACAGAGAGACGAAAGGACTTCCAGTATGAAGCGATGCAGGAGCGCAGAGATGCCGAGAGTGTGGCTCATAGGGGCATCAGCGCAGGTGTGCCGACTAACTTTAAAGATCTCATCCAGACCAAAGCGGAGGAGAACAACATCGTCTTCATGCCCTTAGTGGCCAAACGGCACGAGGGCAAACAGCTGTACACA
Source organism: Plectropomus leopardus (assembly GCF_026936395.1). Lineage (NCBI taxonomy): Eukaryota > Metazoa > Chordata > Actinopteri > Perciformes > Serranidae > Plectropomus > Plectropomus leopardus. The sequence goes on from NC_142179.1 coordinate 21,486,715, forward strand.
TTTGGGCGTATTGTCATCTACATAGACAGAGGGGTTGTGTTTGTGCAAGGAGAGAAGACTTGGGTGCCCACATCTTTGCAGAGTCTCATAGATATGGCCAAGTGAGGGTGGACTGACTGATTCCTTGGTCTGCGAAGTGTAAAAGAGAATAAGAGGGGCAAATGTTTGCCTTTTATGCGATTTCAGAATGCTGATCCTTGTCATATCTGTCTTTGTACATTTTTAGTGTCACTAGAACTGTTAATAAATCATTTTTGAATGTATGTGGCCTATTTGTTTGTATTTTGAACAGATGTAAAATGTAAATAACTACAAGTAAAGTACCATTTTTATACATTGTACTAAATAGTACATGCATGTTTATGATATTAGCTGGTGTAAGGTGTAAGGTTTTGCGGTGAAGGCAGGCAGTGCAATTTTATATAGCATATAAACAGTTTTTTTTTCTATATGCCAACAGGCAAAATGTTGATTTATTTACATGTACATTAACTTAAGTCTGACATTTATGTTAATGTCTTTAGTTTTTTTAAACCCCATATATATTAAGCATTTTTTCTGTTTCTGTCAGATAATAATCAAGCAACACAGATAAGTATAAGTAAGAATTTTAAGTATAAGAATTTTTTGTGTAGCATAGTCTCTGAATGTCATGCAGTACCTTTTTCCCGAACACTTTAGCAGTACAAATTCTACTAGGAAAGTACAATCTTGCATTCTTTTAAAAACAAAATCAAAACAGCAAGACAATATTTTCAAACATCAAAAGATAAATACATATTTTAACAAATGTAAATAATAACAGTAATAATACATGAGCATGGTGACAATAAAAGCATTTAAGGCGATATATTTTGAAATTCCCTCAGTAACTTCACGCAATAAACCAATAGACCACTTCTTGCAGTCGTGTATTACTTGATATTTGTATATAAAAAAATCAGTTAACATGATATTTGTATAGAAAAACGTACTTCTTTAATTCTTTTCTAAACCATGTTAATACGGGTTTCTGATTTTTCCTTATCATGAAAGTCTATTAGTGTCTGTAGGTGGCAGTGTGGCTGCTGTTTCCTCCTCTGGGCTATCCGGTGTTTGAGTGTTTTGGCACGACAGGGCTTCCGTCCGTCTTCGGTGCTTTACGGTTAAACAAAGTACATTGTACATGTGCATCTACCCTCGATTTTATAATTTCATACGTAATTTTGCATCACAGAGGTATGTGATTATTTACAGATTTCACACAAATACATAATATATGGGCGATTTGATATCTGTGGTTGAAAATCTGCTTTTATGAGCCGTCAAGCTAACGGCTGTTAGCCAATAAGCTAGTTAGCCATCAGAGCTACAGTTCTAACAGTAGCTAGTTTGCTAATAGAGGAATATGAGTACGTTACAGTAACAAGCTACAGGTTTTCACTGCTTTTCCCAGTTTTTTGTATTTATTTTATGTATTTCCGATCTACATATTCAGCCACCAATGTCCTCGGACGCCCTAAAGAAGCGAAAGTCGAAGGTACTCCGCAGTGAAGGAGGAACCCCCGAGACGAAGCGAGGTCGCGGAGAGGGGGAGCCGCAGGTAAGGACACCGACGATAAGGCCAGGGTGAGGGGGCAGAGGGCCAGTCAGCAGCAGCAATATGCCTTTAAGGACAATTTAAAAAAAACAAAAAAAAAAAACAACAAATAAGTAAAATAGCTCCCTGAGATTTTACAAAGTAAAAGTTCCTCCCACGCGGACACTTTCTTTGCACCTTTTAATTATTTAATTTAATTGCCGATCATTAAAATCAAACGCCGATACAGATAATTGGCAAAATGTCAAATATGGGACCCAAAAATCAGCCAGGCCGATAACCTGTTGACCCCTAGTTCATTGATACTAGTGCACTAGAATAAACAAAGGGCTCTGATTGTTACCAATCAGGTCAGCAGGTGCTAATTTAGCATAGTACAAATATGAGTTATCAATGTTGAAACTTGTGACTATACCTAACTCAGTCACTCGCCACTTCTTTGACCACAAGTGTGAATCAATGCTAGTTGTGATGGATTTAAGTCAAAGTTAAATTTATCATAATTTCTGCGGTATGCAGAGGACATAGACTGGATTGAAATATCATTTCTCTCAGAGCCCTGCTGTAAACATGCAAGTACACAAACAAAATAATACAAAAAAGTAATAAAATTTGGTAAGAACTAAATAAAAGAAGTAAAATAACAGTAAAGAAAGGCACGTATGAAAATACGCAGTGAGTGATTAATTCTATTATGCAGTGAATGATTTTTGAGCAGATGGGATGAATTGTGCAAGTAAAATAAGTAGTTCAGATGTGATATGTAGTTAAATAAAGCTGTGGAGTGGATGTTTGAGTAATATAAAAAGTATTCAGCAATCTGGCCTCTTGCAGCACCAAAAAGAATGGGCTCAAGAGAAAGCATGATAAATGTATTACTAAAATAAACAGGCTTTTATCTTAGCAAATATTCATTTCTTACGCTGCACTTTTATCTTTAAATTTTATACCTGTCTTAGTATATGTGAGCTCATTTTTATTTTCTATTCTCTAGCTCTTCAATGGCGTTTAAATTGTACTGAAATGTCCCTTTTATGGTGTCTTTTATTTGACTTTGTCTCTATGCTTTTGATGTTTTATGTAAAGCACTTTGAATTGCCTCATTGCCGAAATGTGCTATATAAATGAGCTCACCCTGCTTTGCCTTGCCTCTCTATATTTTGATGTAGGAATGTTTTTTTAAATTTTCCAGGATGTGCGTGTATATAGTGAGGAGGTGGAGCTGGACGGCAGGGACCCTGAGCAGGACTTCCTGCAGTACAAAGAGTCATGTGAGAGTTTGGCCACACTCATGAGTGAGATCCAGGAGCTGAAAGCCAGTGGAGCCAAGGAGGGAGTAAGAATCAGACTTTTAAGATCCACATCCAGACTATTCTGTCATTATAGACTAATCAGTTTTTGTCAATCCAGCCTTATTTAACTTATCAAGGCGATTTACATTTTGTAATATTGGTAAATCAAACGCATCACATTATATCTTTCCAGACAAAGCTGACTCTATTTCCTCACCACGGTTATGAAGTCTAAGTAGTTGTGTCTGTTCTCAGTGTGCAGAGATCGAGCAGAGACGTATGCAGAGCTGCATCCACTTCATGAATCTGAAAAAGCTCAATCGTCTGGCTCATATGCGGCTCAAGAAAGGCAGAGACCAGACGCACGAGGTAACTCGCAGATAAATCTCACATGCTGTCGTTCGTGAGATGCAGCGTTCATGAGATATTACAAGAAATATCAGCTTGGGTTAACTTTACTTGATTCCATTCATTTGCTGAAAAAGTGCTGCCTCAGCTCCCTTTTGTGCTGATCAGGAGAGGCAAATCGGACACCAAGCACTTTGTTTCTACTTTTAACACCTTACTGCAGCAGCTGCCACTGTCAGCAGAGAAAGCATATACACCCTCAAGTTTGTTTTTGCGTAGTATTTATTGATCCAGTTTCAGATGCTGCTTATTGATCCTTGTTTTTAGTGAATCCTGGCTCTTGGCATTTTGTCTGACGTGTATGATTTTCTTATGTCACCTGGGTTGTGTTTGCAAACTAGGCTTAAATACTGTTTTTTTCCCCATCAGGCAAAGCAGAGAGTGGATGTGCTGCACCTTCAGTTACAGAACCTGCTGTATGAAGTTATGCATCTTCAGAAGGAGATCAGCAAGTGTTTGGAGTTCAAGTTAGTACCATATTCAACTAGAAGAGCTTTTACCAAGTGCAGGAAAATATACTGATACTGATATACTCAATCATTATTTACAAGAAGAACAAAAAGAGAGCCTTATTTATGCAGCTTTTAAAAAACAATACAAAATGCTTTTTAAAAATAGACGCATGAAATCAAACTCTAGAAATAAGGACACGCCCTTTCTTTCAACTCAAAATGCTGAGATAACATACCTCTCTGTGATCCAGGTCTAAGCATGAGGAGATAGACTTGGTGTCTGAGGAGGAGTTTTACCAGGAGGCACCGCAGGAAATTTCCAGGCCTCGCCTCACAAAAAATGATCCCCACCAACTCACGCTGGCACGATTAGACTGGGAGCTCGAGCAGAGGAAGAGGTATGCAGACTTGCACACAGCAAAGTGCATCAGTAGCATGCTGGTTAGCGCATAGCAGCTGTTAAAGGCTTGTGTTTGGATCCAGGTTGGCAGAGAAATACAAGGAGTCACAGGCCACAAAGGAGAAGATCCAGAAGAGCATTGAGGTGAAGAAGGAACATTTGACAAGCTTGCAGCCGGGACTCAATGCAATCATGCAGGTATAACAACTGTTTGAGTGTTATATTGTAAAGGTTTGGAGCTTTGGACCTCACCAACACTCTTGTAGCATTGATTTTACAAGTTTTTTTGAAAATCTAATGTTCATATAATATTAATAATAATGTGTGTTTTATTTATTTTCTTAATTTTTTTTTGAGGGGGGGTGGTAAAGGTCTTAAAACCATGTATGCATCCTTGGAATCACAATATGATTTATGCTTTATCCTCTCCCCCAGGCCTCTCTCCCAGTGCAGGAGTATCTGTCCATGCCTTTTGAACAAACTCAGATACAGACAGAGATTGCCCGCCATCTGCCGCCACCTCTCTATGTCCTGTTTGTTCAAGCCAATGCCTATGGCCAGGCCTGTGGTGAGTATTCATCGGAGAACATCTTGTTTATGTTAAGTTTTTTTCTGTATAGGATGCAAGCCCTGATTTATTTTTGTTTCCATGTCAGACAAGAACCTGAATGTCTCAATCAGTGGTGATGTGGATGAAGCCAAGGCCCTTTCCAAACCTCCAGAAGACTCCCAGGGTACACACACTACTTAAAATACCTGCTATCACACACACAGCATGTGCACATATCACTCAAACACTTTGTCTTATACTCCATAATGTTGCTTGATATTTAAAGATGTTACATTTTTGAGAGTTGCCCCCCCCTCCCAAAAAAACAAACATAGAATAATGTGTTCTGATTTCATTCAGATGATGAGAGTGACTCAGATGCAGAGGAGGAGCAAGAGAAAACGGTGAGTCTCAAGCCTGGCTTTACTGCCAACGGGGACACACACACACACACACACACACACACACACACACACACAAAAACAACCTCAGGTCATGGAGTTCAATGACTTCTTAATATACCTGTCTTTGCAATGGACACACAAACGATCCCTGACGCTCTAGCTGTGACACATTGTGGTCTGGCAGATTTGGGAGCGGCAGCTATCGATCGCTTCCTGCACCCGGACGAGTGCCAGCTAGGGGATTCTGGGAAATATTTACCAAGAATGGCTAGGTGACTGTAACCTGAGCCCAACTCAGGCATGCACACTCAGCACCAAACCTGTGCTGCCTGTCAGGATGTTTCCCTCGTAAAGTGAATATATATTTTCCTAATCACTGATAAGGGAATACATGTTTTGTATTTTGTTGCAACATCTGTGTAGCATACTTGCACATGACAGCTCATCTGAAACTCATTGTTTTCAATCATTTACAACTTCCAGACCTTCCTGTGAACTGCCATCTCCTCCTTTTATGTAACAGTGTAGGGCTAAAATGCTGCAGATGCTATGTCATGATCATAATTATCCCAGAAGCAGCTGGAATTAAATGCTAATTATTTTTCTTTTCTTTTTTTTTGATGTGCCACAATTTTAAACATGCACATAGCCTTGCTTTCTTTCTTTTCATCTCATTTCCATTGCTGTTTCATGACAGAAGAGGCGAAGGCCAACTACAGGCGGCCAGCTGGATGAGAAGAGACGGGAGATGCTGAAAAGGCACCCTCTGTCCCTCTGCTTAGACCTCAAGTGTAAAGGTAACTCATTCTACTTTCTCAGGGTTCCCTCACAACCTCAAAACCTGGAAAACATTTGGCTAATTTTACAGAAAATGAGAGAAAAAGTATAATGTCCTGGGAAGTATCTGTCAGAGCTCCCCAAATTGGATAAGTGCCGCAGCTGACAGGTAGCTGAGACGCACCTGACCAGCGCTGCTCATTCAGGCAGTACGGCTGCTTTTATTTGTTAACACGGGCGCTGAAAAAAAACAGAAAAAACAGACAGATTTGGCATTCCTCATACGCTGCTTCCGTGTCCAGTATTAACCTGGCATAAAACTGCCATCTGAAGTAACTACATTATGTTCAGGATCAAATTAATATTTATTTTTTAATTTATGGACTGGAGAATTTTGAATAGGCTGCTCTCAATTATTTTGTAGAAACCCTGTGAGCACATACCTATGTCATATGACCTGGTAAGACATGCATGTCGGATGACATTGCGTCCTAAGTGTCCCAAGCTCCTAATAATGCAATTTACGTTATCCTTTAAATGTAGACATTAGTCACTGCTGGCGGGTGACTGTGGTAGTTTTTATGAGCTTTATAGATTAATTTAGCTTCTTTTTCCGCCAATTTGTTTTAAAGGTTAAAAATGTTAAATTGGTTACCATGTTTGGTTCCGTTGCTAAAGCTGGCGTGCTGGCAGGATTGTTTTGCCTGCAAGGGTGTAAGGTTTGTGATTAAACTCTGTCTAGCAGCAAATGGTATCAAATGCGTGTTAAGTGGGTTGGATAATAATGAATGGGAAGCTGGGATCTGGGATCAATTTATCATCATATCTAAGCACGTAAGAGATGATTTCATAGATGAGTTATAGCCATAGACTGCATGTCTTAAATCAGGCTTTCACAGAGAGGATCATATGAGTGTATGGCAGCTGGATCATCACAGAAAATGCACTGGAAAAGTCTTGGAAAATGAGTTTGGAACCCTGACTCTGGATGATTTCACATTTTAGTTTCTGCACCAAACAGGTCTGTGCATTCCTCGTCTTTACGCAGCACGTTTTCTAGCCCAGTCATTTACTAGTAATCTGTAATGTATCCATAGCTATACTGTGTGTTGTAGTAACTCTATACCTACCAGGTAGTAGTCGTGACCCAGTCTGCTATGATGTCATGACACCACTTGACCCTCGTGTTCCCTCTGCTGGCAAAAAAAGGAATAGTGACAGATTATAGGGAGATCTGCATTGCAGGCGTAACTCTACCTAAAGCAGGAAGGGGGTGGGGGTGAGGTGAGGTGAGAGAGATGCTTGCAGCATCGTGGGTCTGCAGTACCTACAACAGGCTGTAAGCATATTTTCTCATCACCGGTCTTTTTCTAACCTCTGCTTGTTTTTCGAGTGCCGTCTCTCTCTCCATTTATCTCCACTGCTGCCAGCTGCAGCAGTCAGTGTGCTGCAGCAAAAGCATCAAATGAGCAGCGTAGGTGTCAGTGAGCGACAGAGTGTCACTGAGTTCACGGTGACTGCGGAGAGTGGACTGTGAAAGATGACCATCAGCATAGTACGTATCCCCTGGGTGCTGCTGGCTGCCGTCGTGACCACACCCTGTTATTGCTCTCTAATGCGCTGCAGTGTAAAGTAAACCCTGGGGGACGTTCACTGGGAGGATTAATGAAAAGAGACGGGCACAGGGAGTATTGAGTTGGTAATGGATTAGTTCAGCACCATGTGTTATCTGTCATGTCTCCACAGATGGCAGCATCCTCCATCTCAGCTTCTACTACCTGATGAATCTGAACATCATGACAGTGAAGACCAAGGTCTCCACCTCCACAGACCTCAACACAGCCATCAGTGCAGGGTTTGTATGTTTGTGTGAGTGGACTTAGGCCCCGATCACTTTGGTAGGCCGCTCTTTTTTTTTAATTTATGTCTGTCGCTTGCTTTGAAAGTGCCGCAATGGACAAATAATGGCTGATTTATGGAGCTGAAAAGAGGAATTATGTACGCATTAAGTCCTTATTTCACTACAGAAGCCTACATAAGGTGGCAGCTAGCTTGAAGGAGATCATCAAGGAGCTGATAGCTTCTTGTAAATGACCATTGCAAATCACAGCCAAGGCTTCTTGTTGTTGGCTAAATTGTTTGTCATTTCCAGTAAATATTACAATATAAAAATGGTTTTCTGTTTAAAAAGTTATGTTACAAATGTAGCAAGGTAGCAAATACGCTACTCACCTGTCTTTTAAGTGGTTACGTGTCCAGTCTGATCTCCAGCACATCTGGTATTTCCTGCTTTGTTGCTTGGCAACCACAGAATAACCTGTCCTTAGCATAAGCACTATTTAGCTGTGAAGTGACCTCACAGATCTGTGCTTTGAAATCTGCGTAAAAAATGGATAAGCAGAGGGAACTGGTCACAGGGAGATGGAGGTCCATGTGTTATACAAGACCTTCAGAGAGAGGAAAATCACAGGGGGTCCGACCAGCTGGTCCAGGAGCTTCGCCCGGATGTTTGTTTGTGCAAGACTTATTGTAGGATGAGGCAGGGACAGGTTGACAATTTGCTGTGAATCGTCACATCATCACAGCTACCGTTTGTTCAGATATGTCTTGCAGCATGTTTAGTAGTGCATAGATAAAAGTGAGCATTGTTGTGCCAACACAGAAGGCCCGTGTCTCCATTCATCTAAATCAGGGCGCTCCTTAAAAATTCAAGACGCACAGAGCGGAAAATCGGTGTTCAGCAGTGCAAGAGCAGTGAGCAGAACACTTTACTCTTTTTAAAAACAATTACAAAAAGCCATCCCAGGCTGCAAAAGCACGCTCTGTCTGTTCGGGGCCTAAGGTATCTGTCTTCTTGTCTGTGTCCCTAAAAGGAAAGTCTAATGATGTCATGTATTGCAGGGACCTGCTGAAGTCAGACACTCTGCTCAGCTGTCTCTACACCAGCGACCAGGGACGAGAAACACCCAATCCAGCTAATCGCTACCAGTTTGATAAAGTCGGGTGAGGATGTCAAGTAATTTAATGAAATGAAAAGATGTGTGGTAAATCACGCCAGCAGAATTTAATGAATTACCAGCAGAATTAACCCCCGATTCCCTTTTAGGATTGTTTCCTTTGCTGATTATGTTGACGAGTTGGGCCACTCCTACATGTGGGTTCAGAGTCTAGGAGGACTGCATTTTCCGAAAGATGCTTCAGGGGTGTGTGTTGAAATCAAAAATCATCCCAGTTTAGGACAGTTTCTGTGTCCCAAAGCCTCATCATGTCGGTATATGCTCACATTTTTCCAGGGTGTGCATGTGGGCAGCTCTCTGAGTGCCAGCCACATGGAGAGCACCATGAAGCTGCTGAGAGGACGACTTCAGTCCCGCCTGGCTTTGCACAAACAGTTTGCCTCTTTAGGTACTTTTTATGTTAACAACCACACATTAAATACTCCAAAGATAGAATAGGACATTGCAACTGAGACTGTTTGTGCTCCTGTCCTCAGAGCACAGCATGATCCCCGTCTCCAGTGAGTGTCAGCACCTCTTTCCTGCCAAGATCATCTCCCGTTTAGCTCGCTGGACCACGATCACTCAGCAGGAGTACCTGGTATACACACACAAACACATACATAAAGATGTTTGAAATGACCTGTTTTAAGAGATGTAGCATGTCTCACTGTAACATTACTCTTTCTTGGTAGGAACTGCCATACACTCGCCATGTGACTGATGCTGGGCTGGCAAAGGAGACGGATCTGTACTTCATGGCCGTGGTGGAAAGGGGCACAGGTAAAATGCTAACACTGATAATAAAACTGGCCAACACTCATGATTAGATTTTCTTTCCCTAACCCGCCTGCCTTGATCTTGTCCTCAGCTCGTCTCCAGGCCGCTGTGGTGCTGAGTCCCCGTTACCCAGAAATCTCTCCTCTCTTCTCCCTCTCCCTCAGCTGGAAGGGAGAGCGCAGTGGACGCACTGATGACAACCTACGAGTATGAGCATTTGTCAATATTGATCACTTTTGTTCTATAAGCTTATTTTATGTGGAGATAATTTTTCCTAAGGCTCTGTTCACATTACAAACAAATGTAGCCCAATTTTTTTTGCCCCTCTCGTATCAGAGATCTGATTTTTTTCAGAGTAGTTTGGACACAGGAATCTGATTTTTTATTTTTTTTTTCATCTGTTTTGGGACACTTTCACACTGTAGTCCGGTGGCCATGCAACTGCAGGCAAAACGGATCATATAGGAATTTATGTTTTTCCCTTACATCCATGTTTTTTTCTACATACTCCTGCGCAGGTGCACATCATTTAGCAAACACTGTCAGGGCAGTCTGTTGAAACTGTAGAAGGCTGCCTCAACCACCCTGCTGCTGTAGAAGCTGTCAGTTCAGTCACCAGCTAATACAGCTCGACTGCGAGACACTTTCTGTTGAGGATTGCCCACATGAGTGGGCCGTATAAGCCTTGTTTTGAGGTGCCGACAGAAATTTTGGAATGTAGACGTGGACATCCTAAAGTTTTGGAAGAACTGTTTTTTTGTTAAACCCTCCATATTGTGATCCCACAGCTCCTGACTCCTCTCACAGCCGCACCCACACCTCTCTTTCTACACAACTACCAGCCGTAGCTGCTATTAGAGCTATAGCTTTTGCATTCTTCCGTCTCCTGACTCACCTTCAGTATTTAACAAATTGTAATCTCACCTCCGCAGCAAATCATGTGGGAATTGAGCACTTGCATTATGTCATTTTGTATATAGCCTAATTGACTCATCTTTTCCTGTTTCAGGCCATGGAGAGCGAGGTCAATGTGTTCAAAAATGAACTACAGGGGCCACGCCCAGGACACCAGCTCCTCACCAATCAGCTTTCACGCCTGTGTGTCTGCCTGGATGTGTATTTGGAGACTGAAGGACAAGATGACAGCGTGGAGGGACCACGAGAATTTCCCAGAGAAAAGATGTGCCTGCGCACTGTCCGGTACACCGTCACGAGAAGTTATTAGTAAAACAACATGTGGTCGAAGACACTTCAATATCTGAATGGATTTACCGTGTCTCTGACATTTCTCTCTCTCTTTCTCAGGGGTCCAAATCGTCTGAAGCCATTTAAGTACAACCACCCTCAGGGTTTCTTCAGTCACCGCTAGATTTGTCCATGATTCTTCCTGCTGTACAACTCTAACTCCCCTAAGCTTACCTTTGTGGCCCTTTGACACACAAAGCATCAATTTTTAAAATCTTTTTACCTGAAAATAAAAAACACCATGTTATTTTCTTGAATGAGCATGTATCTGGTCTATTTAAGGCTTTGTTACATCCATGCTTTGTTCAGCTCTCTGAATTTCTCTTTCTCATCCCTCCGCCTCCCTCTCCACCCAGACCTCTCTCTGTGCTGCTCTATTTATAGGCGTCGTCTGCGCTAGCTGATTACTATGCCACTGTGGTTCAGTGCTACAGCGAGCTGAGTCATTTCCCCAGAGTATGACTGAATATGATATTTGGTGTATTTTACAGCCGACAGTTGGCCTTTGACCTTTCATTTAGCATCCTGGATGCTTTAATGGGAGAAAAACAGTTTGTTATTCATAATGCCAGCTCCTTCAAGGCTTGCTCTCATTTTTGTGATTAGGCAGCAGCTGTCTGCAGAAGTGTTTGGCAAAAAGATGACTATTATTTTCTGGCACATTGGAGTGCAAATCCTGCAGGATTTAACAGAATCCAGACATTAATACCTCTTAGATTTATGGTTGTGTGTAATCAGAAGGAGAAGATATGAACACTGGTGGTGATTATTGTTTAAGATGTGAGTGAGGGGTTTTTTTATAGCGAAAAGAGGACTGCAAACAGGGTAAGTCCTTCTAAGAGCAGTGGAAGAAGTACTCAGAGGTTTTACTCAAGTAAAAGTAGCAATACCACCGTTTAGAAATACTCTGTTATAAGTAAAAGTCTTGCATTCTTAACTGTTAAAACTACAAAAGAGTCTATCAGCTTTATTTAAAGTAACAAACGTAAAAGTACTTTATGTAGAATGGACAATTTCACAATATTATGTATAATATTACTGATTTTTAATTATTGATGCAGTAATATATTAATTTTATGTTGCAGCTGATGAAGATGGAGCTCATTTTAATTACTTAATATACGCTAGGTACCTTAAACTATAATAATATATCATGATTTATTAATTGATTTATATTTGGTATCACCAAGATAAATCTGCAAAATAACTGGTAACTAAACCTGTCTTAATAAATGCACTGCAGTAAAATGTACTATTTACCCCCAAAATGTAAAGTCAAAGTATGACGTTGCATAAAATGGAAATAATAAAGTACAATTGGGCCTACCTCAAAATTGTACTTAAGTACAGTACTTGAGAAAATATACTTAGTTTCTTCACCACTGTTCAAGACACGAAAAGTAGAAGACTAGCTTTTTGAAAATTAAAAAATTCGGTGTCAAATTAACTTGTGTAAAAGGAAATAATTGGATTAATCTTATCTGTTTATTAAGGGCAAAATAGCTCAAGGAAAAACAATATATAAAAAAATAATCAAAGAGCAGAAAGTAAATGAAACCAGATAACCTATCTGGACTCCACAACTGTTCAATTCCCAAAGAGCCTACTGAGAGCTGTCTGAGCTGATGTGATGACAGATGTAGTAATTATTTCAGGAAAACAAGTAAAGTATTCTAAAAAAAACTGATATTCAAACACAGTGACAAGAAAAAGACATATGTACCTTCCACATGTCGCTGGTCCCATTAATTCAAAACCATCTATTGGATGTAAAGGAGAGAAGCTCTTACAATGACAGTGTGTCTGATGTCAGAGGTGCATCCACGAAACATTATGACTGACTTTTGTAGCCAGCTGCAGCACTCATCAGTAAAACCTATTGAATATGTAGCTGCACTTCGTCTGTGGAAGATTGTAGAAACTCTGAATACTAGCCACTGATGTGTATTTTCTCATTAATTTTGTAAGATTTCAAAATTGAAGGTCCTGGCTGTGTCCACCTTTAACCTCATCATGCTCAACCTATAACATTACTGCTTACGGTAATTATTAATCAGTTGTAATGGATTATAAAATCACTGCTTCAGTGTGTGAACTTTCCTCCCTGCAGTTAGGCAGAGATGGGGAATAAAAGGTAAAAACTGAGTGTTGCGTGCCAGTGTTGCGTGCAAGCATTGCGTGCCAGTGTTGCGTGCCAGTGTTGAGTGCAAGTGAGCAGCGCTGCTCCTGATTAAAACATGAGCGTGTTCTGTGGGACGTGAGGAAGGGTGCAGTGGCTGCTTTGGGTGGGTACAGCTCCCCCTCTCCTTAGCCGCAATGCAGTGCAGTTAATCGCAGCTTTTACCTTGCAGGCCTCACACTGTGTATGACCACTCTTAACACTTCTCCTTCATAAATCTCCATGAGGTCAGTGTCTTAATGATTTTTTTTTTGTTGCAGTGTAAACACATTAAGAAATCTCTCAGAAGACTTTTTGTGTTTGATTTTCCATTCTTTATTTTTCATATTGCATATTCTCAGTAGTTTATACATAACACATAGTCATCTTTGCAGACCAGAAGAGTGAGACGCTGCAGCTCACCTGTCAGGAGAAGCTACGTTAAGGTCCACAACAAGCAAAAATTCAAGTACTTTCTATTTGTAAATATAATATAGACATTTGTATCTCCTTAAATATACGTATTTTTATATTCAGAATCTGTCACAATCTTTAGCTTGACATTGTTTTGACATCTATACCCTTGAAGGCTTGTGTAGGTACAGCAGGCCCCTGCGGTCCCCGTCAGCGGGATTCAGTTTAAATGCACTTGTTATTTATTAAGGGCAGTTGTCACATTCAGATAGAGTTTAAAGCATTCTGCATTCACTACAGTCATACATCAGAAGCATCTGGGGGGTGTAATGGCCATACTTAGGGAGCAGGGGGGGTTATTTGCTACAGAAATCACTATTGCTTACATACCATCACCTGCTTTGCTTTTGGACATTAAAGCTGTGTGCTGTGTGCATCCAGCCCCTCTCCTGCTGCTCTTTACCCTGTCTCATAGTTCTTTGGCGTCTCTGCCCTCTCCTCCTGCCTTGAATCACAGCCTTACTTCTTGGCCTTCTCCTCCTGCTTGCTCTCCTTTGACTCTGGGCCGGACGATTTCTCCACTTTCCCTGCCTCCTTCACCTCCTTGCTCTCTTCTTTACTGGCCTCCTTCTTTGGCTCTGGCTTCTTCTCGTCTTTCTTGCTCTCTGTTTTCTCGGGTTCGGCTTTAGGTGCGGACTTCTCCTCTGGCTTCTTCTCCTCCTTCTTGCCCTCTGTTTTCTCAGGCTCTGCTTTAGGCTTTGCCTCTGGCTCTGCCTTCTCTGGTTTAGGAGCAGAGGGTTTCTCCTCCTTGGCGGGGGGAGCACTCTCTTTAGGCTCAGACTTGGACTTGTCGTCTGCAGGCTTGCTTGGAGCGGCAGGTTTTGAAGCTTCTTCTGTCTTCGTTTCATCCGCCTTGCTGTCTTTCTTTGAATCAGGTTTGTCTGCCTTCTCTGGCTCTTTCTCCTTGGGCTTCTCCTTCTTCTCCTCCTTCACGGGTTCTTTTTCCTTCTCCTCCTTGACAGGCTGAGGCTTCTCCTCTTTTTTCTCCTCTTTAGGGGTGTCTTTTTCAGCTGCCGGCTTGGCCTTCTCTTTTTCTGGAGACTTTGGTTCAGGGCTCTTGGGACGGGGAGATTTAGACTCAGGGGATTTGCTGGGTGGGGATTTTGACTCAGGTGACTTCGGAGCAGGTGACTTTGACTCGTCTCCTGCGGGGGATTTGACTGCGGGGGACTTAGCGGGTGATTTGGGCATCGGGGATTTGGCTGTTGGTGATTTAGATTCTGGTGATTTTTGTGGGGATTTTGATTCTGGGGATTTGACAGCGGGAGATTTAGGCGGAGGGGACACAGCCTTTTCTGGAGATTTGGACTTCTCTTCCTCCTCACCTGCCTCCTCTTCCTCTCCCTTCTCCTCCTCTCCCTTCTCCTCTTCTCCCTTCTCCTCCTCTCCCTTTTCTTCCTCCTTCTCTTCATCTCCCTCTCCTTCCTCCGCCTTATCATCTCCTTCCTCGCCTTCTTCCTCTTCTTTGGTTTCCTCAGCCTCTCCTTCTTCCTCCTCTCCTTCCTCTTCTTCTTTCTCTCCCTCCTCTTCCTCCTCATCTGCCTCCTCTGTCACCTCTGTCACCTGGGTCTCATCTGTCTGTTCCTCCACAATGACTGTATCTGAGATCTCCTCTCCTTTTACCTTCAAGTGGGAGGAGATTCTGCCTTCAAAGTAAGAGTATGGACCTCCTCCTGACACGAAGCGATTCTCCTCTCCTTCCAGCAATTTCCTGTTTTAAAGACACACAGTCGGTGAAAAGGACAATAACTTTTGACATCAAGAGACCAAAGAATATATTTCATTAATGTGGGTTTAAATCCAGACAAACCTATAAGCAGCAATCTCAATATCTAAAGCCATTTTCACATTCAGCAGCTCCTGATAGTCCTTCAGCTGGCTGGCCATCTCCCATTTGGTGGTTTTCAGCTCATTGTCCAGCTGATTGATGGTCTCCTGCAAAATGAAAACATGCTGCTTTACAGGTCAAATATTATGCAGATGGTATTAAAGGACATGTGCAATAATTGTGTTTTTTCCTGTAAATGAGAGGTGTGTGTGGATTTCATGCCTGTAGTGAGTTGAGGTCATCATGGTGTCTGTCTTCACACTCTATACGCTGCCTCTCCAGTGACTCCTTGGTTCCCCGAAGAGTCTCCAGTTCAATAGTGCGGCTCTGGAGCTGACGGCGGTACTCTGCGATCTCCTCCTGGCTTCCACGAATTGCATTCTGGTTGGACCGAGCAGCTTCGGACAGACGCTCCATACGCACTGCGGAAATTGCACACAAAAGAATGCATTTAGGAATCGCATTTGCTGTGTCATATTGTCTGGCTTATATCCAAAAACAGCTTAACGTGACCTTTTGAAATTCAGCATTCTTAGTCTATCCAAGAAGATGCATTGTTTGGTTTTTCTTTGTTTATCTTGACCCTGAGACATTTGACCTGTCCTAAGAGACACTCTGCTGGCAGCCTGAGTAACCTTGACAGTGTCCATCTGTCAGTCAGGAGTCTGACTCAGCTCCCTCCCTCCTCCAAGCATGAATGAGCCACACTGCTGCAGTCAGCTGGACACCACACAGGGAAGGTCATATAGTTTGCACCTTTCATTGGTTATATCAAGTCAGCATGTATGTACAGACCAGGTCAATCTATGGATCATTAAGTTCTGAAACATGCAGCTCAGATAAAACCCTTTTTGGCCTTTGATGGTGTTGACTGTGTATTTGCACGACATTACAAAGGTCATGTGGATTTGATGTTGCGTCTTGGAGTATAATAGAGGATTCTCACTTGGCCTTATCTTTATGTATAGCTTACTTCCAGGTCCTTGGTTGAATCACGACTTCAGTAAGGATGAATGTTAGAGTGATGATGCATAATTTGGATTGTCTGCCTTCCACAAACAGTGACCTTGACTGTTTTATTGTAGAGGTTCAGGTTCAAGGTAAGAGACACACACAGTGCACCATGGGGCCAAAGCAAAAACACACCCACAGTGAGTGCAAATGAATCATAGTCTCCTCTCTGTATGCCATCTCCATCCTGCAGTGCCTGACTTAAGTAAAAATTATTATTCTGCGGCAGCGATGCACCCACAGAGAGCACCCATCCTAACACACCCACATTTAAACTGGAGGTCGTATTATTTCAATCTTTGTGCATTTTATATGAATGATATCTGCCTTGATTTACTTAATTTGCCTGTAATCATTTAGGCCCTTTAAATGCCGTCTGTTAGGCTTAAGTAGCGGTCTGTGAGGCTGGTGAGAAAAAGTATATAAATGCAGGGTCTGTTAATCTGCAAAGATGACTAAATCAGTGTGCTTAATTGTTTCAGGTCTCATATAACAAAAGAAAGCGACTTTTTTGCAACCGTGATTAGTCGAGCACCATTCTGCAAGCTGCTGCTCAATCACCTTAACCCTTTGAAACCTGGAGCAATATCACTTTTCATATTTCAGATGCTTTTCACAAGTGTTTTAATCTTTGAACTCTGAGCTAATTGATTTCTTTCAAAATTATGGGGAAAAAAGTCAATGAGAAACTTGGTATGACATGTTGCACAAAGTGCAAAAAATTAGAGGATTTAGAAAATTATTGTAAAAATATTATTAGAATTTCTTATGCACTTTTTTAAATGGTCTTTGTCTCTTTTTTAAAGCTAATTTTCAGGTAATTTTTGTGCTTTAAGCCTAGTTCATCGGGTTTCAAATGGTTAAATAACCTTATTAAATAACCGTATGCATCACAATTAGGCTACAATGAAGCTGCAGGATTCAAATGTGAAGCTAAATCACAGGGATGCGACTTTAGACTTCAGCACCACGGACAGAGAATAAGCACGGTGCTGCAGGTGGAAGTTTCTTTTTTCTTTTTTTAAAAAAGTAACTTTTTCTTTTTGACCCAACTCACCTTTAAACCATTCCTCCGCGTGCGTTGAGGACTTGGTTGCGTGACCGTCCAGCTGCGCGCGGATCTCTCGCAAGGCGCCGGTGACGTCCACCTTGAGCGTGTCTCGCATGTCAAAGCTCACCTGGGCGCCTTGAATCTGCTCGAGGAGCTCGGCCACCTCTTCCTCGTGGTTCTTCTTCAGAAAAGCGGCCTCCTCCTCCAGCGCGCTGAGCTTCTTGTCCAGCTCCATCCTCGCCAGCCGGCACTCCTCAACGTACTTTTTCATGGTGCGCGCAGCAGCCTCCAACTCCTCCCGGTTTCGCGCCTCATCCTCCAGCCTGACCCGCAGGTGCTGGATGTCCTCCTCCAGGTGCTCGTGCTCCAGAGCCGCACGGGCCTTCTCCCCGGTCAGCTGCTGCAGGAGACCCCTCAGGTCGACCAGCTCTCGCTCGTAGTGCTCCCCGACCGTGGCGCGTCCGGCCTGGCTTTGCCGCAGAGCCGCCGCTTCCGCCTCCAAGTTGCGGTTGTGCATCTCCAAGTTGCGCACCTTGTCGATGTAGCCGGCGAACCTGTCGTTCAGAGTCTGCAGGATCTCTTTCTCGTTCCTCCGTGTCATGTCGCCGTTGAAGGTATCCAAGCTGTCCGCGGTGGAGGGCTGGCTGTAGGTCAGGCGGCGGCGCTGGGAGTGGAAGCCGCTGGAGGACACGGAGGCAGGCCGAGCCTTGCGGTACGAGGTCGGACCGAAGAGGTGGTGATCTACCGTGAAGCTCATGTTGGCCAGATGAGAAGTGACTGCAGCAGGAGGGGGAGCTGGATTTATATATGAGGGAGGGAAAACTCACTAGTCAGCACCAGGACACACACATTTAAAGAGATATTTGCTCCTCAGACTAGTACTGCCTGCGCAGGAGTATTCACCCTCATCAGTGTAACACCTTGTAGATGAGTTGTACTTTTAGTGAACATGTTAAACTAAAGGTGATCGAGCATTTTCATATGTTGGCCCTAAACGGTGGAAGAGTCTCCCTCCAACAATCAGATGTTTCCCGTCCACTGAGACACTTAAACCCCATCTTAAGACCCCTCTCTTTTCTTTAGCCTTTCATCATACTGAAGACATGCCTTACTACCTGCATATTGCATGCTCGTATTGACTTTACCTACTTTCTCCTATTTATGGCTGTTTTTATTTGTTCATTTCCTGTGTTTTAATTTGATCATGTCTGTTTTATTTTATCTGCATGTGAAGCACTTTGGCCAACGTTTGTTGTTTTTAAATCTCCAATCTATATGAATGTTACTTGACTTAATTTATCAAAGCAACAAATCTCAGAATGAAGCTTGTAAAATGTTCATCAAGCATTACTTTCTGTGCATTTACACTTTGAAAAAATGTAATCAGCATGTTAAATGATTAGGACACAAGTATTTTTGTATATTTAGGCCTATTTGCAACTATCATGCCTTTTTATAACCATCCCTGGTATGTTATTAATTTTGCAAGTTTTTGCACATTTTAAGGCATAGTGATATTTTGCTGTTGCTAAAGTCGGAGTGAACTGATTGTATGGGTGTGCGGTGTGTTCTGCTGATGCTCTCTGTAGCTGTAATGCTGCAGTGTGAGTTTGCAGATCCACGCAAACCCCCTGGGACTCAACTCAACTGCTGGGCCATTGACAGACTCTCCCTCTCTTTTACTACACACAAACACAAAAGGTTTCCTTCCTCTGTCATTCTCATCTCCATGTGTTACTTTTCATCTCTTAGTTTCTGCTTCTTTTTGTTGCTGAAGAGTAAATAATCTACAAATGTGTACATGCGGTTGCAGGCCGAACATGGCAGCACTGATAGCCTATATAAAAACTAAAAACAGCAGCCGCATGCACATCAGGATGTGCACTGAGCTGCGATGATACAGCACTCACACAAAAACTGGGCTGCCTCTGCTGATCTAAAGGGATGTTTGCTCTGAGAAGAGGACAGCTCTGAGGAGCACGTACAGCACCTATTGATTACTCAGACTCAGGGTGAGTGAGTTTGCGCTGCATGCCTTAAAGGAGCAGGCAGAGCTGCCTGTTTCCCTTGAGATGTATGTTTAGGAATAGATGGTTCAGCACACAGTAATTTCTTTGTATCAGCCATTCTTCGTCCCTGTGAACATGTGTGCCGTCAGCTCAATGACGCCCAGAGGACTGTGTGACCCCCAGGGCCCTCAGCTCCAGCAATCATGTCTGTCCTTACATCTTATTTTTAAAGGTGAAATCCATAAAAGTGCATCATCTATTTCTCAAATCTGTTAAAATGCATGTTGTAGCTCACTAGTGCCATATCTCACATGTTCAGGGGAGCTGGGTGCCGTGCAGGACAGATATAACATGCATCACATCCCTGGCCTCCACGAGCTTTATGTTTTATAAATGAGGATAATAGAGCAGAGTAGGCAGATTTCAGTTGTGATGTTATGAGGATCTTGTGTTCAGAAAAGCTCATGTTCCTCAATATCTTGTTATTTGAGCCAACTGCAAGCAGCTTAAGTCTACAGAAAATCACTTTTTACCAGCCGTGACAAAGTCGCAACGGCTGGTATTGTTTTCACTTCGTGAGTCTATGTGTGTGCGTGTTTGTCATGATGGCAAAATGTGGTCCTAGTGGCACCTATTTCAGTGGGAACTCCTACAGAAGTTGTTTTGAGTATTTTGCCACATGTCTGTCTGTGGGTGGATTTTGTCAATGCAATAGGGTCACAATCAAACAACATGTAGTCATGAACTTTAACAGTGTAGTTGAGATCAAAACGAAGGCCAAGTTTGCAGTTAGGTGTTGTCTGAGGAAGGGAGCTGGAAGTAGGGCCTGGATTATTGGCCCCTCCACTTCATGCATATGGTCAGTATTTGCATTAAGTCCCAGATCGCTGAATATCAGCTGGAATGATACCATTGCATGATGGTCTATAGTTCTCAATCTATGTGAGAATATACTAGCTGGAGAAACATTACAAACATGCTAGGGCATAGGTTTTCTTTGAACTTTTGGGGCCACACATATGTAGCGGGTGAAATGAGACACGTATAACTTCGGCAACACTCTGAAGTCTACACAACATGCCTCCTGCAAACCGTGCCCACCACAGAGACAAGACACTTAAGGATAATGGAGCTCTGATACAATGACATTTGCAGTGACTAAATATGAGGACAAACATTGCAATAATTTCACTTTATCAATTTCATATATTTATTAGGGTAGCATCAACACACTGATTTTAGGGTATACCGTGACATGAAAGCTGAAGATCATCATACCACATACATTTGCTTATCTATGATATACTGAAAAAAATGCAACTGAATCGAAAATGTCCCTTTATTTTAGTTGTTTTCAAAAGGCTTTTGACACATACATCCACTTAAAATGGTTTAAACAACTTAATTAGAGTAATAAAACATTTGTTTAACCAGAACTAACCCTTCTTTTTTCATTCCTGTGAGGGTCATTCTGACTGATAATAATAATAATAATAATAATAATAATTGTGTTTATCATGGTGACAGTGAAAGTGCAATATTTTCTGAGATGGTTATTGTACCCTGAAAATCTTATACTATTGCAATGCAAATAATTATCATAAATAAAGATGGAATAAAAGTAAACAAAACAGGCAGAACACAAAATAAAAGGTGAATGACTAAATTTTTTTAAAAGTATCAGAAAATATAAGAATAAATGCAAGAAAAGATGATAAAAATGATAAATATGTAATATAACAAGATGACACCACATCAGTGGGGATAAAACAAAGATATGATGAAAAAACAGATGAAACATGGGCATTGGTGACTATATTTGTATTCAGGAGAGTTTAACGCTACGCTGTTGGGAAGATGTTAAATTCAACCAAACAGACAGATTCTGTTGGTTTCTCAAATCTGCATTTCAGTTCCGCATGGGTGTATTCACATTAACTTTTTACAAACCTTTTTAATGGAAGTTTGAAGTCTTGCAATGTGAATGACATTGACAGAAGGACAGCATAAAAAGGAGGTGGGAGGCTCTTGCCATGTAATGACCTTGTCCTTGAAGGGATGGATGGAGACGGGAGACAGTGAGAGATGGAAAATAGCAGGATCGATTCAGAGGAAAATGTTAGAAAAAACTGAAATCTATCCCATAGAGAGAAAAAAATAAGTTGGGGAAACAGAATGAAAGACATCTTTGTGCATGTTTGTTCGCGTATATATGCAGCTGCATGTGCAAGTGCATTGAGCAGTGAATGTCAGGAGTTTCCCTTGTTTTTCCATTGTGGTATATTTAGAAGCTTTTTGAGATTTGAGACAATGAAAGAGGAGGAGCTGAGGGGTTGTGATGAAGGCAGACAATGGAGGTTGCAGACAACAGGGAAAGAGATGATGCACTGATGGGGGGATGACAGAGTGAGGGAGGAGAGCAAATGGGTGAGAAAAGAGGGAGTCACCTTGGGAGGGACATCTAGAAAAATGGCTGTCCTGGAAGTCTCAAGGATGACTCAGCTGCAATACAATTATGGCCCTGGCTTGTGTTTACTTGCTTTAGACGTGTGTGTGTGTGTGTGTGTGTGTGTGTAAGTGTGTGTGTGCATGTGATTATGGAGGTATGCCACTGTGGCCAGTGCCAATGCTTTCAAGGAGAGGACAAACAGAGTGTCAAACTGATTTAGGTTGTGCAATCATGAGGGTGTCTGTATGTATTTTTTGAGTGTTATAAGGCCAATGAGCAAACACAAACAGCAGAAGCACTTCACAGTTTGATGGCCATGAAAAAAAAACAGCTTGAAATTGAAGTTTCCAGAACACCGGTGAACTTGGTTAGTCACAGCACCACCTGCTGGACGGTTAGCAGACTGCCGGTGTAGTGTCCTGGTGTGTCCACGGGGGGCAGCACCGCGTTAAACACACTAATGTTTACTTCCGGTTTTAACTCCCCTTTGACAAACGAGGGAAAGTTCAAACAAAACAACAATCACTTTTCCACAAAACTGAGATTTAATGTGTGATATAATATATAAACCGCTTTCTTTGTTAGACAGATGGATCCAGGAAAACAACGATTTGGTGAACAAATGGAAGGTAGGACGGTCTTGTTTAAGTGTCACGTCCTGTCAGCTGTTAACGTTAGCCTCTAACAGTTAAATGCTAATTTACTGTAACGTAAATTTAGTGGTTTTTTTATATCGGTTTATGCTTGATACTCGATTCAGAGAGTAATAAAACAGCGTGTGATTCTTGCTAATGTTAAATGTATACTTCTAGTAATATATACTGACATACCACCGATCTTTTTGAAAATCTTTTTATTTCCATAAACAGACTGTATTTTCTTAAAAACAAAACAAAAACAAAAAACATGGGAAGGGAGCTTTAAGGCTATGAAACCTGAACAAAGTGGTTTGATTTTTTTTCAAAAGTGGAATGGGCAAGTTGGCAAGAAATGTTCTGCAAACTGCTAAAAAAAATGTGAAAGGTGAAGAGAAAATGACCTGTAAATTAGCTTTAAAAAGAGAGCGAGAAAGAATCATTATAAACTTAACAAATATGGGGAATGTATCAAGAAAAGCTATATTTAGGATTATTATAATTATTTATATAAAAATAGGTGACAGATATAACTTATTATTAGTTGTATGATTTATTATAATTTATGTTATATTATTTTATTTCCCATTTTATCCTTGTACTTTTTTGTGCTAATGTCAGGTCATTTTATTGTAGATTTTTACTAGTGTCTTGCTAATTTTTGAGTCATTTATTGTTACGTTACTCTTTGCCTTTTTTCCACGTTTTTGTGATAAATCAAGCCAATTTGCTCAGGTTTCAGTAAATGTTCAGTCTATGGTTGATGAATGATGAAGTGGCTAAATATGGCAATATCACACTATAAAAAGTTATAGTTAAGTGAAATTTGTATTGCTCCATGTCCATTAACTGATTTATCAAAGGTTAGGTATCAATATGCATCCAGTTGTAAAAACAGATCATATGTTTTATTTGTGAAATCTTTTTTTTGATAAGTAACCTATATCTACAGATTCCATGGAGTAAAAGGTTTCATATCTCCCTATATATACTCATTTGGTAGCAATGTATGTACTATAAGATGTAAATACTCAAGTCAGGTATGAGTGACTCTAAATAATATTTATGTACAGTACTTGAGTAAGTGTACTTGGTTACTTTCCAGTTTGTTTTTACTTCACTGTTTCAGCAGCCGGAAGGGGGAGGAGATGCCTGGAGTCAAGACCAAAGCCAGAACCATCTGAGATTGTGTTCATCAGAGTTTCACAAACTTTTAAGGAAAATCCAAGGTGTTTCATCTACTAATGTAATAGCTTAATTTGCTATGGTGGAGAGCTCAGTGGTTACCTTTATGCATCCTCTGTCTCCCTCCTCTCCTTCCCGTGTGTCCCTCTCCTGCAGGTATCCCTCCTCTTGCAGATCACACACAGCTGGAGCTGACAGTGGTGTACAATGCCTGTGTGTGCTCTGCAGCTCAGTCTCAGTTCTCGGAGGCTGAGCTGCTCCTCAAACAAGCCACAGAGAGAGGTACGTTGAGAAATTATGGCAAAATAAAATCATGATGTAGATAACATGGGAACTAATGCCACACATCCAGTTTTATGTTAGTTTAAATGATTGCTCAGCTCTGACTTATACAGTCTGCTCTTCTGCTCTACAGTTCTGCAGATGACTGGAGATGACCCCGTTGCTTCAGACCCTCCTGCATTTTGGAGAGCAATTCTCAAATCAGTGGGAAATGCAGCTTTGAATCCCTGTGTACTGCACCTTCTCTGTGTGCAGTGGGCAATATGGCTGTCCACCTGCCAGCTGAAAACTATACAGGAATTACAGGTGAGATCCTGTTTTTAAGCTGTGTTCCTACCTCACTTGATTGGTTTGGTTTAAAGGAACTCTGCTGCATCTTCACATTCAGTACTGTTTGTTTCGGTCAATGAGGTGGCTGTCATTTAGCCTCTGGTGTGGACCAAATTGCTGTACTCAGTCTACCTAAAAATAAAGGAGCTAAGTTAGTTTCCATTTGAACTCCCCCATGTGTGATGTAATCGATCAGAAAGCTATGCAATATAGAAAAATGCCATATATGTCTATAAATTCAGCAGTTAGTCTATGTCATGCCGGTGTTCAGGCCATTTCATCTCCCTCCTGACCTTCTATAATAGTTGGATTTATTCTGCAACCCCACAAAGAAATTAAATATGTTGTGTTTTTTGTTTGTTTGAAGAAAGAAAAAAAAAAGCAAACTTTTTCAAAATAATTGCTAATAAATAAATGCTATCCCCCCCATATCTCTCTTGAAATTAGATGTAACTGAAATTATATTTTATATGATTTCATGTGACAAAAATTGATTGATTGTTGGATTTTCCTGTCTCTGCCAGTGAAAAATGTATTTTTGCCAACATGCTATAGTATCCAGTCTCCAGCTCTGTGGTGTACTGTAAAACTTAACTCCTCTGTCCTCCTGTGATGCAGGATGAGCTGTTCTCTGTGTTTGAGATGTTGCCTGCTGGAGTTTGGGATAACAGGTGGAGTGAGACAAAGGGAAAGTCCTCTGTCATTCCACTACTGGTGATGGATCCAAGAAGGCTTATTGAATTGTTGCAGATCTGCACTTTGATTGCCCAAGGTCAGTGACATTCATAGTTTTTGTGAATATTATATAATTGAATATAATATAATTATGCAATTTGCAAACCAGACCAAGATATAGTATGAATATTATGCACAGAGTTAATATCTTTATTTCTGGACGACAGTCAGTCATTCTCTAGACCCTGGACAGGCTGACACATATAGACAGACAACCATACACACACAGTCACACCTAAGGGCGATTTAGAGTCACCAATCAACCTAAGCTGCATGTCTTTGGACTGTGGGAGGAAGCCGGAGACAGAGAGAACGCAGAGACGGGAAGAGCATGCCCCCGCTCACGGTCTGAACCCCGTTCCAATCGGGTTTTGAACCAGGGACCCTCTTGCTGTGAGGCAACAGCGCTAACCACGTCGCCACTGTGCCACTTTATTTCTGGACGTTTGCTTTTAAATGACATATTTCACCTTGGTGTGAGTTATTCACTTTTTTGCACAGGTGCAACCGAAAGAGTAGAGGGACAGACAAACTCATTCGTAGTACAGGAAAAAGATTTGATGTGTTGTGGTATGTATATTGTGATTTGGGAGTACCTGTGAGTAGTTCACAGTAGGGCTTGGTGATGTGGTAAAAAAAAAAAAAAAGAATTACAATGTTTATACTATTGATATTAAAACAAATTTAGCCACTTTAAAAAAGCCTACCTAAAAAATCACTATCATTCAAAGTGGGCACTATATTTAGAGTATTTTCACACTTTACCTCACCGTCACACAGCCTTTGCCTTTGGCACTACATTTCTCATCTGCTGCCAGTCAGCTGTTTTGGTCAGAGTTCTGTTAGCAGCTGTTACGCAATCCGACTGAAACAAAACTTCAAGTTATAAACAATCTCAATATAGCATCCACTTAAACTGATATTGTACTTTTTAGGGTGGCATTTTTTTAAGTGACTAAAATCGTTTTGATATCAAACCCTTCGTACAGCACGGTAATGCTGATCTGTGGGGGGGGGGGTCTGTTTCTGCAAAGCGGGAATACGCTCACCACCAACTCTGTATGTAATAGACTGACTGTACATAAGTATCTCAAACAGCCCCACTTCAAAAATCCTGAACTATCCCTTTAAGTAATAAACCCTGTGTTTTGACCTTTGTGTTTCATGAAGGTGCAGAAAGATTGAGTGAGGGCTGGAGTTCAGAAGCGCTGTCTGGTCTGCAGACAGCTTCCTCCCTGCCTGCTCCCAGAACTCTTGTCGCATACACACACCTCCTCTCAGGCCTTTGCCTCGCCCATATGGTACATATGCAGACAGAGTCCACACATACAAACAGAAAATGGGCATAACAGGCTTGAACATTTGCATGCAGTGCGTGTTTAAGTGTGTGTGTTTGATTTTTGTCTCCAGAGCCGCCCTCAGATGGCATTGCAGTGTTACAGGAAGGCACTGGAGACAGACTCCCAGTGTGTGTGTGCTCTGTACCAGAGCATGCTCATCTACAGACAGCTCGGCAACACACAGGCTGAGATACAAGCTCTTCGTTTGCTGCACTCAGTGAGTAGCTCAAGAAATCATCTGTCAAAAGCCTCTTCAAAGTGTCTAAATGTTTGCCTTGTAGATGTAGATAGATTGTTTTTATTGTAAAAAATACTATCTGCCTTTGTTATAGAAAAGCTTTTAGCAGGTGAGCCAACTGGTTTATTTGGGACACTGACACATATTCATGTAACTGTAGGCCTGCGCACTGAAACATGATGCCTCTTTTTTACCCACAGACTTTGATGTTGCCCTCTGCCACAGAGCCTGCTCCGGCTGGTACTCATCTCCTCTCCCCGTCCCTGCTGCTGCAGAGCCAATCACTGAGCAGCCTGCTCTCAGTTCCCTCTGCCCTCTCTGTCCTTCACAATCTGGCCCTGAAGTGTGTGCTCCACAGGAGGTGAGAGGACTAGCAAAGAGTCTCTGTCTTTTGTCACTGACACCTGACAACTGCTACAAAACAGAAAATGTAGATAAAGATTTGTATAATAGACACACAGTACTTCTTAGATAGGTGTTGTTGTTTTTTTTAGAGTGTCGGAGGGTATAGAATATTATTTGGATCTGCTGGCTGCCCTTCACTCAGATGATCAACATGGAGTAAGACTGGAAACACTGCTGACAGACATGCAACATCATTTACAGTGAGTTTGGATATGTTTTGGTGCATGCTATGAGCTCCTATGTCTCTGTCTCAGATGCATGCTGAGGGCCCTCCCCTACCGAGGTTGCCTGAGCTTTACCTGCAGGTCGGCGCTGCCTTGCTCATGGCCCAACGGCCCGCAGATTGCATGGCACTTTGCGATGAAGTTATTGTTACGACACTTGAGCTGCTGCCAGAGAAGGTGGTCTTGGAAGAGCCAGAGGAGAAGTGTGAGGCTGAGACCAGGGTGCTGTGTGCTGAGGGGGACAACAGGGTGGGGACGCTGCTCTGGACGGGGGCTGCCTACCTCCTCCAGGGTCACTGCTACACTCACCTGAAGGACTGGAAACAAGCTGTGACTCACTACACAAGGTACGTGAGATGAGGTTGGCTTTATTTCTGGCTTAAGTTATTTTGGAATATAAATAAACACATAAAACTGTACTTATATTACAGATGTCTGAACCTGCTGGTGAAGGTGCACTTTAAAAAGAGAGGTGAGTACTTTTTTTCTAATTTTTTTTTAAACTTTGGACTGATATTGCCTGTTTTACACACCCCACAGCCACTGTTACATTTTATTCCTTTGATTCTTCTTATGAAGGTTTCCCGCCGCAGATTCCTAGCGCAGATATGGTTGGCGAGCGGGGAACAGATCTGTGTATCCTGCAGAGGCTGAAGGGGCTTTCACTCGCTGGCAGGGGCATCAGTTTCACCCAGACAGACCAACTGAGAGAGGCGCTCAGAGACCTCCAGCTCAGCATGCAGGTCTTCCCAGGTATACACCCCACAGCTGTTTCTTAAAGGGGATCTATAATAATTTTCCTCTCAGACTAAGGGTGAATACAAGTGTTCCAGCACAGACAGTATGAGGAAAATATAGTTTTTTGAGCATTATAGCATGTAAACATGTTCTAGTAGGCACCCAAAACACAAGTTTATGAACCTGAAAATTAGCATTAAAAGGTCCCCTTTAATTATATATTTACAGCAGACCTTGAAGCTGTTTTTGAGACAGCATTAATGCCAAAGCACTAGGGCAGTCATATGCACTTCAGGCCTATACCTTAAACAAAGATTTGAATAAGGTCATGTACAAGGTCTGGTAATGACAGTACAGCAAAAGGGTCAGAATGACAGTGAAACTCATTTTCAACAAATCATTTCTGTAATTTAATGTTCATGTTTGTGCCAAGAATTGTATCTACTTGACATGTAGGACTTGAGTTTCATGTTCCTTTGTTAGAACATGTAACATGTAATCCCGCTGTGTGTGCTGTCTCAGAGTGTGTGTGTGCAGGGCTGTGGAGGGGCGAGGTGCTGTGGAGGCTTGGCAGGAGAAGGGAGGCTGCAGCCTGTTGGGAAAAGACCTGGAGCTTCAACACACAATCCTCAGCAGAGTAAGACAATGTCATTCTTATATTCAGTGTCTTGGCTAAAGTTGTGGTTTATGATGTGCAGTATATCATACTGTAATTTCATTCTTAGCACTCAAATGCATTTGGTTGACCTTGTTACATGTGTAAAGCTCAAAATAGATGAGTATGTGCCCTAAAACCCACTGTGGAGTCATGGGGTTTGATTGTTTAAGTCACACTCAAAGGTGGGCAGGAACCCAGGAGACCATGCACTGTGTGGAGTGGGGTGAACATAGTGCATCTTGCAAGACAAAACTCACATTAACAATTGATTTGCCTCTTTCTGAAGATCGTCTTTACCAGGTAACACAACACAAATATATAATTTACTTCATCAGTAAAGTGAGACACCTTCAGCATTGTCCCATCCATGAGAAATGCATCATTTGAAGTAGTTCACCATGTTCCACTGTACAGACTGATAAAATATGAACACTGTGAACTTTATGTGTAATATGCAACATGATAGTAGTACTATCATCGGAGTATGTGCAGTATAACATGTGGGCAAATATGCAATGTTTTGTTTTTATATATTTTTACTTTGTTTTCATAGATATATTTCATTTATCTTACTTTGTAATCATTGTCTTTTTTGCTGTTTTTGCAAGGGTAGCAGTTACTATAAAAGGTCTATCCATCTATCTATCTAAATACATTCGGTATATATTAATAAGAAAATGTAAGCAGTTTCAACTGTAAGCTTGCACCTGCCAGCTATTACTTCCATCATTACTACATTATCTACTACATTATCATCGCTGCTATCATTTTCTCTGGCTGTTTGGCCAAGTTGGTCTTGTTCAAATATTTTTCATACAAATTAACTCAAATATAAAGAGGAAAGCTAAACTATAATAAAAAAGTGGTAACTCAACATACATTCGGATGCCACATACATGTACTGCAGTCTGTCACAACTGGATCTAGACTTAATCTGATAATGTGCTGATGTAAGATGCTAGATATGAACAGGATATTTTTCAAAGAAAATAACATGTTAGCCCCTAGTAGTTTAATTAGTCAGTTTAATCAGTCTCTTACACATTTACAATGTTGTGATGTTACTCTCCTTTTACCTGGTACATGTGTTCTGTGTTACAGGAGTCTGCCTGTGTACCTACAGGAACCTCAGTCTGGCCCACTGTTGGACTCCACAGAGCTGCGCCGCAGAATCCAGGAACTTGGTCCAAGTGTGTCAGCCTAGAGAGACAAAAGAAGAATACCCTATCACTTACTAAACAGGATCAACTTTCTCTTGCCTGTGAGCTGAAACCCATACCCACAACAAGCATGTATCTACTAGGGCAGTAAAATAAACAATCTTGAAAGGGCTTGTGGTGTTTGAAAGTGAGATCATGGTGTGGGTGATAAACCAGGCAGGTGGTTTATGCATGAGATGGAAATTACCTGACATGTTTTTTTGGTCACTGAAGGTCTGAACTGGCTTGTAGTAAATAATTAGAATCAGAAATACTTTATTGATTCCCTTGGGGAAATTGTGGTTTGTTGCAGTCGCTCTGATGCCAAGCTTTTGAGAATTATAGAAAGCAGAAATAAGTACCAGCACAAAGTATGTAAAAATATGAAATGGAAATACGTTAACGATGAAAACAATTAATAATATCTGAATATTTACAAAAAAAAATATAAATGTGTATAATGTTCTGAGGGTAAAGTGTGTAACAATAGAGAACAGTAATAATACACAATTAGTACTAGTATGTGAATAATTAAAATTGTGTGCTGAGTTAGAAGTTTGTAAAAATATAAAACTATGTGCCTTATGCTACAATACAAATGCATAAAACTAGTTAGAAATATGTGTGTGATGCTGCAGTGTACCACAGATATATATATAGAAAAAAACGTATGTTTTGGCCAGGCAAGAGTTATCAAGACTGTTACTTAAATAATTGATCGTGTTTTTTAAGATAAAACACGAGAACTACTAAAGAATACAAATACAAATAGACCATTTTCACGTTTATACGATACTTTAATAACGACGCGGTGCAAATTGATTGGAATACAGAAGTTTGGTGACAGGCTTAAACGACCAATAAGAAAAAAGTTGATGAAAATAGGAACAGCCCACTTATCTGTAACTGGCCAAATTATCACAATATTCTTGGTGACGTCAGACTCCAGGCTCTGTCATTGGTTACTGAATCTGACGGGCAGCCCTCAGCCAATCAGAATTCCGGATGCGTCCAGCTCATAGTATAATTGTAAAGAGGAGCACGGAAACTGCTGCTCTTTCGTGTGAAATCACAGGGAACGTTGAGTAACAAGAACCGGTTAAGCCTCTTAAACATTTAGCTAGAATTTCTTTATTTATTAATAGTAATCCAGGTGGACGACCATGGCCTCGGGAGGGGAGTAAGTAGAACTATCTTTCGATCCTATAAAATGTTTTATTTATAACAACGGCTATCGGCAAATGCCTTTTAAATCAGCCAACGTCAGCTCAGAATACGTTAGTTTATTAAAGTTAGCTCGATTGCTAATACATTACCGAGTTTGCTAGCAGGGAAGCTAATGGGGTCAGTTACTTCAGCCTCCGCACTTTTGTCAGTTGGTTGAATAACCTAACATTGCAAATTCAATGACAGCTCGGCATTATCCCGACGAACTGTTGACAGTTGTCATCCGTACGGTTTGCGTTGGCCGGTAAACTGTGTCAAATTAGCCAGCTGTGTGACAGCGGCTTGACAAAGCGCAGTCATCGCTGTCGTGTTTGAATGCTATCGTTAGCTTAGCAACGCTGTCAAGGCCAAAGCCATCCACCATCGCACCGACAAGTTGGCCTATCTGCCGGTTAATGGCCTGTCCGAAACTGCTTTCAGGATGAAAATGGGTGAAATGTAAATCCAATGAGCAACACCTGGGCAATACTCTAACGGTTACACGAAAGAAACGCCACCGTTAGTGCTAGTCTTCCAGGTGGCTAACTTCATGGCGAGCTGTCTGCACCAAAGCTAGCCGGCTAACAGGGTTAGGCTATTCATTCTAAAGGATCGACAATTTACTATGGGTCTATTCCGCTGTTAGCTCAACGGTGGCGAAATAACACATTCACTCATCTGTGTAGCTCAAGTTTACATCGGAAGCTAATGTTTTTGAAGTCACGACGGAGTTGTAAAGTCAGTCGTTCTGTGGATGAATCTGGCTAATGCTAAGTTTTTTTTCTATTTCTTTTGCTGTGTCATCTGGGCTCGCTTGCTCGCCAGTCGGTTAGCTAAAAGGCTAGCATTAGCGTGCTAACAACATGAAAGAGAAACTACAAAACCGAGAATCCTAGACTTTTCTGGAAACTTGAGGCCTTTTGAGTCTTAACGTTGACTAACGAAAGTGGTTAGTTTTTTAGATGGTAGTTTGAATGGACGTATAAATAGGTGTACAACCCGTTTAGTCATGGTAACTGCCGAGTTGTGTAAACGACCTGTTTACACTAACGGTTATAGCAGTACATAATTACCTTAACGTGACTGTTATTAATCATGTAAGGACATATACACCCACTACAATATTAACGTACTAGAGCTGACTAATATCTCACATCATTAATAATATACGTTAATGTGAATTTCTTATTACTAGATGGCATCATAAAGAAAGTACATAGACAATACAGTAAAATACTTTTTCAATTTGCAATTCAAAAGACAAAAAAATCAATACTTTAAGTATTCATGGCTAGATAGTAAGTATGCCTGATCTCTCTATATACATAGTTTGTTCTTGGGTTTAAAGTGATCCCATTAATGATTCATTCAGAGTTCAGTGGGTAATGAGTTCACCTATATTGACCCCCGAGCACATAAAACTTTCCTCCAGGGGACATATTAATGAAAGCATGTTTTCTAATTCCCTGTAGACATACCTGAGAAACAAAACCAGAAACTCTTGAGCAGTTTTTTTAAACATCAGTAATGTGGATGCCTAAGGGGGTAAAGGTAAATAGTAGAACATCTAGAATAGTCTCAGAAGTTCAGAAGATGATCACTTTACTGTAACTGGACTTTTAAAACCAGGAAAAGGCAACATTTACCATATGACAATATCCAAAATCTGAAACAATATCTGCTCCCATCACAATATTGATAAAATATCCAGATATTGCTTAGCCCCAAAAAAACATTGCTGGTTTCATGTACAGACTTTTCTATTACACATATTTTCTAACTCATGTAGCTTGGTTTTTGTAGGACCTTCATGAGACTTTGAAGGTGCACATTAAGAGTTTTTTTTTTTTAATTGTCCACCTTCAACTTAATTTGTCTCTTTTTTTCATAGATCCAAAAATGATGACCTAGCCACTGCGATTCTGAAACAGAAGAACAGACCCAACAGACTGATTGTTGATGAATCCATCAATGAAGACAACAGCGTGGTCTCTCTCTCTCAGGTAGATATTCAGAAGACTTTGTGCATGTCTAATGTATTTACAAATTCTAATCCCTGTAATCAGTTGTAATATATTAGATGTTAAGTTACATCTTTCATTTTGGTATTTTAAATGTAATAAAAGTGAGATGCACTAAATAATTTTTGTTTAATGTCTGATAAGACCAAAATGGACGAGCTGCAGCTCTTCCGTGGAGACACAGTGCTGATGAAGGGAAAGAAGAGGCGGGAGACTGTGTGCATTGTGCTGTCTGATGACACCTGTTCCGATGAAAAGGTTCGAATGAACAGGGTGGTCCGCAACAACCTTAGGGTCCGACTTGGTGATGTCATCAGGTGGGAAAACACACACACACACACACACTTGTCTAAAATTCTTTCTGCAGCCCTTTAAAAAACAAATTGGTGATAAGCCTACTATCTCCTTCAGCATTCAGCCATGTCCTGATGTGAAGTACGGAAAGAGGATCCACGTCCTCCCAATAGATGACACAGTAGAAGGAATTACTGGAAACCTGTTTGAGGTCTACCTGAAGCCATACTTTCTTGAGGCTTACAGACCAATCCGCAAAGGTGAGCACAAATATCACAGCAAAGATTTTATTTTGCCTGACTGATCTGATGTTACTGTAAGAGTTGTTAAACTAACATGGTTTTCGTTTACCACGTGAAGGTGATATTTTCCTGGTCAGAGGAGGCATGCGTGCAGTGGAGTTCAAGGTGGTGGAGACCGACCCCTCACCCTACTGCATCGTTGCTCCTGATACAGTCATTCACTGCGAAGGAGAGCCAATCAGGAGAGAGGTGGGTAGCAGGTGCACACACAGCGCATGGGTTAACATTTATCTCAAATATACCACATTAATCTTGTGACATCTTGTGTTTGAATGTGCAGGATGAGGAAGAGTCCCTGAATGAGGTGGGCTATGATGACATTGGAGGAGTGAGGAAGCAGTTAGCTCAGATCAAAGAGATGGTGGAGCTGCCTCTGAGACACCCTGCACTGTTCAAGGCCATAGGAGTCAAGGTGAGGCACCCTTTTACTCGGCATGGAGAAACAAGTCATTTAAGACAAAAAGCACTTGTCTTATAGTGTAGTTTAATGTCCACATGCACACAACCTCAGTTTTTAATCACACAGGGGTTGAGCTGCAGTTATATTTGTGCAAAAATGACAGCTTTAGCCAGACACTGCTGTGTACCTGACATTATTTAGTCACTTCAGGAGTCTTGCTGCACTATGAGTATGTCTGATGTTCAATAATTGTCAACTGTTTAATCACAGGAGTAAAGAGAAGTAAACACATGAACTCATGATGTTGTTTGCTGTTTTTGTTTGAATTACTTTGAATTAGTGTAATGATCTTTCAAAGTGTCAAGAAATTCAATCTTCCATTGTCAATCTTAAAAATGTTTTTAATATTAAGTTCTGGTTTCAAAAACTGTTTTCCCTCCTGTTCAGCCCCCACGTGGAATCCTGCTATATGGACCCCCTGGAACTGGAAAGACCTTGATTGCCAGAGCTGTAGCCAATGAAACTGGAGCGTTCTTCTTCTTGATCAACGGTATGACCACCCATATATATTTATCTTTTGTAGACACTTGTTGCTAGTCTGGGCCACTTTATGATAATACTGAGTGTGTCCCAGACAGTGTGGCGCTGTAGTTGCTGGAGGTCATTTGATCAGAATACTATCAGTGATTGCTTGGCTATTATAAAAGGAAAGAAATTTAATTTGTGCATCATTTCACATCCATCTCTTCAGAACAATCTGAAACTGGCTTTATATATAAAAAAACACATTTTATCAGAAAGCTGCAGGGAGTGCACACCACCTTTTTATACCAGTGTTGTAAAATAGAAGTGTCTCATTTCCTAGAAAGAGGATAAGTACAAAAGGGGATGGAAAAAGGACTGCATTTATGTAGCACATTTCTACTCTTTTTAAAGTAACACAAGCACTGCTCACACATTCATACACTGGTGGCCGAGGCTATGGTGCTAATCTGTTCAGCAAATGAACATTTACATGCACCTTAACATGCAATTTGGCGTTCAGTATCTTTTCCGAGGACACTTCAACATTCGTCGATATTGAAACCCTATGATTATTGGATGGCGGCTCTACCTCCTGAGCCACAGCCATTGTTTATCTATTATTAGAGTGTTTCTATGGGACAGGGTTTATCTTGTGTTTCATACATATATTTGAATGAAATCATAATGTTTGACTATCCGTTTTTAGGTCCTGAGATCATGAGTAAGCTGGCAGGAGAGAGCGAGAGTAACCTGAGAAAGGCCTTTGAGGAAGCGGAGAAGAATGCTCCTGCCATCATCTTTATTGATGAGCTTGACGCAATCGCCCCTAAGAGAGAGAAGGTGAGCGGGAAGAGGGGAAAATAAATGGCTAGCTAAATAACAGTACATTGTCTGTTCATGACTCATGAGTGTTTTGGAAAAAAGAAAATGTCTGTCATTGTCCAAACTTTCGAAAGAAAAACATGAAACCTGTCTATGCATAATTTCTTAATGTTTTGATATTTCACTTTGAACAGTAATCCTTCACGAACTAATATAAAATATAGCCGATGGGGACTTTGTGATATAAAAGTTCTCAGTTTCACTCAACACACTCATTTCTAGATCAAGTTTATATTTGTATAGCAGCAATGTATGTTTTGTGTTTTGTAGACTCATGGAGAGGTGGAGAGGCGCATTGTTTCCCAGCTGCTGACTCTTATGGACGGCCTGAAACAGAGAGCTCATGTCATTGTCATGGCTGCCACCAACAGACCCAACAGCATTGACCCAGCCCTCAGGAGATTTGGTAAATTATCTTTTTTTTTTTTTTTTTTAAAGGTTATTTTTTTGGCATTTTAGCCTTTTATTAGGTAGGACAGATCAGTAGCGTGAAAGGGGGAGAGAGAGTGGGGACGACATGCAGCAAAGGGCCTCGAGTGGGAGTCGAACCCAAGGCTGCTGCGGCAAGGACACTGCCTTTATTCATGGGGCGCCTGCTTTACCCACTCAGCATGTGCCAGTTACTGCAGTAGTTAAGAACAAGAAGAAGCATCGAGCGCTGATCTGTGCATAAAGTGGTCAACATAAGTAGTAATGTAATTCTTATAACCCATGTCTCATTGCTGTTTTGGCATCGTTCCTGTTGGTTTAGTTTAACTCATCAAGTATTTGGAGCTGTATCAGTTTCACACTGATGATATTGGTCCTTTCAAATTTTGGATTTAACACTGTCAGTTTTGCGAATGTTGCACAGCGCTCATATGACCAACAATAGATCTGCATTTAAGATCTGTAGGGCAACTTAAAGGTGTTTCACTGCTAAAGCTCTGCATTAAAATAATAATAATTTCCTAAAATATTTTGTGTGCAGGAATATCGTGTTAAGTATAATAATCAGAGACAATGTTAGATTACTGTAACAGAAACCTCTAACAATTTCCAGCAAAACTTAAAAACAGCTTGAAAATTGCTCTTGACCTGAGATGTGTACCCTAAGAAATGTCACAACAATATAGTTACTGTCTTTTTTTTATTATTTTATAAAACCTGAAGCTGCTTGGTGTGCATGGCTCACGAAGACATGTTGTCATACCGCTGATTAAAACTGCTGGCTGCTGTTGATTTTGTGGATTCTGCAGTTCAGTAGTGGGTCAGTTTCTCACAAGGCTGTGCTGTAATACAGTTTTAAAGGTATGTGATGGGATGTTTCTGACAGCCCTGACAAAGGGTTGGAATTTGATCTTGCTTATTCAGCAAATACTGATGTGTTTTAAAATGTAGGTGGTTCATTTTACAACTCGTATGTACCATCCGAAATGTTACTTCACACCATTAGAGTGAAGACAAAAGCTAATAATAATTCCTGCAGACTTATTGCTCTTAGCCTGTTTCACTTGGAACTAATAAGTGTGTGTTTGAACCTCCACCTCCTCCAGGGCGTTTTGATAGGGAAGTGGACATTGGCATCCCTGACGCCACGGGCAGATTGGAGATACTCCAGATTCACACCAAGAACATGAAACTGGCTGACGATGTCGACTTAGAACAGGTCTGTACACATTATTATTTTCCTGCAATCAGGTGACGCTACACAGCCCGGTCATGTGGTTGTTATTTTTGCCCTGCAAGTTTCAAGTAAAACTACACAGGAAATTGCATCTAATCTTTTGTTGGTGACTTACATGGAATCTGACAAAATGTGATTATCAAGTGTTGCTCTTATTCTAACAAATTAGAAGTTTACACTTCCTCATTTCTTATATAAAGGAAGGTGTTTGCTCTTTGCCAGTGTGTTTATTTAATTCGGCATTTGCATTCATTGTGACGCAAACACTGAGCAGTTAAAGATGTACTATGCAGGATTTTCCTAAAAAACGATGAATAGACTCATGCAGAAGTAATCCCTCTCCGTCATCAAGATTTGACTCACTAGAATTGTGTGGTGGTGTATTTTTCAGCAGAGACTTTGTCTGCCTGTGTATCTCATTTTCTGTGCTCTGGATTTTTATATATGTGTACTCCCACAGCGCTCGGCTGAGGTCAGAGCTTTATAAAAAGGCTGCGACCAGGTCCCAGACCATAAGCAGCAAGCATCCATGAGAGTTAGTGCAGAGAAAAAAACGCAAATATAGTGAGGCGAAACACCAGACAAAAGTGAGTCCGAGGTTGTCTTTTACTTGGACTGTACCCAAGAATTTTGGCTGTTCAATACAAACATTCAACTAAAATGGTGAAAATAAGGAACAAATCGAGTCTTAAAATTTTTAGAGCATTTTTTTAGCCAACACAAAATATCAGACAAAAGTGAGAGACTATATTGCATTGACTGAAAACGTCCCCAGAAGTACACTGCGTGCTCAACAACCAACAACAACAAACAACAACTAAAAAACAGACTGCACGACTTAAAGAATCTGTCGACTGAGGGGTCTCTGACTGACGAGTCCACTCTCCAGCCCTAGCTATTACTTTTACTTTGTCTGGCAGTCGTGTTGACAAACCTATATAGTATACCTTTTATCAAAATTTGGTGAATAAACAAATATAAAGCATCATCCAACTTAGAGTTTCTGCATTGCATTTGTAGTGTTCATGGTTATACTTAACTAATGTGTATAGTGTAGGACACTACACAAGAAAGTAATAATGTGCTCCGTGTCTTCTA
Source organism: Plectropomus leopardus (assembly GCF_026936395.1). Lineage (NCBI taxonomy): Eukaryota > Metazoa > Chordata > Actinopteri > Perciformes > Serranidae > Plectropomus > Plectropomus leopardus. The sequence continues at coordinate 21,524,941 of NC_142179.1, forward strand.
TAGGTAGCCAATGAGACCCATGGACATGTCGGTGCAGATTTGGCTGCTCTCTGCTCTGAGGCTGCCCTGCAGGCCATCAGGAAGAAGATGGACCTGATCGACCTTGAGGACGAGACCATTGATGCCGAAGTCATGAACTCACTTGCTGTCACTATGGACGACTTCAAGGTGAGAGCTTTCATATGGTGTTTGGTCTGAGGGGCAAGTAAAATGTTTTCACTTGTCTTGTATTGGCTGTCTAAGGCCGCACTTACATGCTCAATGCTGTCCTGCAGTGGGCCCTGAGCCAGAGCAACCCATCTGCACTGAGGGAGACGGTCGTTGAGGTTCCCAACATCACCTGGGAGGACATCGGAGGTCTGGATGACGTCAAGAGGGAGCTGCAGGAGTTGGTGCAGGTATGAACCTCTTCATCATTCTGAAAGTATTCCAAACTGTAAAATTAGACTGTTTTCTCTTACCATTTTTTTCTCCTTTCTTAAATCCAGTATCCAGTGGAGCACCCAGACAAGTTCCTCAAGTTTGGCATGACCCCATCCAAGGGCGTGCTGTTCTACGGCCCCCCGGGTTGTGGTAAGACTCTTCTGGCCAAAGCCATCGCCAATGAGTGCCAGGCAAATTTCATCTCCATCAAAGGACCTGAGCTGCTCACCATGTGGTTTGGAGAGTCAGAGGCCAACGTCAGAGAGATCTTTGACAAGGTAACAATGTTGCTTTGTTGTCTGACGTTGAAAAATACATTTTGAATGTCGTACATTTAATCCACAGAACAAACACTTTGTTAAATTTCACTCCACATAATTAATTACCACATCGTTCTGTAAGACCATTGTCTGTGTCCTTGTGTTTCCAGGCTCGTCAAGCAGCCCCATGCGTTCTCTTCTTTGATGAGCTGGACTCCATAGCCAAGGCCCGTGGCGGCAACGTGGGAGATGGTGGCGGAGCAGCCGACCGTGTCATCAACCAGATCCTGACCGAGATGGACGGCATGTCCAGCAAGAAGAATGTCTTCATCATCGGAGCCACAAACAGACCAGACATCATTGACCCTGCCATCCTGAGACCCGGCCGTCTGGACCAGCTCATCTACATCCCACTGCCCGACGAGAAGAGCAGGATGAGCATCCTGAAAGCCAACCTCCGCAAGAGCCCCATTAGCAAGGTGACAATGCTGCTACTCACAGTCACAGTTTCTTAGTTTTTTTGTGCATGCCTTTTATTTTAAGGGCTTCTGTGGTTAAATAGTCATTAGAAATGAGAATTTTCTGCACTATTATGTGGCCATTAGTATGAACGGTTCTTATAATACTCCCAGTTTTTGTTAAAAATATCAAATTTTGTTTCATGAAACTTGAAGATCCCCTGTAGGAACATGAAGCAAATGGAAAAAAAAGTATTCCTGATGAAATAATCTTAATCAAAATTAAGTCAGAAGAGAATCAAACTGTGTATGATAAGTGGGGTCTGATATTGTTGAAAAACACCAAAAAAGTAATAATATTTGTGCCCTCAGAGTGATACCAATAACAATAGAGCACTTCATTTGAAATTATCCTTTCACATTTTATGCATTCATTTTATCAGACACTGTAGTAGCAGTAACTAATAGTAGCCAGTAGTAGTAATAAAACGAGACTTGGGAATGTTCCCCTTACCACAGACTTTGGGTTTTAGCTGCTCTGGTAGTGGACTAATTGCACAGGGCATTACATTTAAGAATGTTTGCAGTGATTGGCTGACAGCAAAAACACACAAATAGTATTTTTTCTTCTAGATCTGGGTACAAAAAGGATCAAATGCAGTTATTACTTGATTGAAGAGTTTGATAAAACTTAGTACTGGGTTATTTAAGCTGATGCCTTATTGGGTATATTTATCCAGCCCTAATTATAAGTTTCTAAACTGAAGCCTTTTTGTTAATTTATGTAATTTGTCTGATGATAGGATGTGGACTTGGACTTCCTGGCAAAGATGACCAATGGCTTCTCCGGAGCAGATCTTACAGAGATCTGCCAGCGGGCGTGTAAGCTGGCCATTAGAGAGAGCATCGAGAACGAGATCCGCAGAGAGAGGGAGAGGCAGACCAACCCGTCAGCTATGGTCAGTGCTTGTTCTGTCCTCTTAGTCACTTTTTCACATCTGAATGAGCATGTGCACACTACTGCTCTGCTGCAGCGTGACGCTTTTCATGTACACTTTCCTGTCTCTTTTTTTCCCATAGGAGGTTGAAGAGGACGACCCTGTGCCAGAGATTAGGAAGGACCACTTTGAGGAGGCAATGCGATTCGCCCGTCGCTCCGTCAGTGACAATGACATTCGCAAATATGAGATGTTTGCTCAGACACTGCAGCAGAGCCGTGGCTTTGGCAGCTTCAGGTACATTTCCTGACATTTTGTATTACCATGGGTGTAGGTAGCTGTGTATTTACGTCTTCCTCTTCCAGACATTAGTCATAAGCCTTTTTTCAAATATGTTTGTAAAAGGTTTATTGTATTAGTCATGGCATTTTCCTAGAATCACTGACTACAGAAGATAGTTATTATTTCACACCTCAGAGCACTAAAATTTCCAGGAACACTAGTTGCCATATCATCACAGGATAATTCCCCTATTAAAGTTGTAAATCACCTTCTCTCTCTTCCAGGTTTCCCTCCAGTGCTGCGGGCGGCAGTGGTCCAAGTCATGGCACAGGAGGAACTGGCAGCGGTCCAGTGTTCAATGAAGATAACGACGATGATCTTTACGGATAAATGTACACTGCCCCACAGTGGTCAGTACCGGGATCACACCTGTACAAATTCTCACCAGATTCCACATTTTTAGGACTTTGTGCTTCTTTCATGTGTTCCCTTTTTTTGTATGACTTCCCTTGGAGAAAGCATGTAGCCGCTTGGTTTGCCCTGGCTTTGATGTGGGTGGGGGTAAGGGGATGTCGGAAATGGAAGGTGAGTGACTGATGCTGATTTGGGAGGGAGGGGGGGTGGGGTGGGTTTATTGAGTGGCCTCATTCTCAGTATATCACAACAAACATGAATGGCTTTAGTGACGGGATTCTATGCTAGACTATAAGAAAGAAAAGAAAAAAACATATTGCTTATGACTTCCTCTTTTTTTTTTTTAAATAAACAGTAGCATATAATGTATTACAGATTTGTCAAGGTTATGTTGTTGAAAATAAAATCTCACAAAATGGAAGTGTTATCAGTGTCCGCTTGAAACTTTTTATTGATAGATTATTTTCATTCTTTCAAATTGACAGAGTGATTGATAGATACACAGTCGAAACGGCAAAATTAATTACTACAATTTATAGCTATGACCCATTTTTTTCTTTATAGCTCAAGCAGATTACAGTCTAATTGACATTTATATATTCATTACATGAATATAAACGTTGAGCTGAAAACATTTTACGCTCGCTTTGACCTCCTCAATAAGGACTCAGCGGTGAAGTCTACTCCACCTCCAGAGGACCGGCTGCTCTCAGTGACCACAGCAGATGTTAGAAACCTCCTGCTGAGAGTTAATATAAACATGTCTGCCGGCCCTGTCAACTTTCCTGGATGTGTACTAAAACCTGTGCTGATCAGCTAGTTAACATTGTAACTGACATTTTTAACATCTCACTCTCACAAGAAGCTGTACCTTTCTGCCTCAAGACAGCCATCATTGTCCCTGTACCTAAAAAGTCTGCTGTGTCTAGTCTTAATGACTACGGCCCTGTGGCTCTTACCCCCATCCCGATGAAGTGCTTTAAGAAACTGGTTCTCCTGCACATCAAAGACAGCATCCCTGCCAGCCTGGACCCTCACCAGTATGCTTTCAGAACCAACAGATCCACAGAGGATGCAATATCTACTGCTCTTCACTCAAGTCTTCACTCACCTGGAGAAAAAGATCAGCCACATCAGGATGCTATTTGTTGACTTCAGCTCAGCATTCAACACAATCTCTCCCATAAGGCTGATTGGAAAACTTAACACGCTGCACTTCAGTACAATAATCTGCAACTGGATACTGGACTTCCTCACTTGCAGACCCCAGAGAGTTTGAACTGGCAGTCACACCTCCTCTACATTAGTGCTCAACACCGGAGCACCCCAGGGCTGTGTGCTCAGCCCCCTCCTGTCCACACTGTACACCCATGACTGCACTCCCAGACATCAGGAGAACTCTATTGTGAAGTACTTGGACGACACCACCATCATCAGCTGCATTACAATAATGAAAGTTCATACTGGGAGGAAATCAACAATCTTGCAGAGTGGTGCACAGAGAACAACCTACTGCTCACCGTCAGTAAAACCAAGGAGCTGATTGCTGAGTTTAGAAAGGAGGAGGCAAAGAAACACACACCCCTGTCTAAATCAGCGGAGCTGAGGTGGAGCAGGTGAACAGCTATAGATTTCTTTGATTTAATATCACTGAGAACCTATCTTGGTCATCGCACATCATCACCCAGGTTGAAAAAGCACAGAAAACGCTCTGCTTCCTATGGAAACTTACGCAGGCTAAATTCCAGAGCAAGATCCTGGTTAACTTCTACAGAGGAGCAATAGAAAGCACACTGACTGGAAACATCATAAACTGGCACGGTTCATGCACGGCCAGGACAGGAAGGCTCTACAGCGGGTGATTAAAACTGCCCAGTACATCACTGGTTCCCATTCACAGAGCATCGGTGACCTCGGTGAAATGAGGTGTCTGCACAGAACCCAAAGGACACTGAAAGACAGCAGCCACCCCAGCCACAGTCTGTTCACCCTGCTGCCATCTGGAAAAAGATGCACAAGTATCCGCTGCAGAACCACCGGACGACAGAGCAGCTTCTTTCCCCAGACTGTAAGACTCCTCAACTCCCTACTTCGAGGCTAAAAACATGTAACGGGATTTAAGATCAACTTTCAGTTCTTCTTAAACCACGTTTAAGAAAAACGACAATAAATCTACCTTGTACCTTGTAAAGTAATAATGGGCTTTACAAGAGAGAACATTATCAGTCCACTTGATGAGTGCAGCTTGCACACCAGAAAAGCACCTTTGGTGCATTTGGTTTTTGGTCTTCATCACTAGCAGCCATGACTGTTCTCTTTGTCTGAGTAAAGAAGCTTACCTGGGGACACCAAGTTTTCGCTGTTGCATCGAAATACCTTGTTTTTGGCAGCTTGTCATAAGCCACATGGTGTCATTGAGAGAAAATCACTTTTCCTGTCATTTCAATGTGCAGGCCGTACCAGTCTCAGGTAGCCAGCTCGAAGCAGTTTAAAAAAATTAGTTCAATGCCAGTGTTCATTTCCATAGTTTTGTCCAATATGACCTCATGCTTAAAAAGGCCGAAAATGAACACTGTAAGCGGACTCTTAATTGTTCTTAGCAAGTTATTTAAATAGCATTTGTCTAGGAATGATTCTGTCTGAAACATTTTTATCCATATAAGCGGTTTCCACCCGCGTTAAAGAAAATTAACATGAAAATTTAAAAAGATCAAAATTTGAATAAGATTTTATAGTGTTGCAGACATATTGTGACTTTCTGCATTTCTGTTTTTCTTGAAGGATGTCTATTCGATTAGATTTTTTCAATACAGACAGATAAGAAACGAGAAGAGGGATGACTGGATTCTCACAATAGTTAAGCATGTACCTGACACTGAAAAGAAAGATAATTGGAAAAGATAATTGTTGATGGATTGTATTCAGAAGTGCAACGTGATAGAAAGTTGAATCTCTCAGAGCAGTGCTGCTGCAGTGACTCAGTGAAGAGTGAACCTTGAGAGAGAAGTCTGAAACACGCAGACAATCAAAGCCAGTGGCTCTCAAAATTTTGTGTCAATCACCGCTAGATTGATACAAATTAGGTCATGGACCGCCATTTCATAAGATTTTGCCTCAGAGACCAACATCTTAAAACATTTTCGTTAGATTTGTTTAAGACCACAATTCTCTACGTGTCAGCTACAGTTGTGGAAGTGAAACCTATGAACAGAACAGCCACTCTTTTCTCATAGGGCTCACTAATACAGTGCATTAAAAAATCAAAAATGATTCCCCATTTTCTGAAGCTCCCCTCAGGACCATGGTTGAGAATCCCGGATCAAAGCTAATGTCACCAGGCAAAGAGGCAGTTCTCTCACTGACCACACAGTGTCACTCTGGCAGTAAAAGCCACTTATTTCTTCACTGCAGTAACAGCACAGAAGGGGAGAGAAAAACATGTTTTGAGTTATTTCTTCTCCACATTCAGTCATTTATATATTTTTATTAAATCAATGAATACATTGCAAAGAGAAAAAGAAAAATACACTGTGATCACATCTGAAATCAGTTTAGAAATATTGTTTCCTCAGTGTATCAGTGCATGTAATCGTCTTTAAAAGCACAATACTGCGTTCCTTGTGTGTCGACTCAGTAAGGATCATTGAAGGGGAAATGAGGATGTTCTGCGTCTCTCCACACTCTCTTGCCACCTCTCTGTAAAAACAAAACAAAAACATTAATGAACTAGTGAAGCTCACATTATATCTGTATATTAGGGTTTGATTATATCAGAAATCCACGGGAGTCAGGATTGACCCAGATTCCTATAGTCCAGCTCTCATCAGAGATCCATGGAGATCTAAAACAGGCTGATGTGTCAGCTATGTGGTGTCATCTTTGCATCTGAGCTTGAAGTTAATTTTGGACTGAGATGGCTGTCATATGTATATAAACACAAGTCTTCGTTCTATTTGAGCTCTGCTTGAGACATCCTCTGAAAATCTTATAGGTGTCTGTCATAAGATCAGTGACTCACCTCTACTGTTGGGATGATGAAGCGCTCGTTGCGGTTGAAGGAATCAATCAGCTTCATGTCGTCTTCCGACAGAGAAAAGTCAAACACCTGCAAGTTCTGCTGGATCCTGGAGGGCGTAACGCTCTTAGGGATACACACGACACCCCTCTGTACGTGCCACCTGCCAAAATAACACCCAAGATTAAAAGTAACAGAGTGTGGTTCTGATTGTCTGACACTTGAAGATGAGGCTTTGTATCTTACCTGAGAATGATCTGCGCAGGTGTTTTCTGGTATCTCTGGGCGATAGCTTCAAGTCGAGGATCCTGTAGCAGACTTGGTTCATCCGGAGAAGCCCAGGGTCTGTCCCCGCTGCCCAGAGGACTATAGGCAGTCACACACACTCCCACTGACCTGAGGCCGAGGTGTATACACTGTTAGTGACATAATGGGAACAATATTTGATGGAATTTACATTGAAGAAAATGCATTTTGATGTGTTAAAGTACTGACCGACAATGAGACAGGAGATCTACTTGAGACAAATAAGGATGGCATTCCACCTATGGCACAATGAGACACACAGTTGGACAGTTTTTAGCTGATTTCTGAATGGCATGTTTTCTATTGCCAATAAATTTGGACTACGAGGAAAGGCACATTGTACCTGGTTAACTACAGGTGTGTGTCTGGCCATGCTGATGATGTCATCAGTCTGCCTGGCGCTGAAGTTGGACAGTCCTATGGCTTTGACCAGACCTTTGTCCACTAGGCTCTCCATGGCTGCCCAGGTATCTCTGTAGTGTGTGTCAGAGTAACAAATGCTTCCGTCTTCCCGTCGAGGCATCAGCTCCTTCCCCCGCCTGAATGTCAACATACATAATGACTGTGACATGTGATATGTCATTTCACATTAATCCACACAGTGACAACCATGTGGAGACAAAATCAGCTAATTGTGTGCAGCTGCTCACTGAAATGCCATGGGCCAGTGCATCAGGTACAGATCCAAATAGGAGAGACCCAAATGGGCCAGACTGGTCCTGCACGCTTCTTCAACATCCTCTGGGTCATGTTTGGTGTTCCACAGTTTGGATGTTACAAACACGTCCTCACGACACAAAGCCTGAAGGGGAAAAGATAATGGGTATACAAAATGTTTGCTGTTCAATACAAAGAAATACCTGAGGTCCATGCTTTAATCACATCAGAATAATCTGGACTGATATATAGCATTACAGGTAAGAGGAAAAATATGCATGTTTGATTTAAGGCCGACTGTCCCTTTCCCTTTCCAAACCCAACACTAATTTTAATCCAGCTCCGAAACCAAAAAACAGAGAGACAGAGACAGAATATCTACACTGATGATGTTTGAGCATAAAAAAAGTGTGATATGGTTTCAACCACCCGAGAAAGTAAGTGGATCTTGAGATGAGATTGTTTTGTTAACTGTTGTTTCTAAGGTCAAGAACAAACTGTCAAAATCAATATCTGATTAAAGCTGAATCACATTTTCTCACCTTCCCAGGGCCGACCCTGACAGCCAGAGCCTCTCCCACCTCCTGTTCATTGCTGTATGCAGCAGCACAGTCGATGTGTCTGTACCCACAGTCTAAGGCTGCCAACACTGCCTGCCGCACCTGACAACACATGGACACAGACACAGTCCAAACACTACTTCTCATCATTTCACAGTTTCCAGAACTGTGGTTGGTCTTAACAAAGTCCGCCCTACCTGTCCTGGGGTGCTCTTCCATGTGCCAAGACCGACCACGGGCATCCTCTGCCCTGTAGACAGAGTCACGAAGGCGCTCATGTTTCACCCTGAGGACCTGACTGAGGAAAGACTGTGACAGAGAAGAGTGTGGGGTAGATTCCTATATGTCTGCACCCAGTCATCATGACTAAGTCCTAATACTCTGTTACTGATTATCTCTCACATCTGAATTCATTAACTCCTGCACTACAGCGGGGTTGAGTGTGTACATACACTCTAGCCTTTCTTAAAGCATTAACCATCACACACAGATGGAAATTCAACCCACAGAGCAGCAAAAATAGCCTGCCATTTAGTACCCTGCTTTTTTTTATTATTTTTTTTCACTCTGTGTTTCAGTGGAAATATAAACCCTCTGCGAACCCAGCCTTATTGCTAGAAATAGCTGATACAGGTATATGGCATTAGTCACAGTGTGGTGTTACTGCAGCACTCCCCAGAGCCTCTTCACGGTTCACTAATTGTCTGCTATATCCCTACCATGTGACACACACACACACACACACACACACACACACACACACACACACACACACACACACACACACAGAGTTGAGTTGTGTTTTCATCACTTCTGAGTGATTTAATTTCCTAACCTACACTCCAACCCCAACCTTGAATCCATGCCTTCACCCTAAAGTTTAAAAAATTTATGTTATGGGAACTTGCATTTTTGTCCCCAGACGAAGGTGGAGTCCCAATAAGGTGACTATGTAAACAGACTTATGTCCCCACAACCTGAGTAATACACAGTGGTGGAAGAAGTGTTCAGATGCTTTACTGAAATAAAGGTACTAATAACACACTGTGGAAATACTCCACTACAAGTTAAAGTGTTTTCCACAAATTCCATATTGGGTCAATGCCAGTTGTCTACATGGGTGGATTTACCTAAGTGGGCCTCAGATAAGATGCCCATTTTGGACCCACACCCACTTGGTACCCAGTTAGCCCTAGCATAACCCATGTGGGGCCCATTTAGGTAAATCCACCTACGTGGGCAGTTGGCATGGGGCCGTTATGGGACCTTGGATAGTCCCATATAGAGTCAATTTTTTCAGCCCATTTACTACCTACAGGAGTTAAACATACACATGTTGGCTGTAGTTAGGTAGTCACATCAATGCATCGTATTTTTTAACATCATATCTTTGAAGCGTCACTGTACTGTGAGAACCACATTTAAGTAAACTTTTATGCTGTCAGAAAAACAGGCGTGTTCTAGTTTGATGATGTATTTTCCAGCACATCCAGGAGATAATTTTCCGAACACTTAAAGGAACACCAAAGGATATCTGTTTTTTATTGGACAGGAAAGGGATGCAAAACTGTCACCTGATAAGTAACTAAAGCTGTCAGACTAATGTAGTACAGCAAAAAAATACAATATTGCTACAGATTTATCAGAGAAGTACAAAGCTGAACATAATGGAAATACTCATGTAAAGTCCCTGTACCTCAAACGTGTACTTCAGTACAGTTTGTTTCACATGATCCGAGTCTCTTAACACAGATCAGCTGCTCTGACTGCCTCCCTGAGCCAGCAGCAGAACAGGACGTTTGATTCACTAATGCTCTGACACAGCACAGAGATTAAACTTAACGTGAATTAAAGTCTTTATTTTTTCACTCTAGACTTTAGTTCCTACCTGGGGTTGTTCTGGTACATGGAGCAGTGATCAACTGAGGGTAGCTTTCCATCTGGATTTTAACAGGCTGAGGTCAAAGTCTGACTTTATTTGTTTATCTGTAACTCAAACTGTTGAAAAATGTCCAAACTCCACTCACAGAAACATCACAAAGGGAAACGTATTTTGGCAATGTTTGATGAGACAGGAATGATTTCTTTACCTCCTCCTCTTGGTTTGTAAGACCTGATAAACGATCAGATCAGCTTGTTTGCATACACATCATTATAGTTTTGAGTCTAATTGATTTTTATTCACAATATAATGTTGAGAAATCTTGTTAATCATATCCCTGTATGAATAATCATAATGGTATCCAGGTCTCTGATCACTGTCATTCCTCAACATATTAGTCGTCAATGCTGCTTTATTGAAGTACTGATGCCAGTACAACAAGAAAAATACTGCACTGAAAATCCTGCAGCAAATGTATACTGAACAAAAATATAAATGCAACACTTTTGTTTTTGCTCCCATTTTTCATGAGCTGAACTCAAAGATCTAAAACATTTTCTATATACACAAGAAACACATTTCTCTCAAATATTGTTCACAAATCTGTCTAAATCTGTGTTCGTGAGCACTTCTCCTTTGCTGAGATAATCTATCCCACCTCACAGGTGTGGCATATCAAGATGCTGATTAGACAGCATGATTGTTGCACAGGTGTGCCTTAGGCTTGCCACAATAAAGCTTGTAGAGATGTTTCACAGTATATAAAGTGGGAAAGAAAGGCAAAAATGTCAGAATTTAGCATGTCAAAAAAAGGACCAAAAACGCCATAGTATAGTATGTCAAAAAATGTCAGATTTTCACGTCATAAAAATGGCTGAACACGACATATTATAGCTTGTAGAGACGTGTCATTGTGTACAAAGTAGAACAAAAGTCCAAGCAAGGCCAAAAACATCATAATTTAGCATGTCAAAAAAAATTACCAAAAACGCCATAGTATAGTATATCAGAAAATGTCAAATTTTGACATGTCATAAAAATGGCTGAAAATGACATATTATAGCTTGTAGAGATGTGTCATTGTGTACAAAGTAGAACAAAAGATGTATCAAAATAAGTCAAATAAGCTCCACAAATAAGCAGAAAAATCTGCAGCATTAGTAGTGTGGGGGGTGGATGAGTGGAAATGTACTGTCAGGGTGTTGTGCTGCAAAAACAAAGGAGCAAAGGTGTGGTGAGTTGGTCTACAAACCAGGCCCAGGTGTGTCCCATGACACTGATTGCAATCAGTCAATCATGTCAGCTGCCCTGAAATGATAAAGCACAGCACCAGTAGAGGAAACCGTCTCAGGGGTTATGGGTGAAAGACAGACGCTGTCTCAAAACTTGTGACACCTGTGGCGTTTTGTTGTGTGATCAAACTGCACATTTTAGAGTGGTGTTTTGTTGCGTCCATCCAAAGGCACAACTGTGCAGTAATCATGGTGTTCAGTCAGCACTTTGATCAGGTGGATAGTTTAGCTTGGAAAAGAAGATCTCACTAACACTGTTTTGAACAAATTGCAACCAAAAATGAGACAAATATATCTATTGACTGCATAGAAAAGTCAAAGATCTTTAACTTGAACTTGTGAGACATAAGAGCAAGCTATTGTTCCACCGGTCTACATACACTTAAAAAACATCTGGACCAATCACAGTACACTTACATCACTAATGGTTCTTTGTGTGCTGAGAGTACCTGCTCCAAAATAGATTCTTAAAGTCCCTAAAAATGACCTAAGAACTCTGACCCTTGTTTCTGACACTACAAAAAGAGGGGCTTCTGTATGTATCAGGTCCAAAAACAAACAGAAAAAGGGTTCCCCTACTTGAACAAGCCGAGGAACCCTAAATAATTCTTGTTTGCACCTTTTTTTTCTAAGCGTGAACTAAATTTTTTGTCAACTAAGAGAAACTCAAATGAGACACACCATTAAGTTCACACATTTTGTTTTTATTTGTTGCCATTTTGAAAATATGATAAATATTGTCAGATGCTCATAAGCAGTGACAGTGTCTTTCAGAAGCAGCAGCACTCTCTGGTTGCAGCCACAGTCCAGCGTCCTCAGAGGCTCTGAGAGGCAAATACGCTCACACACTCAGACAAGTCATTCAGGTCGCTCCTATCATCTCAGATTCATCAGTACCTTTTACGACATAAAAGTGCATTAATCAACATCTTGCATTCAAACATTTTCCCACACAAATGATCTAAATGACCTGCTAGTGCTGCCTGCAGAAACCACACGCACACATACATCTTATCATTGCTGTAAACTACAGTAGGAAGAGAGCGTTCAGAGCCCCCTGCAGCTGAGACAGAGAACGGCTGCTGCAATATTACAAAACCTGTATCCTAAACAGGGTTTTCTACTTGAAAAAACAGATGTAAAGTTCAATGTACACATGTTACAGAGGACAGAAGCAAGTTATCAAATCACAAACTGAAACCATGAAACCAATAAGTAGACACCAAGGGTGTCTATTTTTGGCACTGCTCACAGTAGCACCGAGACATGGCCTTCAAATGGCACAAGAGAAAGCAGAATATACACAACAAGGCCGGGTTTCCCAGAGAAATCTGAATTATTTACTAATTTAGATTAATGCTTTTATTCCTCTGGGAAATCCAACCTGTACTTGTACGGCACTTTACAGGGATGCACTGGCAAAATTCAGCATTTTTGTATCAAATCTCTCCCTAAAAATGTCCTTGCTTACTTACAGTACAATATGGTGATTGACTTTACATTGCTTACTTGCGTTTTTTTCACCAGCTCCCAATGGCAATGTCTGACACAGCATAGGGCATCGTCTGTTGTGCAGTTAACATGGCTGGTTGTGTATATTACAGTGTGACCTATGTGTGTGTGTGTGTGTGTGTGTGTGTGTGTGTTCACATATGTGGTATGACACTGGGCTAAGGCACCTAAATGTCCCTCAGATAGCGAGCCAGGCTATTCAGTACAGAAGGGAAAGCACCCATATCATGTGCAGATTGTATTATCCAAGCTTACACTGCTGTTACAGTATGTGATTGTCATTCCCAGATTTTCCAACGCAGCTGAGATTCGCTATTATTTGAAGAAACGCAGGACTTTAAGTGCGCTGTGGTGTTGCACAAATCGGAGTACAACAGATTTTAGGAGACCGATCTTACTAAACAGTCTACAGGATTCAAGCACAATGCTCTATCAGACTGAAAACATGAAAAAGCAGGTGGCAGGTGGGGGAAGGGACTGTGTTAAACTCGGGGTTTGCACTGAACACACTGAAGCTGCTGGTACACTCAAGGTAAAAATAAATAATCCTATTGTGATACTTCCCTTGCAAAAGAAAAACCTGGAAAAAATGTGTCTTTTTAAAAAATATCTCACGCTTCATCCTATCACAAAAAGACAAGGATCAGAGGAACAGTATATAAAACCACTGATAAATCTGTAAAAAACAGAGTTAAGAAAAGACCAGTAAAAGCCATGATTGTGCTGAGCCCATCCTCAGCACCGCTCCACTGTTTGGGTGCCTGTGTGTGTGTGTGTGCGTGTGCGTGTGTGCGTGTGTGTGTGTGTGTGTGTGTGTGTGTGCGCGCGTGCGCGCGCGTGTGTGTGTGTGTGTGTGTGTGTGTGTGTGTGTGCGTTCGGGCCAAGAGACAAAACAAACACAAATAATCACATCCTGATACTGCCATTCGTCTCGGCATTCTTCCTTCATCCTCCCACTGTGAAGTCCCTACAAACTACAGTGTCTGTTTAATGCTGCGTACATTAACTCAGGACATGGGGCTGGAAGTGGAAAGGGGAATTATACTAAAAATTGTAGTAGTAGTAGTAAGGGCTGGTTTTCTGGGTTAGGGCCTTTTAGTCTGGAGTGTGTGGTGCTTGAGGCGTTAAAGGTGAGTCTTCCTATGACTGGGGAAGGTGCTGTCTGATGATCTCTCTAGACTGAGGGGGGATCCTGTCGGGAAAACGGACAGAAAACTCCACGATGAGGTCACCTCGCTGTGACGGGTTCTTGGGGAAAGGCAGGCCTTCTCCTCTGAGTCGCTTCACCGTCCCTGGCTTGATGATGTCATGACACGGGAGCGAGATGATGCGGTTTTCCAGCGTGGGAATGCTAACTGTACAGCCACACAATGCCTGGAAGAGGAGAGAGGGGAATGAGTGGGTTAATATCTTTAGTGGGGATGACATGCCAAAGCCATGAATATCTCCATGACTTCATGTTTCCATGAACTAAAAACTTTAGTTTATCTTGCCTCAGTACGTCATCCTAACAAGCCAAACTTCCACGTGCTTTCTGTGTGTGTTCATCGTGTGTGTGTGTGTGTGTGTGTGTGAGAGAGAGAGACACAGAGAGACACACAGAAAGGGAAAGAAAGTAGGCCTCACTGACAAATCCTTTTAACATCGACTGCAGCACCGTGGGGTCTACAGAACAGTGTTTGGAAGAGGAGCACTTGGAAAACATGACTTGGCAGTGGAAAAGTTTTCTGTCTTTGTGTCTGTGTGTGTAGGTGGAAGAGGTGTGTGTGTGTGTGTGTGTGTGTAAGTGTGGCTACACATTGCACAGAGGACTAATTTTAGTAACGGTCTCATAGCCGGGGCTAATGAAGTGAGGCAGGAATCGGCTGAGCTCGTAAATAGTTGGAGGCCTTGTCAGATGGGCTGGCAGGACGAGGGGAGAGAACACACACACACACACACACACACACACACACACACACACACACACACACACTAAGCCTCACCTCCTTATCACAATGCCTCATGAATCCAGTCGGAGCATGGAGAGCGCTAAACTAAACATGGGGACCTGTGGTTATCACGACTTCACAGGCTTTCCAGAGAGCATCACTCGCCAGATTTATGCTGAATAAAGACAACTATTTAAATCCACAACTCTGTGAATGAACATCCTGATGAATAAAAAACTTTTCTTATGCAATGCCTTTTTAAGCAACTGTTACAAAACAGTTACTACACAAAATAAGGCCAGTAAAAATGTGGAGAAAGGAAGACAGAGCCATTGTGAATGACCGATAATTCACCAACATTAAAAGGGTCTAGGTCGGGAATTTGCAAAAAAGAAAAACAGAAATAAAACTAGGAGACTTAAGAATGGACACTGAAAGAGGTATTCAAAGGATGATAACAGGATGTCCTGGTTTGGGGACAGTGACCATACGCTTGTAACGTCACTTGTTTCGAGTCTGGCTTACGATGTTACAGGTTCAGTGAGTAGTATTTAGTTGCATCTAGCAGTAAGGTTGCAGAGGGTTCATCTTTTTTGATATGCGGATGATCAATCATTTAGTTTTTGAAATTTTTGAGTATAGACAAAAGTGGTGGAGCAATTGATCAACAGACAGACATTGTCAACCCTAGTACCACACTGCGAGTGTTTTTATGGGACAATTTGTTGGATAATGGCATGTGTAAGAGTTATGAAGAACACATAACAAGAGTTAGTCAGAAAATGAAAAGATAAAATATTCTTGTAGTAATAGAGACCATTAAAAAGACTTGGATAAAAAACTAAATACTCTTTGAAGGAAGGAATCCATGCTGGAAAACAACCCTTAACAATGTCGTCTATACGTTCATCAAGCTATTTTCTACTCAGGGGAACCTTTATGATGGACAGAGGAGCATTAGTTAGTCTTAGTTTTTTTTCCAAAACAACTCTTAGCACCTCACAGCTCGAGGCAACCGGCCCCTTATGATGTAACAGTGATTGCCTGCATTGGCACATGCTTAACCTCTAACACCCAGCTATGTCATTATGTAGCCAATGTTGTATCAAGACTGCAGGAGGGTTTATCCGTCTCGTCTGTTTTTGGTTTATTTGTAAGTGATGGACATGCAGACAGTTGTGGTTAAGTCAAGCAGAGCAGCTGCATCAGAGGACTGACAGAGTTTTCCAGCGATGACATCAGCCTCCTTTTACCCCCTACATACATTAGAAGGTAATTTAGCCTAAGACCGAGGTCCTCTATGGAGACTAGCGCTCATCCTCTTGTTATGAACAGTCCCATTCACCAACATGAGTCTTACACACATAGACAGGTTGCCATGATGCTCGGCTCACACTGCCAGCTGATCTGAGGGCCCACTGATTGCATAAGCCTCAGCTCAGACGACATAGATCTAGAGACGGACACAAACGCACACACGGATACTTTGATTTTGGCTATATTTGTGGATATGATCTATAGATTCATCACCTATGGGTCTATATTTGAACGATGACCATCACTGGCACATGATTAACTCTACAGTTATGAGCAGCTGAAAGGACGAGTTGAAAGTGTCCTTGCACCCCAAAGTGTCTGTCCTAAGATCCACCCTGAACACTTCCTTGTCCTAAAAAGTGGTTATCGATTTACCCAGAGGAAAGGAAAATTCTTAATAAAATCTCTGCTTTGTCCAGCCTGTCTTCTTGACATAACTGAGCTCAACTGCACATCAATATGACATTGTGACCATTTTCTGACACTTGAGTTCAGCACCTGCGAAAAAGCCTTCTTGTCTCAGCCAGACCCTAATTCAAGGTCTTAAAATGCACTTTTCTCTCTCTCACTGCAGTAATCTTTATTTGTCTGAGATAATCCGCTCTTGAGATGAACAGTGACACGAACAGTAAGATCCAAAAGAAAACCTGACTTGCTTATAAATGAGCCTGCAGTTTGAGAATTTTAGTGATCAAATTCAAGTCTCAACTCTGTGCATTAACTATTCACAGACTGTCACTTCTGAGAAGCCTATGAGCACAGCAAAAGAGCTCCTATTGATATATTCTTTTGCTTGTTACTTCTCCTGAGGAGGGAAGACTATTGTGAGCAGCAAATTTTTCCTCTGGGTACTCTTTTAACTGACAGGATTAAGCAGCAGTAGTTGCTAAAAATATGCACATGCTGCCTTACTCCCACTGATTCAACATCTTGTGGATAAACAATTTCTAATTTATATTAGAAGTGAAGCTGCAAAGATCTGTCCACCCTGCTTTTGAGCCCAACAGCCACAATTAGCACCTACGTGTATTTGGATGGATTTTGCTGCTGCGCTGAGCGCAGTGGTGACAGGAGCTGGAAATGCACTGCCACAGACGACTTGAGCACACTGCAGTGGCATCGTTAATGCCAGAATGAGCCAGACTATAGATCCACTTATAGGCTGACTTCAGAGAAATCAATGTGTCAAATTCCTGCTTAGCTCTCTAACTGACTGCTGTCACAGCGAAAGAAATTGCAGGGCTGAGAGCTGCCACGAGCAGAGCCTCCGAGGAGTTTACAGGTTGGTCAGACGAGCTTGGCGGCACTAAATGAAGCTGCTCATCCGGGCATGCTTCAGGCAGTAAACAAAACTGAGCAGTCAAATAGCAAGGGATTCAAGCAGCAGCCAAAATAGGATAAATTATAGATTACACTTGCTTCTTTTTCTTTAGAACGAGCACTTACTAGAAACAATCAGAAACAATCATCTTGTCATCTAGGTTATATTATCTCCTGGTGCAATGCATAACATTTGCAACATTATATGTGGCTGGTATGCAGCATGTAGCTGGCGCTGTTTTCACTGCAGCATCACATCTTCAGGGAGGCAGAGCAGAGTGGAGCAGTGGAATATGAGCTCTTATTTGCTTTGGATACTGAATCATCTGACCCACTTCCCTAATATTCCCCAGATACCCCCCCCCCCTCCTCATCCACATCTCCCCTTCTCTCCCCCATCCCGTCTTTAGCTGCATCAGACTTAAGTCTCTTATCTGGCTGCTGTGAGAGAAGAGGACTTAGCTGTGGGTGTTCTGCAGTGCAAACTTAATCGTTGTGCAGGTTTGATCAAGTACCATCTCCTGCTTAGTGCGCCTTAATAAACTCCAATGTGCTCTCATTAACTAGGCCGTCTTCACAGATGTGCAGGTGTCCTTGTTTACCGGTGAATTACTTCTGCAGAGTCGCTGCTGCTTTTAGAGGAAAACTGTTCAAAATTGGCTTGAGTGTAGTACACACAACTCCCCTGACATCTCCAACTCTTTGAGAACACCTGCCATTAAGCCAACCATGTGGAGCACAGGCCAGTGAGTGGCAGCGCCATTAGAAACATTAAAGCTTGTGTAATTCACAGACAGAGCAGAGCTGTGCTGGACCCGTTGCCCTCGTAGGAACGGCTAATTAAATGTCCTGCCAGTCACAGTAACAGCAGCCTGGATTGTCACCACTGTCACACTACAATCCATCTTTAACTGAGTGTATTTGCAAATATGGTAGAAAATGCTGGAGTGTGCGCTTGCATGCACGTTTATTCCGGTGTGTAGTTTTATGTGTGCCTGCTTGCATGTGTGTTTATGCATATATATTCATGCAGCAGTGCAGAACAAGTGAGGACGCTGGCTCTGTGCAGGTCACACAAGGACAACACATTCCTGCTGCTTCTCTCAAACTACAGCGACGGAGACGCTGCTGTTCACTGATCCTTCCCTCTAGCAACACACACACACACACACACACTCCTAACTCAGTGTTTTATAAACGACCACCCATCCAGGACATAATCCTAGCCTTAAATTGAAGTCACACCTCTCCACCTCATCCATGGTTTTCCCAGGTTGAGTGACAAGAATAAAACAAAGCGTGCCATTTTTGGATATTCATCTAAGCCTTTGCAACTCCATGAATGTATTAAATTTCTGCCTGGTTTGCTCCACTGGGAATCAAACTCCCAACCTCAGCAGCATTATCTATTCATCTACAAGCAGAAAGAGAGAAGACAGACATGAAAGCAGATAGCAAGACAGACAAGAGAGGTTAGATGAAAGGGGACAGACGCACCTCTTTTAGACTGATCTTGCAGTTAAAAATGATATTGGAACCGTCTCTCTTGAAGTGGACGTGTCCTTTGTCTTTAAGCACAAAGGCTATGTCGGCAGGAATGTTCTCCGGGGTCTCGTCCCCCTCCTTTGGGAAGGTGATCTTGGTCCCCTCCTTCCAGCCCTTCTTTATGATAATGTTGAGGATCTTGTCCTCTGTCCTCATGCTGCGCCCGTCCGGGTTCAGCCTGCGGCGGGTGATCTTCATGCGCTTGGTGCAGCCGTGAAAGATCTCTTCCAGCGAGACCTTCAGCTCGTGGACCACTGGAGGGTCCTGGTGCTTTCGCCCCGTCCCCAGACGCTCTGATGGCACCCCCCTCCTCCTGCGGCCCTCCCCCGGGAAGCCGTTGTTCATACCTGTCGGAAAGCCAAACTGTCTCCCGATATGAGCAAAGGGGTCATCCTCGTCCATGTCCATGTCCTGATCTGCATCGTGGTCGTTGTGGAAGGAGAAGCCGTTGGAGCGGCTGTGGCTGCGGTTGGAGCCAAAAAACATGTCAAAGGGGTTGGAGCCTCCAAAGAAGGAGGCGAAAGTGGCATGGGGGTCTCCATGGAAGGTGTAGTGGTACGTCGAGCTGCCAGGGGCACCCGAAGAGCTGCTGCCTCCTGTTCTCAAACCTGAACGAGACAGGAGAGAAAAAAACGTGAGACCTCACATGCAAACGCCCACCATACTGAAAAACACACATCAATATGATACCAGACACAGGACAATGTTCCGAAAAGACGGCGTGTGGGTAACAGCACAGAGAAGAGCGGAGCCCACGTGGGCGGGAAAAATCCCACAGCATCACTGATCTTCCAACAGTGCTGGTGGTGGAAGGACTCATGAAATACCAGGTCACTCAGTCCAACACGCTCACACAAATACACACAGTAACGCACACACCTTTTCAACAGAGACACATGCACAAAACACCCACAAATGCAAACTACAGCAGCCGCAGCTATTCATATCTCCACCACGTAATGATCTTAAGCCATTTGTCTGTCAGCTAACACACACACACACTTACACACACTCACACACTACACTAGCAGCTGAGGTAGACTATAAGGTATTAGAGCTAGTAGGTGCTGTTGACACTAAAGATAACAATAGACAATCACATTTCTGCATGTACACACACAAGAAAACATGGAAGAGACACAGTATTATTACTTCAGTGACTGAAGCCCACCAAAGCCCTCCACTGTCATATTAGATGCTGGTCCTGAGCTATTTTAATAACAACTTAATACATCATAACGCCTGTTAAACAAGGCCTGCACTCTCTGACCGCTTTCGCCAAATCATCCTGCACAGACAGACAGGATCAAACCCAGACATGACCCCCTCCTCACCTTCCTCTCCTAGCTGATCGTACACCACCCTCTTCTTGGGATCGCTGAGGACCTCATAGGCCTCTGCGATCTCTTTGAACTTCTCCTCAGCATTGGCATCCTTGTTCTTGTCAGGGTGGAAGCGCAGCGCCATGCGCCGGTACGCCTTCTTGATCTCTTCCTCGTTGGAGCCCTTGGGGATGCCCAAGGTCTTGTAGTAGTCCTTCCCCATAGCTGCACACACGCATACACTCTCCGGATTGGGACCCCCCCCTCTTCTCCTCAGGTTGTGATCAGTCACTGGTGAGATACAAAGCCACTGTCAGAATAAAACTCCTCTCAGGTGGATGCTGGTCAGACCAGCAGACTACATATGACCTGGAAGGGATGCAGGGTGCTTGCAATACCAGGGGCAGAGGGAGTATTCAAATCTGTTACTTAGGTAAAAGTACTAATACCACACTGTAAAAATACTTTGTTACAAGTCAAAGTCCTAAACTAAAAATGCTACTTAAGTAAAAGTAAGTTTATTCAGAAAAAAAGTACTTAAAGTGTTCTAGGTATAAGTACCCAATGCAGAACAATCTAAACACTCAAAATTATATAAAAACAATAGAAAAAACACCCCTAAGTGAAATATTATAAAAAAGCAAATAAATAATATATATATGTATGTATTAAAAAAATATTTTTTAAAAAAGAAAGAAAAAACAATACAGCTAGAAAAAAAAGAAAAAAAGTCTTAAATGTTTATCATAATAGTTTGCAATTAATTTCAGGTCAATCAACTGATTGATTGATTAATCAACTAATCATTACAGCTGTACTCCTATAAACTGTTAGGTAATTTAATTTACAATAAAACATATTTTATAAACTTTTCTTGAGTTTTTTTTGGTTTGTTTTTTGTTCTTATTTTTATCTGTAAAGCTGTCAGACAAATATAATGAAGTAAAAAGTACAGTGAGTAAATGTACTCAGTTACAGTCCACCACTGCTCAATACCATCTCTGGTTAGGTGTTAATGGGCAGACAGAGGGCTGGGTTTTACTAACAGTTGCTATGGGGATGTGGTTGCTGTGCTGATGTGCAGTCAGGTAGAGAGTAGAGGAATCCCCTTCATCAGGGGGCTTCTCCCTATCGCAGGGAGACCGCAGGTATAGACAACACCGGGGGCCATTTATTTAAAGTGTGATTTTGTGCGATATGAATACAATTGGCTTGACTATTGGCTGATGATTTGCTGTGTTAAAACCAGCTGGTGACACACACACTCTGTCAGACAGCAGAAATCCTTTTACTGAGACACTGCGGTGCCTGTGAACAGCACACAGTGATCGACCAAGGGAGAATAGCCGAAAAGTCGACGAAAATGCACCGTTACATGTAATGTTATAACACTATTGTAATTTGCTTTTAATAATCTACTTTAGACAAATAGCTAGAGTTCGCAATTGCATCACAGAGCCCCATATCGACAATTTAAATCAGCTAGTTTCCAATTTTTGGATTACACCGACCGATGAACCAGTGATATTTTCCATATTAGCCCATAGAATAAAAATAATATAATAGTGACGGTAAAACAGGTTTAAAAACACACTGCGAGATCGGGGAAACGCGGATTAAAAGGGGCGATAGTAAACGAGAAACGACATGAAAATGAAATCGATAAATTCCTACCAGATCGCTCGTCAGAATATGGAGAATATCAGTTCAGCATGGCCCGGCTCCTCTCTCCCTTTCTCTCTTCAGCCCTTGTTATCTGCCTGCCGCCCGGCTCTGCTGCTGGCTCCTTATGAACTGACGTCAGGACGCCGGGCCGCGAGGATCACAGTCTCTGAAATAACCGGTGACCAAACACTCAGTCGCATCTGACGTTTCCCTGGAAAACCTCGGACCACTGCCCATCCATCCAGCCTGCCATATACACTACATAACCCCCCAGCTGGAAGAAGGGCTGAAATCAATGACTACTAACGGAGCAAACAAAGGTGGAAAAAAAGTTCATTTTGTGGCAAAGAGATCCATTATTTAAAATCATGCTTAATTACCTTATTAACCATTTTAACTATAACAAATTCAAAAACACATTGAGAGAACGCAATGAGCAACTTAAAAAGACATGGCCAAAAAATTACAATAAAGTAAAGAATTAAATTACCCGAAAATAGGCACGTAAAGAAAAGAACCAAAAAAAAAAAAAAAAGCTCCAAAGAGTGCTGAGAATTTAATAAAGATAGCTTAAGTGTTAACTGTTATATATATATATATATATATATATATATATTATATATTATATGAAGAAATCAAACCAACTTGCGTAGGTTTCAAAGAGGCACAGCTTGTGAAAGGTGTCTGAACGCAGCACAAGAAAACGGATGTTGATCCAGGTTTCAAAGGGTTAAATGAGGCTGAGATACCAGATTTCAGACAACTCTTTATCCTGATCATGGTTAGTACATTTCTCTACTCCCCATCTATGACTATTATCTTCCACAGTTTTCGACTGTGCCATGCAATAACAGTGAACCAGTTTAAGCAACTTTTGCGTAAAAACGCATGAAGATGTTTTCCTTACCGAGCCCGCAGCCTCGTGTCCGCTCCTGGTCCTGTCTGTGTTTAAAAATCCGTTTGCAGTCTGGAGAGCAAACCCAGCCCTCTCAGCTAACCAGCAGCAGCCAGCAGGGCTCTTTGTTCAAGGTCTGCTCACAAACACGCTCAGCGCTCACAGCGAGCTACATATAGGGTTAAGTTTGATTTAAGGATATAATATAGAAACACAGCATTGCTTTAATTATTTCACTTTTTTTGCAAGATCTAGCGGTGTGAGCAGTGCAGGCATGTCAGAGGCTGTGGCGGATCACCGTGCAGGGAAACAGAGTCATATTTGGGGAGAGAGAGAGGGAGTCCTGATAGCTGACAGAAAAACAATCACCTGATAATACGTGTGCGTGATCGTGGAGTCGTGCCTGGGTTCAGTTGGTATAAACACTGAGTCATGTGATGACTCCATATACACACACGCATTTTTATCTTCTATGTTAAGATTTATTCAGACACATCCTACTTTCCCCCAACTTTAACCCTTTCCTTAACTTTAAATTTACACAGTGCCCCCAAATAACCCCCCTGTCCTCAGATAATGTCTTGACCTTAAAGGGAGAGCTCACTCCAAAATTAAAAATGCATAGTCTTCCACTCGTGCTATTTATAAGTCTGGATTGTTTTGGTGTGAGGTACCCAGTGTTGGAGATATCAACCATAGAGATGTCTGCCTTTTCTCTAACATTGTGACATTACATAGCACTCGGCTTGTGGTGTTTAAAGTGGCACAAAAAAGGAGGAATATTACGCATTTTGGGTTTGGGCATGAACCACACACTGTCTATAAAGATGGACAACAAAGTGAAGGCAAAACATCTAAATTGCGGACATGAATTGGCTTCATTTTTGTGCAGTAGGAAGAGGTGGAGATGTGTTGTCTATCGTTATATACAGTTTATGCCATAGACTGTATTCAAGCATTAAAGCGTTAATGCTACAATTTACCCCACTGTCCCTTTAATGCTAGACCTCATCCCAATTAAAACTCCAGAGACCCTAAAGTCACACCCAGGGATGCTGTTACTTATTCTGGCACTGAAAATCTATATTGAAACATACCACTTCCCTAACTTTAAACCTTGAAATTAACCTCATCATTACATTTTTTCCAGCAAAAGACTCAGAAAGACCACGCAGAGATACAAATGAACTACAAAGAGACACAACTAACTACGAAAAAAGGCAAAAAAGACACAAAATGACCTCAAAGAGACACAGAATGACTACAAACAGACATAAAACCACCACAAAATATGTGTCCAGCAACTATTTAGAGGGTGGCAGGGTCTTTTGCATATCTGTGCCTGGGGGTGCATTATCTCATACCTTTAGTAGTGCTTATTCCCAAACAATATCCAACAAAAATAGTAGAAACATGTTGTAAGGCTGGAACTACTGGACCCCTGAAGTCCCGAGACCCTGGAGCAGTTTCCCAATTTGACTGATTGGTAATCCAGCCTTGCTCTGCGCTTACCTTGACTCTATTTGACTTTCAAAAAGCTCTTCATCACTCCCTGAATCCACACAAACCAACATTAAATTGTTCAAAATGTTTCTATTTGTCCTTGATTGTGAGATTCGGTTCTTACAACAAACACAGTGCACCCTGAAGGCCAATATTGCTCCTTGACTTCACCACTGTTGTCAGTTCAGAGCAGATCAACAAGCAGCCTACCCAACTTTCTAAAAATCACACATATTACACCACCGGCGGAGGTCTGACTCATTACTGATGACTTTTACTGTTAAGAAGGTACTCTCAGCGGGGCGAGGCGCTTTGCTCTGCTGGGTCAATGTGAAACAGAAAGAGAGGGAGAGAGAGAGAGGGAGAGAAATAAAGACTCATTTAAGGTTGAGTCATCGCTCCCCATCGGACTGGCGAGGAGGTGCGAGAAAAGTGGGTGTCTCAATTTGAAGGAGCCTGTCTGACACACACACATGCATGTACTCGCACACACTAAACATTTAAAACAAGGCAAGCACAGTGGAGAGAGAGATTCCTGTGTGTCCAGCTGAGTGCGTGTTTTGGCAGCAGGGAGTGACTTCAGGCCAGTGCAGCTGTCCCTGAAGAGCAACTGGTCAGCAGTGGAGTGTTATTCATGCTCGGCCCTCTGTTCAGCCTGTGATGGACAGCGGGGCATATTAAAATTAACTGATGGAAACCTGCACCTGCCTGTGCCAAGTGTACACACAGGTTACAAAACAAACTTACTCATTACTGTCAGCAGGGCTTGCATAACATGTGAGACTTCAGAGAATAAAATCACATTTCTTCAGTGTTTGTTTTATGTCTGCAGCTGCCAATAATGACAGAGAGGAGCCGATCCACCACGTGCTGCTCTGATTGCTGAGCGTGCACTCATAGAGTCTAGGAACAACTATCCCTGACCTGATGCTGGGTTTCCATGGTGACACGGGAATCTGCTAGACAGAGATGTGTCTGCCAGTAATACGCCGTCTCAGCAGTGGGTCCTCTGAGCACGTGTTTAGGTACACATGTGAATGAGAGCTTGAGAGCAAGCTGTCACATAAATATAGACTGCTCCCGTCTACTAGCGCCACCTGAGCTGAGAGACAGAAGGTCGTTTAGATGGCGTGAGGAGACAGATGAGGGGTTCGCATAATACACCAGAGGCCGTTTTGGAGCTTGAAAAGGAGGCAGCGATGAGCGACTGTAAGCATCTCCCACCTCCTCTCTCTCGCAGCCTCAGAACATCCCGTCCTTTCCACCTCCTCTCTCACTTCTACCCTTCCTGTAACCATAGAGACCACCGTTGCCTGAAGAGAGGTTTTCTCCCAGACAGACGCGGTGGTGTTAAATGAGGATACTGGATGTATGTGTGCTCACACAAAAACACACAGCTCGATTTACAGACCCCCCTCCTGAACAATCTCCTTCAGCTGGGGACATGTAGCTCCGCACAGAAAGAACAACAGGACGCGGATGACAATTAAATTACTGAGACACGGTACGCGCTTGTCATAACAGGCTTCTTAGACAAGGAAGCTTTAATTTCAGTTTGACCATCTGCAGCGTTATGCATAAAGAATGCAGATTCCAGTTTTGTTGCAGAGGCTGCACAAGTATTGCTGTCTGGGTCTTTGTGTCTCTCTCACTTGTTCTTCACAGCTTGATTCATAATAAAGCAGTTATTTGACCCTCTCCATGACATGTCCAGGGAGTACACGTCAGTCGTCCTGCTCTCGGAGGCTCCACGCACTACATATGGTCCCCAGTCACAGAGCTGGATTAGTAAATACCAGTTGTGAGACATTCAACTCCCTTTATTGAACATAGTCTTGTCTCTTCTGTGCAGCCCGGCTCTGTAGCTCCTCCGTCCTCCAGCAGCAGCCCCACAGACCCATTCCTGATCACTGACTCATAAAAAAGAAATGCTTTTGACATTAACAGTCGCCACAAAACACAGGCAATAAGGCGAGCTCCGGGCTGCAGAAGTGCAGCACGATTATTATTGAGATGGCACAGAGCAACACAAGTGGTGAGTGTAATTAAAATGGGAAAACTGCCTTGGATGTACAGTACAGTGTGGAGGTCTTATAAATCTGGATCACAATGTGCCTTTGTCCTCACATGAACCAGCACATTTTTGCACATAGATCCAGTTATATACTCCAACATGACATCCCTGCTCTCTTACTAATACCAACAGCAGTTTGAGAGCGCACTACTTGGTGTGGGGCATTGTAAGTGGTACTTTGTGTGTACTTTCTAGTGCATGTGCATATTCAGCCTGTAGTTTTTGTACCCAACAGAGACAGATGAAGCAGCTGGAGTTCATGGTTAAGATGGTTTTAAGTTGCTGAGCAAATAAAAACAACATCTCTTTGGCAGAAACAAGGAAAGCACTTTTGGCCGGACATGAAAATAATACTGGCAAATGTTCTGTTGCTTGACCTGATCACTTCATACAGGCAGCCACTGTGCAGCACCTAGTTTTGATTTCAGATTGTAGCTAGATGCTAGCATTAACAGCTGACTTTAGGGAGTTGTAGCAGGCATCCAACTCTGCCATCCAGCTTTTCCTGGCATGTTCCCCACCCCATTTTTAAGAAGTTGCTACTAAACTTATGGGCCTATTAGATCTGTCTGTCAACTTCCTCCAAATAATCTGTGGACCCTTCAACTTTTTCTGTTAGATTCCACATGTAGGTGCCGAAACTCACACCTAAAGCCCAGCTTTGATTCATGAACAATAAATATGTGCAACTTCCTCTCAAATCAAGAACAGAACATATTGTGGTGAAAACCAACAGGCAAGTTATATAAAAAGCAACAAGGCATAAACATGAGAGAAGGAGGCAAAGTGCGAGTTGAAGATTAGGGGTTTGCGCATGACATTTCTTCACTGGTTTTAGTACTCTCTACTGAACATTACCAGTCAAAAAGTATTTGTTAACTAATGCACAGCGAGCTCTGATGAACAGTCAGCCCTCTCTGATAAGATATGTAACTCTTGCTGATAAAACGGAAACAGCAATTTAGTACCACAGTCATTACTTGAAAACTTTGTGCTCCAGAAAGATTTTCTCCGTGCAGAACAGAGATTTACTGTCAGTCTATTCACGTCCTCTCCGATCTCCAGCAGGTCAGGTCAGGTCATGGCTAACGGATGACGTGTAGGTATCTGAGGTCAGGATAGAGGAGGTTAGATAGCAGGGCCAGCAGCCGGGGTCCATCTCTGAGACAGTGTCCTGGGTAACGGATGAACTGGACAGCTTTATTCACCGAGTCCTCTAACTCGGCATACTGCTTATTGCTGGGCATGGCCTCCAACACCCCCAACATCTGCACCCATGAAAAAGGAAGAGAACCACAAGTTTTTTTAGATAATTGTGGACTAGAAAATGAAAGCACTGTACTTGCAGTTTTGTTGCGTACTTGCTGTGCTTTTGCAGAAATCTGCAAGTCACTGGTGGGCTGGAGTCGAAGCTCGGTCTCTGATGGCACCTGTATCGACAGGAATGCTGCCAGACTGCGTACCACCACCCTGAACCTAGATGTACAGCAGACAGGCATTAACAGATGGTTTATCAGCATTGATGAATTCATATTTTCCTCTGTCTGTTTCCTTTGCATGTTTTCATTAGTTAATAAAGTGCATGTGAGCTTACCTATTAGAAACGGGAGACCTCTTCCCCAAGCCGATGGCTCCTAACAGCCCAGAGTTCAGTCTTTCTTCTCCCAGCTGAAACAGCCTGGTTTGCAACCTCAACAGACCCATGATGACTCCTGACACCTCAGTCTGACCTGCCTGCAGCTTCAGCTGCTCTGCTGACAGACTCAGTGTTTTGTGCCACCAAAGAAACAGCTTGGCTTCATCACCTGGACCACTGGACACGCAAAAGCACACATGTTGTCGTGCTAAATTGACTTTTAAAAGACATTTACAAGCAACCAAATGAGAGAATGAGGGGTCAAACCTTGGGAAGACCTGATTGGTCCATGTGTTAATTAAAGCCAGAGTCCTCCTCTCCTCGGCTGCTGTGCGTTCAGAGTTGAGGCGCTGCAGGATGAAGGCATAGAGCGTCAGGAAGCTGCCTCCTGATTGGCTCTCAGACAGGAAGTCATCCACTGTGAGCTCAGGCACCTGCAGTGCTGCCAGCACAGGACCCCAACCTACAGACTCCTCCTCAGCTGAAACACACCACAGAGAAACAAACATGAATGCTTGATATCACAGTAATCTACTGATACTAAAAGAAGAAATTTAAAGGACTAAACAAACTTTTTGGGACTCCTACGAGGAGAGGACTCCAGTAAATTAATCAAACAAAAGCTCGGGATTTAAAGGAGCTGTATGCAACATTCAGAGCGTTTCTATGAGTCTGAGCCAGGACTGCCTGCACTTGGCTCTCAACATGGAGGTGGCTGAGCTCGTGCTGGAGGTGCTAATGGTGCCAACAGTGTGAACAGTGCTAACTGAGGCAATTAGCTAACCAGTGATATACACACACACAGGGACTCGCTTGCACTAACATGCTCGTGCCTCAAAAAACCCCTGAAAAACTCAAATGACAACAAATGCTAGCCCCTTTAACTATGCCTTTTCAAGGTGGGCACTGTTATTCCTCTGCAACAGTAGTAACAGTGCAGACTCATTGTCTGAGTTAAGGGGACAGCCAGCAGGATGGGATGGGTGTATGTTTTGACGATGTGTGCGTGTGACTCACTGACCAGAGATTTAAAGAGCAGCTAGAAGCAGTTAACAGCTAACTCAAAAAAGAAGAACAGTAATTGATAATGTCGGCAAACTGGGAAAACAAGGAGGCCCGGGAGCTCCTTACCCTCAGAGCAGAGGACGAGATCAGCTGCTATATAACAGAGCTGGTAAATCATTGTTGTTGCCATGTTACGCCATTGGTGTTGTTTAGAAAGTGCTGCCAACATATATGTTATATGTCCTACTAAAGGCTGACGGTGCTGTGTTTAATGTCAGGCCCATCACACATCTTTTGCTTCCTGGACGCCGGTATGCTGTCTAAAATCATTCACTGCATGCACTGCATGATGCTGCGTAGGCAGCATAATGAAAGGACACCATGCATTGCACTATGTCTGTGTGAATATAGTAAAAGAGGCAGCGTGACTTCACTCTCTGCTCAGGACACCATGATTCCACCATATCTTCACAGAGCAAACACTGGTTTTCTGTTATATTAATGCTCTGAAAGTGGCATACAGCTCCTTCAAATGTCTATCTTATGTAAGTTTATGTACAGCACATTAAGATATTAATGGCTACATGTGTGCAAAACAGAGATATAAACCAAAGATGAACTCTCAAGCTCCTTCTTCTTGCTGTAACAGTGAGCAGTAAACTGTATAAGGTTTCCCAATAAAAGTAGCTACAGTCTTCAGTTAGATAAAACACAAACTGTAGCTTTGTGTACCATGGTTGAAGTGCGCTGTAATGCACGCCTCCATGATCCGCGTCATGTGCCGCACTGATGCAAGACAGCGGGAGCAAGCCGTGAGAAGAGGCAGAATAGGGAAGCCCCTCCCCTTCCTGTCCAACCAGGTAATGACATGGGCAGCAAGCGCCTCGCCTGTTGAGACACCAACTCCATTCAGCAGTGCCAGAGCATCGCTGAACAGACTGCAGAACGCCATGTGCCTCTGCTCCAAACCTGTCTCTGTAGAGGAGAAAAGGAGGAGGTTGTAAGGTCATGGTAATGAAACAATATATTACAGACGGTTATTAATGTTGTTGAGGAGGACTGTAAGGACGACTCACCAGGTGGGTTGAATGTGACGACGCTCTCCAGGAGTGACTCCAGCTGAGCCTCCAGGCTGCTGAGGCTGATGCTGCCTCCTTGTTCCAGAGTCACCAAAGACTGCACACACCAGCACACATACGCTCCAGCCTTCAGCGTCTCCTCCTGACAGCCGCAAAATAACACAGAATATAGCTTTTTAGTTCGTTGGATTAATGCTATACAGATATAGACACCTATAAACCATTTATTTATGAATACTGGTTTATATGCAATTTATCTTATTCAAAAAAAGATTTTTCAAAGTAAAA
The DNA here is from genome assembly GCF_026936395.1 of Plectropomus leopardus. Classification (NCBI taxonomy): domain Eukaryota; kingdom Metazoa; phylum Chordata; class Actinopteri; order Perciformes; family Serranidae; genus Plectropomus; species Plectropomus leopardus. Next base: position 21,555,520 of record NC_142179.1, read on the forward strand.
AGAAAAAAAAAGGTGAAATCTGACCCTTGAGGTAAAATATGACACCTTTACCAAAAGTTAATACATTAATTCACTTCTGATATTTCTAGTAAGTTTCTTTTTTTTAAATGTTTGTACAAATAAATCTTGTTTCTACATGTTTTCATGCAGATTTTTGCTATAATAAGCAGTACAAATGTTTGGCAGCACCCTGTGTTGAAGAAATGGAGTTGATAAAATTAAAGCAAGAGTGCATTTCTGGATCTTAGAGCTGTTCTGTGTACAGTAAAGCCTGGAAGTATATTTTGCCAAAATCCAACAACTTTGGAGCATTATCAAATAGTGTATAAAATTGCCTTCTGCCGCTCTACGTCAGCAACTGTAAGGATTAAAGTGATACATTTATGTAATTTGGGTGAGTGATACAGAGCTGGCAAAGAAAACTGAATTGTTTAAGTCTAAATTTAATTCGGATGTATCAAGCCTCCCACTTTTCCACAACGTGTATCTGCCTGGGGCAGAGTGGATGCAGATATAAGAGGCACAATTCTTACTATATATTCTCTGACATTAGTGCTCCTCTGTATAATACAGTTGTTCAACAACAGTCATACTGTATCAAGCATCACCATTCAACCAGGAAACTGACTCATGTAATTTCAGCTGTAAATTTTTAATAATTTAGTAATGAAGTTATTAATGATTGCAGTGCCAGAATTATTTTTAAAAAAATGATGTACTGCATACATAAATCATCAGTAAGTATGTTGTACTGTAAAGCTTGACTGGGCTGAAATCTACCACAAACAGAGCTTAAATTTGGGATATTATTTTAACTTTAGTACTGTTGTAATGACTCAATCTAGAATTTAAAGGAGCAGTTTGTTCCCAAATCATACTTTTCCCTTCTCCCTTGTGTTGCTGAGTGTTGGCGATATCAGCCACAGAGACTTTTGCCTTCTCTTTAGTATAATGGAAGTAGATGGCACTCTGCTTGTGGAGCTCAAAGTGCCAAAAAAAGAGAGAAAAACTCAACAGCAATGTGTTTTTCCAGACATCATAATCAGGTTACTCAAGATAATCCACAGATCTTGTTGTAAGTAGTTTCATTTAGGAACTATTTTCAGATTCATTTATTTCTGATGCTCTGAGCACCACAAGCTGAGTGCCATCTCGTTCAATTTTTTTTGAGAGACAGCAGGCATCTCTACAGCTGATATCTCCAGCACTCAGCCGCTCACACCAAAACAATCTTGATTGATAAATAGCACTACAGGTTATCAAAAAGATTTATGAAGCTTTTAGAAATGTGGGATTTGACTGTAAAACAAACGGGTTTGTTTAGTCTCACCCTGTGTGGGGCTTCATTAGGGCGGGGGTGGAGCCCAGCAGCGCTACGCAGTGACTTCAGCAGCAGCTGAAGAGCAGAATCACCACTGAGCAGCAGGGAGGGAGGGTAGTGGGTGCTGACGTATCCCAGAATGCCTTGGTATGAGGACAGGTCCAGTTGATGCCAGGGCAGAGAGGTGGATTGCACCAGTAGACTGAGCAGAGGGGAGTCCTGGAGTTGGAGGATGAAAAATATGAATTTGTGAAGAAGGTACAAGAGGTTGGACCCTGATGAGAAACCAAAATAATCTGGACTCACCTGTTGACTCAGGATTTGCTCCTCTTTTGCCAGAAAAACTAGCATGTAGAGTAGATAGACTAACATTGTATGTGACTCCTTCTGAGTGCTTGTGTCAGGTAGAGTTGGATATGTTGTCATGGTGGGGGGCGTTTGTAGGTGGTCACTTAGGACACTGACCCAGTTGACTTCACATAACACTTCTCCTAGAAAGAGGAAGCAGCTCTTGGGACTTCCTCTCTCCACCTGCACGCACAGGAAGGTGATAAAATACACAAAAATCCTCTCCGACAAAACAGAACTGCAAACGAAATAAATCTCTTGGGTCTCACCTGATTAGACAAAATATTTATTACTTCTATTTGTTTGACGCATACTTAATGTTCTCTGCACATTCATGGCTAAACTGATAATCCAATTCTCTTGAGAGTAATGAGTTGAAATGTATCTAATTTGATTAGGGAGACTTTTTTAAGCTGTGCAGTTTCTTTATAGCAGCCTCTTCAGAACCATGTGGGTTTTGAGAGAGTGTGTTTCCAGGAACAGAGAAGCTAATAATAGGAACTAGGGGCCAAGGACCGAGGTCTAAAATTAGCTAGCTCCCCTGTGTCATGCATGTCTAGACCAGTCAGCAGTGTCGGGGGTTAGAGGTCAGGAGTTAGAGGGTAGGGTGTCTCACATTGAAGAGCTGCTCCATTAGCTGGGTGTCGGGGTGCAGGTGTCTCCAGGGCAGGCTGCGCAGGTGTGTGTGGTACAGGTACAGAAGGTACTCAGGTGTACGGGGAGAGGTGCAGCTCTCACAGTACTGCATCATACACAGCCACAGTGCGCCTCTCTGGTTGGGGAGCAGGCGATCTGCAACACACGCACACACACACACAAACACAAAGTAAGTTTAACAGTACACACTCATGCATGTGTACACACAGGACTGCTGGGAACCCACCTCTGAACTTGTGATGCAGAGTGTCGGTGAGTTGAGCGTACAGACTGACCAGAAATCCTGCGGCACTGGCGTCTGTCTCCAGCCAGGGGTAACACTTGAGGTTACTGAGACAGAGAGACACACATATTGACATCCTCTTTGTTTTTCATTTTCCTTACCCTGAAGAGAATTAAACTGCTGTCTGTGTATCGACCAGGAGAGTCACAACACAAACCTCAGGCTGCATGAGAGACTTTAGAGTGACATGGCTGACTTATAACTAAACATCTAATATGGCATTTTCTCTATGAGCAGTGTCATGTTTGTAGTTTATTATCTGTAATGTTTGGTGAGCTTCAGAGATTTAAAAAAAATCCCACTGTTGTTTTACTTAGGTAATTAGTTCTCAGATTTTTTTGGGACAGCACTCCTCTATCCATTTACATCCCTTACTGTCCCCATCGGTTAAAATGTAGGCTGTCTTCCCTAAATTTAAATGCTAATTACTATTCTTCATCATTAAAAAAACAAAGCATGACATTGAATACCAAATAACAGATCTGATTAACCTGGACAGATAAAATATCAGTTTCTCAGGGAGCAAAAAAGCAACGTGAATAGAAATTATGTTGTGTGTTTTGATTGTTAGAAATTGTTTAATTGTTAGAAATTTGACATTCATTATTGATCACAAACAGCAGCCACTCAGAAAGCAGTTATTTGGCAACAGAGCCAAATGAGAAGCATTTATAACAATTGTTCTGTGGAAAAGAAGAGCAGCCTAAAAAGAAAAAAATCAGAGGTTACTGAAAGAAAAGTAGAAGGATATAAGGTTTTTAATATCATAGGCCTATTTACTTTCAAAGGAAAGAAGCTAAGTTGCATTGAAAGTTCGTGTGAGCCTGAGCATGTTTAGTGGTTCGCTGCCAATTTCTTCACTGCCAAGTAGTTAGTTTCAGCTGTAGAAGCCTACTTGTAGGCAAAGGCGTACCTTTCATGTCACACGAAAGGGGGACACATAGGCTGTAAAGTGTGGGAGTGGAAGTCCTCCCTCAGGAGATTGTGAGCATCAAACACTTCATTTCCTGCATTCTGGTGAATTTCACCAATTCATGGTGTAAATGTCACCATAAGACTACTACAACACTCTAATCATCTGCTATCTTCTTGCAAAAATGAGCAAAGATTACATCTGCAAAAAATTGTGGAATTTTGAATAATTGTTATCTGCTGCCCTCTCTAGAGTCAGCTCTGTCTGTGCTCACATCTGTGCCACATCTGCCTCACTGACAACAGTTCGCCGATGATCTAAAACCAACATCTGCCTGAGAGCTGAGGGTGTGCTGTACTCACCCGCCATCATCAGTGTCCACAGGAAAGATCCAAGGCTTAAATAACTTCACAATCTTACTGTGTAGGTCCTGCAGAGCTGCAACAGTGCAAGATACAATTCACTTCAATACTGACAGATAACAACAACACATATGCACAAATCAGCTGAATTCAATTAAAAATAAAACATAATTATCTTATAATTTGTCACTCTACACAATTTTTCAAGCAATTGGCAGTTGAAATACATCTTTTCGCAAATCCTCCCTACACCTTTACTCAAGAATCAGCATTGGTGTCGCTATTATCATTACTGTCATTGTTATTATCATTAATAGTATTATTACAATTATTATTCTTTTTAACAAGCATAATGACAATGATGCCTTTTTATCGGATTCCTTTTATATTGTCCTACCTTCTCAGTTTATGTTTTTAACGTATTTTTAAATATATGTAGTATTTTCCCATTTACATGCTTTTATTTTGAGTCCACGCCTGTCGTATAAAATGTACTATATAAATAAACTGGACTTGACCCATAGCACACACATGCAACAAGGAGGTAGCGTAGAGTCAGCCATGAACTATGACCCTGGAAAAGTTTGGGGATTCGATGCTTTGTTTCTGGAGCCCGCGCTCCACCTTTGACTTTGGACTGAACTACTGCTGCCCTGAAGTATTACTGTCCTCGACATGTGCTGACATTTATTACCTTTCATTGTTTTGCTGCTGCCCACTGACTCTCTGGCACAGCTGCTGAGCTGCATGCTGATCAAACAGCCAATCAAATGGTCCCAGAAGGAAACAACATCACTGATGTAAGGAGTCCAGGCTGAGTAGAGGCCGAAACTGCGGAGGTCTGGCTTACTGAGACGACTCCGTAGGAAGTACTCACTCAACCACTCAACTGTCTCATCAACCTGTTGGAAACCAGAGAAATCACACAGTGTGTTTGGAGTCATTTTATATGTTGAACATTTGACATGTTGGCTAATATCAGATCAAGAAGTTTGTGTCTACGAATGACAACACCAACTTTAGTTACCTGCTGAGGGGAGAGGCTGATGGGGGATCTGAAGGGAGAAGCCAGAGGTCCAGCAGCACGGCCAGAGACATCAGTGGTGCTGAGCATTTGTTCAGTTTTGCTCTTGGTATTGCGGGACGGAGGTAAGCAGCCCAGCACTCTCAGAGTCACCTTCCAGCACTCTGGACTCAGTAACTGGTTTGAGGAGCCTGGTGAGGTTAGAAAATGAGTTGTTTATTGAAGAAGTTTCAAACCAAACCCCTTAAACTTAATATTCTTGAAACAAAAACTCTCTTATCTTTGATGTTTGATTTTGTAGCTTTGCCTTCCTTTGCAATCATTTTATCTCACAGGGACAGAACATTCTGTCTTAATAAAACACCTTAATTACACACACACACACTTATGGGCACATTTTCTATCTAATATTTGATTCAGTAGCTTTATGGAATGATTCAGCTTACTTTAATTTTAATTAATTAATTAATTCTATCTTTTGTTGGTGGGAAGATGAGTAGGAGTTATTCTTTCAGAAGGATGAATGTGTTTTGATGAATCACTTGAATGAGCAACAACAGGACTATAATGGTCCTTGCTTTTAAGTGCATTTCCAGGCAAAGTGTAATATAACAAAAAATATGAAAAACCTGCTGTTCGTGCAAGTCTTTGATGGTGGGTTCTTAATCTGTACTAGTGTGTAGTCTAACGTGACCTAATCTTTCACTGTTTGAATTTCCTATGGGCATTTGTGCAAGATAGATTTTTTAAAAATGGTGTTTCATGATTTGAGGAAATTAAGATTCAAGCAGTGGCTTAATGAGTTAATAACTACTGTAATCAACAGATTCATTTGTGCAGCTTTTGTACACAGACTCACAGACACAGACTCACAGACGCAGACACCTACTGGTCATAAGCAGACGCAGGCAGTCACTGTAGTGATCAGGGAAATGGTGGCGTAAAAGCCAGGTCCAGTGTTTGGTAAAAAGGTGAAAAGGTGTTAGAAGTTCAGGCTCAGGGTCTCGGCCGCAGACGCAGAGAGCTCCGTGGACCAACTCCAGCAAACGGGTTCTCTCCGCAAACACAGGATGGGCTTCATTTAGCCACTGGGACAAATCAAACTACAGAGGGAGAGACGGAGGAGGGTGACTGGAACTGGACTGCTTCCGGTAGACATCATATTTCTCAAATGTGTTGTATTTGGGTGTAGGCTAACCTTTGTGAGCAGCATGAAAATGACATCAGCACTGTCGAGGTGTAAAGATGTCACCACGTCTTGGTAGAGAAAGACCAGTTCATTGGGTGCTGAATTGGGAGTGAAGAACGGGGAAATGAGCGGGCAGAGACGCCTCTGCTGCAGGATTGTCTTCAGGACACGACCACATTCCTCTGGATTGCCCTGGATAAAAACCTGGACACAAAACAGCGCGAGTTAATTCAAATGTGACCAGAAAGTGTGATGATAGTGTGAACCTGCCCCTTTAAATAATCAGTTGTTTACGGCTTTATCCGTAGAACTTTGGTTTTGTCAAAAGCCTCCACAGTGAACATAGAATCCAAAAACTGAGAAAATTCTTGATGAATTGAAGTCACAACAACAGCAAACTTAGATCAAAACATCCGTCTACAAACTCACACAACTTGCGCAGTATAATACAAGTCTCATTTATCCAGGCATATGCACCCAAATCTTGCTAAAACCTTACGATTTAAAACACTTTCTCATAAACAGTGTCTTGCACAGATAGGTAGCACACCCGGGCAACTCAATGGAGGGCAAGATCAGAGTTTAAATGCGTGTGCTTGCCCAAATGAACTGCCAGTGTTTTAGTGTTTTAAACATTGAGGATTTAGCAAAAGTGCATTTGTTTGACTGATAAATGAGACTTGATGCCTTGATTTAATTTTACTGTCGTTAAACGTGGACCCCCTATGACTTCAACTGATCAAGAATGTTTGCTGTTTTTTGTTTTCATTGTTCACCGTGGAGGCATCCAAGAAAAGCAGTATTAGTAGTAATACCAAAAGTAGTAAAAGAAGTATTCTTCAAAATTTCAATGTAACATAGGGTGAGTAGCTGATACACAAACAGTCATTTTTTGGGTGAAATATTCCCATAATCCCTGGGCAGCAGACTTTTCTGATTCAATCAGAGTGACAATCTTCCCCATGGTTATATACTATCCTAACTATAATCGGGCATTTCAATTTAAAGCTAAACAATGCTATAAATCTTGTACTACTAAGTGTGTGTGAGTATGTATGTACACGCACCTGTCCCAGTATCTCCACACACGAAGAGAAGTATTGGCGTGTTGGGGGATGTCGCAGTGTGTCTTCACACACAAAAGAGACTACCTGATAGAAGGCGGACACCCCAACATGCTGCACCGCCGGTGATTTCTGAGCCTTGTACATATTCACCAGCGCCCTGAGCAGATGAAAATGCATTAATCACAACAGATGCCAGTTTCTCCCAAATCTCGTATTCATTGTGATGAATTTCCTGTTTTGTTTTTCAGCAGAAACAAATGTTAATACTGACGTGATAAAGTTCTCAGTGTGGACAGCAGCCTGGGCCAGGCTCTGAGGTGGAGGAGCCATGGCATCAGCTTGAAGCTTCTTGACGTCCCTGCGCAGTGACGTTATCTGAGTCTGCACTGCCTCCTGTCTCTGGACACGCTCACACTGTTAGAGAGACCGCACACAAACACATTCATATATCACGACAAAGAAACAATAAAATGCACAAAAGCATGGCTAGTATGTGGTTTTAGTGGTCGCACTGTGACAGTGATGTTTGCAGCCCCCTGGCATGGCTGTCCGCTCTTCCCTTTACACTCCAAGGCCATGGTGACCTGCTCTGGTTGGTTCTTGTACAGCAGAGGAAGGCTCTCCAGCAGTTCCTGCTCCATCGCCACCTGCTGGGCTTCACGTGCCACTGCAATCCTGACACGAAGGTGAACAAGCATTTTGTAATCACTGGGTAGCTTTATGATTTTTGTTTGGATGTGTGCTGTTTGTTTGAGTCTGAATAAGTGAGCACAGTTCTTTTTATGCATGTGTGTTCGTACAGACATCACAAAATGAAAATCAAGGACTGATCGTTACTTTTTTAAGTGCTATTTTTTCAATTTCATGGACTTCACTCAAAGCAAAAAAAATCATTTTCAAACGTACATTTTTTATTAAACATAAATAAATGTCGCTCTTTTCTGTGAAGGGTTACTTATCACACTCTTTTAAGGCTGAACTGATTTTAATGCCGAGAAGCTGACACAGGGACAAGCAATGTCCTGCACACTGTAGTTTATTTTTTTTTTACTTTGCTCAACTCTTAAAACCAGCAAGTGTTGGCATGGCTAAACTTAACATAAATTAAATTAATGAGTTGGCTTTTCACCAGAATTTGTTTTCCTCTCTCTTCAGATGCAATAACTCCGCCGAAAACTGAGAGTGAAACTTAAGTTCCAGCTGGCATCGTTTCTTTGCTACTTTCATTTGAATTTCAAGGACCTTTTAAGCACATTGTAAAAAAACAGGGGGGCTATTTAAAAGAATTCCAGTACTTGATGTTTTCCCACTCAAAATTCAAGCTCTTCAAGCATCTTTGTACAAACCCTGAACTGATGATGTGGTAATGTGGTTTACCTGGCCTGGTCCTGCAGGATGCTGAGGTCCTGCCGAAGCAGTTCAGCAGCAGCTTTAGAGTCAGTGAGGCAGACAGTGGGGACTTCAGCTACTGGAGGCTTCTGCTGCTGCAGCCCTGGAGCTGGACGGGGAACTGGATGCTTCTGCAGGTTGGACAGGATACGCTCCCTCGCTGCACACATAGAGATTCACAAAGCATGACATTAAAACGAGAAACTACCAACAAAAAAGTGATTATCTGAGCTCATATCTGTTCAGTTTTACATTTACCACTGCTGAAGTTTTCATCATCTTCTGAATTTAGGCTATCAATTTCGGCTCTGTTCCATTTCTTTTCATTTGTTTCTTTCTTACTTTTTACTTCTTTTTCACATTTCAAGGACAGTAGGCGAAAAGCAAATGAGACACACAAACAAAAAAGGTCATTGGATGATCAGTGTTTCAAGGGGTATTTGCCTAATTAAAAATAAAATATTGCACAAAGTACACACAGTAATTATGAAAGATCTGTGTCACTGGCAAAACAAACACACTTTTCCCACAATTGTACTCACAGTAGAATTGAGTAGGTCATAAGTTTTAGAAGATGTAGGTGTTTAACAATGTGGGAAAAAAAGGCCAGCGATGTTTTGTGTTTCTGGAGCTATTTTTTGTAATGGACTTTTTACTTGCTGTCAGACAGATCTTTAGGAGGTAGATTTTATCTTTGTTTTACTGAATGCGATACTAAAACCCAGGGTTTTTAAGATTATTATGTCTGCTTCCTTCCAGAAAGTCTGAATAGAAAGACTAGAAAAAAAAATTATGATCGACTATGATTTCTGCACATTCCCTCCAGCAGCATTAAAGCTTTGTGCCAGTTTGTTTAGACTTCTGTTTGGGACTGATAAAAAAGCAAATCAAGTTTTGGCTCGGTACCATTGTTGATGCTGGTATAGTCAGTGAAGCCGGGGTTTTGGGTCTGTAAGAAGATTGGCTCACTCTGCACTTTTTCCCACAGAGACAGAACCTCCCTCTCATCGTACTGCAGACGCTCCTGATCCACGTACTCCAGCCACAGCTCCTACAACAAAACAGACAACACACATTCAAACGTAGGACCTACATGATGTAACACTGCATAGTGAGATTATTTACAACTGCTGAATGTGAGTGTTTCACTCTGAATGTAAACACGCATAAAGACAAACCCACCTGCTGCCGCTGCATCACCTGTGCCAGTCTGTGTGGTTCATACTCAGGAGGAAGGGAGGGGAGGTATACTTCCTGCTTCTGCAGAGTCTCATCATCCAGCCACACGGCAAATACACCAAACAACCTGTAAACAAGCAATCAGCTGCGATCTAAGAGCCCGTTAACCCTGTCAAACATGTATTTAAGTGCGCACATAAAGCCTCAGTGACTTACCTGACGAGCTCTGTGTGTAGCTGAGGAGAAGTAAGGTGAGGGGGGCGGAGATTGTCGGGGCTGTCGTCACCCTGGCTCTCTGATGAAGGTGTGTGTGGTGGGGGCACCCTGAGGGCCTGGCTGGCAGCATGGTGGAAATCAGAGACCTCCTGTATTCTCTGTCTCAGGTCTCTGAGTAAAGCGGCCTGAGAAGAAGCCTGGAAAAACCTTCGGCCAATACAGCCACATGCAGCCAGCCTGGTGGACCACACACACAAAAACATACATTGTCATTTTAATGCAGCCTAATTCTTTGTTCTCGGACTAAAAAATAGCACTGTGCGTGAGCATCATACCCATACTCTGGTCCTGGCTGTCTGAGGTAGAGTTGTAGGAACTTCTGCCAGACCAGAGGAAGGAGGGGGTGGTCAGGAGGCGTGGCTAAGGCCTGGCACACCCAGCGGTAGACCTGCAGCCGCTGCAGAGATGGTGCCACCGGCAACTTCAGTCTCTGCTGCGCCCTCTGGCTCAGACACAGACACAAAGATATCACCATCCACATACAGCCCTGGGTATAATGAGCCAGCAGTAGACCAGGGGCCTCATTTCAGAAACATGAGATACGAATACTGAGATAAGATAAGATTAGTGGTATGAAAATTGACGGTTATCATTTCGCATACATTTTCTTATCTACGGTATTTTAAAAAAAAGGCAAGCGGATGGAAAATCTAACCTGCACATGCTGATTTCCTTTCCCCCTCAACTGCCTTTCAAATGTTTTACACATACATTTATTAATAAAATGATTTTGATTTTTTAATTATGATAAAATGTTTGCTTGATCAAATAGTAACTAATAGTACTAATAATAATAGCAAATAAGTGTATATCATCATAGTGTGAAACTGTTATTTTTATGATGCAGTTATTGTACGATAAAAATCTAAAACCGGTGCAGCCCTAGATAGGACAGGACACAGAGATGAGTTTAGGAATTGTTTCTGTAATAGGAAGATAGTATTTTTTCCAACGTCTTGTAAATTCTCTGTGCCAAGTGACACTGCGCGCCTGCTATAAATAAACATAATGCTGATATATCCTCTTTGACAAATAAATATATGTTTGTGTACCTTCAAGGCTTGTTCTGGGGAAATGTTTGGCTCTGACATGAGCTCATGTTCAACACAGCGTCTCAGCTGAGAGTCTTCCTCAAACACGCCCTCCATATTCAGCACCAGCCAGGCGAACCAAACCTACAAACACATAGACGACAGCTGTCAGGACCGAGAACTTCACTAATGTGATCAAGAGTACTGGCATGTACTGTGGGTGCTTAGGGAACCCTTACCTCCGCACTCAGGGATTGGCCCTCTATGAATGAGGGTGTAGCATTTCCAGCAATCCAGCCAACCAGAGAGGAGAGCAGACCCCGATCTCCATGGTAACCCAAGGCATTCTGCATGAAAACGGAAAAATTTACAGCTATTGTTGGTGTCACTGTGCTTGTTAAGCCTGATTTATTGGTCCTTGCTCACTGATGGAACCCTTTTACTTGTAACTCATGGTTGGTTTACTTATACTTTCAGAATATAATTGATACCGAATCAGTTTTATCACAGTTTAAATGAACCAATTACTGCTGCATAACTATAAAATTCAAAGCTTAATGTGTTAAAGGTAATTGTTCAGCATCCATCACCACCTACCTATTCCTCTCATTGTAATGTGCAACCCAGTAATGTTAATATTTATCTTTCTAATGTTACTGAAGTTGATTTGCAGTGATAAAATTCAGCATCTGCACCTTTGAAACCCAAAGAGTCCCTAAATAATGCAAACCTCCAGCACAACTAAATAAATACCTTATGCTGTTGGTACAGAAGTTTCTGCACACACTCCTCCTGATGGTGTGTGAACGCTGCACAGCAGATCTGATCCATGAGGAACAGCACTGTTTTGTCCCGGTACCACATGTTCTGCTGAGTCAAAATCCCCACCCAAAACTCCAGCACCGCTGCAGCACCAACGCGACCAGGCTGTGAGCTCTCCACCACGTGACTCTGGAAGACAAAACACACACATTTACATACGTCCTCTTCAGATTCAGAATCGGCGATGTGTATGTGTGCACATGTGACTCTTATGTTGTTCTCAATGTACATGCACAAAATAGACATTCAGCTAAAAACAAGAACAACAGAGCTGAACAAGGCAAAGTCAAACACTTGTCTACTATGATATCTACAGATATAAATATACAGATAAAAAGTGTATATATACAGACATACAAACAGATATATAAAAAACAACACAGTGGAGTTTGTAAACAGCTGGACAATGGTGCAGAGTACTAATGGTGCTGGAACAAATATAGAATGATAAATATAACAGGCTGCCTACAAATATGAGGTGGGTGGATATTACAGGATGTTCAGTGTGTACAGCATGCTTAAATTATGTTTTTCAGATGTTTCTTTGCATGTTTATAGTGTGTATTTAAACTCTGAATGATTATAAATAACTCTTTTGTTTGAAGAAGATGTAGGGCTAAAGCAACTTATATTAATTTTGCATGTTATTTTGGCTTTAAATTTGATACATCTGTAAATAAGCCCCTTTTATGGAGTTTATTTTGTGCACAGGCTACCAGCATTTTTTCAAAGTAAAACTTCAATGTTTTTCCTTTTTGGCTAAAAATAACTGACAGCTGCATAGACAGACAAAGTAAATACTTTGACGTCTGTTTCAAAATTTCTTCCAAATCTACTAATTCTTATGGTAGTTAAACCTTTTTTTCTTGGAAGCTGATAATTACCTGTGATGACTGAAAACCTAGAATTCATCTTTCCAATAAAAGCTTGCTGTGACAAACCTGAATAACACTGTTCAGCAGTCGGACATTGTCTCCATAGGTGGTGCCTGTCAGGAGTGGTGCAACTCGGTGAGTGACCTGCTGTGTCACACCTTGAGGACACACGCTGTCGTACTGCAAGAACAACTGGATACAGCTTACAAACCTGGCAAAAACAGGGGGACGACAGTCGAGGCAAGAATGTATATAAATGTTTGAGGTACAGTAGCTGCTACAACAAATATCTTTCATGCGTGTGAAGGTTGTATCGTTCTTACTGAGAGTTGTTGAGCAGGTAGAAGCTGAGAGGGTAGGTTGGGGGGAGGATGTTGTTAAGAAGATGCACAGCAGCTCTCAGGTGGCGTGATTGAATCAGACTCTTCAACAACCCGACTCCATCAGTGCAGAAGTGCTCTAGACTAGAAAATCATCCCGAAAGAAAATCCACAGGAGATTAAATTTGAGTTTACAAGTTTAAATAAAGCATGAATATAACAGGGTGTCTATAAGGTAACATACACTCAAGCTGAATGCTTTTTAAGACCAGTTCACTATAATTTTTAAACAAATTTAAGAATGATTTTTGGACATATAATCTTCTTATCTATCAGATTTGTAACATTAGAAATGTGGACTTTGACACAGAAGAAATGGCAAAAAAACAAATTCAAAAATGGAAATAATACATTAAATTAGATAAAATATTTGTGCAATTAAGACCTCACTTATGCAAAATTTAGCCTATTGGATGACTTTAAAGGCCTGATATTCATAAAATTGAATTTAAGAAATATTTTTAAGCACCTGCAGACACCCTGTGAAGGCATTGTGTGAGTGATTACAGACCTATGTCCCACTGTTGTCATCGCAATGGACAGGTAGCATCCAATAGGGATGCCTGCTTTTACAGCCCTGATAACAGAGTGCATGCTGGGCGAGTGTGTAAGCTCTGGAGGTGGGTTTGACGCCAAAGCAGGGACCGACCAGGCTCCTTTAGGGTTCTGAGCGTTGCCATGGAGCTTCAGCCGCAGCAACAGCTGCCATGCCCATTGACTAAAGGACGCTTCAGGAGACACGCCCAGACGAAGGACACTGGCGAGGTAAGACACCTGCAGGGAGGAGGTTCAAGAGAGAAAGATGGAAAATGAAGCCATGGTCGTTCACACGGAACATCTGTGAGCAAAGAGTGAACGGGTCACCTGTTTGATTCCCTCTGATATGAGGCCAGTGTACGGTTTGTCAGTGAGGTATTTCTGATAGGCTTCAGCCACCAGCAGAGCCACTTCACTGTGGAGAGATGAAGACAAGGCCAGGGAGCCATCCTGCAAGAGCAAACAGCTTTAACTTAACTCCTGTTGTGCTCAAGGTGTCTGGACACATCTGTTTTTAATGCATCACTGACTACCTGTGTGTAACCCCAGTTCAGACCCTCCAGGATGACGCAAGCCAGCCGGTTCTCCACAGCAGACAGAGGATGCTGCTGCAACCAGGCTCCAATCACACAGATCTCCTCCGGCCGTGGCCGCCACAGACTCAGAGGCAGCTCTTTGCACAAGTACAAAGCCACCTAACACACACATGTTGACACAACACAAGTGTAAAAACTCATAAGTCTGAACTGAGTGTTGAATCAGATATTTTTCTATCATTTGGGGGGTGCTCTAGGTATATTTTAGGTCACAATACTGTCTTTTTCTCTTCTCTCTCTTTTCTCTTTTTCCTTTCTTATTTTCTCAAAGACATTTTTCATGTATTGTTCACTGATTAAATGTGTAACAGTAAAAAGTATGGTTCTTGACAAAGTGTCAGACAAACACGCACAAGCTTGCGTGAAGTATTCTAATTGTTTTTTGTATTTTTCTTTTTCTTTATACTGATACATATGTAAATGTTCTCAAAAAATAATATATAAATAATATAATAAAAATATATTTTTCTCTCAGTCTAGGCAACTACGTACAGTTAAAACCTTAATAACAGAGTAGCAATACCAACCATTCCCACAGTTTGTATGGTCTCTCTCAGTCTCTCCAGGAGGACAGAGATAACGTAGGGATGGGCTGTTGCTATGGCAGCCAGCAACTCCCTCCCCACTTTGGAGTAAGTTTCTCTGGTAGACACGCTCACATAAGATACCTGGAGGAAAAATAAGAACAGAGATGTCAAAGAAGTGATAGGTACTGCTTTCTAACTGAGGGACCAGGGCGATGAATCTTTAACTAGTGTTATATATCCTTGAAACTTTGTGTTTTCTCTATGTTGCTCTCCTGTTTTCATATTGGCTACCTTCGGTACTTTACATAGAAAAAACACAGTGTCTTAATTCTTGTAGTCTATAGATAATACCTGAATGACACATACAAATTACTCTACAACTTTATTTTAAACATGTCTTCTCTTCTAGTATTTTTCCTCTGCATCACCTCATCATACCTGGTACATGAGCAGAGTTATGGTTGTGATGAACGCGGGGTCAGAGTGCTGAGTTGGTGTGGCCATGTGTGCTAGTGCGGTGAGGAGGGAGATGCCATCAGAGCTGTTCACTTCACACAGCCAGTGTTCAAACCTCTCCTGGTGCTCTGGGTCTACAAACAGAGACATAAAATAAAATATGACGCTGGCAAATATCAACATCAGACTCGGCAGACTCTTAAAACTGCATTAAGATTAGGATACATTGAGCTTTCAATATGATGATGAATGGACATTTAAGTTTTACTACAGAGCCCATGCATACCTCTAAGAGCCTGAATGCATGAGCGTGTGTCACCAGCAGTGCTGAGTGTTTCCAGTCCTGCTGTCTCAGCGCACTGCATAGCATAAAGGACCCTCCACAGCATAGAGCTGGACAGAGTACCATACGGCATCTCGGACATAAACAACCAAATGCCCAGCCTGGAAGAGAGAGAAAATCAATTTGAGATAATCTTTCCATGTTTGGTAGTGTCTCACGTGAGCATTTCATTTGGAATGTATTTTTATTTTTATTTTTTGTGTGTTTCTTTTCTTTTCCTTTTTTAACATGTTTTGTTTTGTACATGCAAGACTGGAAGATGGTTGTGAAATAACAGTGTCTTGTAATCCCATGTGGGATGCGCCAAAAAGGCATGACATTAAAATAAGAATAATGATTAAATATTACCATAAAGGTAAATAAAGTCCAGTTGAATTGGAAACTTAAGGCCAATTCCTCACCTTTTGTTTCGGAGCACATGTAAAACAGCTCTGAGGAAGAGATTGTCATATTCCAGCTGCAGTTTGTCCAAAGACAGAGAGTGTCCATGAGAGCTGGATCCACCAGCACCAGTTATACTCACATACTGGGCCCAGTGATCGCTGACATAACACACTGTCATTCTGAGGAAAAAGAGAGAAGACAGCATTATGAATATATGATGTTATATTCTGTATATATGCATAGTATTACTGAACATTACTGTCACACTGACCGTATGATGTGTCCTATTCGTTTAACGAGCTGTCTGTATCGTGCCCTGTTGTATGTTTGGAGTCCAAGAGCGAGAATTTCAATGAGTGAGGAGGCAAAAGCAAAAACACGCATCATCTTCTGACTGGAACAGGCCTGGGGTTCATACACACCTGGAAGCACAGAGGTGAGTCAGTGCAGACATGAGTGAATCAAACCAAAGGACAGACCGGCAGACAGACTCCCTTACCCTGCTTGCTCATCCCCAGCATGTTTGAATAGAGTTGCTGGAACGGGAATTGGGTCAACAGAGAGATCAGATCCTCCTCACAGAGCAACAACCAGCTGCTGTCTGGATCCTCATCCTGAGCACAGGAGAGAAGAAGGCAAGCGTGAACACATTCTGCACTCTTAAGAAAATACGTTTTGTCAGTCTCTTTGTGCGTTATCAGGTCTGTGGTAGTTAGTGTGAGAGTGCACGTTGCATCATGAACATTCTGTATTAACCATTCACTCTTTATCATTTACCACCTCAGATCTGTCACTGTACACACGTATCTATAAGCAACCCTATATCCTATATTTATCTTCCATAATGATAACCTGTTTTTGGCATTGTATTGAATATACTGGAGTGCACTTTATTTGTACCTTACTGTTATCTAGTGTTTATATTTTGTTGCACCTACTGTTAAGTTAATTTATTTATTTTTTTTATTTTGTACTCTTTTATCTGCATTCTTCCAACTTTGTTATGCAACTGCTGCACAGATATTTCCCTCTGGATAAATAAAGTTTTATCATATCATATCATGTTATCTTATGGTACCTTATTGTATCTTATCTTACGCTGTTATCTTATTGTATTGTAACTTATCTTATTGGATAGAATTGCAACTTACCATATCATATCGCATTGCATCTTATACTCGTTTAGGCTAACAGTTTTTTAAGCCAGGATGCAAATGTGGACACTACTTCATTTTTTTTTATATAATATTGTAATACCACCACATTTCATTAAAGAATAAAACAAATTTAAAGTAAAACAATGACAATAATAAATCACAGTGTCTTAAAATGTTTCTATGTAGCAAAATAATACTTTTCTTGAGGGTTCTCAACATGGCGAGGTTCCTGAGCACATTCAGAACACATTCGCACTGGCAGCCGTCGTGGTTTTAAGCCTGCAGGCTGATATTTAACCAGTCAAAGGTGTTCATTTGGCACCTTGTTTACAAAAGCCTTGAATGTGACTCAGCAGACCAGAAGAATCAGACTTACAAATTAATCATCTACAAGCCTCAAAGACACATCACATTTTCTTGAGAGACACACAGACTGGGCACTTTTTAACAAAACATCACAACCTGAGATGAAAACAAAACAGATGCTGTTTTTACCAGGAAAAAAACAGCTTTCATTTCTAGCACCGTCTCAAATATACACACCTTTTTAAAGTGTCTTACACATTAACTTAGCCCCATTTTTCAAATAATGTCTTCAAACTCTGATGTGGAAGATTTTTCTCTTTTTTATGTAGTCACTGGCCCCTCAAACATACCTCCTCTCCACCTTCATCCACCAGTGTCCAGTTGCCAGACTCAGGTCCAGAAGCTGCTGAGCTCTGGCTCTCACACGGCTTCAGATGCGCCAGAAATTCTGCACGGTGTCTAAGTCAAAACAAAACAAGCCACAGGTTAGAGATGTGAGGTTGTTAGACCCTGAAAGGATGACCTGGACTGTCAAAGAAAACCAAAGACATAAAGACTGAACAGTTCACAGTCAGTGGGTAAGAAATTGCTAAAATGGTTCTGATATTTACCCGGCAGGTGACATTAGGACGGCTAGAGCTTGCATGAAGTGCTGCACGCCACAGGAGTTTCCCCAAACTTGGATCTGAGGCAGAAATCGTGACGACAGCTCTAGTCAGTGTGGACAACACTTGACTCGACACCAAAAAATGAAGAGCTGTCCCTGACTAACCTGAAGGAAGGGTGCAGCCCACTTGCCAACCCCTGCAGGACAGCACAGAAGATGACACAGCAGGTAGAGGTGTTCTCCTGACCCTCCAACATGCAGCAGAACCGCCACCTGGAGAGAAGGACAGCACCATGAGGAGACACCAAAATAAAACTCCATGCTCCATTGCAACCAATGGAGCATGGAGTAAGAAAAGTTTTACAGTGTTTGTGTGTGTGTGTGTGTACCAATCTCTCCAGCCAGTGATGGATGTCTGTCTGAAACTGTGTGTCATCCAGGACTCTGCGAGTGAAGCTAAACAGGACACTGACGGCCTCTTTCAAGGGCTGGAGAGAACAAGGCTGCGTTTGGCTGCCAGAACAATCTGATAACAAAAACAAACACAAAGCTGATATAGAGTGTGTAGTTAAAATCGGCCATGAGAGGCATGTTTACAACAGGCATGTTATGGCCACTTTAAGAAGAATTTAAAAGTCTCTGACCTTTTAGTAGACAATATAAGTACGATTCCACCTGTAGGCGTGACAGCAGAGCCGTGTACGCATGTAGTGCCACCTTCTGATGGAGCAGCTCACTGCGAGCTTCAAACAGTCTCCTCAGCTCCGCTAGCACACTCTGACTGAACTCTGCCTGCTGGAAGCGGTGGTACCCACACACCTTCGATTGATCTGCACACACACCCTGCAGGGAAGAAATGATATTAACAGTGTCACTACAGCAGAGGACCATTGGTTCATAGTTGATGATATTCAAGCGTTTTGTTTTAAGCACAACACCTGAAGTGTGAGCTGTTCATCTCTGAAGCTCCAGAGACGATTCTGAGTGCTCTTGCAGTCGGAGGACTGTGTATGCAGCTGTGTGTGTGACTGGGTCAGCTGTCTGCGGCAGCGCCAATAGTTCTGCAGCAGTTCGGTCAGTTCGTGGTTCTCCTGCCGGGCTAGAGCACAGAACTGGGCTGCACACACTTCAACGGCTTCTAACCAAGCTCGTAAACCTCCAGCGGGCTCCCATACACTCAGCTGCTCCAGTGAGAACGGCTGCAGACGAAAAACATGGAGGTGAGAGAGGTTATCTGATATGTCAACATATATCTTTATATAAGGACACAATGAATGTTGCCACCTTATAACGATGCCATTATCTGGGTCTGGGCAATATTGAGACAATCAAGTATTACAATAGTTTGATTAAATACCTTAATTTGTATTTTACGTTGGATGATGATGATACTGTGACCAAACAGGTAGAAGCAATTAGTATTTACTTAGCTGAACAGTCTAATAAGATACAGTCATTTTAAATATATTACAGTGACTGTATTGTCCCAGTAAATGTTAAATGTTATTTTCATTTTAAGGCTACATCATGCCCCTGATAATGATAACATAACAGCATAATGTGCGCCCACATTAGAACAATTACATACTTAATCAGCTTGTGAAAGCTATCTTGCCTCCACCAATACACACTCAATCTCTCAGAAACACAGAGTGAAATTATAATGCACTGGCTTTTTACTGTTGTCTAATTGTGTCAGGGGAAAGACATGATGTGTATAATAAAGACTGTAATTAAACCCATTCAGTATTTATCCATTTGAATAACCTACAGCCATACTAATAATCTAAGTCAACGTGTCTGAGAGTACCTGGATTTCTGGAGCCATCTTGGGTAATTCAGGGTAGAGTTTGCTCCTAGAAAGTTCGGCTACAGACTCGACAGGCTGCAAACTTGGAGGGGAAGACTCCTGCTCAGGAAGCGCCAACACAGCAGGCCCCTTTTCTCCATTTTTCACAGCTTCCTCACAGAGCTGCATCACAGGGCCTTCCTCCAGTGTTGGGAGAGAGGGGTACAGTGCAGGGGCATTCGGGGCATTGGGAATCTGAAACTGAGTCGAAACACTCAGCTGATTCCATGACTCTGTCTCTTTATCCAACTCGGTGGTCTGTGCTGTGACTTTAAGCTCAGCCTCCTGAGCTGCTACTCCAACATCGTCCTCTTCCTCCGTTTTTGCCTCTGTCAGCTGCACTGTAACCTGTGGTGTTGACTGTGTAGTCTTAGATAACACCGATGTGGATGAAGTATGTGATGAGGATGTCTGTTGTTTCTCAGAGGGCAGTTCTGAGGGCTGCACTGTGGTCTCAGGGGGCTGAACAGGGTCTCGCTGCTCCTCTACTGGCTCCTGATACGGCAGACTGAGCGGGATGTCGGTGAAGCCAGAGGTCGGGGCTTCATCACAGACAGATGAGGGAGCTGTGGCTCTTTCGTCTTCCTCCGCCTGCTTCTGCTTCCTGACCAGCTGCAAACATAACAAAACAAACAGGGTGAGAAAATCTATTTTCCTTTTCTAACTCAGCCTGTGCTGCAGTTTACTACATGTGACGAGAAGAGAAAATTATGATTCATGTGGCAAAAAAATGTTTTTTGTTTTTGTACCATAGAGTTTTAATGTGAGGTTTTCAACTTTCATGAGGAAAAAAAAGTAATGCCTGCACACTTAATCCCTGCTACACAAGTTTAATGAAGACAACGTTTCGATCCAACTTGGATCTTCATTAGGTCAAAATGTTTGAAAAGATGAAACCACACCTATATTTATACATAGGTTGGTCTATGGTGGCAGGTGTGGTTAACCATCTGAACCACTCAGGGACGTAAAACAATTGACAATAAACAGTTCAAGAAAATGAATAGGAAATACATGGAAGAAGAACACAGGGAAGGAAAACAGTGATGTCGAGGCCATATTAAAAACATAAAACATAACTCAATTGATATAAAAATGTATATTAAAATTCATTTTATATCAAAAAACTTTATGTTAAAATTCATCATCAGTCTACATCACCTGTGTTTAAAGGGCATTAAATTAAGGTTAAGGGAGAACAGAAGTCATCTCCAACACATACAAAACAGACATCTAAAAGAAAAACAGATCAAATTCCAATACAGGAATAAAATCCAAATTGGGGAAGACACACAGCTGATATATTACCAACCAAACCTGTTTTTATTAATTATCTAATTTGCACTTATACTTGCGTGTCTGAGTCTAAAAAAAATATTTTCCAGTTTCTCCCTTTCTAAGACATTATATTATGTGTTGGATTGGATACTAAATAGCCCAGAGTTGCGTTTTTAACTGCCCCTAGACCAGTTCATGTTGAATAAGCCTTTCACGTGTGGCCTCAAAAGAATAAAGACATAGAGGGTGTTGGTTATTCACCTGAGACTTCCCACTGCTTTTTGTCTTGGTCTTCTTTGGTCTGACCGCCTCCATCTTTAGTGTCTCAGATCACACTAACACACAGATGACTGAGATGTCTCCTGGTGGAAACGATGCTGACCAACTGACCACGAGCAGTCGTCATACGTAAACTGGATCCAAACAAACAACAACCATTAGCCGGAGAAGCTAGCTAGCTCTGCGCTGTGATAAGCAGCCAGTGCCTGGCTGTGTTGTCAAGATAAACACTTGTCAAGGGCTGTAAACAAAACACTCAAGCCTGGCCCGTTCTGAAATGTCGCTGGCTGTCGAGGATTGCAAGGTAACAACTAGCATGTCTCTAAGCGTGGACAGAGAATACATTTTTGAAAAACGAAACCAGTCCCTGCAGATTAAACTCAACTGAAGACGCTTCACGGAAGCTAGGCTAAGCTAACGCGTAACTATTAGCTCGTTTCTCCCCAATAATCTGTTCAGCAGCGGCTCTCAGTTTTCCGTATTGTTGATCGTGTTATCAAAATAAGATTTCATCACGTCGGATCAAATGACAGGCTTGTGGTTGTCCCGTCTGCTGGTCAGCTGTCATTTGTTTTGTCTCTTCCAGGAACTCCGCAATCACAATCTTTGATCACGTGTCTGCTCCACCTCGCTACGGAACGCCAGAGAGCCCAAACTAAAGATTGCGTAAACAAACCTAAATCGCAGTGGCAGTTTTCTAAAAATGTACTGATTTCAGTGATCGAATTCACTCATTAACTGATAAATGTAATATGATACAGGAAGTTATACTCATTAGGGAATTCTTGTTGATATCTTAGTCCTATTTGCAAGAAAAGCCTGAGAAAAAAATAGTATCCAACCTTTAAATTAAACAGACTTCCCCAGTTCACAGTTGGTATAATGACAATAGTAACCCATCCTGTGATCTGGTGTCATGGTTGTTGTCTGACCAAACTCAGGAGACTAAACAAGAAAATTAACCCACAAATCTGAAAGTAATCTAATTACATTGTAATAAATACTTTCTCAATAATTAGGGGTAAAGTCAGGTAATAGGTGACACTTTTTAGTAGATTACCAAGAAACCACCAAAACCCTTTCCCATAGAAATATAAATAGAATTGTGAACATATTGTAAGTCAAACTGTTGTCCACTGGCAGACCACAAGTCACAGAAAAATATTTATTTCCAAATGTATATTACAATGATCGTTTAAAAATTCCCTTTAAAATGTATCAACTCCCACTCAGCCAAAAACCAAAAAGAAAATCAAAGCTCTGTCCAGTTTGCATTTTATCACAAGGATCATAGTAAGTGATCATAGCAGATGTTACCATCCATCACCTGTCTGACACTATCAAATAAATATGTGTCATAACAGACTCTCTGTCTCATGGCATCATGCCAACATGTCACACAGTCAGTGAGTATCCTGAGTCACACTGGTAACATTTTCATTTTCATTTAAGAAATGGACACGCCAGATGACATGCTAGACAGAGAAGGATAAAGGAAGATTTAGGCATGGATAAGTGCTGAGTTTGGATGTATGTCTTCTTAAAACTCCTGTATTTAAGACACAAGTGACTCTGTTTATCATATATGCTTCTCAGAAAGACAACATTATTGAACATACATTAAAGCTAAGGCAGTAAAGCGCTCTTTGTACAAAAACAGATGGATGTCACAGTTCAACTACATTTCCTGCTAATGGATTTTAACATTTTAAATGCTCTATTTTTGTGGTTAAAGTTACACACATCTTTAAGCTCTGTAGTCACAAAGGCATGTTAATAAGGTTAGAACTTTATTACTACACAATCCAACACAATCTGTAATTCTCATGATTCCTCTGATGTTTGCAGAGAAGCTGAAGCCCATGATCAGGCTTGGCATGTTCTGATCTCCCAAACTAGTGTCATACTTACAGTTTTTTAGCTAATACACAAATGACAACTTTTTATCATCCTTCCTTGTCATTTATGCCATTGAAAAGGCACATAAATCTGCTGAGAGCATGGTGGAGGACTTTTAAGAGGGCATGTGTTTGCCAGAGGTTCGACAGACTGTTTGCTTTGTGTTTTTATGGAGGGTTGGTGAGGGACTGCAGGGTGGGGTTATCTGGATTTCTGTGTCCGGCCTGTATAATGCGTCTAAAGGAATTTGTTCCTGCTTGTATGTGTGACTTGATGCCTCGCTGAAGGCCTCAGGTGTGTGGTGAATGTACGCCTGACTGAGAGCCAAGCTGAGGATCTCTGTTTTTTCCTTGTAGAAGCGCAGCTCAATGCCGCGACGACGGGCCA
The DNA here is from genome assembly GCF_026936395.1 of Plectropomus leopardus. NCBI lineage: Eukaryota > Metazoa > Chordata > Actinopteri > Perciformes > Serranidae > Plectropomus > Plectropomus leopardus. The sequence goes on from NC_142179.1 coordinate 21,579,241, forward strand.
ACACCAGCTCCCTCTGTGCCACCTGAAGCTCCTCCCCGAGTCGCCCCGGTGACCTCTGCTCCCGTCCGAGCCAATCCAGAGCCATGCTGCTGCGCATGTACTCATCAAGTCCTCGCTGAGAGTAATAGGAAATCACACTCTGAGGGGGAGGACAGAACATAAACAATCATCAGTATGTAGCAGCTGATATTCTTTATCAAAGGGGGCTGAAACCAGGGGTGAGATATACTCTTGGCAAGACCTGTACCTGCCGAGAGCACTGCCTTTCCCTCAGAGCTTTTAGAGTCCCATTCCACTGCAACAACTGGAAAATTGTCATCATCTCCTACACAAGGAGAGGGAGGGGGAGAAAGTGGGAATGAGTGAGATACACAGAGAAGGGGAGTCTTGTGCAACCTTTTGAGTAATGATTTGAATAACAAACCCAAACATCCAGCTCTGTGTACGCAGGCCTGACAAAGATAACATATTAGCTCTTGAACCTGCACCTAAAATGAGGACGATTGGTTTGAAAAGATATTGTAAATTTTTTGGTAGGTCTCACCCTGATTTAATAAACAGTGTCTGGCTGAACCGCTGCCAAGTGTTAAGAGCCAGTGACATTAGTGTTAAACAGAGAAAGTCTATACATTAACTAAAATTGACCTAATGAGACACAGATGGAAAATATGACACGTCAGTTTTCCAGGGTTGAAGTCCATGTTGTATCCACTGGCCTGTTTGCTCTGTTTCCAACTGTGCTTGTGCCCTGTGCTACTTATTTATGATTCTGCAGACGACCAAACTATCCGACACCTCCTGCATTGACTGTGTGTATAAATTATCTTAAGTACTGACAGCTGCTTGCCCTCTGGTTGATATTGTGTGTCTGTGTGTGTGGTGTCAGGTAGTTAAAACAGGCCCTTGTGCAAGCTATAATGACGGGCCCTTGTGCTAAGTATTAGTTATGTGCCTAAACTAGCTACCGTATAATTTTATCGTGTTATAGGATAACACCAACATACACATTACTCCAAAATCTTCATTGCATTTTTTTGACAAAAAAATTATTCTAAACATTTTATAGTTTATTGCTGTAATTTTTCATTATTTACTTATTACTTCTTCTGTGCTACTTTAATTTTGCTCTGGAAAGCAATTTGGGCTGCATGATTGTATGAAACGTGCAATATAAATAAAGTTTGATCTGATTCATTTAAAAGAAGCAATTTCGATGGCATTTGGCAAATTACACCACCTTTGATTTATTGTGAGTTCTTCTTCAAACACAGCAATATTTCTGATGCGGCAATCTAAATTACTCACAAAGGCCCATTTTTTGCCCACCATGTTGTTGGAGGGCCCACTTTTATGGGCCCCCCCTCATGGGCCCCTGTGCAACTGCCCTGCCTGCACTGTCTATACATTTACACCCCTGGTGTGTGCACAGAGACTTGAATGCATGTGTGAATACATTTCATTGTCTGTGTATGTACATGTGCTAGTGTATGGAGGTGTATGCATTACTTGGAAGCTTTTCATCTCTGTGAACTTTGGAATGATAATGAACCCATTTCCTCTTGCTAATAACCCTCTGCCTGCAGACGTCTGCTTATTTACACAAAGGTAGAAATATTAGGTGTTTCATACCATGAGTCTGTGCCTAGGTCTAACTGAGAGCGAGATCGAGTGGGAATAAATTAGCAAAAACCTAGGGGGGTTAATGATAACAAAGGGGGTTGAAATTACCACCTAGTGCTTGCAATTCTTGTAATGTTTGGCCCAATAATTCCCAATTATGTAAAATGATTATGCTCTAATTTGTCCAATTATAAGTACTCTATTCAAGATCCCTTAGCAGGAAGGTACCCCTGAACAAGCCCGGAATCCTTTGAAGTAAGTCTTTCACACAATTACCACATGATTTATGAGCACATTTACAAGACAAATAGCATTTTGCAACAGCGGCCTTTCATATGTTACCTGGAACTCCAGCATGGACCGTCCTATGTAGGAGTGGAGCAGCAAACTGTAGGTTCCTATACTGGTGCTTGAATCACATGCATCTTCTATGGAGACCTACCACAAAAACATAGGCTACAGTTTATTGCAGAAGTGTTACTGGGTAAATTACTGCTGAGCATATCCAGTTAACTGACATATTACATACAGGAAGCAGTGTTACAACCACTCGAACAAAGCTAGATAAATCTGATTTTTCCTTTCACGCCCTGTGAGCTTGGAATGCAAATCAGCATAGAACAACTTTATTCTTTTACAAGTGCTATTGTTAATCATGGTGCTTTTAGCCCCTGACTTTTATATGTTTTATTTTTGTTATTGATTTTTGGGTTTTTTTTGGCGATGGCATCTGTCCCTTAATTAAACTTTTAATTTTATTGTCCATTATCGCCAGGACTACCTGGCAGAAGATAAATTGTATCTCAGGGGGAGATTTCTTGTTATATACAGGATAAATAAAATAAAAACAAATACAGAGACAGTGCAGGTCAAAATTCATGTAAAAGACTAAATTCTACATAAATAATGAGGTGCAATACTGTGTGTTTGCACCGGCTAACACTCACAGCACTGTCTGTGGCCGCCTGCTGCAAACTCTGAGTGATGAACTGAGGGTTGATGTGTCGACATGGCAGCTCATTCACAAGTGAGTTCATCAGAGCGACGCGAGCTGCATCCCTCCGAGCCTCGGCCTGAGTGTCACACACCTGTGGAGGAGGAGATGATGAACATGAAGATTTAAATGCAGTGATGGCATATAACAGTAGATTTACTCAAGTATTGTATGTAAGTACAAATTTCAGGTACTTGCACTTTACTTAAGCATTTTAGTCTAATGGCACTTTTGTATTTCTACTCCACTACATCTCCCAGGGAAATGTTGTGGGTTTTACTCCACTACAATTATTAGCTAACTTTAGTCACCAGTTACTTTTAAAATTCAGATTTTTGCACACAAAACATACAAAAATGTACAGCAATTGAAACAATTAGTCGATTTCTCAATTGATAGAAAATGAATTTGTAACTATTTTGGTGAACATTTAGTCATTTTAATGCAAAACATTTCATTTTTCCAGCATCTTAAATATGAGGATTTGTTGCTTTTCCTTTAATTATTTTAAGTTATTTTTGATTGATTAAACTGGTTTCATTTTTTTTCTTTAACTACATTCCCCTGATTGTATTTACATACTTTTACATTTTTGCAGGACTTTTACTTGTAACAGAGTATTTTTTTACAGTTGTGGTATAACTACTTCTACTTAGGTAAAAGATCCGAATCTCTCCACTATTGTTAAAATGAAAAAAGGGAGCAAACTGAGAGAAGAAAAGATAGAAAGCATCACATCAAACAAAAGTTTCTGAGTCTGCTGTTTTGTGTGTGAACCTATGGTCGAATGACTTCAGTCAATAAGTCCCGTCTGTAACTGGGTGCCCACTCTTTGTGACATTATGATGATTTTACACTTCATTACAGCTAATCATGGGATCAGAACTCAAAATCACCGGTGAGATTAGAACATTAGAGGCATTCACAGATAACCAATCACATGCCTTCTCTGAGCTGAGGGCTGCTGTCTGGGTCACAATGAGCCCACTGAGATTCATTGTAGACCAACATAATATAAAACAACCTTAAAAGTGTGTATGACTGTGTGTTATCTCCTCTGAATGGAATATGTGTTGCTTGTAAGCACTTTCCTCTGAATGTGAAAATTGAAGTCAAACAACAAATAGTTTTGGTCAGAAAAAACTGTTTATAAGAAAACTTGAGTCTGGGCTGTTGTACTTTTTAATGTATAGTTGAGATTTATTCTGTGCTGCTGCAGCTGCCTGGGTCCATACATTACAATTCCCCCTTTCCGCCAAGTGAAGATGGAAACAGAGTGTAACACATTGACAATCTGTCGATTTTAAGGCTTAGTCTTAGATAAAGAGCTTACATTTGGTGCAAATACAGATGCTACATGTAAAAGGCCATTCAATTGTTGTTCTTTTTAAGGATGTTGAGAAGAAAAAAAAGTCAAGCTTTGCCCCAGGATTACTGGTGACATCTCAAAGGCACAGACTTTTGTTTTGGACCCTCAGTCTCAGATGCTTCCATCAGGGAGGTTTAGTCTCCCCAAAGGTAGCACTAATAGATGCAGATTATCATTTGGTCCATCTGCTATTGTTTGAAAAAAATTATAACCCCACATGTCATGTATTTGTGTCTTCTTTTGTCTTCTTTTCCATCTGGGACATTAACATTTTTTTAGATCTTGAATCTTAAATGCAGTACAGATTAAAAAGTATTATTACTATGTATGCGTAGTAACTGCTAGTAGCCATTTAACAAGAAAAACAAACTGCAAATTTATGACTTCAAAAAAAAAAAATGTAATTACAGCTGATTCTTCTGCATCTGCATCATCATGTATCTTAACATACTTAACTTACAGCTTACTTTAGGTCAAGTGTGTTTACTTTCAACTTCATATGAAGGAAAACTGATGTCTCACTGAAACAGTCCAGGCATGTTAGATTAACTAAGTTTATGCCACAAAATGCACTGATGTTGATAAACACACCTTATAGTTACCAAAGCAGCTTCCTCCAGGCAAGGTGACATAACAGACATACGGCGGACCAGGACATGGTGCAGACTCGTACAGCAGCAAGCTCTCTGTCTGGGTGGCTGTGTCCCCAACAGAACCATCTGATTCACTGGAGGAACCATTTAGTTGAGCCGTCTGCCTCTGCTCCCAAAAGTTATGGAGCATGGCCACGATATTCACTGCGCGCATACAATAAGGGCACAATGTCAAAATGAGGACTGACAGCACAGAAAGCATAGCACAGCTAGAAAATAAACCACTGGAGAGTAAATTAACACATTTCATCAATGATGCTTGACTTTTAATATGTAAAATATTGCTGATAACTTTCTTTTAGTGTCAGTCTGAGTAAACCTGTAGGAATATGCGTAAAAGATAGCATAAATATACAGGCCAGCCATCTTTAAATCAGCATTCCCAGACAGTATTTATTTAAGTAGAATTAGGAGCTGTGCATGCCACCCCATCACTTATACAAATGTGACCCATTGGGCTTTTTCTGCCCCTGAAACAGCTTTAAAAGTTTCCTGTGTCCTTCACTGAGTGCCAAACTATTCCCTACAGCTCAATCTGCAGCAGCAGGGAAAAGTTGGAGGAATATTTTACAGAGAAAAGTCACAAGAAAACATATTAATACTTGCCTGTTAATGTGTCATTAATATCAGTGGTTAACAATTGTAACAGTTAAACTCTGATACCTAAAACAAAGATGTGTCTCGTTCCTGTTGAACATTAAGTTTTTCACAGAGCAGTTACTCACAGTCTTTGGGGCTGCTGTCAGTCTCACTCTGTGACAGGTACGACATGATGCTCTCCTCCACTTCCACTTTACTCATCTTCCTCCAGTGTTTCCTTCCTCAGCTGCTCCAAACAGTCTATTTTTCTCATCAAAATAATCCATCAAAACAGCACACATGACCCTAGAAATGAGCAACCACCACTGCCGTCACAGCTCAGGACGGGACGCATCATAAGGAATAAACTCAAAAATCTAGAAATCCCTCCAGTTTCTGTTTCTCCCCTCCTCCTCCTCTTCTCCTGTGTGAACATCCCACCAGGGTTTCTCTTTTGAACCGCACCACCTTTGTTACCCTCGCTGCCAATTAGCTCAGAGGGCCCCTCACTCTTTTTACACACACACACACACACACACACACACACACACACACACACACACACACACACAGACACACACAGAGGTGCAGAGCTGGAATGCTGAGCCCCTCCCTCCCTTCAGGACTCGCAGCTGGCTAATCCCTGAGAAGTCGGACAGTTGAAGACCTGCACAAAGTTGCCAAGTTGAACCACAGATGGTACAATTTACCACCTTGAGGAACAGGAAAAGTATGACTTTTTCAGTGGAAAGTGTATAACTGGATGCTTCTTTTTTTATTTTTAAAATACTCTCAGTGCCAAGCATGTTAGGCACCCAACATCTACTTTATAAGATGTGTGGGGGTGGGATGCTTTTGACTTCACACACTAATTCGGAGCCCGAGGAGCCCAGGCTCTGAGCTCCATTCACCCTCTTCAATATGAATGCCCATTGTTCCAGTCTGAATTCACCCGCTTGCTCCCTGAAAGCCTCTTACACATAAATGAACCAAATTCTGAGAAAGTTTCAGCTCCTAAGTCCTCTGCTCTCTCATCTGTTATATGTCATGCCTCACTCAAGTCGTGTCAGCGTGACAGAGCAAAGGGGTCTATTTTATGCTGAATATATTGATGTGTTCTGGAGCATACTTGTGTCAGTCGGGACTTTTTTAAAATTTATTTGGTTGCCAGGATAGTAGAGGTAGGGAATCTATTCACACTGCCATAATAGTTGGGACCACATGAGTTTAGCATAACTAAAAGCTCTTCGTGAACTCTGTCTGAATCTTAAATCCACATTAGTCACTCTGGAAGCAGTATATGCGCACACACACACACACACACACACACACACACACACACACACACACACACACACCTAGAATGAACTTGAAACCACAATATCAAAAGTTTCTCACTGGTTTCTGTCTTTTGTAGCAATCATGGAGACTCATATGCCAGTATAAACTAAAAAGAATATGCTCATGTGACAAGCAAGCATGTTTGGCACAAGTGCATATGACAAAAATGTTAATTTTATATTTTTTGTTAAACCAAGGGTCTCTACAGGTATCTGACACTTTATTATTTTTCTGGCCTTTTCAAGATGATTTTTTCACAAATTTCAAGACAAATCATCTTTTTCTTATTTAAGCAATTCAAACAAGTATAAAGGCAAATATGCTCTCCTGTGCAGAGAAATGTTTTATGTATGATTATGGTTATTAGAGTGAGATCAGTTAATCTACATATTGCCAATGGCAAAAGGCAAGTATGAGGACAACTATTTGGTTCAGTAGTAGGTTTATAGATGTGCAAAATCAAAAATGTGGACCTTTACACAGAAGAGCTTGACTCACTTGACAAAAATAAATTAAAAGACTGATAATCAAATTAGATAAAATATCTGTGGCAATTAAGACCTCACAAATGAAAATTTAAGAATTATCAATTACATTTAAGGCCTAATATTTATAAAATTGAATTTAAGGACCATACATTTGAATTATTAAAGAAAAACTCACCTTATCAGTAATGTTTCAATGGTTTAATTATCAATCATACAACTTCATTATAAGTAGTGGATATTTACATTAGACTGTATGTTAAACATGATAGTTCACAACAGTTCAAATAGAAAAACAGACAGTTTCCTTGACAGTGTGGTGATTTGCTGAATGTATAGTTTTTTCCTCTCTCTTTAATTTTCCTAACTGTATGAAAAAGTTGAGTTGTTGCATCAACAATCGCGTGTTTTCAGCTCTTCAGACAGGAGCAGAGGGACCATGCAGCACGCATGTTAAGCATGTTGACATGAATTCCGTCTGGCTGTCTCCGCAGTCCTATTCATCCCCAGAACGAGGCGCTCTCCATACTAGACTTGATGTTGTTTTCATTCTCTCTCCTGGATTTGGTCACCAAGTTGGCTTCTCCCTTCTGCAGACGTCTCCTCTGTGCTGCCTTCTGCTGTTTGGTGAGCTGCCTCCGCACCTTCTGACGAACGACCTCCTGCAGGACAAACAAAAACAACAGCAGGTTTCTACAGACGAATTTACGCAATGTCTGTCTCTGCAAGGCAGAATGCAGACATGTTGCCTCTGCTGCAAGTCACCCTTGACTTTCTTTGACAACTCTGTGTGGAAGCTCTTTAGCAACACCTACAGGACATTTCAATTTTTGCCCAAACTGTGGAATAGGATTGATACAATAATGAAATATCCAAACTTTTAAGTGATGACCTCAGTCAAAGGCTATGTTCAGACCGCAAGCAAATAAGATTTGCTTCTAAAATCAGATCTTGACGACAGACTGTCCACACTGTTGTTTGCAAGTGATCAGATCAGATTTGTGTGTCCAGACATCTCAAGACTATCTGAATGGGTTGCTATAGTAACGACACAGGTAACTGTCACTACGCAGCTATGCTGGTGATAGCTTTCCAGTGCGGAAACATGAGAAAAGGAGGTCCATCAATTGGCTCCCCAAACAATCACACTGTCACACGGTCATTGAATGGCAATGCAGAAAAAGTAAAACTCTGTAACGCTCTGCTGATAGAGGCATGGATTCTACTCAGAACCTCAGTCACTCTGGATTTAACATCATTATGTGTCATGTTACAAGTTATGCAAAAGATCCTTTGAAATCTGATTCAAACAGTGTCATGACTGAGAAGCATCTGAAGAAATGTGAATGGAATAGCATTTCAAACAACCTCTAAATGTGGTTTGTATCCGATTTACAAAAGTTGCATTTCATGTGACTTTCAAAAACTCAATCTGGATACAATCTGTATATACCAAGATTAGATTTGGGCTGGCAGTCTGAAAAAGGCCAGTGTTTGACTTTTACAATAGCACTGTATACTGTCTCCTGCTCTCGCCTTGTATAATACACATATCAGCAGACTGTTGTGTAAGTCTGTGTTTTACTTACTGGTGGTATCGTAGAGCAGCTCCCTATGCTTCCCATAGTTCCCACACTGTCTGTCCTCATCCTCCTGTGTTCTGCCACATGTAGAAGACTGTCTGAGTCTCTGCAGGAGTAAACAAACAGAAAAAAATCAAGTACGGTACATTTTGTAACAAAAACACAGACATTCTTCTTAACCCCAATTAATTTTACACAAATTGATATTTTAATCAAATGTATCTCTGTATTAAATGTATCAGCCATTTCTCAGGTAACCACGCATTCTTATTAACAGACTTATAATCATTTGTGTGCTCCGTATCACAGCCGCAGTTGTAGTTTTCAAACTTAACATTTTAACTCCTCTGCTTCATTTTTGTTGTCGGACTGTGTTTAATTTCCATGTTTACCTGAAGGGTTTGAAGTCTTTGTTGGATGCAGAGAGGTCTGCCAGCTCTGGAAACTTATCCTCTGCCTCATTCAACTCTTCCTCCAAGTCCTTCTCTGGTTCTTCTTCACTTTCAGCAGTAGATGCTTTCTCAGTCTCTTTTTCTTCTTCCTCTTTTTTACTCTCGTTCTCTTGTACATCTACATGTGAGTCGCTGACTTTCAGACCTTCTAGCTCAAGCATTGCATGCTTATATTCCTCCATGTCCACAATCTCTTCTTCTTTGTCTGCCTCCTCATCTGTTGCTTCTTCATTATCATCCTCCTCATCTTCATCCTCCTCTTCCTCTGGTCCAGCTGGGTGTAGCAATGCACCATCTTTCTCCAGATCTTTAGTGAAGCCACTAGCTGAGACTGCGACATCTAGAGAATAAGACCTCCTGAGGAATAAACAGTGGCAACAAAAGATCACGTGAGAATTGATTTTTAAATTCCAAATCATGCTTTTAAATAAACACAGCAAAGACGAATAACAATGCAAAATGTATTTCTTCTAAATGTTGGAACAAAAGTCACGAAAAACATTTAAATATGTGAAGTGTAGTTTTTCAATTTCATAACAAAGAGCTGACAACATGAGAAGTCACACAAAATTATTTTTCTACAGTGCAATGTGCATCTTTTTTCAGTTTTATTGCAAATAAATGATAAATATGAGCAGTTACCTGATGTCTTTGAAGGTTGGGAAGAGTTCGCTCTCGTAATTGAATCGTTTGGCAAAGAAATCTCTGATACATTTGACATCTCTGTCAAAATACCTGGAGACAAAGTTAAGAAAAGTGAACAACAGAAAAATCCATTTGCTTGTTTTTTATTAATTAAGTGTTAATAAAGTTGCAATTTTGTAACAGAGACACTGACCATTCAGCATTAGGATGTGAGGTGGACACCATCTGAGGGAAGTCAATCAAAGTTATGTGGTCCTGGTCATCCAGCATGAGGTTGAACTCATTAAAATCCCCGTGAATCAGGCCGTGATTGGCCAATTTGACTATGAGCTCCATGAACTCATTGTAGAGGGCGGGTGGATCCTGCAGCTCATGCACCTGGCACCTGAGAGACATCACATAAAAAATACACATTAATGATTTAAAGAACATATAGCAGACAGAGTGTGCTATTGCTATTACTAGTATAGTATCTAAAACAAGAGGGAAGGACGGCTTCTTAACATACAGCGGATATCCATTGATGAGCTCCATCACTACAGCATGTCTGTTATAATCCACAGGTTTGGGAACAGGAAAGCCCCGATCATACAACGCCTGAAAAATAAGAAGATTACTCAACACATACACCACACAAAATTGGACACCTACTGCACATCTTAGTAATTGCTGGTGATATCTTATTTATTGCTCATAACTGACATGCGTTCTCTGATTTGCTCCATTACCTTCATGTAGGCAAACTCCTTCATGGCAGAAAGGCGAGAGAGGTAGAGCCAGGACACGTTCTTCCTGTGTTTGTGGTAATCTCTCTTGTTCTTCAGGTTCCTGAAGGAGGTGCGACCCAATCTGTGAAGCTTCAGAGCATACTGCTCATTGTTTGGACTCGCCACAATATAGATATCTATAGGAAGTGAGCACAAAGACATATTTGTATGAATGAGAGTTTCAAAACACTGTGATTCAATGTACTTCTTTGAGGCTATAGGTAGTAAAATCAACTTTCATCCAGATTTTCACAGGGAATTTGAACACGAACATTTTCAATCACAACAGGGCTGAAAATAGTTCAGTATTATTGAAACACCTGACTTTGCTTTTGTGAACCATATTATGATATATACTCCGAATACTGATGAAGAGAGAGCTTGTATCTTGCCACTGATTTCAAATCACACATGCAAACTCAGATGTGGTGATGTGAATGAAAACAGGAGAAGGCAGCTTTTTTCATACCTGACTCTTTACCCACGCCCATCTGGTTGCCAACTGAAATGATCACTTCTCTGGAGCACAAAGTCTTCAGAGCCAAGTAGTCATATCCTCCGTAGTTCAACCTGTAACCCTGCACAGCTGAAAGAGACACACACATGCCACATTACAGAATCAACCTACAAGTAACATCTCAACCAGGACAAGTTAAGTTCACTGTGCATTCCTCTGTTTAACTTACTCTTGGTGCGTTCATAGGCCACAAGTTTGTGTTTGACAAGCTCTCTGAGGATCTTGTTGCAACCGCCATGTTTGAGGCTAGCAATGGAGGACAGGAGACTCACTGGAACAATTTCATGGTTCTTCATCCCCATCTCCACCTATGTGAAGAGAAGGTCACAGGAAGAATAAGATCATTAGAGTCCAGAGTTTCAAGTCTATTTGCAGTGACAGTGTTGCAGAGCTTAAAGATGAAATGACGTGAACACTGTATGATGAGACCATGATCATGAGTTTCCACTTATGCCTGAGTACCTCTACCTGCTCTGTCATCATATCCCAATTATAACTTTACAGTAAAAAAATATATAATTGTTGTTAGCACAATATTCACAACAAATAAGTAATCAGGTGTAAATATAGCGTGTGTTATATGCGGTGATTTATGTTTAACTCAACTGTACAATGACAGCACTGTCGTTATATTGCCACTGCCACGATGACATATCATCAAGCAACAGTTGACCACCCAAAATCAGCAGCTGACAATGCTGGTTTATATACGTGCTGTTACATTAGCTCACGTTACTTCAGTTACCATAATGACAAAACGATCAAAGTTAGCCTAGCACAGGCTAACAGTTAGCTTAGCCAGCTCGCTACTTACCGCTGTGAGGACTCGGAAGTCATCTCGAGATAAGTATCTCAACACCACGACATTCAGCTTCCCCATGTTTCAACCGGATAACAAACTGTGTGTGAATAATATTATTACTATTACACCTGAAGCCCAGTGGTGCACATTTTTGGTAAACACACGTGCAAGGCGGAAGTTAGTGGAACGGGAAAACGTCACTTCAGGTTTACGTTCGACGTCATCTTGACGCACCAATACGCAGCGCTTGTAACAGGCTTTGAAATACAACACAGGAATTTACAAAACGTGAGTTAATAAAGTTTTAGCATATAAAGACAATGAATTGTAATAATAAATTAACATTTATCATTAGCGTCGGCAACGAATGTACAGTAGTGGACCTTTTTACTACCGCCTGCTGGTAACGAGGCAAAATTACCGGTAAGTAGTGATATTTACACCCTTTCATCGACATTTTAACTTGACTTGCACCGGTGTAGCTAATCATATGATGAACTAGGATTAATGTCGGTATTGTATTTTGTTGGAGACATGAGTAATGTTACTAGTTTTACTCACTGCCCTTTTCCCCCTGACAAGTTAAACTATCTGCAGTGAAAAAGGTCGCTGTGCTGTGTCTCAGTTTCATTAATTAGCCTTTAGGCTAATACATTGAGTACAGGAATGTGACTTTGCACATTTACTTAAGTAGGCTACTGCACTGAGGTACTTGTATTTTACTTCAGTATTTCTATTTTATGCAACTTTATAGCCTACTTCTACTCATCTACATTTCAGTGACAAATATTGTACTTCTCACTCCAATACATCTATTTTACAGTTTTTAGTTAGTTCTTACCTTTCAGATTCAGATAAATTATATATATAAATGTATATATGCATATATATATATATATATATATATGTGTGTGTGTGTGTGTGTGTGTATAAGCAATATATAAAGTAGTAAAAGTTAGTGCCAACTTTAGCAGCTACAACATTAATGTGATGTACACAGTAATGCTTTCACGAATTAAAATTCAGTACTATAATACAGTATGTAGACTATAGTACTCTGAAATAAGCCATTCTGTATATTTTTATGCTAATTCTTTTGTATTTTCACTTGAGGAATATTTTGAATGCTGAACATTTTCTTGTAACAGAGTATGTTTGCACTGTTGTATTGCGCTGTACTTCTGAGTATTTCTTCTACCATTTTATAGACTACAGTAGCAGGACCACTATTCAATAAGTCATGTAAACTGACAGTAAGTTTCCTGTTTTCCAACTTCAAAAAATCTTTCTGTAGCTGTGTCAACATCCGCAGTTTTTGTTTACAACTTACATCTTCTTTTTTTTTCATTAGTCACCAATAGCAGAAAGTGTATAGGACTTTGTCACAGAAGACATTTTGACAAAAACACAGGTGTAAATAACAGAAGGAAAGATGGCTAAATTCCATTAGCAGCGTTAGAGTTTTAGTTGTTGGTTGATCTACTGACTTTTGTGTAGTTTTACTGTGTCTTGTAATCATGATAGATCAGCAGTGCTGTCAGACCAAGACAAGTTTCCCCTCAGGAACAATAAAGTATACGATATCATAAAATGAAAGAAATATATCTGAAGTGATGCTACAGGAAACACTGCATCATCCCAATAAAATTTAAAGGCCAGGTGTTTGTTTTTGTGTGTGTGTGTGTGTGTGTGTGTGTGTGTGTGAGAGAGAGAGAGAGAGAGAGAGCGAGAAATCTTCAGAAACTACCTTATATATGTGGGGAGAAAAGTCAATGTGCAGTTTATGCTACAAAATATGTGGAATATTGTCATAAACGAGGAGAAACAAGCTCTCCACTAAACGTTTCTATGTAACTAAAACACAGTGTATATAATATGTGTCTGAAATATATTTGTGTTGTGTATGTAATAGTTTAATAATCTGTTATTTTGCTTTGGCAACAATGTAACAAACATTTATCCCAATAAAGCTGATTTGAATTTGAGAGAAGGTGTTAAGCACAGATTTAACAGCAGTCTTCTGTTGCCATAGCAGCTGGATTCTGTGCATTCCGTGGGCAGGTAGGTTCTAAACAGACTGAGAGTGTGTGTGCATGTGTGTGTGTGTTTACACAGGACTGCCCTGTGACAGACACCACTCTGTTCTGCCCCCAAACACACACACACACACACACACACACACACACACACACACACACACACACACACACACACACACACACACACACACACAGACTTCTCCACTTCCACAGGCTGTGTTGACTCAGTGGAATTCCTCTACTGGTTTATTTAACATTCTGCGGTTCAGCAAGTGCCTGTGTCCAAAGAGAGGCTAGGCATACTGTGTGTGTGTGTGTGTGTGTGTGTGTGTGTGTGTGTGTGTGTGTGTGTGTGTGTGCAGAACTCAGCAGAAGTGTTTTACTAACCTTTTTGTTATATTACTAGACCCTTAAATTGAATTGGCACCTTTATTAGTAATTAATTCACTGCAAAACAGAAGTGTATACCCAAGACAAATGAACAAGTATGCAGAGAGCAGGAGTGAGACAATGTGCGCTGTGTGAATCACTCAGCGTCTCCAAATGCTCTGCACGTCTCATGAATGTTTGTTTCAAACCGTTAATCACACTCTCAGCACTGCGTCATGGTTGTTTTATGTGTCTTTGACCACTCATGGCTCCCGTCTGTTTTAACTTGTACCACCACATTGTGCTGGGTGCAGTAACAGCAGGTGTGTTTTGGGTGGTAAAATATACATCTGTACCCCACTTTATACGCAAGTAGTGGACAAAATAACAAGGAAACATTATACTATAATGCATTCAAAAAACACCACCACGTACTTGCCAAAAAAGACCACAGAGTTGAAGGACCATGTTTCTAACACGGCCTTTTCAATTATTACCTTAATCAGTGAGTATGTATAACGGGGCTGTTGCAGAAGAATGCATTGAGATTGTACAGATTTCCACTCTGCTGTATAGGCTCATGTTACACTGAAAAGTTTAATATTGTACCATGGGCCTTTGCAGTATTTAAAGTCGATGCAGTATGTCATTCTGTTGAATTGCATTAAGTTAGAATTTTCTAATATTTTAATATTACAGTTTCAAAACAAGTTTTTGTTATCAATTAATTGGCTGCAGAAAATGTCTGAGCAGTTCTTAATCTTAAAGCTAGATGGCACTGTGACACAAGTGGATTGCCATTGCTTCTAAGTTGCTGTCTTTTGTCTAATGCAGACCTTTGTGTTCTCTGCTTTGAGTCGAGAATTGAAACAGGATAATTTTCCTCCTGTGTGTGCACCTGGCCTTTTGTTTGAGCTGATATGTCTGTGATATTAGGCTGGCATAGTTTTTCTAATGGGACCAGGCCTTTAAGGACGGGATGAGTGTAAAAAAGTGCAGTGACATTGTTGGCTTTACAATTTTATCAGGATTTGTTATTTCACCGTGTTGCTTTGTCCCAAATCGTCAAACATAGGATATATTTTTTAAGCTGAAAGTCTTGACAGCAAAACATGATTGGAAACCCTCTTATTGACTGTCATATATACTGATGATTGAATTTATTTAATAAATGCAATCAATTCAGCACACCCGCTCTGAAATATCATGCTTTTAAAAACATTGAAATGTATTGGAAGAATGAACAATGAGTTTACTGCATGGTAATTTATTACTCTGCAGCTTTTATTGTATTGTATTTTTGTATTTTTAATGAGCTACTTGTCATGAAAGGTTTTGTTCTGGCTTTTGTAAGGGCTCAAATTTGTGTGTGTTTTAACTACACCCATCTTTTCCCTTCATATATTCTTTTTCTTAGCTATTTTCTTATTAAATGCTGAAGGCAAATAAGAGCACATGACAACTCTGCCTTAATTGGATACTGGTAATTATAGACTAACTCAGATTTTTATAAGATAATCAAATCATTCTCTAAGTCAATTTCCAATTGGATCTATTCTTATATTCTGCTGCTGTAATAGTATGACTACTTTTATATGATATTTTAATGGTTTAGAGTCAAGGTAGAAGTCTGTAGAGATATAATTGATGTGCCTGATAGGTTCGGCTGAATGTGTTTCTTACTGATAAAACTTTTGCTCCTCTGGCTCTCAGCAGCCGCAGATTGAAAGTCTCGAGGCAGAATTTCTTGTTAAACAGCCTATGACAGACAGGCGCAGTCGTCTGTTTCACTGAGTCTGGTCAGTTACACACAAGCACAGAGCAGAGTGACCGATGGTGTGTTAGTCGAGCTGGGGACGGGAGTATAGAGGGAGAGTGTGGACCCGCCTGTGTGTGGAATTATCTGGAACGTGGCGGAACGGCCATTCCTGCAGGCGCGTGCACACCAACACGCACATACACACACTCACTAACACACAGTGAGATAGTGTCTTCTTTCCAGATGTGTGTGAGGGGAACTTTTTGCCATGCTTCAACACAAAGCAGCCCTCTTTTCAGTCTTCATTCCATCTTTTCTCCCTCATCTCTGTTTTTTCTTTGCTTCAGTCTTGGCTGTTCAGAATCAATACATCTGTTTAAAACGTGGCCATGATGTTTTGAGACAGACTAACCTTTACCTGTGTTTGTGTGAGCACCCATGTGTGGCTCACTGCTCTTTGGTCTATTGTTTAAATTGTGATGACCCCATCCCCTTTATGTGTATAGAGGACTGAATATCCTCAATGGACCTGCAGTAACTCAGGTTCCTTTGATTAGAAATTAATGAGCCCCTCGTTAGCCTAAGATGAAAGTGAGAGCTGGATAGGTCAAAGCGATGAAAGGACCTTTGCAGAACTGACTGAAGTGAAGTGATCTCTACATTTGATGTACACATCATGTATCAAAGCTATCAGCCCTTCCCCCTATTATTTTATTCACATGAAGAAAGAAATTGCTTATGATGTTTTAATAATGCATGAAAGCTTAAACACGGTATCTAACACCACCCAATCCTCTATTCATCACAAACATCTGTGTAACTGTTTTACATATTATGGATAAAATACTATGTATTTTAGGATGATCATACATATTAGGCACCTGAGAAAACTCATCTATCCTCTTAAGAGGAGCGCCCTCATTATATGTGAGGCCACGCTGCCAGACGAGCTGAACACATTTTGCGCTCGCTTTGACCTCCTCAATAAGGACTCAGCGGTGAAGTCTACTCCACCTCCAGAGGACCGGCCACTCTCAGTGACCACAGCAGATGTGAGAAACCTCCTGCTGAGAGTTAATATAAACATGTCTGCTGGCCCAAACAAAATTCTTGGACGCGTACTAAAAACTTGTGCTGATAAGCTAGTTAATGTTGTAACTGACATTTTTAACATCTCACTCTCACAAGAAGCTGCCTCAAGACAGCCATCATTGTCCCTGTACCTAAAAAGTCTGCTGTGTCTAGTCTTAATGACTGTGGCCCTGTGGCTCTTACCCCCATCCTGATGAAGTGCTTTAAGAAACTGGTTCTCCTACACATCAAAGACAACATCCCTGCCAGCCTGGACCCTCACCAGTATGCTTTCAGAACCAACAGATCCACAGAGGATGCAATATCTACTGCTCTTCACTCAAGTCTTCACTCACATGGAGAAAAAGATCAGCCACATCAGGATGCTGTTTGTTGACTTCAGCTCAGCATTCAACACAATCTCTCCCATAAGGCTGATTGGAAAACTTAACACGCTGCACTTCAGTACAATAATCTGCAACTGGATACTGGACTTCCTCACTTGCAGACCCCAGAGAGTTCAGATTGGCAGTCACACCTCCTCTACATTAGTGCTCAACACCGGAGCACCCCAGGGCTGTGTGCTCAGCCCCCTCCTGTAAAGCACATTTCATACATAAGGGCATTTCAAAGTGCTTTACAGAACAATAAATTATAAAAACATAATACAAGATACAGATTTACAATAAAAGAAAAAAGATAAGATGTTAAAGGTAAAATCAATTATTAAATGATTTTTAAAAATCACTATTAAAATGGCAAGAGTGCAGACAAGAGGTGCAATGATAATAAGATTATTTAAACAGATACTGAAAGACAGCAGCCACCCCAGCCACAGCCTGTTCACCCTGCTGCCATCTGGAAAAAAGATGCAGAAGTATCCGCTGCCGTACCACCAGCCTACAGAGCAGCTTCTTTCCCCAGGCTATAATTTCTTCTGACACTTACCGTTACAGTGCATAATTACTCATAGACAACTGTACCTTTGCATGCTGAAGTGAAGTGTTATTATTTATTTGTTGGAAAATAAGTTTCATATGAGCAACTGAAAGGAAACTTTAATAAACTCTAACTTAGTGAGTGGAATATGCTCAGATTGTGTGGGCTGTTGGATAGCTTATGCACAGAATGTATGCTCTCTAGCTTTGACAGAAAATTGCCATAAGATTGTGAGATGTTAAAAAAAATCATTTTAATAACACTTTACAAAAACTTTCACAATCAATAGTGAATTGCCTTTTTAAAATCCATATATCTGAGGGGACATGTGATCATATTTGAATATATAAGGGTTATCTTTCCCCTAATATATAATATATTTACTGCCTTGGTGTTGTGACTATATTGTTTATTTCAGTACATATTTGCAGTGGAGAAACAGTGTAGTATTTTTCACTATATTTATAACAGTTGTTTTAGTCAGTACTGTCTTGGTGTTTGAATTTCTTTTCTTTGATGCTGCAGAGTGAAAGTGGGATCACAGGAGACTTGCCCCCATCAGCCCACAGAGGATCACTGCTCCACAAACAGACATGAACAGTTTTGAAGGTAATACACATACACAGCTAAGCACACACCCACAGTGTCAGCCTGTTAAATTGCTTTCCTGTTGTTTTCGAGTGTTAAGCTTCAGGGAGAGAATGCTAAATTGAGGCAGGAATTGGAGAAGCTTAGGTAGGTCTCCAACAACAAGCATGGGCTTTGTTCCTAGGGTATCATCGCTGTGCCTTTAGCCAGCTGCTGTGTGTTTGGAAACATCAAATTTGATTAGATTAGAGCAGAGGAGAGATCTACTTACTCTGCCTGGTCTACTGCAAGTCTCCTAAACAATAATCTGCTCTCAGGTGCTGGTACAAGCAGCGAATAAACGAGGGGCCTAAGGAGAAATATGAGGAGGGAAGGCATAACCTGTTCCAAGCTCAGCTGAAACAGCTTTAGAGACAGGTATACACACACACGCACGCACGCACGCACACACACACACACACACACACACACACACACACACACACACACACACACACACACACACACACACACAAATACACACACAAATGGCTGTTTGCCTCAATTTGCCCTTTATATGTTCATGTTCTCTCTTTCTGAATTTTCAGCTCTTGTATTAGTGGGGCGGCATGAGTCAATATATCACAACGATCATTCAATTTGTGATAAAAGCACCAAATTTGGCATAGATTATGGATACATTAGAAACAAATCTGGATATTGGGCCATCACTCTGACCCTGGTTGCCGTTTTTCAAAACGGCTGCCAGCGGTTGGTCAAACTTTCTTATCCCATAGGATCATAAATAATGGACATAATCTAGACCAAAGTAACCCCGAGAAGCAAATAGAATACTCACTAACAATTGGTCATTTCACTATATTGTACTTTAATTATATTGTGCTGTGAATAAGTAAAGACTGTTCTATTATTTTGTTAGATGGTGGATACTAGAGCAAATGTGGCACAGATTATTGCCCAGTTATTTATCTGTTTAGTAGATTAGTATGTTAGTAGATTACTACTGAATGAACAGAATGACCTACGCCACATTTAACTACATTTATACAGGAAGCAGTCCACTCTGATAGACATTTGTAACTGAAAGAATGAAAAATGACCTACGCCATATTTAACTACATCTATGAAAGAAGTAGTACATTCTGATAGATATTTGTAGCTGACAGAGTGACCTATTTTGAATGGAAATGCTTCGTGGATGAAGTTTGAGCAACTACCTGTGTGGGCTTCTGCGGAAGATTACTGGTACCTGCAAATGTAGACTGTGATATGGAGCCATTACATCTCTACAACTGGATAAATTTTGTCACGACTGAAATTTACTATGTACTGGATTTGAAGATGTATGGCATTTATTCTACCAAGGCCAAACGCATCATCTCACAATGTTAACAAAAGTGAAGAATAATTAGTGTAGACTATCTGCCCAGTGATTTGGATCTGCCCCCAGATTTAATGGGTTCTTTCTTGGCCACCGAATTTCATAAAAATTGGGCCAATAGTTTGTAATTCTGCTGACAAACAAATAAACAAACAAAACTGAACTGAAATCCTCATTGGCAGAGGTAAATATACTCACAAATGTATGTACTGATAAATTGTGTAGATACAGATCAGTTTATGCAATGTTGTCTCCTTCGTTTTGTCTCCATGCTTTATTGAATATTTATCATGCTGTTTGCCTAAATGTGTTTGCACTTTCAATTTATGTGGATGCATGTGTGTGTGTGTGTGTGTGTGTGTGTGTTTAAGTATACGGGATGCATCATTTAACTGCCTCTCAGTCTGAGCTGATTTGTCTGGCTGAATTGTGCTACACTGTTAGGTGGACAGGTTGCCACTGCACAGGAATAACAAGGTGCTCGGAAATCAGGTTTGCATAGAGATAAAGAATAATTGGCAGCACAGTGTGTACACACAGTGTCGCATCCAGCATAATTCTTAAAAGATCCTGTTTTTGAGGCCATTCTAAAAAAGTTTTTAAAATAGTGCAAGCTTGTTATTTTTAAATGCATTGCATGGTTGGCTTACATGAAGCCTTATAATATCCGCAGGGATGTGTGTGCGTGACCAGCAAGGTGGACTTCCCTTTTAGCTTCAGGGGGACATGCCCAACCCCCCAAAATGTTAGTAATCATGATGTTTTTATTTCAGTTGAGTGCTTGATCTCATTAAAAAAGGGAGGAGTGTGGAAGTGGGTTTGTTCATCTTGTACCACTCGAAGAGGATATCGTAGTGCACCTTTTTGGCAAGTCCTCACAGCTGTGGGTTGTCTACCATTAAGACTTTAATTTTGATTATGTTCATGTTTACAACACTTTTTAGTTTTTACTGGGAATGACACGCTGGAACTATTTCTTGGACGGGTGTAGTCACTTTTTGAGCCTATTTATAATATACGTCTTTGGTTATCTGATCATGAGTGGACTACACCACACAAGTAAACGACAAGTGCAAACAAGTATAAATGACTATCGACGCATTTTGATACTATGATTCTGACCACATGCTGAGATGGTCTGGGAGGCATTTGACTGCATATCTTTTGTACTGCAAATGCCATGCCTCCTGATGCATGCAACGAATAAATCATCAGTGCAGGACATTGTGGTTGTTGTGATTGCATTTTGCTAATGCTCTATAACATGAATATTTTAAGTGACTGCCCATTTTTTGGCCTATGGAGGGAAACATGTTGGATTCTACTGACAGCAATATTTCTGGCTGTACTGACACAACTGTTAACGTGACTAACAAGCATGCTAGCAAGCAGCTAGTGAGAGTGTAGACGTGATAACCATGTGCAGGGCCCTTAGGCCCTCTAGTTTTAGTGATGTGGACAGTTACAAAATATGGAAACAAGTGGTCAGCTGGTAATGCGTAATATTCACAGGTGTGAACAGCTATGTGTCCAGGCTGCCTACTTGTGTTCGGATCACTGAAATGCGTGTTAATGCTAGGTATAAACATGCTCTTCGAGTCTTGTTAAAACTCAACTCAACTCAACTAATGGAGACTCCAGGAAGCCATTGTGCCAAGAATGATGTTTTTGCATTTCTGTTTTTACAGGGATTAAACAAATAAGATATCATATACTCATTAGTGAGCTTTAGCTTTGCTTTAAACCAGATTTTTTCATACCTTTGAATGGAGCCAGGGTAACTGTGTCCACTTGTTTCCGTTGTTATGCGAAGCTAAGCTAACTGTGCTCCAAATAACAGAGCGATATCCATCTTCTCTTCTAACACCCAGCAAGAGGGCAAGTATAGGTACTTCTCAAAATGGTGAACTATCTCTTTAAGGTTACTTATGTAGTGATGAGGAATAAAGAAGGGATGCCTCCAATGGTGTGTCCTCACAAAAATATCAAGACAAATCTGTGTTTGTGCATGCACGTGTGTATGTGAAAGTATGAGTGATGTAACATTGCCGGCAGCCAGATAATAACATGCCAAATTGATAGAGAATGCTGCTAACTAACAGCAGTTCACAGATGATCCTCTCCATCACACACACTCACAAACACTGACACAAACACTGACACACACACACACACACACACAAAAACCCTTGCTTGTCAGACCCTTGTAATGGGATCACTGAGGGATTGGTCCTGCATCACTCACAGCGCAGGTGCAAATGTGTACTCACACACAAAGGTACAACCGCCCACACACACTCTCTCACACACACATATCATCTTGTGGCTGAACATGGCAGTGTATCACTGGAACAGGAAAACAGCCCTTTATCTCAGAGGTTGCCGTTGTTCTGGCCATCAGATAGCAGCTACATCTTGTGTGTGTGTGTGTGTATGTGTGTGTGTGTGATTGTGTGCACACTTGAGTGTATCTATGTGTCTAGTTTAATAGCATTAACTCCCGCAAGCGTGAAATGAGACAGTCTCCTGCTATCTGTCTTGAAGAGCAGGGCTGAGAGAGAGCGGAGTGGCTGAAATGAACTGATGGATCAAGCAGGCTTCCAGTCAGATGAGCCTGTTAGCTCTAATAGAAACTGTGCTGCTGTCAGTAGACAGAGATCTTACAGTGAACTGCAAAGAATCCCTACATTGTACTTAATATATTCTGTCTTTAAAGGAATACTTCACGCACAAAATGATCATTTGTCAGTTACTCAACCTGTGTTATGTTGATTTAGAGAAGAAAACTTTTTCTTGCGCTGGAAACCATTCTAACTCCCAACACTTGTGTCAATATACGCTTGTTGCATGCATTGTATCTTTTCAATATGAACTTCTGTTTTCACAGGAAATCTACAGTCTTTTTTTCATTAAATGCACAGGTCTCTTTTTAAAATAAACTTAGAGCGTGACATACGCCGCTGGCATGCGACACATACTAGCACACTACAATGTCATTAAAATAGCTCAGTTGACTTTTGGTGTCACATGGGACATGAACAGAAGCCCCCCAGGTGAAAGTCCAAAACTTGTTTGAGACATACACCTTACCTCCCAACTGCCCTGTGGAGACTGTCTTGCTCTTTATACTACAGCAGTTGCCCAGAGCGTTAAAAAATGCTGCCGCTTGGTGCCTCTCATACTGCTGAAGGGTGCCTTGGTGCGTTGTGTCTTTCACCGAGGGCGAGTGAGACCGGATTGCACATGCCTCCACTGTAAGTGAAGGATCCCAGAATGGTGGAAATTCCTAATGAACTGAAGTAAAAGGGGTCATCTGGATTTACCAACAGCAAAACTGTATCAAAACATCCATTTACAAAATCTCACACAGCTCGACCAGTACTATCCAAGTCTCATTAACCAGCTGAAAGATATAGTTCTGCTGTTGGTAAATGAAGAACCCTTGTACTCCAAATCATCAAGGATTTTCTCAGTTTCTGGATTCTTCATTAACCACAGAGGCATGTGAGGAAAAATAAAGTTTTCTTCACTAATTCAATGTAACACAGGGTGAGTAATCAATAAACGTGGCGATTTTGTGGGCGACGTATTCCTCTAATGGCAGTTTGTCAGGCGATAGCTTGATGTGATTTAGTTGCATGCTGATTTCAGAGGGATTGACATATACATACATATATACATACATGTTTCTGACTGCTTAGAAAGTCTTCCTTCAGATCACTTCAAATTCTTCAGGCCACTAGTTTAGTCTTTGGGAAAATGACTCCATAGTTACCAGGGAGCCAGTTTGTCATCACAGACAGTTTTATTGTATTTTCCTATTACAGCTAGTGTAGATCAATATGTATCAGACTTCAGATTAGTAGCAGGAAGGCATTTTGTGTGAAAGTGTTTTGCACTGTTAGAAAATGTAAACACAAGCTTGTTATTTTCTCATAAATTCAAACAAATGCTGTGAAAATCCTCTGGATTGTCCTGACAGCAGTCTTGGCGAGCGATCAATGAGATTACTTCATAAAACCCTGAACATGTTGTCTAAGCCTCGCCTGCAGGTCAGTGGGCATGCGAACTGTGATAACTGCCAGAGATAGCAGATCCAGACTATCACAGAAAATCAGAAAAACAGATGTTTTTCTTTTTTTTTCCTGTTTGGGAGTTTGAATCTCGCTTGTTGTGTCCAAATCTGTCTTTCAGTTCTGCATGAGCTGTTGCCTTGGGAGAAGTGAAATAACACACATACACACTATACACAAGCATCAAGACTGTGCATCACAGTAATCACACCGCAAGGGATGCTGGGTAATTTGGTTAAAGATGTCAGGAACGTAAATCACCTCCAATCAGTCCTGCTCTCTCATTGGTTGATCCTTCCACCTCCAGAAGAACTTTATTGGTCACTCGTCCGCTCAGCTGTCTCTGTTGGTCTTGTACTGCTCAGCTGTTGCTCACCAGGACACATTGGGTATGAGACTTAATACAAGCTCCAATATAAAAAGCGAAATATAACTTGATACGATTTAGCCATTTAATGCGAGAAGAGTTGGACAAATTTGTGCTTTTTACTTAAGGGGAGGCACTCCGTATGAATAGGGTAACATTTTTAATCAAAAGATATCACAATAAAACTTCCACGGTTTATTACTTATAGTAAGACAGTTTATCTTAAATGTTATGTTTAAAAATGCAAATGAGATAATATGGAATTAAATATGCACTGATTTGCATGTTGTTCAGAACAAAAATCTGAACATTAGATAAAGTCAGGTTCGAAACTCTTCACAGTAAAGGTCTTACAGAGGGAATCTTGGATATCTCTTTTTATCACTTAATGAATCAGAAAATATTCAACAGCCATAAAAATATAAAGATTAAAAAACTAAATTTCGCCATGTTTTTTGGAATAAAATGTAACATCAATCAGGCTTTGAGAAAAAAACCCTCATTTTGAGATAATAGCCTTTTAAGATATGTACCATAAAACTCTTCATTTTCAGACAAAAAAGAGGCATGAGGGTTGAAAATGTTGACGTAAAGGGGCGCCCAGTAGCTCACCTAGTAGAGCAGGCGCACCATGTACAGAGGCTGCTGTCCTCACTGTAGCGGCTTCAGGTTCAACTCAGACCTGCAGCCCTTTGCTGCGTGTCATCCTCGCCCCCTTTCACACTTGAGCTGTCCTATCTCTAATAAATGTAAAAAGTTTTTTTAAAAAGTTACATTTAAAAAAATTGACTTAAAGATGTTACCATCAATCTTCCCCAGTTTATAGACAATTATTTCTGTATTGCAAGTTTCCTGGCAGTTTTTGTTTCAATATTCAAATGATACAGTATCTAATTAAATATATGTTAAATAATTTGTTAATTTGCATTAATTTCCAGAACAGAAATCTCAACTTAAGTAAACAACTAAATGTGTATTGTGGACATTTTCATTCCACTAGTCTGAAAGAAGACATGTTATGGAAGCAAAATAGCCAAAACTCTCAAAATTGACCAGTGCATAAAAAAAACATGTTTTCAGTTGGGGTGTTTTGACTTAAGTCAATAATAATTTATCACTTTTGGAAATATTTATCATTTTCTTAGAGAGTTAGATTAGGAGATTTATACCACTCTCTCTCAGAAAGTATGGGAATAAGTGTATTTCTGTGGTATAGCTGTGGTTTAATTACATTGTCATTAGCTGTTGCATTACTTAAATAGCAAAGCAGTTCATCTTACTTTCAATGCAACAATTGAATTAAATATAGAAATGAATTGTACTTTACTGTAATGCTGTTTCACATTAACAAGCAGAGGCGGTGGAAGAGTTTCAACCCTCTGACTATAGTTGCACTGGAGCATATATTTCTGTCTCTGCTGTGTCAAGGAACGGAGGGAGAAGACTTGTCACCTGCATACGCACACACACACACACACACACACACACACACACACACACACACTTATGTATACACATACTTTAGATGTTCAGGGCTTTGATTTCCTCCAGGGTAGACAGCTAGAGATCTTCAAACAATACCTGGATAGCTCTCTGACACCCTCACTGCATATCTAGTGCCTAATGATTACTTGTTAAGCACAACACACACGCACACACACACACACAGACACACACTCAGAGGCCTGAGCTCAGACTTAATGATTCTGTGAACGCTGCACATCTCACAGCATTTTGCATTCACTCTCTTGCCCCTCGGGCAAGGACCTTCATCACACCACCGACCATTGATTGGGACGATACACAGCATTAATAAGTGAAATGAGGGCATGTAGCCAATAGAGTGAACACACACACATATACACACACATATACATAGAAATTTATATGACATTCGGAGAGCGTCAAACTGTGTGAGTGTTTGCTTTGGTGGACGGGGGCAGGGGAGGTGATGGACAGTGAAAGGGGCATACAAATGAACAGCCACCCACGGGGAAAATCATCCCACCTTGGATGTTTACTGCACAGGGACGGCTCTGTGTGAAACTGCGGTTCTCAGTAAATATTCCTGGTATGTGTGTATGTGGTAGTGTACACTCGGGAGGGGGTGCTGTGTGTGGAGTGGTAGAAATGCAGCAAAAGGAAGGATGCTGTGTGTGTGTGTGTGTGTGTGTGTGTGTGTGTGTGTGTGTGTGTGTGTGTGTGTGGGTGGGTGGGTGCGTGCGTGCGTGCGTGCGTGCGTGCGTGCCTGCGTGCGTGCGTGCCTGCGTGTGTGTTTGCCCTGTCCAGGTGGATGTATTTGAGCTCAGACTGTTTGTCAGAGCTGAGACCAGATCGATGTGGCTCTAATCTAAGGCAGTATGATGTGATTGATTGCCTCATATTCTGAGGCCCTGCACATAGACCTCCACTGGGCGTGATGGACACACACACACAGACAGACACACACACACACACACACACACACATACACACACATACACACAAACACTATGGTCAGTTCACCCAAGCAAAAGAATAGATTGGGATGAAATGAAATAAGAGTAGATTGGTTTTGCTGGGCATGAGGCTGGACAGTCCATCCGAGAGGGTCAGGAAAGATGATGGGGGCAGAAAATGTTCATTGATACCATCTTTCATGTACGAGATGTCGATGTGTGTGTATTTTCTTTTTCCAAAATTGGTTTTCCTCAGCTGCATTAGCCGTGGGTTTTTTTTGTCTGCGGGTGTGTTAATGTAAAATTTGTGAGAGTGCACGGTGTTGACAAGATGTTTGTTTTCGTAAAGCCGCGGAACACTGACAGATGAGAAAACGGTTCCGTCTGAGCGACTGGAGGAGTGTGTTAAATGAGCAGAGCTGTGTGCCCCCTCAGCATGGCAGGCTGTTTGCATAATTTTCCATGTTTGAAATGTTAATGACACCTGTAGGCTATGTTATAGTGAATCTGCTCATAAGTGAATAAAATGAGATAGTGATGTGTGCATATTACTGTGGGTATTTCTGTGAGTTTCCAGATTTTCTGTGTTCATTTTCTCTTTCTAGGTGTGTGTGTGTGTGTAAAGCAAATTTCTGTATTTGAGTGTGTCTCACACACTTGTGCTTCAGCCTCTCCTCATTGGCATGCATGGTGTCAGGAACCTCATTTGAACTACTCGTAACGGGCTCTGCTGTGTGTTCGCCTGCTGGGCTGCGCGGCCCTGTCTCCTCAGCGAACTAACGTATTGTTTGAAAATTCACCACACCTCCCCCTCAGAGTCCTTCTTTTTTTTTATGAAGGACTGAAGCTCTAATATTTTCTCCACTTGAAGTAAATGCAATCTTTAATTATTAACATGTTGACGACAAAGTTCTGCTTTAAAAAGAGCCTGCTTACTGTCACATTATCAGAATAATTCCTTCAGGCAATGGTTTGTCAGTTTGAGAAGTGCGCTTGTTCTCTTTCTTGTCAAGAGTTAAATGAGAGGACTGATACCACTTTCATATCTGCGAGTTCAACATCAGGCTACAGCCAGCACTTAGTTTAGCTCAGCATGAAGTCTGGAAAGAGTGGGGAAGAGTCTGTCAAATCCAGAGGTAACAAAATCTGCCACTTGTTTAATCCGCACAATCCACAGTTTGTAGTCTTCATTCGTACAACAGTTTTATGAAGAGTTATGTTTGCGACTATTTTTTCACTCCTAGATAACTTCTTGTAAGACGTCAGTGTGCCATTTTTACACTACTGTTTTTCAATGGATTTATTTTACAGATATATTAGATATGTTCAAATTCAACAAACGTATTATTAGCGAACTTTGGAGGTGCTGGAAGGTGCATTTCGTTCCCTTCGAACAGGAGCAGTCTATATGGTCCAAGTTGTTATGTATCCAGCTTCATTATGAACAAACAGAAATGAGAATGATAGCAATCTTCTCATCAAACTCTTGTGACATGAAGCCGAATTGGCGTATCTCCAAATGTTTTGAATATTTCTTTAAAGGAGTAGTGAGAGGGATTTAGTGGCATCTCACAGAGATGATTGCAGATTGCAACAACCTTAAACTTCTGGGTTAGGATTCCTTCAGTTTCGATTGTTCAGGAGGTTTTCATTGGCTGTATTTTCCGCAGAGGTCTGGGCAGTTTCATGTTATGAATCAGTGTTTCCTCAACGCTGTTTGGCATGTTGCAGACAGGCTTCCCAGCGCCTGCTAATGTACACTCACCTTTATTTCACCAATAACTTAATGTGCTCACCTTTTACTCAGATAAGAGATTTGGGACGTTTTCTCCAGAAGCCAATATATACACAGAGGTCTCTTCCTCTGCAAAACAAACAAACCCAGTGGAAAATCTGTAAAATAGCTGAATAAAGCAATTTCACGTTAAAGTCAGTGTGTTTCCGATGCTGTTGGGGCTTCTAACTATGATGACTGATGCAAAAACTAGAAAATGCGAATGACCCTACCCAGAGTCAGTGTTTTTTTTTTTCCATTTGGCGACTGTAGTAAATATAAGGTACTCCATAGACCAGGACCCCCTCCCTATGTAGTGATAAACAGCTCATTCTAAGGTAACAAACGTACAGCAGTTCTTATTTTTAGGGTATTATACACACACAAAAAAAAGTATTAGCCTTAAAAAGAAAGCCAGTTTGCATTTGTCTCACTTGTGATTGTGTGAAGGTGAGCTCAGTCCAAGGCCCCACAATGCTCTGGGTATTATTTCTACAAACCGCCAATCACACACTTTGATGTGTGTTAAGGTAGGATGGAGAGCATCAGCCTCCAGCGTGTTGTGAGTCCAGTTGCAAAATCTGTCAGCTGAATTTTGTTTTATGTTCTTTTTTTAGTCAGAAATTTAATTAAATATTCTTGACTGCATCACATTCAAGGTTATATTTTTGATGCCTTTCATGTGTCCTCATAGGACTACTACTTTTCTGTGACTGTTAAATCGTGCTGTACTTCAAACACATCATCACATGAATCCTAACACAGCTCAGGTTCAGCCACGGCCTCTGAGGTGGACTGTGAGCTTCTCTTGGCCTAAATAATATCTCCCTGTCTGCCCTGTAGCTGCACAGACCTGCTCCCGCTCAGCCTCACAGGACCACACTCGCCACATGCAAACACACAACTGAACACAGATAAGGCCACTCTGTTGGATTTATCACAGCTAGTTTTACTTGCCAAATGTGTGAACCACTCCCTGTCTGTCCCTCATTTTCTCTCCCTGCCCCTGACTCCCCTCTTCCCCCCCTTTTTTTGGACCTGTCTCCATGGCTCCATATTGTCGTTTTATCTTTCTCCCATTTCTCCCCATCCCATCCGTCACTCTGCCTCCATTGCACCATGGGAAGGAGGAGGATGGTCCTTCATGTTGTGCCCAGGTTTTCCTCTCTGAAGTAACTGTGTGTGTGGGTCTGTGTGCTGCTTGCATGTGGGCATGAAAGACAGAGAGAGAGGGAGCATCTGAAAGACACCATTACAGACCAGGTGTCCTTCCATCTGTGCTGATCACAGTGAACTTTTTCCTCTCTCTCTCTTTTTCTCCGAGTCTGTCTCTTTCTGTCACACCCATCCCTGTCCTCACACGACTCACATCTACACAAAGACCTTGCTACAGGGCAGCATGACATTACCGAAATGACATCCTGCAAATGCGAAAATGAGTAAAAGTGGAGGAAATGAGCGGACAGGGCAGAAAGAGGAGGGGTGGTGTTGAAGAAGAAGAGAAGGAAGAAGAAAAGGGGACAGCCAGAAGGAGGAACTGGCTGGGGGGCAGAGAGATAAAGAACAAAAGGAAGACCAAAAAGGATGCTATGGAGAGAGAACAACCAGTGTTTACAGGGATTTAGATGAAAAGGAAAAGCAGAAAGGTTTTCTGTGAAAGTAAAAATTAGTATTTGAATAAAGAAATTGGTGTTCAAATATTAAAGGAAAGGCAGGTGCTAGGGGAATAGAAATGTGGCAGAGGCATTGGTTAGGTCACTACTGCTGATATACATGCAATTTTATGCAGTGTTTGATGTGTGTTGGTGTGTGTGGATCTCAGGAGAGCCAGAGGAGCCTATATAGTTCAGGCTCACCATTAAAACATGTCTGAAGGCTGCAGGAGGCAGCTGAGCCTCCCCCAGGGGAGGACAGCTCACTGCCTGGATGGATGGACGGATTCTGTGAATGTTTACGTGGATATATGGATGGATGAATGTGACTCGGATGTTAAGATGGATTGTCAGGTGGACAGACTGATGCATAGATAGAGACGTCTAACTGTAGATGGATGGAGAAACAGACTGTAGTTAATATTAAGCTTCAAAACAGATGTCAGAGTGGTGAGGTCTCTGCTGGCAGAAACTCTCATGATTATTTTTTAAGCCCTGTCAGAATATCTGTCATTCACAATGCTGCAATTTCAGAACCAAACAAAAATGCTCACCATGGCAGCACAGTTTATCCATAACTGAGCTTGAGAGCGTCAATCCAATTTTTTGTGTGTGATGAGTGGTTGTTGCTGGGTTGTTTTTGCATTGCACTTTCTCCATATCAGTAATGTGAGCAAACAAAATCGTTGTAGTCGTTGTCTTTTCTATGCATTTTCAGTTCCTTCATGTTTGGTATGATATTAACGCAATCGCCAGAATTAATGTTGCCATTTCTGCAAACCTTGGATATGTAAAATTTGTACATTGCTATGTAGTGGATATGTTGAAACTATGTTTCCTATGCTTCCACAAGTCTGTAGTTAATGTGTGGTTATGTTTAGGCACAAAAAAACACTTGTTTGTGTCATGTAAAATACTCAGTTTTGTAGGCTCAAAAACTGTTATAATAATAATAAATAGGGCATAAATCACAAGCATGAATTGCCACTGACATCTTATACAATGCCCGGATTTCTTCTGGCAACAGGGCTGATTTTAAGGTTTTCTCTTCTGTTTAGTCATATTGGCCGTCAGTAGTTACTCCAAATACTTTTACCTCTGCTGCTGCTGTAATTACTCCTTGCATCACTTTTTTTAAAAAGCCAATCTTAGGGCAGCTGGTACAAACAGGAGGATGATGCACATATTGTCTCTGTGATACATTAAAATTATATTAATTCAATTATATTTTATTATGAGGGACCCTCCTCCTTAAGGATCTCCTTAGGGCTTTGGGGATATCACATCTCAACCACCTCTCCCAAATCTGTCTTTTATTACTTATGTATTTTGGATTAGTGACATTAATACAACTGGTGTCTCGGTTTCTGGAGGACTGACCTGATTGTGTGTGTGTGTGTGTGTGTGTGTGTGTGTGTGTGTGTGTGTGTGTGTGTGTGTGTGTGTGTGTGTGTGTGTGTGTGTGTGTGTGTGTGTGTGTGTGTGTGTGTGTGTGTGTGTGTGTGGGTGGGTGGGTATGAAAGTCCCTCCTTTCTGCTTTGTGTTAGAGAGCCACATTACATGTTTGTGCCATCACTCATGTACACCCACATACATCACTTCTCCAGCGGTGGTAAAATGTGACCAAGCAATAATAATGATGCTGTTTGTCATTCTTCACCGCCACCTCTTCACATATGACATTTGTGTCTGTGTTCTCTGATATTCTTCGCGTCTCTTCTGATTAACTGATGTCCTCTGGTTCAGCTGTGGCACTTAAAGGCTTCCTGTCAATATTTGAAACAAACCAGTCAAACAGACCATAATGGGCTCTGTCTGCCTCTCAGGAACAAGTCAAAGGAACAATTAAACCATGAAATTACCAATTGTATATCAGTTACTCACCTCCGTTTACGCTGAATTCGTGAGGAGAACCTTTTTTTTTTCTTGCATGCCTCTTCTGAATGAAGCATCCAAAAACAGGAAAACTTTCTGATGAATTAAACTAAAAGGGGGCTGCATTCATAAAAAACAGTAAAAGTAATGCATTGCTGTCATTTTTATTTTATGTTTTTTCATGTCTTTCATGTATTTATGGTGAAACTGAAGGCAAATTTTCACATTTGTGGACAATAAAGTGTTCATAATTCGTACTTTGCAATATCAAACAATCAGTTTACAAATTCTCACACACCTCATGCAATATAATTCAAGTGTTATCTATCCAGCCAGATGTTCAGGACTTTCCAAACATGCATTTTTGCTCTAGGATATATATTTAAAACACTTCTGCATGGTGGAGTGGCGTTTGAATACTGCTCATTGCCTCGATGACATGCATGAGCAGAACTCAAACCAGCCATAGTGGAGGCATACAAGAAAATTAAAGTTTTCTTAACAAATTTAACATAACCGAGGGTGAATAACTGATGAACTTTTTTTTGTATGAAGTATTCCTTTTTAAAATAAAATGTACACCGTGTTTTCTTGAAGTATCTAATTAATGCTTGAAGCTGGCATGTTTTCATCTTTTAAGTGTAGTTGAGGTCATGCTGTACTGCTGTGAGCAGGTCTTCCAGCTGGTTTAGCAGTAGTAGGAAGTGGACAAATCAGCGGTGATACACCTGGAAGCACTGAGCTGAGAAAAAAGCTGCGCATGCACATTTGTCATACAAACAACCATCGGTCCAATGACACACTTTCCCCCAACAATGGCAGCCAGGCACTTGACCCACTTTTTTTGCCCCATCCGTAAAAGGGTGAAAAAGTCTCTCATCCGAGCACCAACCCAGGCACTGTAACCTCAGAGCATCATGGTGCTACACGTGCAGCTCTCCGCAGAATCGTGTCTGACATCTCAAGACTCCCAGCAGCTCCGGGTCACCCAGAGGCCAGCCAATCAGAGGGCTTGTAGTAAAGGCCTCGCCAGACCCCCCTGGCAGAACCAAGAAGCATAACAGTGTATCATTTTAATCAGACAGACATCTGGAGAGAGTGAGTCTGGAGCTCCTACATTCATCCATCCTACCTCTGTGGTTTTATGAATGGTGTAAATATCTGTTACGTTGCCCCTTGTGTTGAACACAACACCTTATTTGATGTGAATTATCACACACTCGAGGGACCAAAGGGGACCTAAGAGTGAAGTCTCTCTGTCTCTCTCACTCAGAGGTGATTTAAGGAAACTAGCAGCAGCACTTAGAAGCTATGAGCTCTGGAGTCAGACGTCTGGATTCATCAGCTCAACCATGCATGCGTGTTGTGTGTATTTATTGTGTGTGTGTGTGTCTGTGTGTGTGTGTCTGCGGGTCTGATTGAATGCGTAATTCTGTGTGATGTACTGTAGCAGGCACCTGCTGGTGCACTTTTATGGGACTGACCTCACCGACACACTCTCGCTGCGCTCCAGACGCAGGTTTAGTGCACTCAGTATGTTGGCGGTAGTGAGATGGAAAAATGGTGCGCACACAGCCTGAAGCAGAACAGTTGGCTTTATTTCCCACCATTGTGCAAACAGGTTCTCACTGATAGACACTAGTTGTTCACTGTAGATCATTATAAGGGCAGTAAGGTGCTTTTGAGATAATGTTATTTGAAATTGCATTTTCATCTGAGGAGTTTCTTGAAAGTATACTACACTTATTCCACTCCACTAACATTATCAGACTCAGACATGGACATTAAAAAAAAAGATCAATATCTGAAGAGATATTGTTTTTATTCCACACTTTGTTCTTCCTTTTCAAAACCTACAAATCTTGACCACCGACTGTTCGGTCAGAGATTTGGGTGTGTTATGTTAGCTCTGGCTAATGTAGCCTCAGGGTGCTATAGCCTCAAGCAGAGATGAGGAGCAGACTGCAGAAGTCTGGCAACTTCACTTCTTTTAAACTCAACACACCCAGACTTATCAGAATTTGTGCAGCTCTCTCTTGAGCCATGAAAAAGCCTCATACAACTTTTTCCACTCATGCAACACTCCCCAAGACCTGGAAACAGACTTTGAAGTGTAAAAAATCAGTTGAGTTGCCCTTTAATGAAAGTTGCACTCGGACATTATTTGGCCTTATCAGTGTTTGACAGCGATTTTTCATTTGATTGCATTTACTGTTGTTTTCATTTTTCGGAAAAACTTTAATAAGAACATTTGTCGTGAACATGTGCCCTGCAGAAAATCACTTGGGACCAATCACTGCAATTAAAAATTCCATTATGGGGGAAGGAAAATGAATTGCTGAAATCTAATGGGAATTTCATTAATTACACATTTTTATTACAGCAGCTCAAAAAAGGGGACAAGATAAGCTATGAAATAAACATGATTTTAAAAAATGCTGCATCAATCCTTCATATTGCATGAAAATAGGGCCAGTAGGTTTTTTAATTAATGCGCAGGTAGAAACAGATCTATCAATCTCCATTGCTCTATCAGCGCTGGGCACAATTAATACAGTGTTTGTAATAAGATGTGGTCTTGTTACAAACACTGTAGTATTTTTTCATTGCATCTGCATACTAAGATGCATTGTGTTGGTACATTGTGTAATTATTTGTTTATCTTCATTCGTAAGCCTTCCCAAAGGCTAGGTTCAGTTTCCTTTTTAAATGTCAGTCAGTCTCTCAGTGGATCAGCGAGACAACAGCGACATGTTTCCCCTGCTCTGTATTTATGCTGAGATGTGGCACCTGGAACATTACACTGTCCTCATTTGGCCCATCTGCTTCCCCGAGCCTCCTCTTTACTTCTTCAGTCCTGTCACCTCAGTCTTTTAGCCCCGCTTACTACCTCTTCTTTCCTTTCCTCTCCTCAAATCCCCCCCCCTGTATGCTCCCCTTTCTTCGCCTGCCTCTCTCCTCTTCCTCTGGTTGTCTGGGACTCTTTCAGTCCCTTACATCGCTGTCTTCCAGCTGACAGCCTCAGAATGGAAACAAAAGAGAGGGTAGAAGATGGAGGCAGAGAGATAAAGCAGCAAAAAGCCAAGTGAAGTCATACTTTCAGCCTCGTTGCTTTTTTTTTCACCCCGCTCTTCCTTACTTTGCTGTCCTCTCTTTTGCTTAATGTTTGAAAGAGCTTTTATTCCACAAATTCTCTGCACTCTCATGAATAACACATGAGCATCAGCGGCAAACTCTCTCCCTTTTGCTTTATCCCCACCCCATTTTACTCTCTCTTTCTATCTCTCTCACACACACAGACACAGGCTCTTACACACACTTCACTCACAGATGGCCT
Organism: Plectropomus leopardus; assembly: GCF_026936395.1. Classification (NCBI taxonomy): domain Eukaryota; kingdom Metazoa; phylum Chordata; class Actinopteri; order Perciformes; family Serranidae; genus Plectropomus; species Plectropomus leopardus. The sequence goes on from NC_142179.1 coordinate 21,614,710, forward strand.
GGTCCAGGTCATTTCCTCTGTGGATGGAGGATAACTGGATTTACCAGTCTGTTGTGTTCTGTTGTTCTGATAGATCTGTTTATGGCAGAAAAAGGCAAAAACACAACCAGCTAATAAACTGCGCTGTGTTTGTGTGTGAGTGTGTAAATCCTCGAGGACTTTTGCAGCCACAGAGCCCCTACTGATGATCACACTGCCCCTACAGTTCAGTAATAGTGGTAGTAGTTAATAGCATATCAACCACCTTGTGACAGTATAATGTTTAGTTAATGTGTTTAGCAGATTATTCCATTACTGCACTCTGTGTTTTGCTGAGAAGACATAATGGTGTTATTTCTCATTTCTGTCACTGTGTGCGGTTTCCGTTTTTTTTTTCTCACTTTATGTTGCACAGTAGTCATCCATGCACGTTATATTGCTCACCTAAAAAAGGCTATTTCCGCATCGAGTCTGATAGTTTCCAGAGAAACTGCTGGTGCTGTTTAAAACATAGATATGTCATTTTGCAAAAAATGTTTCAGCCTCTGAAAAGTAAATGCACTACATGCCTTGGAGATGAATGAGTTAAGTTCCCCAGCAGGATGCTTGTATCCATAAAACACTTTTTGAAGCTAGAAGGGAGCTATTTGGTGGCAGTGGTGAGTCACTCTTTTGTCATTTTCTGTAGACAGAAGTGATTTTTTTAGGCTACAAAGCAGGATTTTGTGTCATTTAAGCACCTGACGATTACATGTCAGTGTTTTTCTCCAACTTTTTTTTTTTTTTTTACACTACACACATACTCACCTGTCTGGGCATTAAAACTTGGAAGGAGAACATCTGGCTAAGGCAGACTTTATGTTTAGACTTGGCTTTCAGCAGGTGTGTTTCTATTTACGTGTGTGTGGTAGATCCATGTCCGCCTGTGGAAGTACGTGTTGCACGGAAATAACCAAGTTTGCCAATTAACTGAGCGTGAAGTCATCAGCCCACACAGCCCTGTTGCAATTTTAATGCCCCCGCACTTCAAAATAAGCACACACATGCACACACATGCACACACGTACACACACAGACATCTCCAAACTAAACAAACCATTAAAGTTAACTATCCTTCCCCAGGGTGCCGTCGGCTGGGAGGTGCTGAAACATAACATATTTCATGTTTTTTGACTTAAGCTGTCAGTCAGCTGCCAGCTTTACTGTAAGCTGCACCGTTCCAGTCTGAGATCATGGATCAACCGTCAGGCAGGGAGACACAAAGACAGACAGGCCCTGCGCTGCTGGAGATTTTTCTCTTTTATCATTCAAAAAGGGAAGATGGCACGCTGTGAGAAGCTAATTTAGACATCATAACATCAGCGCGTAAAATCAGTTTAGCTGTAATTAGAGGGGTGGACACCTAGTTATCACAGCTCCATTCCCTTTGTTATATGCATGACATGGCTCGATGGATTCTCAAAAAAATGACCTGTCCCTTTCAGGCATGGCGGTCATGTCAGTTTGGAGGTGTCGTGTGCCAGGTGGAGACAGGACTAGTTGCATTCAGATTGATTACTATTTGTCCTCTGAGCACCTGCTTAAACACGTACACACTCACACGTAGTGGTGGATGAATTCCCAGTCCTATGTTTGAGCTGCATTACAAATGCATACGTAGTGTTTAGAGTGGCACAGAGCTCCTTTCATATGGAGATGCGTCTGACGAGTCCAGGCCTCGACCTGCCACCTCCTATCTGGTAGAGCATTACACTCGCAGCTGCCCCCTCTGACTTTAATATATATCCCATCCCTCTTCTCTGCCTCTTCCGTTAGGCTCTTCCTTCCTCTGTGTCCGCTGCAGGTATTATAATGACTCTTTACAAAATGCTCTGCAGAGAAACTTCTATTAATAGTGATTGCCGTGATGATGTCCCAGTTGTTCGCCTTTGTTGGTAGCCTAGATAATTAATTAATAATTGTAAATGCAGGGACTTTGAATAGGGCCATGTGCTAAAGGACTGAAATGTAAATGCAAGGCTCAGAGAAAATGAGAAAAAAGACCTCACTGATAGCAGGGCGGCCGCATTTTTCTGTTCTGCCAGGAGATAAATATGATGGAGATGAATGTCAGTGAGGTTCATTGTTTGGCTGCCATGGGAGGTGTAGGCGACTCATCATGTATGTCAACGTGTGTGTGTGTGTGTGTGTGTGTGTGTGTGTGTGTGTGTGCATATGTGTGTTAATTATATGCACGCTCCAGTCTGATTGTCAGTCTGACGTGTGCTCACCTTTGTCTGAGGGAGGAGAGGAGGCGAGCAGCAGGAGCGTGAGAGAGACAAAGTTTAAGAGGAAGCAGGAGGCTCTGATCAAGCTTTTGTCAGAGATTTGTGTGTGTGTGTGTGTGTGTGTGTGCACGCACGCACGAGGGGAAGAAGAAGCCTTGCCATGACAATGTATCCTTTGCTTAGCAGGTGCAGTCTGACCTGCCACAATCCCCCTCCCTCCTCCCAAACTGCATATCTCTCTTTTCTACTCCATCTCTCTCTCTGCCAAACAAAGGCAAGGAAGTCTGTTTCTACTGATGTCAGGTTGAACAAAGACACAGGATGAAACGCTCCTTCGTAGTAGCATTGCCTTTCATGTGCACACTTCTTTAACACACATTTCATTTTTACTTCTGTGGCACCACAATCACTGACTGTTGTTTTCACTGTCCTATATATTTATTCTATTTATATATATTTGTATGTAGGTCACTGCTGGCTTGTTTGTGCGACGTTTAATGGTATAACTGAAACCTTTTTTACACAGAGATACTGTGAAGGGGCTGAAATGAAGAGCTGTTATTATGCCATTTTTATTTTAACCCAAAACACTAGCATAATACCGCCACAGCTGTAGATCAATGCCGGGCTGTCGGGGGCGTCTGTCACCTTAATTTCCGCAGTGAGTCCCACATCATTGGCACAAGTTGGCCGCTGTCGGCTGTTTTTGGCTTATTCAGCACGTTGGATCGGGGCCGGACCCAGCAGATCCTGTCAGTGAATGAAATAACTGCGATTGTCAGTTCAGCTCAGTGCATGAGAACAAAAACAGAAGTGAGTAAAACAAGCAAATTACCAAAGTCAAGAGGGAGTGAGAACAGAACAAACTAGTTATATCAGGAAGATTATTTTTAGCCATTGACCTCTTTAGCAGAAACAGTTCGTAACTGTGTGATTGTTCACTTGTGCTCAGTAAATGTCTGTTATTCTTCAACATCTGGTTGTTTTGTCAATGTGCTATCTGATTCACATCTGATTCCGTCCTGTCGGTCTTCCCCTTTTTTTTAAATGACGAATACAGACAACCACCACCTGCTGGTATGGAGAGTTATTTCCTCTCACGCAGGTGCAGAACGTACATGCTACTTGGCTGCAGTCTTTGCGGTGTGGTCAAGTGCAACTTTTTGCCTGAGACACAGGTGACGTGAGACAACGTAGCAGTTAAGCTTTACCACCGCTGGTTCTCTGATGTAGGTTTGGTGTGTCTGGGCATTTACACAACAATGCCAGCCTTTATTGTGACATATAACTGTGTATGGCACGTTTTCTATATAGGAACAATACAGTAATGTAACATGGCAATCATGTACCGCATCTGTCATGAGCCGCAAGATTTCATCCTGTGGTCCAGAGGGTAAGGAGTTCCATCACCCCCTTGTCTTCCCAGTTAAAAGACTATTTCTCGTCTTTTAACTGGATCTGAACTAAATCTAGAGTAGTTAGCCGCTAACTGCTGCAAACGGCTTTTTAAATATCCCCATGCTGGGTCGCACACGTAACATGTCACAATGTCACACTTGCTTATCCTGCCAGCTGTCCCTTGTACACATCGATTTGGTGTGCTTTATCCTTTGCTGCCACCTTAAATGGGAGACAGGTCTTTGTCCCCATTCAGCAATTGTGCTGTTTATACACAAAGGCAAAGCAGACTCATAGTGCATTCCTACCTTAAACAGGCTGTGTAAAATGGTCTTGAAAAAGGTTGTGCTGGCGTTTTGGCCTCTACTTGACATTTTCACCATCTATAGCAGTAACACCTTAACTGAACATATAGACAGTCGATACATATATTTGTCCTCCCAACTTCCAACCCTCCCCACACACACAGGAACACACACAAACCCACTCAAAGATCAGCCATTGATCTTCTCTTTTCTCCCCTGCCTGGGCAATTATCTCCCTAATTATTCAGAATCCATCTTCTGCTCAGTGTAGGCCATCAACCAGGAAACTAGGCCTCTGTGTGTGTGTGTGTGTGTGTGTGTGTGTGTGTGTGTGTGTGTGTGTGTGTGTGTGTGTGTGTGTGTGTGTGTGTGTGTGTGCGCGCGCACATGTGTGTGTGCGCGCACATGTGTGTGCAGCGCATTTCTGTCTGTGTTTGTATCTGTGTGTGTGAGGATGTGTCGCTGGGTGGGACAGAAACTGTTTCCCTAATTGCTTAAAAAAGACAGGGAGCCTGCTCTGGCTGACATTTGCTTGCACCCTGCAAACAGCAGCCTGCAGTGTAAATCAGGCAGCAGTATATGCACAGGCCTCCCTGAGTACACACACACACACACACACACACACACACAAGCACAAGCACAGGACCACCACATGGACAATATGTCAAACCTGTCATATTTAGAGAGCCATTAGGGAAGAGTCAGCACCCCAGCTCTTATTAATGATGTCACTGTGGACAGTATGTCGTATTAATGATGTCACAGCAAGATGTGAGTTACAGCAGTGGGTGTTCATCAGTGTGTGTGTGTGTGTTTGTGTGTGTGTGTGTGTGTGTGTGTGTGTGTGTGTGGAGTGGATAGAAGAGGGGTGGAGCGGTGCTTCATTTGTAACACGGTCCGACCTTGATGCCTGGGAATGAACGATGGGGGAGGGGAGGAGAGACGGGGAAGAGGAGGAGGAGGAGGGACGAAGAGGTGTAACATCTCTTTGTCATCACCCCCTCCTGTGGTTTTCCACTCGGCCCTGACGCTCAGCTCTGTGGCGCTTATAGTAGCACAACCTCGCTTTGTGTGCATGTGTCGGGGCCGCTGTCCTTTGCTTTACCACTGCGGTGTATGCGGGGTGTGTGTGTGTGTGTGTGTGTGTGTGTGTGTGTGTGTGTGTGTGTGTGTGTGTGTGTGTGTGTGTGTGTGTGTGTGTGTGTGTGTGTGTGTGTGTGTGTGTGTGTGTGTGTGTGTGTGTATACAGGCTCAGACACCAGAACAACACCGGAACATTCCTCTGGCCTGAGCGGGATTACACCATGCAGTCATGCAGAGAGAGAGGGAAAAAGACAGAATAAAGACAAGTGAGAGAGAGGAGAGTTTAAACAGCGGGTGTGAATATATGAGAGTTTTATATGGTGATGCTGCAAGTGCATCAATAACAGCTGAGGCAAAAGAGCTCTATGAAATGGTTTTAACCAGACGCAAAAGTGGTTTTATTAGATATCCTGGCCTCTAAAAGCTGATGTCAGAGCTTTACGTGAAGCTGATGCCAGTTCAGAGGAGTTTAGAGAGGAGAGAGGTCGGGCTACTGTGTGTGTGTGTGTGTGTGTGTGTGTGTGTGTGTGTGTGTGTGTGTGTGTGTGTGTGTGTGTGTGTGTGTGTGTATCTGTATATCTGAGAGGTTATGTGCACATAGGTGCTGACTGCACGGTTCCACGCCACACCAAGGTTGGGTTAGTGTGAACAAACACAATTTACAGTGATTTATGCCTTGACTCGTGAGGACAAGGTTACAGAGAGGACTCCCTTTGTGGCTTTGTGAGCTGGACAATAGATGTGTACACAGTTTTTCTCTTTTGTTTATTCACCACTCCCCCTCACCTTGGCTACGCTTTTTATTTTGCTTTTAGAAAAATTCAATATCCCTTTTTTGGGGGGTAAAAATGCTGCTGCAGATTTGTGTGCAGGTGTGTCAGAGAGAAGTGATGCTCTTCCTACTGTGTGTTCAGTGATTGCCTCACTGTGCCCCAGAACCCCTACTGGCAATAGTATTAGCATCTGGAAAACAGTGTGTGTACCTGTGTGTGAGGGTTTGTGTCCTGCAGCCTTAGACTAATGATGTTTTTGACCCGCTCTTTGTCTTGAAACAAAGAGGTGCTTGTGGCCATGCTCTCCGTGGTCACACCCATAATACACACTTATTGAAGAGACAGCTCTGAGTATGAGTGTGTAATATGTGTGTATGTGTCGTTGACAGCTGCGTCCATGCTGAGGACTCTTCATTGAGATGCATTGAAATAATTTTGGATGTGTGTGTCTGAAGCAGCTCTTCAAACGGCCCTAGTCAAATCACCTCTGCTTTATTTTGTGTGTGTGTGTGTGTGTGTGTGTGTATGGGTGTGGGTGTGGGTGTGTGTGTGTATAATGCATGAAAGTAGTCAGGGATGTAATCTCCATAAGTGATGATTTAAGAGTGCACATGCATTTTGAGGTAATTATCTTTATTGGTCAATGTTGCCTTTGTGCACACATGCGTGCACACACACCTCCATGAGGGTGGGTGTGGATTTGTGCTTCAATTATCACCAAAGTCACAGTGTGCTGTGCTCACACAAACCAGAGCTGGAAATAACACAGCAAACAGCTGTGGACAAACAGAGATGTGGACACACTTCCAGTCTCATTCACACATTTAGTGACCAGAGCCACAAACACACAAGCCTCATTACACACATGCATTCGCAGACTTACACGCACATTCACCAGCTGAGAGTAAAGTAAATGCAGGTATACGTAATGTCAGATATGACTTGCTTATCAGGCGTCAGGCAGTCCACAAACTCTGCACTCTGTGAAGGTGAAACTATATGTATAAAACAAAGATAGTTTATCCTGTAAAAAGTTTGAAAGAGGGCAGACAATGCAATATATTAAGATCAAAATTGTCTATTTTTGAGTCAGTCCCTCTAGGAATTTGTTATTGATTTACCAACAAATGTATCCAGTCCTTGTAATATATGTGGTAACCTTCAGGCATCAGTGTATACATTAATTAATTTAAGAAACTTAAAAGAGCCAAAGTTAAAACCAAATCAGAGTTCGTCTTCTCATACAGGGTCTGTATGATAGGTATTGCTCCAGCCAGCGTCATTCAGTTGAACATTTTTAGAGTTATCAAAATGCAGCCATTTATTATCTAAAACCGAAGCTAACCATTTACTTTAAAAAGCTAGTTTTCAGCAGGAATATCTCACAAATAGTTGCAAATGGCATTCTTATGCTATATAACCAGTCAAAATACTGCAAAAATAGATTCTTAATTCTTAATTTTCCTGTACAGGAAAACCTTTAGTTTTACTTTCATGCACCTTTGAAACAGGAAAAATGCTGTAGGTGGCCTCACAGCTCTCATACATGGCAGGTCCGGATGGTTCTCTTGCAGCAACTGTTGAAGCTGATCCAAGGGAGCAACATATGCGGCACAGCTGAGATGTAATGAACCATCGGCTATGTTCAGACTGCAGGCAAAGTTTATTAAGTCATTTTTTGCTCATATGTGACTCAGTGTGTGTTTTATTTTTAGAAATAAAGAAAATTAAACAGCCACAAAATGAAGTGGGTGTATCCTGTATACCTGTGTATACACTCCACTACACCACAGGCCCTTAATCAGTTACAGGTCTTATTTTTTTGCGATGTGACCTTTTCTGAACAATCTTATCAGAAATTATGAGACTTTTTTGTCACTCTAAATTGGCATTTTTCACAATTCAGCGTCTGTTGAGTGTCTTGCTGAAAAAGTGTAGAGTGCAGGAGAGGTGCTGAGAGATGTAATTAAAAGTAGCCCTTGAAATCCTGAAATTTTGTGATGAAATCTGTTTCAGTGAAGCCGTTTACTTCACAATCCCATCACTCCTGGCCGTGACTCCACATCAACACACATCTCCACAAATAAGTAGCAGCTATTGCTCATCGTCCTTGTTATCATCTGCTCACAAATTTGCTGGCTTCATGCACATCAACTTATAAAAGAAACCATAAACACTGACTTCAGGGGCTCCATGTTTATTTCACAGACAAAAAAACAAAACACAAAAATCTGGTCTGAGCAATAAATCTGCATGGAGCACTAAAGGCCTGCAGTGTAAAGATAGCCAAAAACACACTGAAATCAGATATTATGATTAGAAGAGACCATGATGTTATCTTTTTTTGTTGGATTGAACAGTTTGAACTTGATCAGGATCAGACTCACATGTGCAAAACTGAGTTTGACTGCTGTGCAGCTTGGTGTTAATAAGGATGTGAGCATCAGCCTGCACAACTCTGTGGTTTAATAGGCCAGTAAGTAGCTTGATTATTAGGCAGTTAACTATTCTTTTATCCTATATTGTATAAATGTCCCAATTCAAGACTGCCAGACTTTGTTTCATCCAACTCCAAAGGACTGATAGAGTTATTTTGGGTTTTTGGCTTACCAGCCAACTTTTTCAGTTGGCCAATCCCCTAAAACTGTTACACGCTGCTAAAATGAGCGATTAGACGATTGGATGGACTCACACTTGTGTTGTGAGTCCAAAGGCAGCTCTTCATCCACCGCTGTCTGTCAGCACTTTAACTTTTGTGCCATATTATCATATGAATTAAAGTCTAGACAAATCTGCAAGTTTACCTTCATTATGACATGAATTTATGCCTTGAAAAATGTATTTTATTTTAAAATGTATTCATTAGATTGTGCAGTTTTGTGAGGTGGAGCTGTGGGTGCTGGTTTGGTGCTACTGGGTATTGGAGGTTCTAATCTATAATTCCACTCACAAACATAGTGCTGCGTACACTAGTGGATAGTGAGGGTAATCTTTAGTCCCAGATGGGCGACTAGCCCCCGGCCCCTAAAGAAACTATGTACTCTGTGCATGTGTGTGTGGGTGTAAGTCTTCTTGCCCTCCTCCTCTCTCTCTCTCTCTCGTTCTCCCTCAATGTGCTGGTTGACAGAGGACAGAACGTGTTGCTGAGCGCTGGACTTCAGTAACTGTGCAGAAATCTGTGTGTGTGTGCGTGTATGTGTGTGTGTGTGTGTCTATATGTGTAGTCAGGGATAGCTATGGGAAAGGATTAGGACAGCTTTAGACAGGCTTTGTTTAATAAGCAGCACAACGGCTGCTCCGGATGGGAAACCACCCAACTCCAAGCACGCACGCACGCACGCACGCACGCACGCACGCACGCACGCACGCACACACACACACACACACACACACACACAAAAACACCACAAACAACACAGGAAAGATACCAGCAGGCTAAAAATGCTTGGACCTTTGGTTTTGTTATGGTGGAAGCTGGGCTGTGGTTAAGTGTGCTGTATTTGTGTGTGTGTTCATGTGTGTGTGTCGGGGTTCTGTTCCAGGGATTGGGGTCTCTGGCTGTGGTAATGGGACCGATGGAGCTGAAAGCAAGGGATGAACCAGGGGATAAGGGATGGATAAAGGAAAGGATGGAACTGTGCACATTGCCCAAGGAGCTCTGCACTGATTGGCTCGTAGTGACAGCATGTGTGTGCGTGTGTGTATATATACATATGTGTGTGTGCATGTATCCCTGCAGATGTGAACAGCTTAGCGATTTTCTCAGCGGACCAATTAGATGAAGGGAGTTTGGTCCCCATGTGTGAAAGCCTTCTCCTGGTAATAGGAGCTTGATTAGTGGGTGTATTAACTGTGTTGTAGCCCATGTGTGTGTGTGTGTGTGTGTGTGTGTGTGCATCTGTGTGTGCTCCCTGTGTGTGTAAGAGACAGATTAAACTTTGCTTCTAGTGATTTGTGCTCACTTGTGTGGGGTATATCTGTATGTCGGAGTCTAGTCAGTGAAGTGGTGCTAATTCAGCGAAGGCAGTCCCAAAGAGGAAGAGCTGAATCCCATCCCTCTGGTTAATGCATGCAAATGGATTCCTACTGTGTTCTTCATAACAGAGAATTTACCATCAGAACATTGTTACTCAACTAGGTCAGCGGGATCAGACAGGCAGAGATTTGGAGCTAAAGACGAAGAAACACTTAAAGTAGCGTATTTCTCGCAACAGCACCGCCGTCATCCCTCAAAGGCGTGATGTTAGAGCTACAGTAATGGAGAGAGATGATGAAAGTGTGATGGGGAGGCGAGCGGGAAAGAGGGAAGAAGGAGGAGGAGAGAACGATAAAGACAGAGAGAGGGCAAGAGGAGAGAGGTGAGGCCTGCTTCTGAGCACCACTCCTGGGAGCCTAAATGCTTCCTCATCAGTAAACAGTGAATAATTCATCTTGTTACCATAGAGAGCTCACACACACTTGCACCGCACACACACAGCAAAAATCATATTCATGTCACAGACAGGCCATTTTTTACAGCAGACAGACAGCCAGGTCCAGTGTGGAGTTTTTATTATTCACTAGCTTATGAACTCTGTGGGACCCTTCACTTTTTGACTGTCTGCACATGTGTACAAGTGTTTGTGTGTGTGTGTGTGTGTGTGTGTGTGTGTGCGCAGATTGTGTGTATTTGCGGCATGAAGCGGTTTCATTTTTCTGCATCTGTGAGGGTGGAAAAGAGAAGAGAGGCACGCAACATTCCCCTATCTGAAACCCTGAGTCATTTACACATATTCTGGTACTTCTATCTTTGTGAGGACCCTCGTTTGACAAAAACTAACTGCCTAACCCCAACCTTTAACCTTACCTAAACCTTATTATAACTTGAACCCTGAAACCTAGTCTCAACCAAACCACAACCTAGGATAAAAAATGAAGCCACTGCAGGCGTACCAAAAACTGCAGCTTCTTTAAAGGCCATGACAAACCAAGCTGACTTCTGAGAATCAGCAGGGACAACGTTGTGTCTCGGCCAGAAAGTTGCACAGGAACACACCAAACTGACAGCCATCAAGCACATTCTGCACCCGCCTGAGAGGAGATACTCCTCTGTACCAGCAGACAGCAGTCGTCTGTAATCGTCATTCAAAATGGGAAACCAGAAGATCGCAGTGATGCTTATTAGCCACTTAGCACATTCACACCACAATGTTGAAAAAACAAAGCATGTTTACACTGCACCAGTGAACAACAACAGCACAATCAATCAGGAAACGTTCCTGTTAAGAGCCCAGTGGTTAAAGAAAAACAATCAAGTTTGTTTGATCTCACTCCCTCTTAACTTTAGCTGTTAGTTTACTTCCTCCTTTCTGTTGCTCCTCCCGTGCGCTGAGCTGAACGCCCAACCAGAGGGATTTCATGCACCGATGGGCTCCACAGCCATAGCTGCTGATTCAACATGCTGAATCGGCAGGAGAAAAAGCCAAAAAGGGTCGACGGAGGCCAGTGATGCGGGACACACCACGGCAATGAGGGCCGTAGGTGCTTGCTGTCAGCCCAAGGGGGGCAGAACAGCTGATTTTTGGCTTGGTGTGTTGCGGCCTTAAACCACTTGAGGCAGAGTCAGTCCTCATAGACCCCAATTTTAAAATGCACAACTTTACAGTAGAAATAAACATGTTTACCGCTTAGTACAAAAAACGTTTTTGATCTTCATGGCTAATCTCAATAATCAACTGCATGCAGGGTGAATTGTTTTATAACCCACCCATTTATATTTTATGAAGACCCAAAGTTATGCATATTTGAGGGCTTGGTTGCTTGAGTGACAGGCTATCTGCAAGGCAAGGCTTTAGTCTATGAGTCAGATCCATCCCTCGCTCCTCCACAGCTCCAGCCTTTCATCCAAATATGTTCACTTCTGGCTCCAAAAATCCAAGACAGCTATGGACGAAAGGCCGAACTCGAGGCTTCAAAATGGCAGTCCAAAAACCAGCGGGAGACGTCACAGTGGCCACATCCATTACTTTTATGCAGTCTATGGTCTTAACCCTCAAACTTTCAGAATCGGCCAAAATGTCCTTAATTTTTAATTCAGTCCTCACTATGTAGCAAATATAAGTACACACAGGCACACGCGTGTATTGTACATGTGCACGCACACACACACATGGAAATGGCTTGAACAGATGACAGAGAGTCGACTGCTCTAGTTTTATCCCAGAAACAAATATACAGTTACCCGTTTCTCAGGACCTCCTGTGTACATTGCAAGCACACATTTCTCATGCGATTCATATACATACACAAACACACACCTCTTGCATACACACACACACACACACACACACACACACACACACTGTAATTCACACAAAAACAGCAGGGAGGTGCGATCCCTTCCTCATAAACCTTCATTCCAGTGTCTTTAATTCATATTTGTCATGTATAATAACTGGATGTCTTGGCGGAATACTGCTGCGCACTGCAGAATAAAAGAACAATATTTTATTCCATTTCCATAACTCCAGCCTGTGAATTATTATTATGCTAATGTTGTCGGGAGCCACTGCTACTGTGTGCGCTAAGGTGCCAGCCCTTGCTTTTTTATAAACTGAAAGGGGAACACAATGAAACACAATAAGTGGTGGAATAATCAATGGTAAACTGTTTACAGAAGCGGCTCGCGTTGCCATTCCTTCTCATAGTTTGATCAAAGCACTATTTCACATTTAAAACGAAACCAAATATGAAGCGTAGGGCTGTGACATAGTGATGAGGTACAAGAGGAGGAAATGGGGTTTGTCTCTGGGTAATTTCAGCCCTGCCTGTGTCTGTGTGTGTGTTGTTTGAGATGACGGATGCCTCTGACCATAACCTCTGCCCCAGAATGCTACGGACACCTGTCTTCCCACGCAGGATCCTCCAGGACCCTCCCGTTCAATGCGGGCCTGATTTATTAGACCCCGAGGACTGCCTCTCTCCTGCTCTCTAGGTCTGTCTCATACTCTCCCTCTTTCTCTCCCTCTCTGTGACACTCATTCTCACACACACACACACACACACACACACTCTTCTACACAGACAACACTCATCCTGAAGGGCCATAGAGAGAAAAAGAGAGAAATGGCTCCTGTCATTTTTCCTCTTTTAACTGGGGCTCTGCAGCGGTTTCTGTCACAAAGCCCCCGAGGGGAGGACATCAAACAAAGGAAAAACCTTTCACACTTTATTGTCTTTTACCACAGAGAGCTCATATCTCTTTTCTCACTCCCTCACTCTGTCTCCTCTTTTTTTTTATACATCTCTCATATTTCCCCTATTCATCTTCTTTCCCCTTTTCTGCGGCCTCTGTACATCTCTTTCTATATCTATATTTTATAAAGTTTTGACGTTTTGACAGTGCCCTTTGAGTGTGCCAGCTTGTCAAAACTACAAGAGAGGGCATAGAGGGAAAAGAGGGGGAGAAAGAGAGAGACTGTGGAGTGGGAGAGAGACGTTTGGAATTGGAGAGGAGAGAGATGGACGGCTATCTCGAATCTCAACAAAAGTGTGTCACATCAGGTGGATGTTTGAATAGCTGATGTGGCAGGCAGGAAGCCACACCGGCACATAAAAAACACCTCACTTTCATGATAAAAATTGTGCGAATAGTACTTCAAGCATCGCACAACAATAAAACGTCAGACAACTCAAATACACTTGAAAAATCATGTTGATTTTGCTCGTTTTAGTTTGTCATTTCTATTTATTTCCAAAGTTTTCTCACACTCACGTGCTTAGATTTCTGGATTGTAATTTATCATCACCTATAGTACGCACAACGCCACAGGTAACTATGTGACTTACAGTACATGCTCCCATCTGAAATGTATGTGTTTATATGCAGTTTCACCGTAAACTGAAGCTGGTTCACAGGAGCCAGCGCTTCAGAAAAGTTCTCACTGTCCTGCAGAATATTTACCAGACATATCCTGGGCTCTGGCTTTAACTGTGTGCTGTTTTTTAGCTTCCACACATGGGGTTATTTAAAGTATTTCAGCAAAATGAATATTTTATAGGCAGGGATACAGTGGAAAGCAAATTGTGCTGCTAGAATTTTAAGGAAACATTTCTTTTTTTCAAGTCAAGAAAACTTATCCTGCTTTAAAATAGAAGAGATTGCATTACTTTGCTAAGTACTCAACAGCAAAAGTAATAAGCTACATTACACATTTCCCAACTTGTATCTCCTAACTCAGCTCCATCAAAGGAACCTTTCCAAATCCTCCACACCCACAGGCCGCATCCTCTGTATTTAACACCTGGTGAAATAGAAAAAAGACACTATGGTTTAAGAAGCATGGATGTGCAGACGGCCACACCGCCTCTCCTATGGGAGCTAGACATGCAGACTTTATGTTGGTTTTGCATCTTTTTGTTGTTGTTTTTTTGTGTCTCTTGGATGTTATTTTGTGTTGTTTTGTGTTTCTTTTTGCGGTTGTTCTGCCCCATCCTGTATGCATTTACGGTCCTATTGTAGTTGCTTTGCATTTCTTTGTGGCCTTTTTGAGTTTCTTTCTGGCTGGTGCGTGTTGATTTTCGTGGCATTTTGGGCCCCTGAGCCTGTGCTGGGAAGGCCTGTTCAGTTTTCCATCCATGGCATGAGTGCCTGCTGCAGAAGAACAGAAGCTGCGTCCTCACAGTGAAACACAGAGGTTTACACGCCCTTCAACTCAAAAGAATCCAACTGAAAGTAGACTTACATTTTTCTCATGTCATCAAACCAGCTAAAAACAAACAACATGCTGTAATAATATAACTAAGTTGCTGGGAATTGCATTTCTCCTCTTCTGGTAAAGGCTGAGCACTTCCCTACCCTGTGCCAACCTAACCCATATACCTCGCCCCAGTTTGGGCTTCTCACATACATTCAGATCACAGAGGTTTTCTCTAAAAGATAATTAACTTAACTGGCAGAGTTTGGAAACCCAGAAGGTCGTTTAGCGCTTACCGCTGATAATCCTCAAAGACTTCTCTAACCATCTGAATGACAAAATATTCTGTCTGCTGCTTGATAAAAAAAGAAAAGATTTTTAACTTTTATCCCAAGCTGCTTTTCATCCAGGTAGCTGGCGGGTTGCCATCGTTGTCTTGAGGCGCAGCTTAGGAAATAGGTTGAAAATCTTTTCTATCATTCAGCAGATGGTTAGAAGAGTCTTATGGGATTGTGGAAGTACCTTCAGAACAATCGTAAGTGTTTTAAAACGACCTTCTGGGTTTTCAGACATTAACAGTTAATAATCTGTTAGAGAAACTGACGGTTATCTGTAAGACTTGAATGTATACTAATATGTGGGACTGGAGCGACCATGTACTGGTCCATTTTCTCTACTGAAAGCAGAGCAAACAAACTGGCATCAACCCTCCATCAAACTCTTAACCTTGGACAAGCCAACACCCAAAATACTGAAGTAATGGAGCCTTACTAGAATTTGTAGTTGTAATGTAATTTCTACATTGTAAAGAGTAATCCCTTTCTCTACTTGACACCTTATTATGTATTACCCTGGCCTGAGGGACCTCAATGTATCGACCAGAAAGAGACTCAAAACTAACACACAGAGACTCAAAATGACAAAAAGGAGACGTAAAGAGACTACAAAGAGATGCAAAAACCCCCCACAAAATTACTCCAAAGAAATGAAAAATAGCCGCAAAGAGACACAGGGGAGTTACAACAACAATCACAGTGACACAAAATGACCATAAAGAGAGATAAAATGACTACAGAAAGATTTTAAAATTACTACAAAGACACACAAAGCAGCTACAATTAGATGCAAAACAACTACAATAGATGCAAAGCAATTAAAAAGAGACTTAAAATGATGGAACGCAACTACAAAATCACAACAAAAAGCAGCAAACAGACACAACATTACAATTCATTACAAAGAGACACAAAACAACAGATATGTTTAACAACTATGAATAGATGCAAAACAAAAGCAAGATGCTAAACAACTGTAAAGTCTGTGCGTATTAGTGTCTATTTTGCATGACTGTGGCCCATTGCCTCATAATCCGCCCATGCAGAGAGGAAGGGGGTTTATTCTGGATGCAAAACCCTCGAAACTGCAACATCAGATATAATTCACAATTTTGACAGTGACACAATGCTGTTTTTCACGAGGAAGTCATAAGGATAGTATGCGTGGTGCTGAACTGAAATTTGAAACACGGGATTTGGTCAGGATTCCCTGATAGGACTCTTTAGTCTTTCCATTTTATCCTGATTTGAGCTGCAGTGTCATAAACATTTAGACTGAAACAGATTTTAAAGAGAACAAAAGGTTTCGGATGGATAGCTTCTGATTTTTGTTTCAAAGCACAGACAGAATAGTGATAAAAGCATGGACTATCTGGGAGCAACAACTGAAATAGAGCAGCAGCTTATTAAACTTTGCCAAGCTTAGTAAATCTTACATCATGATATTATCATACTGAGACTTTGGCTTCTGGCTTTGGAAAAGAAACTTATTCATGCTTTTATCAATAATGTAGAATAACTGTCCTGTCCTGGGAGGATAAAATACTGTGAAATTATAATTTGAATAGAATCCCCTTGATGTTTCTCCCAGCTATGCATTTGAGTGAGTGTGTGACTGTGTGTCTTTGTGTTTAAGTGTGTAAAAATACCACATGCAAAGTTACAGAAAGACTAACACAGGAGATGTGCAGTTGGATTTGTTCTCACTGTCACTGACAGTCTAGCTGAGCACATAACATATATACACTAACAGATGAAACATAAACTCAAATTACACAGAATATAGCACGCACACACACACACACACACACACACACACACACACACACACACACACACACACAGATTCAGTAGGACCAGGGCAAGGGTTAAAAAAAATGGCTTGGAGCGACCTTCATCTGCAGTAACTGTTTCCCTGTGGACTTCCTGCCCTTTTGCAGCTGGTAGAATTTCTCTGAGAGAAGACGCTCACAGCGTCATTATTTTCATCTTCCATGCAGGAGATGAAGCGCTCCAGGAAGCAAATGGCTTGACACAGCTGGTATCTTCTGGTCTGAGTTGGGGGTAGGCTAATCAATACCACTGAGGGAGATCAATCCTGCTGTGTTTTTTCACACTGTGTGTATGTATGTGTGTGTCATTTCCCAGGTGGTCAAACTGTTGTAGCTGTTATAGAGCTAATGGGAGACCTTCTGATGACGGCTGTTAGGAGCTAAATTCTGCCCAAACAGCGAGTTTGATACATGATCTGATTGGCTGTTTGAGACTGGACACACACAATGTCTGTGTGAGTGTGTATTTGTGTGTTTTTGTCCTTGTGGGTTGTGCATATGTACGTGTGGGGGAATGTGTGTATGCACACATTTGTGTATATCTGTGTGTGCATGTGTAAGAGTTGTACCCAGGTGCATTGCCTGAAGGTTGATAGAGGAGTGTGTGTGTGTGTGTGTGTGTGTGTGTGTGTGTGTGTGTGTGTGTGTGTGTGTGTGTGTGTGTGTGTGTGTGTGTGTGTGTGTGTGTGTGAGAAGGGATGACAGGGCGTGTCAGGAGGATTCTTCTCCCAAAATCCCAGAACACGAAATAAGGTCAAATTCAAAATATCATGTCAGAGGGAAAGACAGGGAGAAAGAGGAGAGCTGGAAGGTATTTTCTGTAAATTATGGTCATACATTGAATTAGAATTGTAAAATTAAAACTGGAAATTTTGGTTAAAATTATCTGAACTGTACTAACTTGAGGTTTTGTGTATGTGATGAACATACATCAAAAATATCGCTCCATAACGACTCTAACATTTTGAGTATATGGGAGTAGCTCTGTCCTCAGGAAGTATATATATTTTGTACTTACTTACTGCAGTTTTTGGCTCAGATGCAGTCTGAATCAAATATTAAACACCATTTCTCTCAATTTGACTATGTGTGGGTCTGACTAAACTTTAAATTTGCACAGAGCTACATATCTAAGCCTAAAGATCCAGTGTGTATTCAGGCTCATATATAGATATCATAGCACAATAAGTATATCTTCCTTCGTTTAATCCTCTTAAAATAAGAATTGTCATGTTTTCATTACCTGAGAATGAGACATGTATATCTACATAGGGAGTGGGTCCTCATTTGTAGAGATCGCCATGTTGCACCACCATGTTATAGTAGCCCAAAACAAAGCAAACACTGGCCCTGGATAGGGCCATTTGCATTTTCTTATTTTCTTGTCAGCCACTGTGTGCGGATACTCCTTAACTTGCCAAACAGCATTGGAAAAATACTAATTTTTAATGTGAAACTGTTTTTTTGTGTGTGTGTTTTTACCGGTTTAAATCCCAGGGTCTGTTTGTTTTGAGAGAAAGAGACCTCTCACATCTATTGCATGTCTATCCATCCTGAAAGAGAGATCCCTCCCCAGTTGCTTTTCTTGAAGTTTCTACCATTTTTCGCTTGTTAAAAGGTTTTATTGGAGCAGTTTTTCCTTATGTAAGTGTCCAGGGACAGAGTGATGTCGTATGCTGTAAAGCCCTCTAAGGCAAATTGTAATTAGTGATATTGGGCTTTATAAATAACATTAAATTTAATTGAACCTCTGTGGATTATTCAGCTTCTAGTAAAAACCTCCTGAACAATGAACACTGAAGGAAATATAATTAGGAGAAGTTTCGCATGGTTGCGATCTGCAATACTCACTGCTAGATACCACTATCACCCCAAATCTTACACACTGGACCTTTAAATGAACATTTTGTAAACCTTTTGCTAATTTGTTTGGATTTTTAATTCCAAAAAAGCCGCTTAAAATTTGGCAGAACTAAAGAGAAAAGTAGAGAGTTTAATTAGACTCTATTCAAATGAGACAAAGTGGGAGAGACAAAGAGACACAGCAGGGAGACACCTGCAAGGCCTTTTACCACCTCTGCTCCGTTATTCCGTTTAGCCCTCTGGTGTTTGGGCGTGTGTGTGTGGGTGTGAGTAGGAGCTCGTAAAAAACACTCGCACACAGTCACACACGTATACACATGTGCAGACACAATGGTGTCTGAATATTTCTCGACACAGAGGCAAGCAGGATAAATCATGTGTGCAAATATTTGATCCACAGCCCGATGTTCCATCTGAATAAGCCATCAGAACTGCACGTGTGTGACGTGTGAACATGAATGTGTCTCTTTTGACTTTGAGTCTTGTTTTTTTTATTTGTGCAGATATTTGAATTGCAGCTCATGTTTTTCCACGAGCTTGTCATAAAACATAGAAGAGACCCTCTTAAAATTTTGAAGCTTTTAAGAAACCTGGGGGAGATGAAAGGAAGGAGCATGTGCTGTTAGTGTTAGCCTGTCACTTTCGCTGGAATAAATGATAATAATAGGTGAGTTGAAATGAGGCATATTAAGCATGTTATATTAAAAATAGATTAAATAAAACTAGATCTGCCATTGACCCCAGCTGTTAAATTCTCATTCGGCCCAGATTTTTGCCTCTTGATAAAACATGCATTACAAATTTGTCTCAATTAATTAGACCTTCTTATTATCACAGTGCGCTACTGCTTCATGCTGATAAATGGTCAGTCATCAATGGTAATTTCTGTGGTCTTTTTTGAACAGAGTTAAATGAGAAAATCAGACGTGAAAATTAGTCCTGATGGATGATGTCTTTTGAACTTTGATCACGGTGCTACTTTCATTAAACCGGGCTGCTTTCATCCCTCGTGACATAAACATGAAACAAGCATTTTCAGTTCAGTGCTTTGGTGGATAAAATTAGATTTTATGACATGAGGTTCCACTCTGTCCCTGCTGGCCAGTTATTTGTATAATTTAATTCAGTTTTTAACTGTATCATGATGCATTTTTCATAATGCAAATATTAATTCAAAACTTTCTGAGAGTTTTATTTTTATCTCAAGAGGGAACATTGACCTAGATTATACAACTACTTTCAATTCCACAGTTGTTTTAGGACATTTCAAGCTCTAACAGCCTGCACCCCACCCTTCACCCGGCCTGGGTGGGCCTGTCTGCAGGGTGCCAAGCAGGGTGTCTGCGGCCAGTGATGTGAATTGACATGGTGTTTAAAAATGGATCCGTCTAAATTATTCAGTCTGTTATTTTAGTGTCAGCATTCAGTGATGATGTCTGGTTGTCACGGAAACATAGTCCCATGATCCCGAGCCCACAGCTGTGTCCCCGGAAAGAGACAGAGATGCAGTGTGTACCAGCCTGATCATTTCCACAGAAAATTAGGTGAAAATAAATATGGTCACACCAAGTCAAAAAGTGTATGAGGAAAAAATGTCTTCCTAGTGAGAGAGGGAGAGGGAGAGAAGGAGACCTTTTTTATGTGTCCACAAGCGGTGAGACGTTACACAGGGGCCACGAAAATGATATAAAATGTTATGTAGTGTATACTGCCAGTAGGGTGTAGATGAAATACAATACTTTCCTGGAACTGATGAATACATACAGGCGGTTCTCTGGCTCTGTCTTTCACTCTCTGTCTGTCTGTCTTTCTCTTTCAAACACACACACACACACACACAGGATGGATCCCAGGCTGTGTCGGTCAGGCTTTATGGATCTCCAGTGAGACATGAACACATGGAACAGTCATCTAGCTTCCAGCTGCTGGTGTGGAGTTTCTCTCCATCTCTCACTGAGGTCCTCTGTGTGATGAGAGGCTGCATCTGGGGGCTGGCACTTCACTCACTGGACACTTGTCTGCAAAGAAAAACCTCTATTCATTGTCAGTAAGCATTTATCTAAATGCCTGGAAGTCTACGTGTGTGTGTGTGTGTGTGTGTGTGTGTGCGCGTGTGCGTGTGTTTGTGTGTGTGTGTGTGTGTGTGTGTACAGTAAACATTTCTTTGTGAGCGATCAGGCTGTCGAGGCAGAGAAACGGCTGCAGGAACAGCTGGGGAATCAGACGGTGATTCTCTCTCCCGCCTAAACACTGGGATTTACACACTGCCCAAAGCCCAGACACACAGCGCTCCTGTGCCAAGAAGAACATGCATATGCATGCAATCATGCTTGCATACACACACACACACACACACACACACAGACACACACACAAAGGACTTCCCCACTTGCACAGATTGCATCATACATTTCAGGTCATTTCATCATCTGGTAGTCATTTTTCATCCTAAAGTGTTTCACCTTAAACAAACAATGATAATACACTCATTGATTTACTCAGAGAGAGAAAGAGAGGGGGAAGACGTTAAGACAGTCTCCTGTGTACGTACTAGTTCCTGTTCAGGCAGCTTACTTTTTGATATAATGTGCTACCTACTGTTTCAGTTCATTACACTCTCACTCAGTTAAAACCCCATTTAACCAGACAGTTTGACAAACTCAGCACTGATTCTTTCTTTCACAAGCAGGAGCACTAGGATGTTTTGTGCATTCACCTCAGTAATTGTTCAACGTATTCTCATAGGTCTAGTGATATCCTCTGAAAAATGCTTGCACAACAGTTTGTAGGATATCATATTAACTGGTGCCCCACAAATAGCGTTACATCCTTAACACACAGTGACATAATTATCATTAAGTAACAGAGGTTTAGGCAGTGAAAGTTATATGGCCAGGTTCAGGAAAACATGGTGAGGACCTATCTTAAAATGACTGAGTTCACCTGGTTCTGAACACGTGTCTTCAGAGGGAAATCCAAATTTTTGTGACTCATTCACCACCCTATCCTGCCTCCTTCTAAGATTGCTTTCTTGCTACTCTGGTCAGTGCGTTGGTTACCTGATCGCATGCTTTCAAAATACATGGGATATGTATGAATTTGGGAGCATTACTTTTTTTAGGAAAATGTATGAACAGTTTGTGAAATCAGCCTAGGAGTGTAACAATACACCAGTCTGTATCGATATATCTCTAGCTGGCACAAGACATAGATATGATGTCAGAAAGACACTGGACTTTTACATTGGACAGATGTTAAATCTTGGTTGAAATGAAAGTCATCATACACCTTCATTTTAAATTTCCATAGCACGTATTACCATTTTCATCCAACCCACACCCACTGCCTTAAGATTCAAACAGTGCTAGCAGCCAGGCAGCACCAGGCAGAATATGGTGAGAAGCCAAGAAAAAGATGTCAAGGATATTTACTGACATCATCTCATGTTGACAGCAGGTCCCTCAATTGACCTGAGACGAAATCATATCGTGTCAGACTTTGTGGTAACAGCAAATATCATATTGTTGTCCAAATAATCGATTTAATATCGTGTTGTGAATTACACCCCTCATAACTGTCCAGTTAAACCAGTGTACATGTTGGGATGCCTGTACAAACTGTCACAGGGCAGATTGGCAGTGTTACAGCACTATAAATCTAGGCTGCTGTGTTTACAGCCCCCCTCATTGAAATTTAAAACTGAATCAAATTGAGTTCACATTTACTCAAGATGAATTTTTAACTCATCACTTGAGAAGCTGTGTGCCACAGAGCACAGGACTTAATGCCAGTCAGGATATGTTAATTCCCGCAGCAGCCATTTGGAGACACGCGGCCTGCTGTCTTCACAGTGTGACTCCAAATCCCACCGTCCCTATCGCGCTTTCATCCCTACCTGTCAGCAGATGAGAGCTCTATACACCTGCGGCAACCTGTGTTGGTGTGTGTATGTTTGTGTGTGTTTGTGAGCTCCCACCGAGGAGCTTGCTGTGCAAGCACATTCACAGCCAGAATTTCTGACAAGCCTAATGAATCTCCAGAGAACCGCTACCTGCCAGCTCTCTCTTGTTCTGTCTTGTCTTCATTGTTCTCCCGCTCTGTTTTCTCCTTCTTGTCCCCCCCTCTCGCTGTTTGTCTGCCTAAATCGAACCAACGCTGCCTCTCTGTGCAGCGGGTTTCGCCTCCATCAACTAACAAGCCTCCTTCATCTGTTCAGAGTACACATCTTACATATACCCATGAACTCCCAAGGAAGGAGATTGTTCAAGAGAGACCTTGCTGTTACTCATGATGTGGATTAGTTTAACTTCTCTCACACAGTGCCGACTGATGCTTTGTTTGTCCAACTTGTGCCGTGTGCACGGAGGAACCTTCCAGAGACGAGGTTTTAATTAGACTTACCCATGCTGTATTAGTCATGGCTCAGCTCAGCTTGTCTATCCAAAATCCATTACCTATGCCTGAGGAGGCCTTGTTAGTTCACAATTGAGTGCTAATTACACAACATTATGATACATAGGCCTCATCTTGCTGTAATCACAGTAATTAGGGAAATAAAGTCGGTCTACATGAGCAGAGAGGCAGAAGAACCTCGACTGTGGAGAACAAAAGATTCAAATTCACTTCTCAGTCTTGCATCCACCTTAAACGTCCTTCAAAACACACACACACACACACACACACACACACACACACACACACACAGACACACAAACACACACGCATACGCATACATATATATCTCACATGTCAGTTAGAAAGTTGTGACTGCATCACTGATCTGTTGCCTCGCATGAACCGAGGGGGAGCGTGCACACACAGAGCATGAGTAATGAAACGCTTCACACTCATTTGGCTTTTGCACTTCAAATGAGATTGGCACGGCGCGGCGTCTAAAACACAACCATTAGATCTATAATGACTCCACAGCCCACTCCCCGTGGACTGACTACACACACACACACACACACACACACACACACACTCCCAGCCCCCCAAATAGTCTATGTATTATGCATTCCACCCATCTGCCACTCTGTGAGCACTCTATCCCAAGGGGAAGAGAGGGGAGGAGAGGGGGAGGAGAAGAGAGGGAAGCACTCACAGCTGGATGTAAGATAGAGAGAAAGGGACAGTGAGCTCTCTCTCTTTTCAATAGGTGTGTTTCAGTCCACCTGTTTTCATGCACATTTTCAATTTTGGCACTAAGCGCTAACTTCTAAAAAGAAAAGTTAAACGTTTTTATGCTTGGTGAGTTGGAGTGAGATCTAGAAAGAAAGCTCTCTCTCTCTCTCTCTCTCTCTCTCTCTCTCTCTCCATCTGTGTAACTGTCAGGTTGCAAACTGCTGGAATGTGAGTGGCTCACCTGTGTTTGGGCTTCCTTCTCACAGACAGGTATGAGCATATGGCTCTGGAGCATGAGTGATTTATAGATGCCCATACCTTTTCTGTGTGTGTGTGTGTGTGTGTGTGTGTTTGTGTGTGTGTGTGTGTGTGTGTGTGTGTGTGCTGAGGGGTCCTGTGTTTACCACAGGGGGATTTGGATGGCACAGCAGGAGGTGGAAGCTGACCATCTGTAGCTGCAAGACTCAAAATATCTGTGTGTGAGTACGTGTTCGAATGTGAATAAAACACAGCACATAAACAAAGTAAAATGTGTGTGTGTGTGTGTGTGTGTATGTTTCTGTGTGTGTGCATGTAAGACAGAGAAAAAAGAGAAAGGCAGATGTGTTTAATGTGATCAAAGTAATGCATAGAAAGCAGCGTCAAACTAGATGTTTAATTATCACCAGCGCTGTCTTCATGATCAGATGTACAGGCTCGAAAATGTCCCAGATTTTGGAAGTTATGCGCTCATGTATACACAAAAAGACACCTCTTATCCCAGAAGAAGCGTTGGAAGAATCACAAGGCTTTTGCTTATTTGACTGGATGTTTGCTGGCAAACTGACTGACAAAACAAGTTTCTCTGCCGAGCGAGCTGGAGGCGAGAAGGGAGCTGTTTTAATAGCGCGTCTTTGTCTCACAGCTGCCAAACATTCACCCTGACCCGAATCAAACTGCAACCCCATGATCCTCATCTGCCCTATTACATCCTTCAGCTGTTTCCTTCTTACTGCTCCGTGTATGTGTGTGTGTGTGTGTTTGCCCGGAGAAAACAGAGGCTTCGTTGTCACTGCACTGTCTGATGCAGCTGTGTGCGCTTCAGATGTTTTTACAAAGGATGAAATGATAGATGAGGGAAATGAAGATGGAGAGGAAAGAGGGTAAAGACAAAGCCGGTGAAGAGATGGTAGAAAAATAATGTATGAATTTGTCAAATGGGACGTGGTTGTTTATTTCAGTTTTATTCACTCTCGATTTGTTGCAGTCTTTGTGGCAAATTATTCACTTTTCAATCAAGATTCCCTTTCTTGCTAAAATAGGAATCTTCCCCTGTGGGCCAGTGACATTTATATCCTTTTCTCAAGTAAAAGTAGTAACACTACAATGCACAAATACTTCTTTACAAACAAAAGTCTTACTTAAGTCTTAGCCAAGTTCACCCAATTAACTGGCAACTGAGTGTATATTTTGAGTTCTGTTGGGTAAAAGTAAGAGTTTAAAGCACATATTTCAATAGGAGGGATAGTATAAAGTAGCATAAAAATGAAACCCAAAATTATACTCAAGTACAGCACTTGAGTAAATGCATAGAAATACTTATATAAAGATACAATAAACCAAAAGTAGCAATAACAGAAGGAAGTGGAGGAGCACAATTTTCAAAACCTTCAACGCAAAGTGCCAAAAAGTGCAGTTCCTCTGATTTCTTTTTGAGGCTGGCTCCAAAAACGAGTCAATCCCTATAGACCTCATAGACATCCATATTAAAATGCCCCACTTTACAGCAGAAATAAACATTTTAACAGCCAGGTACGAATAATGTTTTTTCCTAAATTACTAATTCAAACATTCATGACAAATGTATGGGGGGTGATTTTATATATATATATATATATATATATATATATATATATATATATGTATATATATATAACTCATTCGTTTACATTTTGTTAAGACTCAAAGTTATGCACAATTTAAGGTGTGGCTGCTTTAAATGACAGGCTGTCTGAGCATGTTGAAATGTTGGAATTATAAGTTGATTTTGTAGTGGATTCATTGAAACTTCATGTTTCTACAATTTGGCTTAAAGCACCCTTTTTTGGTGGCTCAATCACAGCTGGAAATGTAGGTTGTCTTGGTGAAAAATGCTTTTCGTGGCACTATCCCCAGTGGAAAACAACCAACTTTAGTTTGGTTAATTGAAAAAAAAGCTAACTAAAAACACAGTGATGACTCACTAAAAAACAAAAGCTTCTGTTGTTTGCTGGTCTCCGACAGTGGTCTGCAGCTCGGCAGGCATCTTGCTGAGGTTTCACGCCATCCACCATCCTCTCCGCCTCCAGATGGCAAAGTCAGATTATATTATGTCACTTTAGAAACGGTGATATGATACTTATATCATGCCAGTATTTTCTTCTGGCAGCTGGACTTGTTACCATAGTCTATGAGTCAGATGAAAACCTGGCTCCTCCGAAGCTCCACCCTCTCATCCAAATATGGTCAATTCTGGTTCCAAAAATCCAAAATGGGATAGGTCAGTATTCCAGGCTTTCAGATGGGAGTCCACAAACCAGTGGGTGACGTCATGGTAGCAATTTCCTTTTTTTTTCTAAAGTCTATGAATTAAAGAGAGGAGAGGAAAGAAAGAAAACACTAACTTAAGTATTTGTTCTATTTTCTCTCATCTGCTTCCATATTTAAATTTAGTGTCACGATAGTATTTCGGTTTTACGTCAGTAGTCAATCAGTGTGCATCAGTGGGATGGTGTAGGGAAAACAGACGGGCTGAGAGTGTAAGGAGAGAAGGATCAATGTGATAATCTCTCTCTCTGGAATCCTCTCTCGCTGATCTCTGATGACGGCACATTTCTCTTCAGCGTTTCAGAAAGATAAACTAACTCTGAGATGAGCGCTCTCTCACGTTCCCACTCTGTCGCTTTTTGCACCTGAGCACAGCCTCAGTCTCCCTCCCCTCTTGGTAACAGTGGAGTGAATGTGCAGACAGAGGAGCTCTGATAAGGCCAACTCAAGTGAAACACAACATGAGTTTGACCGTGGAGTGAAACAGCTATCAAACAGGCTATTATGGGATTGGGTTTCCACTCGCATTACAAGAGGCTTTGATACCTGGATTTTATCTTTTATGTTATCGTCTCACATCAGGAATATAAACACACACACCTGCAGTCCCCGCTTACCTTTACCAGCCATGGGTGAGTCAGGAATGGGGTGTGTGGGTTTTTGTGTGTGTGTTGTTGTGGTGGCTGGCACTGAGTGAGGGAAGAACTGGATATATTATGTGTGCAGTGGTGGAATGTAACTGAGTACTCAAGAAGAATTTAGAGGTACTTGTATTTTGTTTTCCACTTTCCATGCTACTTGATAGTTCTAATACACTACAACTTCAGAGGACACATACTTTTGCTCTCCTTTTGAAAGTTGCTCTTGCAGTTATTGAAAGGGTTTTTGTATGAAATAGGATACCTGTTTTAATAATGATGCATTTGTTCCTTGCAAATGTATCTTTCTTATCAAGTAATTTGAGTCTGTAATTGGCTATTTTCTCAGAAGTGCAGTAAGAATTTTCCAGCCCATTTTCAATACAAATCAATTTGCTTCAGGTATTTTCATGCCTCACTTGTTTCAAGATACAGTCAGTTCTTTTGAAAGTTAATTTGAAACAACCAACTGCACTAACAGGCTTTGTGATTGTTGTTTTACATTTTTTATATCTTAATTATGGACAATTTTTTTTTTTTACATAATGCTACTTGCGCTTTAACACATCAATTATAATAATTTAAAAAACAATCCTAATTCTAAAGTACTTCTTTTTAGGAGGAATACATCACCCACAAAATGACCATTTGTAAGACAATAAGTAGGCTAATGCTATGTTACCTTGAATTCATCTCCACAGAAAATAGCCAACATATTGATGTATCGACTGATTGGGGACCATGTGTAACAACAGCAAAACTGCATCAAACAAATGTTTCAAAACTCTCGCATAACTCGTGAAATATAATCCAATTTTCATTTATCCAGCTGTATGCTTTAAACTTTCCTAACATGCATTTTTACTGAAAAACCTTAGTATTGAAGCTTTAAAGAGAGCATAGATCAGTTTCACTTTCAGTTCAGTTTTAAATGGTAAGGGTTTAGCAAAAATGCCTGAGTTTGAGTAGTACTGAGCATATGACTGGATAGATGAGACTTGGATTATACTGTTTGAATTCTCTTCATGAATTCACGGTAACAAGGACTATCCCTTTAAGTATGTTTCTTATGCAGGACTTTTACATGTAACAGAGTATTTTAATTATTTTTGTACTGCCATTTTTATTTGAAAACACATTTTTCCTTTTCTGCCCCTTTGTGTGTGTGTGTGTGTGTGTGTGTGTGTGAGTGTGAGAGAGAGAGAGACGGATAACTAGACAGTCATTGCAACATCTTACCTCTCTGACAGACATGTTTGCCACAATGCAAAGCTCACAGCACTTACACACTCTGGCACACACACACACTCACATGCATACACAGGTGTGCATGGAGCTGCAAGAGCCATTTGTTGAATGACGGACTGTTTGGAGTCGGGGTGAGGGGGAGGTGGAGAGAGGTAGAAGTGGAGAAGGGAGGCAGAGGTGTGGAGGTGAAGACAAGCTGGACGTTCAGAGACAGACTGTCTTTGTGCCTGAGGCGCAATGTGTGGATGCGTGTATGACTGGCAGAGCAGCTCTGTTGAGGTGTGTGTGTGTGTGTGTGTGTGCGTGTGTGTGTGTGTGTGTGTGTGTGTGTGTGTGTGTGTGTGTGTTAGGGGAGATGGGGGGTGAGTTTGCTTCAGCGTCCTCTGCTCCCAGGTCTCAGCTGTGGTGTAATTGATTAAACGAATTAGTATGAAATGTAGAATTAAACTCCATGAATAGGGTCATACATTATCTAGGTTTGTGTGTGTCTATGTAGGCGGATGTGTGATTGGAATGAAATATGAAATTAGTCATGATGAATAGCACCATATGCACGCGTGTAATTGAATTAACCGACCTGTGTTCTGTGTGTTACCATAAATGAAATGTTCACCTTGTGTGCTTCATCCTGCAGAAGGGGGTGGCAGTTCAGTCAGATAGGCAGTTTTAACTGTCAAAATCCTTGTTTTGATTGTTGTTTGATTCTTGTCCCAATAATTGATGTATCAGATACACAACTGGATGGTAAATCAAAGGAGAAATTAGCATAAAATGTATTCAAGAGGTACTGAGTCACCATGATGA
Organism: Plectropomus leopardus; assembly: GCF_026936395.1. Classification (NCBI taxonomy): domain Eukaryota; kingdom Metazoa; phylum Chordata; class Actinopteri; order Perciformes; family Serranidae; genus Plectropomus; species Plectropomus leopardus. Next base: position 21,643,599 of record NC_142179.1, read on the forward strand.
CCAAAATCTCCGTGTCTCACATCACCTCTGCTATTATCTTTAGACATTTTAAGAAGATGGTGATGATAGTGATGGAAATACTGTTTAACTGACTGGTCTGAAACCTCCTTCTGTAAAACTCTTACTTTATTACTATTAAAAGTACTGCTTTCAAAGTGTTTCTTAAGTAAAGTATCATCAGCAAAAATCCTTAATCATCAAAAGTAAACCCGCTAGTTGTACAAAATATTTTTTTTCATTGATGTATTATATTTATGGAGTCTTGCTGGTATTTAACATGTAGTCGGTTTCAGGTTGAGATAGGTTTACCTTTGGTACTATTGGGAAGTTAAATGTACTGTATTTTACAAACTGCTCATTAATCTGATTGCAGTTAGTAACTAAAGCTGTCTAATAAAACTAGTGATGCCATATTTGCCTCTAAAATGTTGTGTAGAAGTATAAAGTAGCATCAAAGGGAAATACTCGAGGAAAGTCCAAGTACCTTACACCCCCAAATCAGAAATACATATTTGTCCTCTTACCTGTAGTGCTGTTTATCAGTCCTGACTGTTTTGGTAAGTGGAGTGCTGGAGATATTAGCCGTTGAGATGTCTGTCTTCTTTACAATACAATGTAACTAGATGGCACTCGGCTTTTGGAGCTCAAAGTGACTAAAAATACATTTAAAAGGGTCAACAGAAATGTCTTTTTCCAGAAATCATGACCCAGTTACTCAGTAATCTAAAGACCTTTTTATGAGCAGTTTCATGCAGGAACTATGATCTTTCTGCTAAACTACACTGCTAACCGTATCATTGCACAAAACGAAGCATGCATTCATGGTCTAGCGGCTTGTGCTGGTGACAGAGAGATGTAAGCATTTATGGTGCCCTTCTTTACAGATTTGTAATGTTAGCTAGTAGTTGCACACTTCTCTCTGCATGGTGATCTGGTTGGCAGGTGTAGTTAAGTAGAAAGAAAAAAAAAGTTTCTACATGAAACTGATCAAAACCAGTTCTGTGGTATATCTTGAATAAACCGAATCATGATGATGAAATGTATCTTATTGGTGCTTTGAGCATCACAAGCTGAGGGCCATCTAGTTCCATTATATTAGAGAGTAGGCAGAGATCTCTACCGCCAATACCTGCAACACTTAAAAATATTGATAAATAGCTCTAAAGGTAAGAGAGAAAATATGTGTTTTTAAATTTGGGGTGAACTGTCCCTTTAAAACTTCCCTTGAAACGTTCCTTGTATTTGTCACCTGTCTGTTTAACCCCTCCAGGCAGACTTTTAAGGCACACACTATTTACACCCTGTACAAATACATAAATATACACTACAGTGCAACATCTGACCAGATTTCCTGACTCATGGACACTGACTTCCTCTCTGGTGAGATCAGAGACTTCTGGCACAAACAGGAAGCTAATATAATCTAATATCAGAGCCTGTTTGAGTTGCACACATCATCTCCTTTGGCCATACTTACTGTCAAATCCTCACAAGCTTTAGAGTGACAGTGTGTGTGTGTGTGTGTGTGTGTGTGTGTGTGTTTACTTTACTGACACAATCACTGGAGAACAAGTGGCCATGACCAAACTTATGGCCGGCAGTGATGTGAGTGAAAGTACTGGGGTTGAGTCATGTTAGGGTGAAACTATCCGGCTATGACACATAGCACATAAAATATCAGCCACAGAGAAGCTCTGTTTGCTGCATGGCGGTGATGGAGACACACTCACATACATACAGTATATTCACACATATGCACAGACTGTGCACATGCAAAAAAAATAATCCAGGGTAGCACACTGTAACAGAATGCAGCACAGGATTAAAGCCCTGTGCACACGCACATGCAAACCTTCAACACACTTACTCTATTGACAGAATACTGACTGAGCATTAAAAGAGCAAACACACTGCAGATATGCACACTAAAAAAATATCTAGAGTTGTAGATACTTCGGCACTTTCTTTAAAGTCAGTTCCATAAAAGAAAGTTTGGATCAGGTTCAATTTCTTTGCAATAAAAAGTTTAAATGCATTTCAACCGCCTCCACAAAGTGGGTGTGAAGTTATTCATTTATGAATTATAGCTGTAGGTGGAGGGAACAATAGCTAGAGCAAAGGTACAGGCTGTTTTACATTATTGGCTGTGTATGCAGTGTCTTGTCATTATTGCCTGCAGGTGTTTACATTGTTTTCTCACCTTGTACCCTCTGCAGTTTTGTTCTTTTAACTGTACAGATATACAACTGTTACAGTTTGAACCGTGTGTGTGTGAGTGTGTGTGTGTGTGTGTGTGTGTGTGTGTGTGTGTGTGTGTGTGTGTGTGTGTGTGTTATGTTTGGACTGCTTTTTGTCACAGAGGTGCTCCCTTTCTATTGTGTTCTCTTCTGTTCTGTGTTGTGTGCTTTTGTGTCGATAAAGTCAGCAACGATACAAACTTATCTTGAGAAATCCACAGAGGGAAAGTTTGGGCACAACTCCTTTCAACTCATCATAATTATTTGGAATTAAGTTAAAAGTGTGATGTTTATAAGTCCTAGAGGGTTTCATCAGAAGACATAAAACAAAAATCAAACATGGAGTTAACCGTGCGATTGTGAATATACCCACCAATTAATAACATTTTTCTCTCACAAAGTAATTGCAGCTCGTTTGGACAGTGGATCAAAGAAATCAAAGGCTCAGTGGGGCAGATTAAAATCACAGCAGTGAGAAAAACTCGTCCAGCATTAAAAGTTGAGTGGGAAAAGAGAGAAGTAAGTCATCAGAAACTCTTTAGATTATAGTTTATTTTAGTTTTAATTTGTTTTTATGGTGAGAACACTTCCGGTTCAAAATGTGCATGTATGGCATCCGAAATATATACAAAAGGTTTTTAATTTACACTTAAATAAGAGTTCTTATGGGTTTGCCGTAAACACTGTAAAAATGTTTTATATTTACATATATTTATATTGCTGTACTGCATTAATGAAAAGAAAAACTTTAAAACTTCATCACCACACAGAAATCATATACTGTATATGCAGATGATCTCTGGGCAAAAAAAACAGCTTTATTTATAGATCACGTTTCATTACAAAGAAACACAATGTGATTTGCATAAATAAAAAATGATCATAGAAAACATCAAAGATATGTCACACAATGACATAACAATGAAAATAACGTACTTGAATACATACCTATTATACCTAAACACACACTCACACTACTGTTCATAGGTCTGAGAAAACAGGGAGGTTTAGAGCTTAGCTTCAAATATAGATACAGCTCTGAAAGCACCTTTATCAGCTCCCAATCTTATTCTGAGTACAACTAAAAAGCCACAATCTGAATACCTGAGATGTCTGAAGGGAATATACTTAGTGAGCAGGTCAGAAATATTCTGGGGAGCTGAACCATTTAGTTCCACCAGTATACCAGTGGGGGAAGTGATGGAGTAATGTGATGATTCTTTTTTTGAAGTTCTGTATGAGTTGAAGTCTTCCTATTGAATGTTTTGATAATGCAGTGAAAAGAGCATTGCAGTAATCTAATCTGTTTTTAAAATGAATACATGAACTAGTTTCTCAGAATCAATTTGTGATATGAATATTATTATTTCTATACATTTCTTGGGTGATTTTCAAAATCAAGGTTCAGGATGACACACTGGTCATATGACTGTATTGCATCTTGGATTATGCAAATATTCTTTCTTTTTTTTCCTCTGTAACAAAAAGTTCACAACAAACAGTTTCGTGACTGTGATGTTAATCTGTCTGGGAATGTATGACTTAATACAGTTAAAGCTCGTAAAATTAATTTACATATTCACAGCTGGCTCACACTGCACCCTTTAGCTACAGCAGCTACTTTCTCAGGCAACTAGCAACAATTTCCCTTTGTTGTTCACTGTAAGATCTGAAAAGTTTACGTTACTCAAAACAATTTTGTAAACAGATTGCCTTGAAGGGGAAAGTAAATATAACTATTAATCTTAAGTTATATTTAACTAATTGTTAAGTTTACAAAAAATTTAGCTGTATTTACTTAATTGTGTGAATTTACTGCAACTTAAAAATGACAAGTGGAATATCCCTTTTCTTTCAAAGTGGGCTACTTGAGTAAACTAAGTTAGTCAGACTTAACTTGATTCTGCCAATGAAGTTAGGAGATCTGCGAGTTCTGTTTTGTTAACATGTTTAAGAAACAAATATACAAATATGACTGACTAGTTTGCAGCTGGCAGAATACAGTTATAAGGCACAGTAAACTTTGTTTACGGAAGATGCTAAAACTTAAAAAAAAAAAGTTATGTCCACTTGATTTTGTGAAGTTGTTGCAACTTAAAAATGACATATTTAATTAACTCAATCTTTCTAAGTTAACTTAACTATTAGATATAAAGTATATATAAACTACAAACAGTGGTTCCCAACTGGTCCAGCCACAGGGTCCAGAGATTGTCTTTAGTCATTAATTCAAGGTCCACACTTCAGAAAAATTACCACATATTTAATTTGATTTCACAAAATGTATACACGTGGGCTTAGAAATGAAAATGAAATATTGCAGGAATAAAATGCAGTCACTCAAAACTTAGAAAATATATTCCTGCAACCAAAACAGTGCATATTATTGCTTCAAGATTAGTGACATAAAAATGCTGTAAAGGCAAAATTTGTTAATATACCAAATAATATTAATAACAACAGTGCAACAAAATTGTAGCTGAACAGAAGGAAATGGCCCTTAAAAATAAAAACCCTGTGTAAATTGTGTGAAATTCAAATACAATGCTCTTTTTATTTATTTATTTTTTTTTAAAAAAACTTGGCATGTTCGGGAGTAAAGTAAAGTAAAATCCACTTGTCAGATTTGACAGCGCAGGTAAATTTATTAGTAGTAGTAGTAGTAGCAGTAGAAGTAGTAGTAGTATTAAGTAGGAAAGAAAACGTGACAAAAACACACAAAGAAATATGGTGATGTCTTGGAGGCTCTGGTTTCTCTTGATCAGCTTTCACTCTGCCAAATAAAATACCTCGGCAGCACTGCATCGGAAACCCATTATTCTCTTCGGTATACACAGTGATTTAATGGCATCTTACCAACGTTTTACAACTTTTATCTCCGACCTCTTCATTATTTTGTAGACAGAGAGAGAAAGAGCGAGGGAGAGAGAGAGAGGGAGAGAGTTGTGGGAGGCGGGTTTTCCGCCAGCAGGGTTTGGTTGATTCTCTATTGATTTGTCGGAGGAGCAGAGGAGGAGGAGGAGAAAGTGAAAGGGGAGGAGTGGAGGAGAAACCCCGGCCTGCCTGGTGGGGAAGGGAGAGATGTGATTGTGCGTGTTTTGGGGACGAGAGAGGAGAGCACAGAGTGATCACAATCAAGGCGAAAGTCCGACCGCGGAGGGAGCGCACTTAAAATCACGTGGGGGGTGTGGATTTGTAGCGGGGGGAGTAAAAGTGTCGACGAAGTGACTTCTCCTCGCACTTTGTTTTGCCTTTCGACCCCTCCGCCCTGCATTCCGCGGAGCAGCTGTGTTTTAATGCCCCTGCGCACCCGAGGAGGAGAGGAAGGAGACAAGAGTGAGGAAGAAGAGGAAGAAGAAGAAGAAGAAGTGAGAAGGCCTGGACACCACCCCTCCTCGCCCTCTGGAGGTCTGTCCACTCTCCCCTCCTGGCCCTGCATGGACGGGGATGGGGAGAGCCGGATGCTGTTGCCGCGGGGCTGAGCGCCTCGCCTCCCCGTCTCTGGTGCGCCGCTTCCGGCCACTGCTGCTGCTGATCATCGCTCTCTGCTGCGGAGCTCACATAGGTAACTGATTGCACTTCAGCAACTCATGTGCCCCGGTCAAGATCGCAACTAATCTGTAATTTCACGCACTTTGTTGTCCAATTTCGCACTTATTGCTGCGCGGTGCACAAACTGCAACCACAGTTAACTCTTAATTCCCAGTCTGTTGCATTTAGTCGCGATCAGATACTTTATTAGTAATTATTAGGGGTTTGTAATCATTGCGTGGCCGATCCTTGTGTTGGGCCCAGTGCTGCCTGACAATGGCTCTCTCTCCAGCGGCAGTGCAGCAGTCTGAGCACGGATCGAGTTTCTCCTCCTCTCTCCTGGGCCGTCATTCTCCTGTCTGCCCCTTAATGGCTCATGGAGGAGGGGAAGAGAGGGTGACTATCTCTCCTCATGTCCATGTTTAACAGATTACAGCTTTAGTCAGAGCAATACTGAAGCAAACAATCTATCTGAGTGTAAATCGGATCATAAAAAGTTAGGATCAGGGCTTTGCTTTGTTGTAAATCTGACTACATCTATTGTGGAACATAGTGTATATGCAAATTAACAAAATGCATCATAAGAGATAGTATCAAAGTGATCAAAGTTAAACAATGTAAAGGAAAAAGCAACAAGCAATTTGTTTTTGAATGCCGATGTGTCTGAATTTGTGGTTGTTTGTCTTCTTTTAACCACCAAAAGCAGAGACTCACACCTCGCAATCTGAGCCACATGCTGGACAGAGAAAGAAAACAAAAGAAGAGTGTGTTTAATGAAAGCCAAAGGTTAATAAGGTGTTTGTTAGACTAAAACATAATGACTCCTTCTCTGTGGAGGTCATGATCTAACCACTTATTTACCACATTGCTCAATGGTTTTAAATTCATCAACACAGATGCAAAAAGCAATCCCCTTTCCAGAAACCAGCTTCTTTCGGGGGGCAGAGGCTGTGTGTGTGTGTGTGTGTGTGTGTGTGTGTGTGTGTGTGTGTGCAGGGGGTCGGCTGTTGTGGCGGCTGTCTGTTGAGCAGTCACACCTCCAGTAATTAGTTTAACACGGCTCAGGCAGCGGGACAAAACCGCCTCTGCACGCAGCCTGGTGGGAACAGAGAGACCCACTCCACATTAAAGACCCACTTGGCACCTTCTGCTACACGTGCGTCACCTGGAAAGAATGCGTATTATTTAGCGTGTTGTTGTTTTATTTGTTATAACTTGTACATTTCAAGGCATTCAGACATATTATCGCATATCGCTCTGGCTTTCAGCTCCTTGTGTCGGTTCAGATGTCGAGGCAGGAATGTCAGAGTTGATGTTTACACTCCTGAGTGTCTATGCGAGAGAGTGCATGAGCTCCTGTAAAGCTTTGTATCTCTAAGCTTGGAGGAGCTGTTTGTGTGATTTGAGCTCAGTGTGTGTGTGTGTGTGTGTGTGTGTGTGTGTGTGTGTGTGTGTGTGAAAGAGAGAGAGTGCACACAACAAGGTGATCAATAAGCACTTCACAAGCCATTCCCTCAGTTGAGAGATGATCCCAGTAGATCCCTTTCTGATCTCCAGAGATCAGAGAATTTGGAGGCTGTCGGATGGGGAGACAAAGAATCGCTAAACTGAGCCGGAGAGATTCAGCTGGAGGATCTTTTGACCTCTGTCTGATGGTGGAGAGGGTGCCTCAGGATGCGGGGGAGAGAAGCCGGCCAGGGACCGAGAGAGCTGAAGGCTGAAAACAGAATATAATATCAGAAGAGTGCTGATGGAGGGAAATTATTTGAGCTGGAAAAAAAAATAACAGCAGATGAGGCTTGAGAGAAAAGATGAGATGAGACCTGAGTGAAAAGGAGAGGTTAATATTGTGGTAGGGCATGGAAGGAGTGCTGTGGGCATTGCTGGCTGTTTTATTGTGTCTATATTAGATGCTCACCCCAGGGGATGACACAAACCAGGCTCTAGATGTGTTGAACGGCATCAGCTCCTCACAAGAGGAGTTCTTTATTCTCTTCTTAACAACATTTCCAAGTCAATTCAGTATTCATCACATCGACTCGACTTACCACAAATTGCTTATTTATATGCATAGATTGGATTTTCTTTTGAAAGTACAGCTGCTCGTGCTTAGAAAGGACGTTTAGGAGGACGGCCTCAGAAAAGGAAGATCACTGGAAGCCTTAAAGCACAAAAATTTAAGAACTTGAGCTTTAATATTGTAATTCATCACATAGAAGTCTTTTTTTGCAGCTGGTGTGAAACTTCAGCAGATGCCTGTCATCAGAGAGGTTTTAACATTCATTTAAGTCAGCGGTTTGAACCCGAGTCCTTCAGTTACAGGGTCGACTCTTGTCTACTACGTCACCCTGCTGGGAAAATGTCAGTGAATGAGTGCTTTTGTGTGTTTTTTTAGAACAGCTCATGATTCTGATACCCCTCCGAAAGAGAATAAACCCACTTTGATTAGATTGGGTATTTAGGTACTGCGGGGCAGATAGGAGGGAAAGAAGGAGGCTGTTGGAGCGCCAGTCAAAGACACAATGTGTCCTCAGTACTCAGACCGTCTGTACAGTGGTGGCTGGCATGGACTGCAGCCTGTGTGTGTGTGTGTGTGTGTGTGTGTGTGTGTGTGTTGGTTTGTGTGTCTGTAGGTTGGTGTCAGTATTTAACAGGCAGGAGAGAGATTCTGGAGCGTGGTGCGAGTGGGGGCCGTACCTGCACCTTGATTTCTAAAACTCAGAGCACTACTGCCCCCAAATGGTGGCGCCCGACTCCGTCATGCCCCAAAATCAAATAAATGTGCAAAGAAGGGCTGGAATGTGCTGTTTGTGTGTGTGTGTGTTTGTGTGTTGGTGGTTGTGAAGTGGTGGTGTGACATTAAGGGAATCTGTTGATTTCAGTGCACACCACGCGCTCTCTGCTTTTTGCTTGGCCATTAGTAGATCATACCACCATCTAAACATCACTGACTGCGTGCGTTTAACGGAAGCACAAGCAGCATTCTTTCTAAGATAGCTATTTGTGTGTGTGTGTGTGTGTGTGTGCAGCTGCCGATACACTGCAGAGCCTCTCTCTGGTCTAATCTAATAGGAGCACGCTGTGACTGATGCATTAGGTCTGGTCTCTAATCTCTCTCTCTCACTCTACCTCCCTCTCTCTCTGATGATCTATGATATAAAAGGCTGGTTTGACCCTTGTTAAATTCAGAAATATAGCAACAGATAAAACATCAGGGACAATTTCGGGCCAAGAAATTTGTTGCTAACGGGTTTACAGGGACAGAGTAATCAGTGTTTTGGATGCATTTCCTTACTTCAGCCTGCTCATAGCTGTAAACAAACATTAAAGTGACAAAAAAGACTTGAAATTATATCTAATAAACAGAGGTGGGAACATGTCATCGTTTTGCAATTCCCAAGTAAATCTCAAGTCTTTTCACTCAACTCCCAAGTTTCAAGTCTTTGAGTGACTTTGACTTTCAAGTCCTTAACAAGTCATAATGTGCTCTTGGCCAATTGTAATGCCATTTTAACATCCCAGTGTGTAGGATTTAGGGGAATATATTGGCAGAAATTGAATAGAATATAATCAGTATGTTTTCTTTCATGTTTAATCACCTAAAAATAAGTACTGTCCTGTTTTCATTACCTTAGAATGAGCCATATATATCTACATATTGAGCGGGTCCTTGTTTATGGAGATTGCCATGTTCACCGCCATGTTTCTACAGTAGCCCAGAACAGACAAAAAAACGCCTGAACAATGAACACTGACTGGAGATGTTTCAGCTGGTTTCAGTTCTACAATCTTCTTAGCTAGATGCCACTAAATTCCCTTAAGTCTTACATGCAACAACAGAGTAATAATGTATTAAATCATGATTGCTTTTTTAAAATTTGTATTTTTTTTATTTCATTTATTCATTTATTTTATTTAAAGTCTTGGAAAACATATTGAGGGTGAACCTTTCAATGGTGCCAAAGTTCAACATTCAATTTAAAACAAATTATCGATACAGAAAATTGCAAAGGCTTGTACTAAAAGTAAACAAACCTAAAACAATGACGGTCACAGTCAGTGAAATCACTATTAAATCTTGGAATTCATTCAGTGTTATCAACGAGGACAGCTCAAAATTTTGTTGAAGCGTATTCCAAGTATATGCGGCTTGGTAGAAAAAGGCTGATCTTCCTTGCTATGTACCAATGTTTGGCACCTGCAGGGTGAGCCGTGACTGAGAACAGGTACAGTGACTACCAAAAGTCCATGTTAGCATGGTTGATAGATTTGGAAATAAGGAAAATTAAATGCAGGTCCCTCCTCTTTTTGAAAAAGAAGACAATGGTGTGTCCCATAGCTGTCACCAGTGATAAATCTTTAGGCTGAGTGTTGATCTGCATTTAAAGGTCGGAGAGTGAAACTGGACGCCTGCCCGTAAATAACATCACCATTGTTCAATAAAAAGAGGAAAACAACCTCAACAAGTCTTTTTTTGATGAATAATGGAAAGCAGGATTTTTTTAAATAAGAAAGACTAATTTTGCCCTCAACTTTGACTGCAGCATGTAAACATGGAATTTGAAAGTAGGTTTTTTGTCAATTAAAATGCCAGGATAATTATAATGGCACTCAGCTACAAAATGTTATTTCTTCATAGTTCTCTCCTGCAACTTAACTGAATGCTGTCAGATTGGTTGAATTTAAGTGTATCTGGGGAATTAACTTTCGACTTGCAGGAAATTAATAATAGTTGAATCAGGAAATTAAGGGGAATGGCTTGATTAGTGGCACACTTTTTAAATAACATACCTCTTGAACTTTGGGCTTGGGGAAAGGTATTAAGTCAAAGTGAAGTTGCAACTCTTTGGTGTTAAAGTCCAAGTCAAGTTGCAAGTCTTTTTTGTTTTTGTCAAGTCTAAAGTCTGAAGTAGAGTCTGACTCAAGTCCAAGTCATGTGACTCGAGTCCACACCTCTGCTAATGAAGATACATTTTTGATTGTGTATTTTCTTTACTCAGGGTACACAAGCTCACAAATACAATACCCTTCAATCTTTGCTGACACAGTCTCAACAAATATATTAAAATGCTTGTATACATAGCACACCTTGTATTATCTTGCACTCTCTGTCTGTAACACAGTACGTGTTATGTACTCCCTGTCTATATAAGTACTATTATCTCACTCCTTGTGGGAAAAAGTTCTTTATCTTTTCTGTCTGACTGCTCTTTGGTTTATTGCTCCTCAGGTTTATGACACTCACGCAGCGGCGCTACTGATTCATCAACACTTTAACCAGATTCTTTTTCCAGTTTTATTGGGTTGGATTATAACAGACCGGTAGCATCGTGCTTTCAACTTCAAAGTAACCGTATTTTTGTGTGCACATCCTGTTTCTAGTTAAATGCATGTGATGATCTTAAATTGGTCACTTTTCTAACAGTATTTCCACATCTCTCTCCAGGTCAGTGCCAGGTGGCCGCCCCTCAGTGCCGTATCCAGAAGTGCACCACCGACTTTGTCTCCCTGACCTCCCACTTGACACCGGCCGTGGATGGCTTCCACACCGAGTTTTGCAAGGCTTTACGCGCATACTCGGCCTGCACCCAGAGGACAGCCAAGTCCTGCCGGGGGAACCTGGTCTTCCACTCGGCCGTGCTGGGCATCTCTGACCTCATGAGCCAGAGGAATTGCTCGAGAGACGGGCCCACATCCTCCACACACCCTGAGGTCCAACACGAGCCCTGCAACTACCACAGTCGCACCCAGCACGCCCACGCCCATCCCCACTTGCATGCACACACACATTCCCACGGTCACGGCCACGGTCACGGCCACGGTCATGGCCACGACCACAGCCACTCTCGGCCCGTGTACCTGTTCTGCGGGCTGTTCGGGGACCCGCACCTGAGGACGTTTAAGGACAGCTTCCAGACTTGTAAGGTGGAGGGGGCGTGGCCTCTCATCGATAATGACTATCTGTCTGTACAGGTCACCAATGTTCCCGTGGTGCCTGGCTCCAGTGCCACAGCAACCAATAAGGTGAGAAGTTCTAAGGAGGGAAGCAGAGAGAAGCAGGCTTTTGGGGTCTAATTTGCTGTAATTCAGGCTGGGAGAGTTTCTTAAGTGAGAGCAGCTGGTGTAATCTAGTTTCTGTGTGTGTGTGTGTGTGTGTGTGTTTGTGCGCGCGCATGTGTGTGAGAAGCATTTTCCATAATGACCTCGAGGTTGTTTTTCTGTGCCTCAGAGTAAGAAATGTTATGAATGTAAGGCTAGAAAACACGCTCGCTCTCCCTGCTCTACTTTTCGACTCGCAGGTGTGAGGTTGATCTTGTGACTATCTCTTGTGACTGAAGCTGTGTTGGAAACCGAACTTGGTTAATGGCTGCATGTAGCCTGACCTCTAATAACATGGAATGAGATGTGTGAAAGGACCCACTGTTTACCCATGTGTGTGTTCGCAAGCATTTGTGTGTCTCAGAAGTGCTACTCCTTGCAGCTTAAAGCGCTGTGTGCGTGCGTGCGTGTGTGTGTGTGTGTGTGTGTGTGTGTTAAGGGTCTGTATCCCTTTGTGACAAAAAGACACACATGCAGCACCCAGTGGATGGGGAGCCACACAAGGTGATCTTTGTGGTGTTAAAGGAGCTTTGTTGATAGTTATTATATCCTGATGATCTGCCTCTCTCTTTGTCAATAGCTTTAATTATTAAAACACATACACACCCATGCATACACTTAGTCATGCACACGCCGACAGAAACACACACACACACATTAAGCAAATAGTGGTGTTGTTACACTGTGGAGCTGAAGGTTTGACCTTGTGTCAGAGGTGGGGCAAGTTATTAGTCACGATTATTAGGGACACACACTCTCTCTCTCACACACACACATGCATACACACACATTAACAGGCCTCCAGGCTTAATGGCCTGCCAAGCCTCATTCCTCACGGCTGTCATGTGAACAAAGCAGCCATTCACCGGAACTATGATGCTAATGCTAACCGTAATGCTCACACCACACCCTGCATCCACTCACCACTGAGCCCTGTGTGTTTTTAAGTGTGTGTGTGTGTGTGTGTGTGTTTGTGCGCGCATGTGTCAGCATGTTTGCATAGCTGTGTCAAATTACGACTTGTTAAAAAGTCATTTAGTCATTTCTCAAATGTAGCGTGATGAGAGTCAGTAACCTGTGTAACGGTGAAATGTTAATATTTGCAAGAGTGTGTGAGAGACCTTTTACCTGATCTCTCTGGTGGAAACGATTGATTATCAATTTATCTAGCAATGTTTTTCTCCATTAATTTATGGGGTTATAAGCAAATCTCAATGCCACTGAGTATCAGGATATTCTGTGTTGTGATAAGGTTGATTATCAAAAACAGCAAAACGATTTTTAATTAGTAGCTTACATACAAAAATAAATGACTGGTTTATTTTGTGTTGGCTGCTAGATCCTAGTTTTGTAATCTGTCTTCAACCATTTGACTCGTTCAACAAAATATATCATCACCATAAACACCAAGAACACAGGCATTGTCTTGCAGGAAATAAGGAAATAAACATAATACTTCAGCGTTTTGCTAAAGGTTTTTGTAAAAGACTGTGCACGTAAGGAGCAGAAACCACACAGGTGAACTGTGAACACTTACATAGGCAAAAGTTCCACATTAAGTTTATCTTAATTAACTAATCTATTAATCAACGGTTGCAGCTCTGCAACTTAATGATTTAATATTTCAACTCTGCTCCTCTCCTTGATGGTAGTTGTGTTTGTTCTGTATCTAACGAACGGACATTGTAATTATCAACTGATTGTATCAGTAATTTTCATTCTTTGAACTTAATATCTCTAACTTACCTGATGCTCCTCTCACCCTCTCTACAGATCACCATCATCTTTAAGCCCTACGAGGGCTGTACCGACCAGAGGGTCTACCAGGCTGTCACAGACAACCTCCCTGCTGCCTTCGATGATGGAACTGTGAGCAGCGGAGACCCCATCCACATTTCTGCTGGTGCAGAAGGTGCAACTGGCAAGGTGCGCGCTCTGTGGATCTCTGAGCGCAGCCCCGGGCGCCACGTGGAGCTGCACGCTGGCTACATTGGCGTAACTGTAATCGTTCGCCAGCTGGGCCGCTACCTGACCCTAGCAGTGCGGATCCCAGAAGAGCTTGCTCAGGCCTACGATGCCACCCAGGACCTGCAGCTCTGTCTGAACGGCTGCCCCGGAGGAGAACGCATCGACCAGGCGGGGCACCTTCCCCTGCCCCTCTCCCCTCCTGCACTCGGCCTGCAGCTTCAGCAGCTGCGTCGGCCCAGCTACTCCTCACAGACACAAGCATCCCCCTACGGTGCCACACAGGTTTTCAGTGTGGAGGGGGCCAAGGACCGCTGCAGGGAGCAGCTGGAGGTGCAGGACATTTACTTCCACTCCTGTGTGTTTGATCTCCTGACCACCGGGGATGCGAACTTCACAGTGGCAGCATACAGCGCCCAGAAAGACATGGAGAGTCTCCACCCACACAGGGATAGATGGAGGATCTACCCCCGTGGCTCTGCCACCTCCACCTTACACTCTGATTCTCAAGCTGTCAGACGGCTGGCTCTGCTCCTGCTGAGTGCTCTGACCATGGCGTTGATGTAAGAGCGGGAGTTGGAGGCTTGTGTATGTGCGTGCACTAGAGAGAGAGTTTCGGGAGTTTTTTGCTGAGCACTGATACTGAGCACTGATTTCTCGCTCATGTAGAGAGGAAACAGCAGGCTGGACAGTTACTGGGAACAAGTGTTTTTGGCACAGGAGAGACTGGCAACACTAACTGCATCTGACCTGGCAGAATCAGCCCTCTGGGGACAAACACAGGAGATGTGATGACGGCTTTCACAATCTGTCTTCATCTTTGGATAAGACACTTGACAATGACAAAAACATACCTGGGAGGGTGAGCAGAGTGTGTGGATATACACTCCAAACTGTAAATAGCTTGTCTTCAGTGCACAGTGTAATGGCGTAGAGTTTGTTTGTGTCATTTGATGTGATTTTTCTTTAATACCTCAGACAGAGGACGTTTGTTTTAACAGAAGCACTTTATTAATTTTTTTTTTTTTTTAACAAATCCACATCAGTGTTTCTTCCTCTCATTTAAGGTCCTCCGACAACATCTGCAATGACTCAAGCTTTGGAGACCTTCTCTAATTCGATTTTTGATCCTTTCAATGTAAAAGTCTGTTGAATACAAGGAGCTGCCATTTTTTGTTAAAAAGCATCATTCTTCCAGGAGCTGATTTGACTCAGCGTCTCATTTTGAGTCAGTTAATGTGAGTTGTTCTCTTTTGAATGTATTATTAATATTGTCACAGCAAATGCCATCAGTACTATTTTGTTGCTGTACGAATTTGTTGTTTTTCCTCAGTCCTGATTTCAAATATGCGCGAGTGTGTGTAAAAGTGTGTGTGTGTGCGTGTCAGTGTTTGTTTTGTTTTACCAGTTGGTGACATGCTTGGAATTGTTTTATTCCCTCTGAATGTGTTCAGAACAAACGCAAAGTGAATTTTTACCTCATGTTACTTGTGCAAACGCGGCCGCTGGCCGGTTGCGCTAATTAACTGGGAAAGGCAGCTCACATTAATGTTAGTGCTGACTTGAGTCGCAGTTAAGCACAACCCATAGCCAGAATAAAGTAACAAATGCATATTTTCAGAACTTATCATGTAGTGCATGGCTTCGCCCACTTGTTTTTTTGCCCAGAGTTGGCAACAAGTCTTTCCTCCAATTATGATTCATGGCAACATCTGGAGAATCTCAGTGCTGATAGGCTTTCACCATGGGTGTATTACCATTCGGGCCTACCGGGCCCTTGCGCAGGGGCCCAAGGGCTCAGAGGGGCCATAGGCCAAAGCTTCTGTGTGAAATTACTGTTATTAACTTTACATTTCTTAACAAAGGACGTAGTTATTCATGTTAATGACAGAAAAACTTAAGAAATGGACAAACATTTACTTTGAATATATCGCAAGTAAGAACCCATCACGTTACATTTCAAGCGAGTGTTAATCCCATCAGTCTATCTATCGCACTTAAACTCTTTGGGGGAAACAACAGCATGTTGTACCTGCCAGAGGGTTAATTTGCCTGTGGCTTTCACGATACAGTCATGCAAATTTTTTGCTCAAGTTTAAACATTTCACTTCGCATGGACACATATTTGCCCCTATTCACGTATTTGCATTGACTTTGTATGGATTGACACCGTGCAAAAAATTTGCTTTGCATTTGGTTGAACACTTCTTGAGAATCATGTCACAGGTATTCCCACCTGTTTGCCAAGACGCTGTGACGATACCGGCTCACGTATGTTTTCTCTCTGTATTCTTTGTTGTGTTAATTTGAGCCAAAGACAGATAATGTATGGTTTTTATGTACAAAGGAGATCATAACTCACCACCAAGCCAGCACCCCTCTCCTCCTCCTCCTCCTCCTCCTCCTCCTCACACTCTTTTCTGTTTTTTTTTTTTTTAAAGTTGCTACTGTAGACTGTTTTACTAACTGCCAGAACTGACGAGCTGTTCGTTACTGGGATACGTGTAAGATACTGAGTGTAAACAAAACACAGCAAATCACTGAGAACCTTACCGCACTGTCTGCTGTGCTTCAGCAGTGTGTTGTGGGAAATGTATGCCATTTGATAGACACGTCAACCCTCGACACTATGAGCCTTTTTAAAATGTAACATTCTGTATAATTATGCCCAGTTTGTTTTGTCATATCAGCTTAATCTCAGTTTTTGGCAATGTGATCTCTTACATCATGTGTGAGTGTCAGTTTGGTGACGAGTGACTGGTCAATGTTGAAATACTTAACTTATTTATGAACGTAGTGTCCTGTAGAGGAAGTTAAGCTCCATATTCTTGCTGTTGGAAAATAATTTAAAAAATGTCAGATGTGATTGTACTGCCACTTAGTGGTGCTCTGTTGCTATGTCAGTGTGTTACTCAAGACGCTCAAAAAAAAAAAAAAATGGAGGAAAAAAACTGTGTGCAAGTGTTTTATTTAAAAAACAATAAAGTCAAAACAATCCAAGCTCACTTCCTGTTTATTTATGTAAAAAAAAAAAAAAAAAGAGAACAAAAATATACAGTTTATTTGTAAACTTGAGTCAAGTTTTTCCAACATTTATTTTAGCAATACAAGCAATTCAGGATTAAAGATTAGAGTAAGGATACACACAGATCTCCCAAACACACACACACACACACACACATACACACACACACGTATAACAGTATGTGTACTAACCCATCTGTCTGAGGTTAGGTTTCGATCAGATACCAGGTTTGACCTCACAACGCAATCTTTTTTCAACTGCCACTGTCGGCAACACCTGGGATGTCAGCGAGAAAAGGCGCGACAGAAGATGAGAAGCACTTGAGACCTGCTGCTTTTATGATCCTGCAGTGGATAATTTCCCATTTAATGCACGAGATTCCAATCCAAAGATCGATGTTAAGCCCTTATCAAAAGCCAACCTCAAGGGAAGACGTGAAACTGCAGAAATCCTCACTGTGCAGACTTCACTCAAGAAAGAGTTCCCTCTCTGGGTTTTCTTTTTCAAGGTGACGTGGTACATCAGAAGCCCTCTATTTTAGATCAAAAAACATTTCCACACTGTGAGACAACATTATAAAGGTGAGTGAAAACCTGGTTATTTTCTTACTGATGCACACAGACTCATCTTCTTACCACTTGATAACAGCGTAAATTGTCATCAAACTGTTGAAGATGATGATCTTTATGAGAATCAGCCTCATAACCACAACAACCACGGTGTTTGTCCACACAGCAACATCTGGGGAACAAACCACACACATTAACATGAGGCGCAACATCAGTATGATGTTTAAAAATGTTAAAAACATACCTCCTTTTTCTTCATATTCACAGCAGACGTCTCTACGATCTGAAATGATAAAAATAAATAAATAAAATAACTAAAATGGTACAATGACAGATATCACCATCAGTTCTAGTCCTACCTGATGAGGTAGTGTGGTGTCTCCTGGTGACTTTTGGGTGTCGTCTGTGACTCACAGAGCAGCTGTACAAGGGCCAGTCACGGGTCGCCACTGTGATGATCGCCACAGCGCTGCTGCCTCGATGTTTCCTGTTTACAGCGAAGCTGTATGGTGAGCTGGACATGTGGCCTTCAGATTGAGACTTCCAGCTGACCTTTAGGTGACCTCTCCTGAAGTCACTCACCATACAGACCAACAGGGTCCAGCCCAGCCTCTCCCCTGACAGGTGGACTGGAGGGGCCAGAGATGCCAGCACATCACCCTCTACACCTCCTTAGAGATGATGGAGGATCACATGAAAATGAAATTAGAATGCAGAGAGCACTTGGTCTAGCAGGAGGGTATGTATTGGTTAAAACACAATATTGCAATATTGTGCAGAACATCAATAAAGTAGTGGATATGGTGGGGGTTTTTTTTTAAATAATGGCACGTTTGCTGTTGTATAAGAGGTCAGAATTTCAAACATGAACATTAAGATGACACTTTGTTCCGTATTAGTGAAGTTTATGATGTTTTTAATGAAACTTTTTAACATTATTGCCAGATGCAATTAAAAAAATGTCAATCATCTGTTTTCATGCTGCAAACTTAAAAAAAAAAGAAAAAGGAAATAAAAGAAATATGGTTGTCATGCTTCAAACACAGAATTTTACTGCCTATTGATGCAAAATTTTCACAGGAAATAGAATGAATATATACTGTAAGTATAATAATTAAATATTAATTTTACCATAATCGTGCATTAGAATTGTAAAGCTCTTACCTGTCCATAAATAGATGATAGGGAGGTAAAATAGTCCCCTGGACGGCTCAGTCATGTCTGCTTTATTTAGAGTCAGTGCCTGGTCTGTGTGTTTGTTTGTGCACTTTGTGTATTTGTGAGTGTGTCAAATGGGGGCATGCTGTTTGGCTTTGCCAGGAGCATTGCATTATGGGGGATTGACATGTCACATTGTTGTGACCTTATTATACTAACAATAACTACCCCCCAAAACCCCAACCCCCATCCACCCCCACCCCAACCCAACACCGCACATAAACTCAAACAAACACACAGAGGGAGACAGTACACACAGAAGACAGTGTGAGCTCTAACACACACATCGTGTGGACTTTATCTGCACTCATAAAGAGGACAACAGCTGAGGACAGGACAGTAGAAAGTCAGTGAAGAGTCATTTAAACAACTGGAGACACACCTGCATACGGCTGTTAGACCTGAGGTGAGAAACTGATCATATCAACACACCCAGAACAGGACACAACACCCTGGTAGGGTACACCTGCACACACTCTCTCTCTCTCTCTCTCTCTCTCTCTCACACACACACGAATGATAAAAAAACTACTGTGTGGACTGTTGTGTATCTCACTGTGTGACATACTGCATGTTTGTTGTTGTATTCACAATAACTCTAATCATGGTGCACCATTATCAGACTCTTTATGCTTTAACATGAGCTGGAAAAGACACTACATAACATTATTTTTGCTCTCTCTTTCTCTCTCTCTCCCTCCCTCTCTTTCTTTCTCTCGCTTTCTCTCTCTCTCAGTGGGCGGGAGCTCATACGGAAAAGTGAAACTAAAAGTCAACAGCAGGAACATGAAGGAAGTATGATGCTGCTAAAATGAACGAGGTAAACCTTTTTGACAATTTCTGTTTGGTTTCTGATAAAACGTGACCTCTAAAGCAGGTACAAAATGAGCATTTCTTAATTTAATTTAACTTAGTCTTCCACATGTACCTTTCGGTTGCAACTATCATAATCTACCTTAATCAGCACGGTATACAGCCCAGTGACCGTCTGTGCAGCCTGATTTGAACTGCAGTTCTGCTCCTGCAGCTGTTGTCACCTCACACTTTTAGCTGTGTCCTCATCTTGTTTTGTCCACATGGAAAATAATGTGGAGCGTTTGTCACGTGTTTGGGTCTCCTTTATGCTGAGGTGTTTTGAGCCCAGAACTAAAGCTCAGTTTTGCCTGAATGAACTGACTACTCTACAGAATTCATTTACCACGTGGTTTGCCATATTTAAAACTGTACAATAAGTTTGTGACTGATGAATTATTTGGAAGTATGAATAACAATTAAACGGTGGTAGTAAAGATGTGTCCAGGTTTTATTGTTAAGATAGAAACCTTTGAAACTATGACCACATCCATAAAACTGGCTGAGGGGGGTAGGAAGGTATTAGACATGGTGAATTTGAACTTTTTTTTTATTGGATACTACATACAAAGCTCCTGAAGTCCCTGATGTTGATATTTTATTTAATCTTGTTAAAAGGTAAGATAACTTGTATTTTGTGTGCACAAGTTATTCCATTATCTTGTGCACACAAATTATTATCTTGTGGGAAGACTTTCACCTGCCTGCTGCTCTGTCTGTGCCCAGAGTAGACTTTGTTCTCTCCACTAGGGGTCGACAGGTTATCGGTCTGGCCAATCATTGGAGCTGATATTTGACATTTTGTTTGTTTTATTTTGATGATTGCAGATAAAGTAAATTAGAAAACCACTAAGAAAGTGTCAGCATGGGAGGAACTTTTACTTTATAAAACCTTAAGGAGCAATTTTTATTTATTCTTTTTTATTATTTAAATTTTCACTTGACTTCATAAACAAAAGTTGCTGGGAACTTGCTGTATTTGATGTTTAACATTTCCATTTTGATTAAACATTTGCTGAAGGCATTTAAACTGAGTTTTGGATTGGAGTTTGTTATATTCCAAATGCTAAATAATGACAGAAAGATTTTCAGTTTTATTTTATGTATCAGTTCATAATATCCCTTATTGGTCTCATTAATTGCTAGCAGTCGGTAATGGTATCGGCCCTGAGAAACCAATATCAACCCCTACTTTGCGCTTTGTGCTCAGACAGTGTGGCGTAATGCAGAACTGAATGGTATATATATTCCAATATTTCTCCCAGTGAACAGTCCAGCTCCAAATATAAAATCAATGCGAGGCAGTAAATGTTTTGATTTTGGTGGGCCACTGCAAATGATTGAATGCTTGGGAGGCCCTTATTATCTTGTGGGAACCAATTATTTCTCTTGTGCACACTAAATAAAAAATATCACTTTTTGGACTCTAGGAGCTTCCTAAATACCAGCCCACAGGAAGATCAGTGATATAATTGTTTCATTGAGAGACGTATTTGGTGTGTTCCTAATTTCGCTCTCATGTCTTTCAGGTTCAAGAAAAATGTCCAGAGTGTTTTTTTCTTCAGCCATAGCGTGACATCTGGATAAATCATTCTGACAGGCAGTCAACACTCACATCAGGTGGTCCTTCATCAATCTTCTTGTCTGGGATGTGACCAAGTTCAATACTAGCTGCCAGCCTGCCGCACAGTTGGCTTTTTTCTATTTTTTAACAGTGATTAAAGGACACTTCCTCTGCAATGTTTTTATTAAGGCTATTAGTGCTGTCTCTATTCCACGTGTCTCTGGTTGGGTCTCAGCTGACCCAGAGTTCACAACAAGCATCAAGCCCCCCTCAACCCTCAGGAGAACAGTCTCATTTAGGTTCTGATGATCTGTCCTTCCCGTGGAGCCGTCTTCGCCTTCCAAGGTAGGCCTCACATCCAAGAAATTAACAAGAACATTTCTGGACATCTGCCTTTTAAATCACTGACTAAAAAGGTGTTTCTTTACATCAGGTACATTATTCCTCTTCACTACCACCTCCTCCTGCACCCCAACCTCACAAGTCTCAGTTTCACTGGATCGGTGCAGATCCAGATTGATGTCCAGAACAACACAAACTGGGTTGTGTTACATAGCAAAGGTCTGCAGATCTCCAAGGCAACCATATTGGACCAGGACCTTACACATCTGTCTGATCAGGTAGTTTTAACTGCAGAGCAGTTATTATGAAAACATAATTTGTCATTGTTATCCAAAATAGACTAAATATCTCTCCATCTCCTCCTGATCCAGGTTCTCCCAGTTCTTCATAACCCTTCCCATGAGCAGATTGGCATTTTCTCTCCCAGGGTGCTCAGCAACGGGCAGAAGTACTTTCTGTATATTGAGTTTGGGGCACAACTTGCAGACGGTTTCTATGGTTTCTATAAGAGCGCCTACAGAAGCATCAAAGGAGAGACCAGGTGAGAACTGATAGATTGTTTCACAGCAAGCTTAGTAAATGATCCTAAACATTCAGGGAGCATCAAACTACACTCTACTGTCTATACAATACAAAAAGTATCTCCTGTCTTATTTCAGAAGTTTAGCTTCAACTCACTTTGAGCCCACGAGTGCTCGGATGGCATTCCCTTGTTTTGATGAGCCGACCTTCAAAGCCAACTTCTCTGTGCGGATCAGGAGGAGTGCAGAGTACATTTCACTGTCCAACATGCCTGTCGTGAGTGCTGCATGTACGCTATTTATCACACATGTTGACTTGTGTGTGAAAAATGGCCACAATAAACTGTTTGTCTGTTTCAGGTCAAGACGGTTGAATTAAATGACGGCCTGCTTGAGGACCAGTTTGATGCAAGTGTAAAGATGAGCACGTACCTTGTTGCTTTTGTTGTGTGTGACTTCAAATTTGTCACTGCAAAAACATCATCTGGGGTACAGGTGTGTTCTCCCTGGTAATATTTGAATGTAATCATTTCTCGCTAACAGTATTTCTTTCTCAAGGACATTTTTTTCATGCACTCTTGTGTGTCTGTAGGTGTCCATCTATGCCGCCCCCGAGAAGTGGCTGCAGACCCACTATGCCTTAGAGGTTGCTGTCAAAATGCTTGACTTCTATGAGGAGTATTTCAACATTCACTATCCTCTACCCAAACAAGGTAGCCTTTGTTAAGTTTTTCTGTGACTTCTTTTCTCATATTCTCCGTCTTTATTCCGTTTTTTTGCCCTGTCACCCTCTGTCCCCTGACCTGTGTTTTCCCTCTCTCAGATCTGATAGCCATCCCAGACTTCCAGTCTGGTGCGATGGAGAACTGGGGTCTGACCACCTACAGAGAGACCAGCCTTCTCTTTGATCCCCTCACATCCTCCATTTCTGATCAGCTCTGGGTCACTATGGTGATCGGCCATGAGCTCGCCCATCAGGTTAGTGTCTCAGTGACTACGTTTAAATGCATTTTGCCCTTATTTTGAAAAGGCAGTATTTCTTCCTGTTTACGTGTTAATTAAAATGAAATTTTCACTAATATCCCTGTTTACATGCAGGTGTGCATATAAATGTACTCCGATTAACATGATGTTTATCACATCAAAATATGGGAAAGTAAAGTGCTTCTTTGCACCTGTTGATATCAAGTCTTTCATATTTATTAAATGTAAGTTGTGTTTCTCCCTTTAACCAGAAATGTGGGCTTTTCTTTTGGGCATGCATCTCTGCTTCAGCCTTGCAAACTTTTGGCAAGTTGTTTTTTGTACAGTGTCTTTGGGTGCTGCTGAGTGATGTTTCAACAATTTGACAAGATATGAGCTCAGTCGAATGAGCTCTCATATCTTGTCATTTTTTTTTCTCTTTCTTGCTGTCTTCCGACATTGTCCTTTTATACACATTTATATGTGAAAAACCCATATATACTATATAAATATGTATAAATTTGTGTTGGTTAGGATGCAATATCTCATGAGGACAACTGTGTATGTCTGCATTGTGTTTGTGGATGAGAAACTCAAACAGGATTAAGTCGTGAAATTTGACTTCTTGAAGAAACGATGATTATGTAACATACAAATAATGAAATGCATTCAGGACCGTGCTTATTCAATAAAATAAAAAACAATTATGAAAAACTAGGGGTTTTGTACAATGTCTTCATGACATAGCACAGAGCCGACTGTGAAAAGACAAGAGGCCATTTGTCGTACATTGCGGTAAAAACCCCAATTAAGATGCATATTCCTGCATACGTGTCCAAAGAAAGCTCCTCAAACCCAAATACAGTAATATTAACATGTCCCATATGTCTTAATCAAAACATACTTAATTCAAAAAATGCTGTTTACATGACCTGTATCAAATTTGGAAAGTTGTCATAATTGTATTAATGGAATATTAGTGTGCATGTAAACACAGCCATTGTGTCTGCACTCTTATGACATACATAATTAAGTATTTGTTTGGCTTCAGTTGTTAAAATGCTCATATATCATATAATGAAATAGTCAATACAGTGTGCTGAAATTTAAAATGTTTCTTGCCTCCAGTGGTTTGGTAACTTGGTGACGATGGAGTGGTGGAACGACATCTGGCTGAATGAAGGGTTTGCCAGATACATGGAGTTCATTTCAGTGGAGGCCACCTACCCCGACCTCAAAGTGGTGTGTACTTTGTTTCATTTGAGAGTTGGCTTAATTGATTAACAGTCATATATTAATTTTAAACCTTGCGGAGGGTGCTAATCCTTTTCTTTGCACAATCCTGCAGGAGGAATATCTACTGCACACCTGTTTTGCAGCAGTTGGTCATGACTCGTTGAACTCCTCTCGGCCAATATCCAGCCCAGCGGAGAACCCCACCCAGATCAAACAGATGTTTGACACAGTCTCCTATGACAAAGTATGCTTTTAGTCTCATACATGTGTACACTTTTGATTGGCATGGTCATGTTCAAATTTCTACAGTATATTCATATTGTAAAAGAAAAACAACCCTTTTTCACATTTATGACAAACAACATTTAAACTGCTTTGAAACCAACTTACGTAGCGTAACTTGTCATGGCCCACTGATTTAAATAAAGCTTTCTGTTTCCCAACAGGGAGCATGTGTCCTTCACATGCTGCGAACCTTTCTGACAGATGATGTGTTCCAGCGGGGGATAGTACGATACCTCCGCAAATACAGCTACAGAAACGCACACAACCAGGACCTGTGGGACAGCCTAGCCAATGTACAAACACAAATTACATTATTTTTAGTTTAAGTTTTAGCCCATTAGAATTCTGGTATATGTTGCATGTATACTAAACATTTCATAATGGATGCTGTCATGTTTTAGATTTTATTCCTCTGAGACAGTTATTGTTTCACTTTGGTGCATAAATCACTTTGCTGAGACTTCAAAACTCCATAAAGTAGGTAATTAATCAAAATGAGCATCATGTTTGCTTTTACAAGCAGACAATAAAATGATGTTATCTTTGGTCAGTAATGCAATTGAAGTTATTTTAAAATAATACTCCACCGTCCCATGCATCGATAAAAAAACATTGACAGAAATCAAAGCAGACGTGGTGCCCATTGTGATGGATTAAGAATCTCAAGCAAGTTTAGAGTCTCTCAAAGTTATTTGTTCTGTATGATACAGAATACAATTGGAGTTGAATTGAACAGCTGCCTTAGAAGGTAGAAAGATACCAGATTTTAAAACATAATGATATATGATGTCAGGTACATGTGAGTTGCATTGTTTTGGTTTCACTCCAGACATGCTCTGAGGATGACTTTATCTCTGGAAAACACTGTTACAGCAGCGGTCAGGCCTCTAAGAATGCAGTGAGTAAACATGTAAACTTACACGCACTGACCTCTCTTAATGGCTATAATCTAATACATTTTTCATCGTTTGGAGATTGTTTTTGACCTTGTGACGTGGTGTGGTTGCATGTATCGTCTCCTGCAGTACCTGTTTGCAGGGGAACACCTGGACCTGACAGCCATGATGAACACTTGGACTCTGCAGAAAGGTATTCCCGTGGTAACCGTTACTAGGAAGGGCCCCCGTCTGCTGCTTAGACAGGACAGGTTCCTGAGGACAGTGCTGCCTTCTGACCCTCTCTGGCCCACACTGCAGCAGGGGTAAGCATGCACACATGCCCTTGTACAATGTTTTAAACTACAGTTGGTATTTAGTGTACTCTTCTATTAACACTGTATGTTGCTCTTACTGCTCGTACTATGTGTTTTTGCTCTTGAAGTTTCACACCCATTATTACCTTTTTTCATCCCTCCATCCATCCTTTTCATTCTTGTGAACACCTTGACGAAATTTCCTCAATTTTGCACATAAGTCGACTTTGATTAAGTGATGAATTAGTTATTACAAAATATAACACAAATAATATATGGGATTTAATTATGAGGTGCTGACATTTTTTATCCAAAAGGTCAAAGTTTGCCTTCACTATGACATCATAATGTTCTGCAAAAACACTTTTCTGGCTATTATTCAACATCACATCGCAGGAACAGAAGGGAAGACATTTGATCAGATGCTGAATTGGTGACACTAATCTTTGTTGTCCTCCTTGAAACTCTGCTGATTATATAGATCTTTTGTGCTGCTGGATTGAAGATGTGTGTGAAGCATCCACGTTTTAGCTTCTTTGCCGCACCATCCATATTTAAAACATTGTCTGCTGTCACAGTTAAAATATGAGTCTGGACAGACGCGGATGCAAACTGTAACTGCAACTTGACTGGCTCTTGGAGGCATACAACCGCAAGGCTTTAGTTCTAGTTTTCAAATTCTACTCTCTTTTCCTAGTTTCCTTTGGCACATCCCTCTGACATACAAGACAGATGCTTCCAGCACCATCCACAGACACCTGATGACAACACAAACAGGTAGCATGGCTGAGAGAATACGCTAAGTATAATGAATTGCATATATTCACTTATTATAATCTTTTCTATCCTTTTTTTGCTATTTATGTCTCATCAGACAGCATTCATGTAGGAGAGGAAGTCAGCTGGGTGAAAGTAAACACTGACATGACGGGCTATTATGTGGTTCATTATGAGGATGGTGGTTGGGACAAGATGGCAAAACTACTGAGGGAAAACCACACTGCTCTGAGCTACAAAGATAGGACTCACTTGATACACAACGCCTTTCAGTTGGTCACGTAAGCATATTTTATGTGTTTGTGTGAGACAGCAAGACAGACAGTGACTTTTTCTGTTGTTACACAAAACGACAGAGATTATCCCACCTGAAATAACACCTAACCTTTTAAATATTCTTGTGTATCTCTAAAGGGCAGGTCATCTGCCGCTCAATAAAGCCTTAGACCTGATTGGTTACCTGCGATTGGAAGAACACACTGTGCCTCTCCTGCAAGGACTGGGTTATCTGGAGGCCTTTTACCGGATGATTGAGAAAAGGAATGAGTTTGATATAACCAGAAACCTTGGGGTAAGAAAACAAGAGTGCACATTTAGTATGAGGTTTATGCCAGTGTTGGTATGAAATGCAGTTTATGTGAGATGCTATTTCTTTGTGTGCAGATGTACATCCTGCGATTCTTCCGTGCTGTCATTGACCAGCAGACGTGGAGTGACAGCGGCTCTGTGTCAGAGCGACGGCTGAGGTCAGAGCTCCTGTCACTGGCTTGTCACCTGGATGACCCTCCCTGTCTGGAGCGGGCACGTCAGCGCTTCAAAGACTGGCTTCAGTCCAACGGGACTCTCAAGTATATCCGTCTAAAGTGTATTTAAACACACATCATTATCAGTCAACAATTGCTTATTTGATCCACATAAACAGCAACTTTTCCTTTAGCCAGGCTGGACCGTATAATTTAATATTTCATCATGTCTCTATTGTACACACCCCTACTTGTGTTTACTCTAGCTTGCCAACTGACGTAGCAGAGACGGTGTTTTCAGTTGGAGCTCAGGATGACCACGGCTGGGCTTCACTCTTGCATGCATACAACATCTCCCTGTCTGCAGCACAAAAACAGAAAATCCTGTTTGCCTTGACCTGCAGCAAAGACACAAACAAACTACTCAGGTATCTTCTCACGCTTTCATTTAACATGTAGCTAATGCTGCCACCGTGTGGCAGACATTGGGTACTGCATCACAATGTACAGCCAACATCTGTTTTATGTCTGTGGATGTGTTAAACAACTTTTTAGAGAAGGCTGTTCAAGTGATGGCAGATAATGTAGCGTTATAGAATTGGTTATATTGTATGTTTACATTGCAGACTGCTGGAGTTGGGTCTTGACGGGAAGGTGATTCGATCCCAGGACCTGTCTTCTCTCATCCTGATGGTGGCCAGGAACCCGCGGGGACATCACCTTGCTTGGAACTTTGTCAAAAAGAACTGGGACACACTGGTTCAAAAGTAAGTGCAACATAATGAAGACATTGTGGATGACAATATATATCAATTAAGTCAAACTGTGATGCTATGAAATGCAGTTTTCCTTTTGATACCTTTTTAAAACGTAAGAATAATATATTATCGAGTATATCCTCTGTAGAAGTGCTTTGTACTCATCCAGCTGGTGTTGTGAGATGGCTGCCTTTTTGTTTCCATGCCATTTCATAACAAGTGGAACAGGTTTTTAATTTAATAATAACCTGATTGTACCACAAGCAACACATTGGGTAGTTTGTGCTACAGCTATAACTAACAGTGTGCATGTGTAGGAAGAGATTTTAATCTGTGGCTTTTCTTTCTACTGTCTTTTTTTGCACTGCAGGTTCCAGTTGGGCTCCTTTTGCATTAGAAACATCATCATTGGCACCACGAGCCAGTTTTCATCTCCAGAGGAACTCACTGAAGTAAACGTGCTCTTATATCTTGAACTAATCTATATATTACATTTCAACATGCTTTTGGTCTTTTGGTAATATCAATAAGATTAGTGATAGTGATTCTAATTAGTGATGGCAGTGTCTGAGAAACCTAAACTGTTTTGCACCTGCATTTGTCCTCAATCACAAATTCTTATTGTCTTTAGTTGCAAAGTGGTGTGGTGCTTTCCTATACAGACATATCTATGAAACCCTAAGAAGTAACAATTGTGTGCTAACCTTATTTCAAACACTTAAACTGGAAGAAGAATTTTTGTTTTGTTTTGTCTGATTGTCACCTGTATGCTTTTGTGTTTTTGTACCTGTTTGTTTGATCTGCAGGTGCAGTTGTTCTTTGAGTCTATCAAAGAGCAGGCATCTCAGCTGAGAGCTACTCAGGTTGCCCTGGACAACCTGCAGAAAAATGTCCGCTGGATTCAGAGGAACCTAGAGACTCTGAGAAACTGGCTGAACGAACAAATGAAGTGAAAGCCAGCAGAGAGAGAGGTGGTGGTTGACCGACGCCAAGTAGGGGACATTTCAAAGTTGTTGTTTTTTTTTAAATCTGTTTTATTTGCTTATTATAATGTGTTCAACGTCAATAAAGAGTTGACAGTTTTTGTATGTAAAAGTGTGTTTTGTAAAATGTCAGGAGACTTACTTGTTGGAACAAAAGATGTAATTGGTAGAACTGCCAGCTAAGAAGACGTAGAGTGTGTGTAATGAGCTCTGTGTGTGTGTGTGTGTGTGCATGTGTGTGTGTGTGTGTGTGTGTGTGTGTGTGTGTGTGTGTGTGTGTGTGTGTGTGTGAGAAAGAGATTGAGAGAGAGATTAAATGCTGTGTAACTGGATTCTTTACAAAATAGACAATAAAGGTGTTCATTGTACCTCCTGGCACCTTTCCGTGTGTTGTAAGTGAAACACATCCTTGTGATTAGATCAACCATTGTGTGTGTATTTGGTCTTCATCATGTTAACTATTCAGGTTAGGACTAAGAATAGGCTTGGGCTGAGGTTAGACAGGTAAGATTAGAGTTGGCCTCCAGGGAATGAATATAAAACAATGAAATGTCCTCACAAGCAAAAATGAGTGCGTATGTATTTAGTTTTTGTCATTTAAACTATTGATTTTAGGTTTCAAACTTGGTTTTAGTGTTAAAGTACGAACTGTAAATTCGATAAGCTCAGAGTAAGGGTTGAGGTTAAACATATGTTGGTTGGAGTTATGTTTAACCCTCTAAAATATGGATCCATTTCAGTTTACTTGTGCTGCATTCATATTTTTCATAAGCATTTAAATATGTGAAACCTAAGCAAAGAGGTTTGATTTCTTACAAAAAAAACAGGAGAGAAAAGGGCAACTTGGCAAGAGATGCCAGCTAATTGCAAGAAATTATGAAAAGGAAACAAGAAAATTATTTGAAAATGAGTTTAACTATTTGAAACTCTGCTTAAGATCACTTTTCTTGTGCTGCTTTCAGATACCAGTATTGTTATCTTAAACCGTGAGCAAATTGGTGCGATTTTCTCTAAAAACATGGGGAAAAGGCTATGACCAACTCTGTAACAAATGCATCACAAATTTAGTAGATTTAGACTAATGTTTTAAATTGCTAATTGCCTTCTTTCCATGGTTTTGCATCAAATTAAGCCAATTTGTTCAGGTTTCAAAGGATTAACTTGCACGTCAAATTGTAAAGACATACAGTGTACTCACAAGTATAGTCAAAAATATTATCCGTGTGTGTGTGTGTGTGTGTGTGTGTGTATGTGTGTGTGTGTGTGTGTGCGCGTGTGTGTTGGTCTGCGCGTCATACATCCTGGCCCTGCCCCCTGACTGTGACATCCAATAGGATGTCAGCATTGTAGGTTGATGGGAGGTTGTCAACAACTGGTCGGGTAGGAAGCAAAGTGTCATTTGTCCGTTGGTTTAGTTTGGCGAGCATGCAGAGAGTAAGACTTGATTTCATAAGAATTTACACGATTTTAGCGTAAAGTTCGAGTTTTCAAACAACCCCACAGCATTCACATTTTAGTGTACCAGACAGCTATGGGCGATAAAGTTGTGGAAATCAGCTAACGTTAGCTAACTGAATGTCTTTCCGTCAGTTGGAATTGTCAGAAGTTGGCTAGTCCCAAGCTAGCTACTACGTAGCTAACGTTACAACCGTGAGGAGAGGCTGCAGTTTGTTGTGAGCGTCTGATAGCCTGCGGTGGGTCGTCGCCAGCTAGAAAAACACCACGTCTGTCGAGCTGCTGTGAACGCGTTTCCTTGTTTTGGACGCGAGGAGCTGTTTGAGATATCCCACCATGGATCCGTTTGACAGTAACAGCACAGGTAAGGAAAGGAGATGGTGTTTACAGTAACAGCAAGCTAACAGCAGCAGGCCAGCTAGTAACTATTAGCTGAAAGCTCACTAGGAGTGACATTCACCCGAGGACACATGTTTAGAGGGGTGGGTTTGACTTTAGACAAGCCAAAGCTTTATATTTTCTGAGTGACTGGTTTCTTTGTAACAGTTGAGGGATTCTCAGAAGCTAAGTGTTGACAGTCCTGCAGTGGCATGATAACATTTTACTGCTCATGACTGTGCGCAGGAGGTGCTGACTGGGAACCTTGCTGTTTATCGTGTATGGTTTTATTTCATCTGCTCAAAGCTAATAACAGCTTTTCAACAGATTAAACAAGGCTGTCTTGACGTAAGCATAGTATGCCACTTGTCTTTCTAAACACAGCAGCAGTGTTTGCCCACTTTGCCTGTTGGTTTGATAATAGCTCTGTTTTGTCTTAGTGTGAAAAGCTGATAAGTCATGCACAGCTCAGCCCGGGCAACCAGCTACTTTATAACCTCTACTATAGTCCCAGGGTGTCCATGGCTTTATTAAAACAAACAAAAAGACCAGTGCACACACTACATTTACCTCAGGAGATGTTTTTTTATTAGAGGTTGGTATCAGCTTGGAAGAATCAATCACCAAATCACAGCAGTTGCACTTCTGTTTTTTCTCCTTTCACAGGAAAGGCCCAAAGTCACATTTCACTATCATCTTCTGATCAGATAATAATGAAGCAGAAACCTCCTTCCTTTATGTTTTTAGGCAAATAATAACAGTATTGAGACTTAGTACTTCACATCAATGTGGTGTATCTGCTGCCAGTTCTTACCTGGGCTGAATTAGTGGACACACCTGCCACTTCAGGAACATAACTATATTTCTATGACTCTAAGGTTGTGTTGATAGATGTTTTGATTAAACAGGAAGAGTGCAATCTGCAGACGGACATGCTCTGCTGCTTTATTTGCATAGACTGAAACAGCCTGATGAAAGTGCAGGATTTGTTGGTTGCTCACATTTGTCCAGCCTGTTTTCTAATTGTAGTCTGGATGTTAACATCACATCAACTGCTTCTCTCATCTGAGTGTTTTTGCTGATTTGAAATAACTTTCACCGTAGACGATGTGAGGGTTTTAGGGCAGAGGGATTTCGTGTGCAGTAAAGCCCTCTGAGGCAAGCTGTGTTTTGTGATAATGGGCTTTATAAATAAAATTGAACTGAATTGAACAGAACAACAACTATTAAGTGCAGATAGGACAGTCATCAGTATTAATAGAGTTTAATGTGTTTTGTCTGGGTCTTATATTTATCATATCCTCCTCTGCACATTAGACATTACCTACTACTTAGCTCCTAACCTATAAATAGGCATTCATACCACAGCAGTGTCCACACAGGGACATAGTGGCAGCCCGTACAGTGTTGTTATCAGAAGCACTGTAAAGGACAGACAAGGAGCTAAATTTACTTCATGCATTTCAGGACTCTTGTCTTCCTTTTGTGAAGCTGAGGCGCTCACCTTTGTTTGTTGCCATTGTTTCTGTATGAATACTGCGTATTCAGTAAGTGTTTGCTTTCTGTGCTTTCCAGTCTAGTCCATCACCAACTGAGACTGAAAATGTATTGTCTTAAGCTTGTAAAAGCATGAATGGAACGTGAGGCAAAATGGGAAACTTGCATTGCTTAGTGTTTTACTACTTTCGTTATTATTAAATTAGGAAGTTGAACATGCCTCTAATTGTTTCAAGAATTACTGAGAATTATTGAGGCGAGAATCTGCCTGCCACAAAATCACGTGGATTTTTGTAAGACAAGGCATAGCTCTTGTCACGGTGCTGAAGATGCAAGTTACTTTGTGCGAAAGCAATTTTTGGTAAACTGCAGTAGTATGTGACATGGCCAGATGATGAATATTTATTTAGGGCACACAATCAGTTGACTTATTAATTTTTCCAGTTGAATGAATGTAATGTGAAAGAAATGCAGCGATTTCTGTTTGAGCAAATTTTGTTGTACCAGTGCTTTAGAGTATCTATCTCAGCAGACTGATGAACCCTTTCTGTATAGATCATAGTACCAGGAAGGAAATGCTGTTGTAGGTTTACCAACAGGAAACTGAAGAAACTCAGACAGAGCTTTGTCATTCAAGGTTTCATGTTGCCTGCATATGAGATTACACCAATGACAAGCCTTTGTGTTAAAAAATGGCTTGTTGCCACAACTCTCCCGGGGAAAACTCTGAAACTCCAAATATCACAGTACATTTATTAAACATACAGGGTTGTTTGTGTGTGTGTTCATTTCAGTATATAAGCATGTAGGTTCTGTTTCCCCTCTCTGTGTTACCTCTCTCATTTCCTCTTTTTTTGAATCCTCTATCTGATTTCTCTTCCTCCCTGTGTTGCAGAGAGAGCTAACCTGCCCAGGAACATGATTGAGAACAGCATGTTTGAAGAGGAGCCTGATGTTGTGGATTTGGCCAAAGACTCAGCTGCATTTCCAGTATGTCGTCTTATGCTGTGCATGTTATGCGCGCCTTCATCTTGAGGACTGGCCTTGCTCAATACTTAGCATAAATCAGCATGCATATTTGCACCACTCTGAACAAGTGCTTTCATCTGTAATCTTATATCTTGGACCGATTGGGGGCAATATAAATAAGATCAGTTAATTCAATGGCAGTTGACACTTGTGGGTAGCCAGTGATGCTCATTTGCACACTTTCAGTTCAGTACATCTTTGCTCAGGTCATGTTTTTTTAGATCTGTTTGCAGCACCTACTGATATCTATGGTCAGAATTGTAAGAATACAAAGGAACTTTATGTTAGCATGACTACAATGCTGTATCCTTTTCTTCAGAGCTAAAGAGACCCATTTACTGTATCATAAAGCCTCAAGAGCAAAGTCTTATAGAACCTTAAGTCCATCCCCCAGCCCCCATTACTTCTCTCCTCCCTCACTGTCTGACCCCCAACAACCTTCTGCTAAATTGAATCTCCCTTTGCATCTCTTATTGCTCAGATGTTTATTTCTGTATTGACTGTGATCCTTATTTTAAAAAAAAGACCCTACCACTCATTATGATTTACCTGTCGTCTGTGCCCTTTGTTGACAGACCCTTTCTGTCATTTTTTCCCCCATTATTCCTGTCTCTGCCCTCGCTCTCCTCACAGCCTCCACATACAACATCTTACCCTGTGCTAATTAATTTACCTGGGAAGGCAATCTAGTTACTAACATTATGTGGGATACACAGCACTGCTCAGCTGCAGAATAACAGAGTGTACTGTACTTGCTCTCTGCAGACGTTTCCTGCTCTTGACCCAGATGAGGTGGTGTATGAGCCTCGTAGCTCACGGCTGCTTGTGCGAGGCCTTGGAGAGAATGACATGGACGAGGATGAGGAGGACTGTGAATCTTCAGCCCGTCTGCTTGGCATGTCCTTCATGAACCGTAGCTCTGCTCACAGATCCAACTCTTCCCCTTACACCAGACAGGCTCCACCCAGGTAATGCACTGAAAAGGTCATCATTTGGGATGCTGTGCGGTATTATGGCATAAAAAATCGAGGTATGCCAAGTTGCTGCATATTTGTCTCAAAACTGCGTGGCATGTAATTGCTTGTTAAATGCAAAGCGCCCAGTGATATACTAGAAGTGGGCAATATATCAATAATA
This sequence comes from Plectropomus leopardus, assembly GCF_026936395.1. NCBI lineage: Eukaryota > Metazoa > Chordata > Actinopteri > Perciformes > Serranidae > Plectropomus > Plectropomus leopardus. Next base: position 21,677,955 of record NC_142179.1, read on the forward strand.
CTTGATGCATCGCAACTTTTTCCGTGTGTTATGTTTAAAATGACTATATTACGAACATTGCGTATAATTTGTCACGTAATTTTTAAAAGAAAAAAAAGATTTGAACATGATATATCACATGCAAACCCTAACCCTTCCAGACCCCCCGACCACTCTCTGCTGGGCAAGTGTGACAAGCGAGGCATGTGTTTTTGTATCTGCAGGGCTCCAGACAGGGACCATTTAGTTGTAATTTGTGACCACAGAGCCCCAGTATCACTAGAAAATCTTGTAATTGTATAAAGTGGAGAGCTGCAAGTTTGTTTCTGGCTCACAGTGAATAAATCCTCACATTTAACTGCGCTGCTGAAACAGTTAAGCTTTCCACTGTCTGCTAACATATTATTGTTGCTTCAAGTTTACAGCAAAAACATGAGCCCAGTGCTTCAGAATAAAAGAACCAGTGGTTCTGCTTTGATTTATTTTCATATAACAATACTTAATGTAATGCCTTTTGAGATGTTAAAGCCCCCACTGAGCCAGTATCTATAAGATGGACATGATAAACTCATACCATCAAGCACAGCAGCATGGGTAATCTCTGTGGGTTTAATAAAAATCACCTTTAAGCATGACCTCATGTTTGACAAAGAGTAACATAGAATCATAAAACAAGTGGTGGTGGTTTAGGTTGCACTTAGATTTTTCAGATAAATTCTTCCTGTCCTGTGGGAAACATTGTGATTACAGCTGCAGAGTAGAGAAGCAAATCTATGTTAAGTAAGATGCCAAAGTTTAATTTAAAGGTATAAATATGAGAAGATCAAAACATCTGTAATAATGTTACCATTCAGGAAACCTTCTAGTGTTAGTTTCAGAGCAACAAATGTAAGCATGAAATGCCATCACAGTATTAGACAAAAATAATTGTTTAATATAATAGTACTGCCCTGCCTTGTTGTACTGTAATTGAGTTCCCAGAATGAATATCATAAGGTGTTTTCAAATATCACACAGTCAGAGTAAGTAATGTTAAACTCTTCTGGTTTCAGGTCATGTTCACGGCCCTCAGCTCGCACCATGGTTGTGTGCGTGTTATTTCTGGTGATAGTGGTCTCTATGACCATGGTACTGTACTTCTTACCTGGATGCACCTTTACCAGGGTAAGAGACTTTTGTTTAGGTAGCTTTTGTGACCATGTGTATATATCAAAACATGATTGGTGGTCATAACTATGTCAGATTATTTCCCTTTTTACTTTTCCTGGCTGACCCCAACGCTCCATCCCTCTGCAGACGGGTTGTCCCAAGACCAACACGACCTCTCCCCTGGAGCCAGTCTACCCTCTCTCCACAAATGGCAAACCATTTCCATGGGCACAGCTGCGGCTGCCTCGCAGTATACACCCTCTAAGCTATGACCTCACCCTGAACCCTGACCTCGACAAGATGACCTTCACCGGCCGCACTATCATCAGCATGTTTGCACGTCACAACACCAAGATCATCGTGCTGCACAGTGCTAATCTCAACATCACCAAAGCTACCTTCAAGGTTGGATTGAAAAGGGTTTGTGTGTGGATGACTGTGTGTAATAATGACCGTGTAATATATCATTAAGTTCTCATTCTGTGATGTCCAAAGACTGCCAGACTAAATGTTCATAACTTTAAACAAAGATTTCATTTGTGCTTTCACATAATAATTGATTCGAACTTTTTGCTTTTCTTATGTTGTCTGCTGGCTCTTAACTAAATTCTTCCTCTCCTCCAGCTGGGTGATGGGAAGGACAGCGATGTAACTGTACTGGAGTACAAACCCAGACAGCAGATAGCTGTGCAGTTCCCTGAGGAGCTGAAGGCAGGCCAGTATTGTGTTTTGACCCTGGATTACTCTGCCAACCTCTCACATACCTATGATGGTTTCTACAACAGCTCATACACGGATAAAGACGGAGTCAAAAGGTACACTTGACTGAATGGTTGTGCTGTAAGTACTTCACCAGAACTAAAAGATGTGCTGCAGAATAAGGACTTAATAAAAAACCTGTACTGACAGGATCGAATGTCTGTCACAGCTAAGCCTGTGACCTTTGGCACAACTCATGATCAGACAAACTAAGCAATGCTTTAAAAATGTCAATTACAAACTGAAATTGGAGGCTGTCTTATTGATTTTACACAGAGTTCCAACAGTAAAGGAAAACCTATAAAAATTATGGAATTTCCCAATCATATTTTTCTAGGCCTGGAAAGGGTCGTAGAATTAGTAAAAATCATTAAAATGCTGGAAAAGTTACAGAATTTTGTTGTGTGTAATAAAACTGTTACAGAAATCTTCTGTGAATAACTTTCTAAATAATGTAACGTGCTGGCAGATTTATTTTCTGTCAATAACGTAGCTCTAATGTGCTTTGAGGCATGACATTTGGTTTATCATCACGTACATTTCCCCCCTGCATTCTGTCTTTCCCCTCATGTATGCCAGCTAGTTGAAATTATGTTTTAATAGTGTTTGGTTCTGATATGTTTCAAAAATGCAGAACAAGTGGGGCAAGAAAAACTTTTTTTTTTATTATGGGTCCCTGAAAAGTCTTGGAAATGTTTTAAAATTTTGTTCATGAAAATGTGTGGAAATTGTTATTTCAGCATGATCATACTCATCTCCCTCACCAGGGTCTTAGCTGCAACCCAGTTTGAGCCACTGTCAGCAAGGAAGGCCTTTCCTTGCTTTGATGAGCCGGCTTTCAAAGCCACCTTCTTGATTAAAATCAACAGAAAACCAGACTACATGACTCTTTCCAACATGCCTCAGGTACTGTAACATGAATTTAATCCTGGTTAATGTTTTTAAAGTATGGCAAGACGTGTTAAAACACTCCACATAATGTGCTAAATGACTTTAGAATCTTTCTGAAAATACCAAAACTTTACATCAACATCAAATAATTTTTGACTAATATTAATTTAGTTTATTAGTTTCTGTTCTCAGCATTACGGGGTTAGCTTAATTGTTATATATATGTTAATTTGCAGACATAGTGTGATGCCTGTGGTTACTAGTAGGGTGTAACAATATGTTGATCTGGATCGATATATCTATTCAATGATAAAGGATCCAGTACCATCAATATAAAGTGAAAACATCAATGTGAATCACCATCTTTAAAATACAACTTTATTTTTGAAGTTCCCATGACACATCTGTGTCACCTTTTCTGTCCAAGCACCCCCCTAAACATTCAAACAGTGCTAGTGGCCTAGTGCCAGGTAAATCGTGGCAAGCAGCCGAGACAAAATGATGAGGATTATCATTGATATTGTCTCATATCGATTGTGGGCTACTGAATTGAATCAAATCAAAATCGTATAATTGGAGACTTTGTGTTATCAGCAAATATTGTATTCCAAAGAATCTGTAAAATATTGTATCTTTACAACGTGAGTTTTATTAGCATTAGAATGGCACTATAATGAATGACATAGAATCTGGGATGTTCACCATAGCACCTTCAAAAATATTGATGAATCAATACATATTGATTCTGAATGTTTGAAACGGTTTCAGGTCTCATTTTCTGTAGTATTGATCCATCGGTATCTGCTGCGCTTTCTCTCAACTCTCTTATTGTTAATGTTACCGCAGTCATTCTGCTGTTTTCTGCTACTGACCAAGAAAAGAAAAGTCGCATATGTCCTGTTATAGCCATGTTATATTCATCTTTTACTAAAAGAATTTTTTTTTCTCTGTGATGTTGATATTTTTCAAGGTTTTGTGCCAAAGTTCTATTAAATTCCAGTATCGAGACAACACTAGTTCACCAGCAAAATGTTGGGTTTATGACCTAAAATAGATTGTCTTTGTCAGTTTGCACAGCCTTCACTCTTTTCTCCCCAGCACATTGTCAACTGCAGCTAACACTAATAAATGCATGTAAATGCACTAATAATGGCAAGCGTGTAACAAAGATGGATAAAATTAAAAGTACAATGCAATGTAATTTCACTCACTCTGTATTTTATGTCACTTGTCTTGAGGAAGTCTTGTGTCATTCTTGTTCCCACTGGGACTCGTAAGCTCTTAGCGAGGGCACAATTAAACTTAATAGACCCTCATTTTTTGGGGTGCTTGCAGAGCTGTATATATTAGTTGGTACTAATCTTGTCTTGACACTTTGTGTTTCAGGCTAAAAGCACACCACTTTCCAATGGCCTCGTGCAGGATGAGTTTGAAAAGACCAGTGTCAACATGAGCACGTATCTGGTGGCTTTCATTGTCGCTAATTTCACCCCAATCAGCAGAAATGTCTCAGAAACTCTGGTAGGTCTAAAGTTTTTTTTTGTTTGGTATTCGTAGAGGTTGTGTTTTTGCTGATAAACGGTCTGTATCTGTGTGTTTTAGGTGTCTGTGTACTCTGTGCCAGAGAAGAGGGAGCACACTGACTATGCGTTGGACACAGCCTCCAAACTGCTGGAGTTCTACAATCACTTCTTTGATATTAACTACCCCCTCAACAAACTAGGTGAGTATACACAGGCACTTGCACATTATTTCCCTCTCCAACTGATCTCTTTTCTCCCCTCTTTACGCACCTTAATATACACCCTTTCTCTTTTCTCAGACTTGGTGGCCATCCCAGACTTCCTGGCAGGAGCCATGGAGAACTGGGGACTCATCACTTTCAGGGAAACCAGCCTGCTGGTGGGCAAACAGTCCTCACCTCTGGAAAAACAAGCCGTTGCCTCTGTCGTAGCACATGAGCTCGCTCATCAGGTAGTTTGCCTGTGTGTTTGAAAAAGCAGCAGATTAAGTGAATATGCTACAGTGATGACCTAATCTGTCTCTGATCTTGTGTTGCAGTGGTTTGGGAACTTGGTAACAATGAGCTGGTGGAATGACCTGTGGCTCAACGAAGGCTTTGCCACTTACATGCAGTACATGTCCCTGCAGACAGTGTTGCCCAAGCTGGACATTGTAAGTTCACACATCTGCCTCACATATCTCGAAGCAGATGAAGCTGTGTGCCTCAAGTCTGTAAATCCTGTGTTTGTTTTCAGGGTAATTTGTTCCTGGCAGTACGCTTCAGAGCACTGGACAAAGATGCACTAAACTCCTCCCACGCTGTGTCGACTGAGGTCAATAAGCCGGAACAGGTGGAAGAGATGTTTGACTCTGTCTCCTATGAGAAGGTACAATTTTTTAAATGATATATACCTAGATAAATACATGCAATGGTAATTAATTCAGGGAACTTTCATCTCTGAGAGAAATTCCTCTACTGGGCCTCACACTTAAGCTGCGTGTCCTTAAAAAGCTTTTACTATAGTACCTAAGGAACCAAAATTAACACCAAGCAGGTACCTAAACCCTAGATATGTATAGCCTTTTCACCGCAGATAGTGCTCTTACATGCGGGCGGCATTGTTGTGAGGTCATTGTAGTGCAGGCAAGAGCGGGTGTTTAGTGCTGCCTGTGCAAACTGAATGAAGTTCTGACACATTTTTTTCCTCCAGGTGATGATTAGAATATATGCAGTTCACATAATTTGGTCACAATTTTTAAACACTTGAAGATCCACTCATTATTAAAGGGAATAAAAACAGATGCAGTGGTCAAAGTTCCTATGTTGAAATTGAAGATGTGTTGATGAAGTCACGTCGTCTTCTCATGCATTAAGTAACATTACAAGTAAACATCCCACCGTGAAATTTGCCTGCAGTCAGCCCAGTAAATTGAATTATTTTCTCAGCCTACAGCTATTGCAAGAGGCTACAAAACATCTTTTCATTTTACGGTTCTAGTTTACTAATTTATGAAAAACTTGTCATGGTTAGGACAGCAGTTCGACCTGCTGGTTGAAACACGCCATAAGTTATAACTGTTGATGGTGCTCTTTTATCTTAACACAATGCTGTGCATGTGCGTCTGTCTTCCAGGGTGCTTCAATTCTCTTGATGCTGAACGCCTCCCTACCAGAGGAACAACAGTTCAGAAAGGGTATCATTCAGTACCTAAAACAGTTCAGTGGATCAAACACGGACACTGATGACCTCTGGAACAGCCTTACACAGGTGTGTGCCTCTTTTGGGTACTATTGACAGCACAGTAGAGAGATAAGATACTAATCACTTTGGCTACATTCAATGTGTACCTTCCCTGTGTAAATTGTCAGCCAGCCATGTGGCTAAAATATACTCTCCCTGACATTAAATGCATTTCATTACTTTTATCGCATCACAGAGAGACAGCATGCAATGTAATCCTGTTCACAACAGCAGACTAAAGACTTTATATTGTGTGAAGGTGCCTTCTTGTTATTTCTGTATGCCAGTAAACACTATGAAAATGCCTAAAAGCTGCGGTGGGATGCACCACCAACAGGAGAACTCAGATCTAAGTTTTTATAAGCTGCCGAATCGGAAAACTGAGCCTTTAAGAAAACAAAAGTGGATACAGGTTGTTAGGCATCAGCAGGACTAAAGGGGTAAACTGTTGAATCCTGACACTCACCATGACTACATGTGCAGCAGGCATTTGCTAGTTTGGCCAAGAAAAACTGTAGAGGTTAAAGTTAACTAAGCTCTGCATGGCCTTGTTTTGATCTTTGTTAAGTTAAATGATGATAATACAGGGTGATTCAATCAAGATTTGACAGCAAAGTGTTTCACTCTTGGCCACTCAGTGGGATCATTTCTCCAAGATAACCAAGATAAGGAGAAGAAGAACTCTGTTATCACTGATGAACAAACATACAACAAAATTGCAAACTCCCTGTGGTGCACAATATACATAAATAAATGAATAATTTGAAAATAGATAGGTACAATAATAATAAATAATGCAGTATGAAGGGGGGCAGTGTGGTAGGGTGACGTGGCTCTCAATCAGTGATACATGATTGTGTGTGATTGATTCACACAACAGCACTACAGTAAAAAGTGCTTCTTAGTGTGGTTGTGTGTTTTTATTGTTCTGTAACACCTCCCAGAGGGTGTAGGTGCAAACAGTAGATGTCCAGGGTGAGAACTGTCTCTCAGGATGTTTTATGTTCTTTTTATACAGCGAGTGTTGTGGATGTTTACCAAGTTTAAGGGGAAAGGACAATGAGATAAGCCAACAGTCTTGAGTTTATCAACATACCTTTCCCTCTCTGGGAGACATAGGATGCCAAAAATCCTTTGACACGCTGAAATCTAATATTTTAGCTAGCTTCAGCCATTTTATTTGCATTTCATCCATAAGTTGCATATCGTAGTGCCAGTTGTTTTCCTCTCTGGTGGGTGTGGCATTCAGAGTGTGATACATTGCGCTCTGTCTTTACGATAGGTGATCATAGAGAACCGTGTCAGGAGCTCCATAAAACGCAGTAAATGACTTGTAATAATAGTTTATCATGTTATAATTTATTGATCCTATAAGAGAGTTGATCTTTTTGCTCACTCCCCTTTGTAGGGAAGCACAGAGTCTGTAGGTACAGACAGTAGATAGTTTTTATCATAAAGGCTTAAAAACCAAATAATCCATTGATATTTCTTCTGTTATATCCACTTTGGGTTTGGTCTACAGGAATTCAAATCTTCAGAATAAACCTGCAAAGTTTCAGACCACTGCTGAAATTACCTTCATATACTTCATTTCAGAAAAAAAAATTGACATGAAACTGGACTGAACAGATTTTTCTAAATGTCCTCAGGTCGAAGTCTCTTCGCAGCACCTGAATGTGTCAGAGATGATGAGCTCATGGACATCACAGAAAGGCTTCCCATTGGTCACTGTAAGCCGCAAGGGAGATCAGGTGACCCTCACGCAGGAGCACTTCTTGCTCACGACTGACAATGCCACGCATACTTCCAGGTGGGTGACATTCTCAATCTCACACACGCGCACATACACACACACACACACACACACACACACACACACACACACACACACACACACACACACACACACACACACACACAAACAGAAATAATAGAAATAAATCATAACCCCACCTATAATTTGTACTCTCTTTAGCTTGTGGAATATTCCAGTGATGTACGTAAATGACACCTGTAGTTTGGCCCCTGAGTGCAGACAAATGTTCACTTTGAAGAGCAAGTCAGGTAAAATACAAAATTTTACTGAAAACATCAAGTCAAGAGTCTCAAATCTCGAGTACAGTGTCAGATGGTGACTTTTTGTGTCTGTTTTCAGGGACTCTTAAGCTTCCAGAAAGTGTGAAGTGGCTGAAGTTGAACTACAGAAACACGGGTTTCTACATTGTCCACTACGGAGACGAGGGCTGGGCTGCTCTTACAGATGCTTTGTCCAGCAATGTCAATGTTCTCTCACATGAGGACCGTGCCTCGCTCATACACAACATCTTTGCTCTCTCCAGGTACAGCCAACAACATAAATAGTTGCATTCAGTAACAGTAGAACCTGAAGTAGAGGAGTAGTTCTCAAGCCCTGTGTTTGATTTTTTAACAGCTTTCATTCTCTGCCTTTCTTTTCTCTCCTTAACTATCTGAACATTTTTAAAAGACTGGGACGTGTGTCCTTTCAACAAGTCCTCAACCTGTTGAAGTACATGTCCAATGAAACTGAGACTTCTCCTGTGACAGAGGCCTTGTTACAGCTCAATGTTATCTACCAACTGCTCGACAAAAGACAAGAGCACCTTCTTGTGGCCCGCATGAAGGTACGCGCACATGCGCACACACACACACACACACACACACACACACACACACACACACACACACACACACACACACACACACACATTAACACACTTATTACAGTTAAGACATTTAATGACAGCACATTTTGTGAATAAAGATATACACACAATATCTTAATTCTTGAAAATCCTCAAAAGTTTGTAAGAAAACAAGTGTTTAAAATCAGTGTGTGGAGTATAAAGTATTTAATCTGTATTGTTGAAATTTGTCAGTATGCTTTTGATGAGGAGTTATATTTAGGTGTTTAACTGTAACATAAAGGCAGTGACGTTAAAGTAATAAATATTAAGCCTGGATAATAATAACATCATGTTTTACACCAAAATATACCACTTTTTAGTTCTTGAACTTCACTCAAAAATCCTTAAATTTTAAGCTCCCAAAGTACACAAACCTGCTTAAATGAATAGCCCAGCAGCACAACATGCGTACTAATATTTTTCAGCCCTCAATAAATCCTCTTGAAATTACACATATTCTTCAGTGTAACTGTCTCATTAATGAGAAACTTTAAACATTTTCATGTAAGGACTGGCTTTATTTAAGAAGTTAAGATATTGGTGAGTTTTAGTTGCTGGTAGGGCACGACGATACGGAGAAAATTGAATCTTTCAGTATCAGTATTATGATGATATTGTAGGGCTGACTTCAAAAAATATTTACACAATTAGATTTCTGATAAATAGTCATCAATAATGTGGATATAATGACTAAGTGTGTAAAGGTAAATAACATCACATCTAGAACAGTTTGACAGGTTCAGAAAATTACACTTAATTATAAATCAGTCTTTAAAACCAGGGAAGACAACACTTAGGATTTCACATCATTTAAAATCTAAGACAATATCTAGTTTAATATCAAAATATCTTATAATATCAAAATAATGCCCAGTAATGCCCATAAAGCCCTAGTTGTTAGTTTTTGTTGTGTCAGGACATTTAGGATTCAAGCTGAAATCACAAGTCTGTCAAAAAATCATAAAATTTGGGAACTGTTTAACTGAGTGTAGTGTTTCTGTGCACTAATGTATCCATGTTTTTTCCTCAAATATGACAGGTTTATATTCGGAGTCAGTTTGGCTCTCTGATTGAAAATCAAACATGGAAAGAGGAGGAGAGTGTGTCTAAACAGGAGCTGCGCTCCGCCCTGCTGGAGACGGCCTGTAGTCTGAATGAGAACAACTGCACTCAGCGAGCCAAAGCTCTGTTCAAACAGTATGTCGAGTCCAATGGGACCTTTCGGTACGTATGGCTCACAATTTATTTTTGTGTTTCTTTTCTGGGTCACATTAACAGCTACAGCAGGGTGAGAGGAGCAGCGCAAACATCTTTATAGAGGCAGAAATCATGTTTCGTAGGGACGTGGAATGTGACTTGATAGAATTGATCTGACATTAGAGTCGTAGGCAGTAAACTGAATTTTTGTGTACTTTTTTCCTAAAATAGCTTTATATTTTTATACATTTTCTTTAGGATCCCAGGCGATCTGCAGCAAGTTGTATTCACTGTGGCTGCTCAATCAGATGAGGATTGGGAGACTTTGTTCACCATGTATCAACATGCCACCTATGATGCTGAGAAGCGAAAAATGCTACAGGGCCTAGCATCCACGCAGGACGCACGCAGTATAGCCTGGTAAGTGTTTGTGTTTGTGTTTGAGGTTGTGTGTATGTGTCTGTGTGTGTGTGCGTGTGTGTGTGTGTGTGTGCGTGTGCGTGTGTGTGTGTGTTTGCACCAGAATTTAGCCTTTATGGTAAAAATTTCTCCCTACTTCAATATTTCATATTTGTTTAAATTTCACATGCTGTATCGTATGATACATAAAATGTGTTACTACTGTTAAGTATTAAGTTCGAATAGTTTCACTCATCTTGGTTGTTTTAACTCTACATTGGTATTTGAGTCTTTCATGTTATTGTGTTTGTCCTGAAACCAAAAAAAGATTAAAAAAAAAAACCATACACAGTATATATACCTGTACTGGGCCCTTTACAACTATTATATTTTTTCCATATTGTTTTAAGGACTGTGCTTGTTTTTTATGTTTATTTTCATTGATAACATGGATGTTTTTAGTGTTTACTGTTGATATTTACTTTTTGTATCTTGCACCTGAGATCCTTGAGAAACGCTGTCTCATTCTGCTGTGCACACAAACGTATAGTGAAATGACAATAAAGCTGAATCGAATCAAATTAAATTGGGATGGCTTGATAAGCAATTTATTCTCATGCTGTATGGAAGTGAATATAGTGTCTGTGTTGTTTATGCACTGAGCAACATTTGAACTCTTTATTACGCTCCTTTTAGGATTCTAAAGGCAGGTCTGAAGGGGGATCTCATTCAGACGCAGGAATTGCCGTTGGTCATCAGCACTGTGTGTAAAGGCTTTGCCGGTTACTTGTTTGCCTGGGATTTCATACAAGAGAACTGGGACTGCCTCATAGAGAAGTAAGTGGTTCCTGTCAGCTTCATAAAAGTTATTGCTGAGTTTAAATTTTAGAATTATTACACATGAAAATGAAAAAACGAAGCAACATCAGTGTTTTGTGTTTTTTTCGGCTGTAGGTTTCCTGTTGGCTCCTTTGCCATCCAGACAATCATCAAGTCCGTCACCTCTCAGTTCTCCACACAGGCACACCTCAATCAGGTGGGTTTTAATGAAAAGGGATTATGTTTGCGGGTTGTGTGTCTGTCCTTCCATCCCATTCTTGTGAACGCAATATCTCAAGAATGCCTTGAGTCCAAATGGACATCTGAGCCAAATTTTAGGAAATGCTCTCAAGTATGAAATTATTTCAGCAGCCAAAGGTCACTGTGACCCCACGAACCATGTTTTTGGCTGTGATTCAAGAATTCATACACAAATTATACAGAATTTCAAATGTCTAAACAGGGTAAAATGATGAAGTGATGATATTTTATATCCAAAAGGTCAAAGCTCAGCTTCACAGTGATATACTGTTCTGCAGAAACAATGTTAAAACACCTTGGGTGTCCTGACTGTATAGATCTTTTGTGCTGTCGGGTTGAAGATGTGCGGAAAGCATCCACCTTTTAGAATTTGTAGCTTCTTTGCAGCAACATCCACATTCGAAACATCGTCTACTGTCATGGCTACCATGAGTGTGGATAGACATAGATGTGACGTGCAACTTGACATATTGGCAGACGCTTTCAAAAAGGCAATGATAGTTCTACTTTTTTTTCAATAGAATACATTTATGCGTCAGCATATTTGGGGGTCGTGAGATTGTTTGTGGAGAGATATTTACTGTGTGTGTGTGTGTGTGTGTGTTGTGCAGGTTCAGGGCTTCTTCTCCAGTCTGAAGGAGCGTGGCTCTCAGATGAGAAGCGTGCAGGAAGCCTTGGAAACTATTAGGCTTAACCGGCGCTGGATGAACGAGAACCTGCCCATGCTCCAGAAATGGCTTTAATACAGACGCTCCATTCAGTCTCCGCCCCACTGACAGGCAACAGGGGCGTGTCGTCAAGACAACAGCAGCGTTTGCACTATTATAGGACGTTGTCTCTTAACTCCCTTTATCCAGGCCAGAGTACTCATCAAAGCCAGCAGTTGTGCTCTACCTGGGTGGACAAGGTGTTAGATCCTCTGGATTGGTCCTGTGAGTTGTATTTGCAAGCTCAGGGTGGCTCTGATGTGTGTCTGACAGGAAGTAGTCGGATGCAAACACACACTCCTCACACTTTATGCTGTCGACCAAACCTCTCTTCTGCAGCTCTCATCTAAACCTCATGCCTGAGCAGACAATCATTCTTCATCCACACTCCTTTCACTCGGCCTGATCTCGGGCACTTGACTGTATGAGCTGTCTAACGGCCACTCCAAAAAGAGCAAGAATGATGAATGTCAACGTTACTGTGTATGTACGTACCGTCAGTCTGTCCTGGACTTTCTCTCCAAACGTCGGATATATGTTGATGCAGCTGTCAGGGATTTAAAATTGCTGGTACTTCAGAAGGAACTATTCTTAGAATTAAACTAACTGTGTGTCATGAAACTCTAATTACTCATGCAACCTGAAGCATTTATTATATTAGTCATGATTTGGCTAGAAGATGGGTTGGTTGATTGATGGATTGCTTAAAATACCAAACTTTTGTTGGCATCAATTGAATGTACTGAGAAACCTTCCCACTGTGTACAGTAGATGGCGTACTGCACAGCAGCGCAGGTTTAAATCAACCAATGTGTCTTAGGTTAGAGCAGGCAGTGCACAGTGGAGCCAAATATTTCTTTCTTTCTCCACCAGTCATAAGCCCAGTTTAGCTCCGATCACCAAGATTGATTTTAGGTTTTTTGCCTGCAGTGCAGTCACTGTAAACACTCTTTAACTCAGTGTGCTTGTAAACTTGTAATTATATTGTAAATATGCTACAGCAATTCCCCCCTGCGAGTTTGGATGTACTGTTTCACACATCTTGACTTTTAACATTTTAGGATTTGCTTTGTGTTGTGTATATAGAGTGTAAAGATGAAATGTATACATAGAATTGATCAAGAGTCTTGGTCAAATACTTTTACTGTATTTCTTGATCGAGACCCCTCCAGGGAGGTTCATTTGCAGATGAATGTTTGTGTTTTAAGGGCTAATGTGCATATTGAAGATACAAAGTGTAAGAAGAACATTTATATTGGGCACGACTAATCTGTCCAGTGCACTGTTTGTCAGCCAAATCAAAATACAGAAGGTTTTAAAGTTACTCCAATGTCAATTGGTCATGTTGCTCCTGAGAGTTAGGAGTAACCAAGCTATTTATTGAGTGTGTCTGAAAATGTTTCCCATCTTTTGTTACAAGATTTTATTTAAATACAATTGTATACTCAGCCTAAGCTTTATTTAATGTGGTACTCCTTACTTATCCACTCCATCACTGTTGTGACATTCAGGATAATTGAGTAAATACAGTAGATTTTGTCATTTTTATTGCCTCAAAACATCCTCATGAGATATGCATTGCTGTTCTTGGTCATCATTCCTCTGAAGCCACTTTGTCTCATATATATGTAAAAACTTTCAACATTTATCTCCTCTCTGCCACGTGTGGGGACCTGTAAAAGTGTCATTTGTTTCTTGTTTTGCTAATGACTCCTGCTGGTTTGTCGCAGTAGCTGCCAGGAGAAGTGAGATATAAGAGACAGAGGAAAGCCCAGTAAGTGTTAGGTCCTCTTTTACCCCTTTTTCACCAATGTGGAGCGTGCTCCGCTCTGGTTCCCACACCTAATTTCAGAGCATTTCCACAACATAGAAATTTGTTCAGAACCTGAAAAGTTGGTTCCAAGCTGGAACCAAAACAAAAAAGGAGAAATCACTGGGAAAAAAAGTGCAGTGGTCATATTAATAGCAGGTCCATGCTGATCTTTGGATTAAAAAAAAATATCTTCAGTAACAGAACAAAAGCTCACAGCTAACAGATGCAAGTTGTCATCTTGCTACTTGTGTTTACATTGTGCCAAACCCTCTGTTGATGACGCACTCTTGATTACAGTGATTCTGATCAAAACCGTTTAAAAAAAACCAAGAGACACCAATTATATTGAAGGCGTGGTTTCTTGGGAGAAAAGATCAAGTTGTAATGAGTTTGTTAGACTTTGAAGAAGTAGCTTACAGTGTATTGGATTTTTAAAAACGTCATTTCAGTTTAGATCCGCCTAGAGTTTGTCAACAGTATTGCCACATGTTTCATCCAGTCAGATAACACGTCAAGAATATTGCATTTCATAATATCCCCTAATCCCTAATTGTGGCTCATACCATTTTATTATGAAAAACTGACACTTTTTACAGCTGCCAGGAATCAGATGAATTCTAACTTTCATGTGAAGTCAGTTGCAATAAGCTTTAAGAGACAAGAATGGCTGATGTCATTCAGGCACCAGGTTCGGTAGAAGTTGCTGAATCAGTGATGGGGCGAGAGGATTGTACCACATGTGCAGTAAACCCAATCAGATGGTCTTTGTTTTTGCACTGGGATGAAATGCTGCAGATGCTTTTGAAACTGTGTTGCTCTACATGTGAATAATATATAAATAAAAGTTGTTTTCTGAAGATATTGGATTTTATTTTGTATTTTTATTGACATACAAAGACATTAGATAAAATTTTGTTTTGAACATGCATGATAAAAATATAGATAGAAATAATATGTAAGTAGCAAAGCAAACATTCAGTAAACAGTATTTAATGTCTGAAAAAGAGTAGAAAGAGGCAATACTAATTAAAAACTCCCCTACACACACACACACACACACAAAAAAATATATATTTTTTATCAATAATAATAATTAATACTATTAATATTAAACATAAATAGTCACTTTCTTCTGTAGTGTTCACCATACACACCTTGATCAAATTAATTAAAAAAAATTTAAAAACACAATAGTAAAACAAAGAGAAAGCATATTTGTATTTATGACACAATACTAAAGATGATGCAAACAATGTGCAGCAGATGCTACGTGCTGTTGTCCTTGGAGCCATGAAGTCCTTTAGATGAAGCTGCACAAGTAAGCTGAAAAACTCAGGGCCATTGTCTTCACAACAGATCATCTTGCAGCAAACCAAAAACAGCAAGCACTAAAAATAACAAAAATCAGAGGAATCTGTTCCTCCTCATCCTGTTCTACCAAGCAGCATCACATTTAAGAAATTATTTTTGCTTTGCTGCTTTTGTAAATATCAAGCTGCAAAACCTCTAAATCACAACCCCTGGCAGGACACTCACACAGTTAAATACACTTTACATGTCGCCTCTCTTCTGTACCACCAGAGGTCTTTCCAGTTCTTCTGGAAACAGTACACTGGCTCCCATTCATGTTTTCCTTTGTTTGGATATATTGTATTACATAAAATGCGGATGTATATTTCTTTGTGTATGTCGTGGGAATGATCTCTGAAAACAACTTGAAGCCATAATTTAAACCATTACTTTATGTCAAGTCTGTAAAAGACAATAAATCATTCAGTGTAGTTATAAAAGGGAATTTTCATGTTCAACAAAGGCAAGTATTTGTGAATTTGTATCCAGCTCAGTGAAGCAAACTGTTCCTTCTATGTGTGTGTATTTTGTGTGTTTTAAAAAATCTGTTTTGCGCCTTGAAGACTTGTTTTGGCAGAAGGCCACACAGCTGGAAAACATCATAGAGCTGTTTTTTTTACCCTCATACTTTCTTTCTTTGCCAATTAACTGGAGTGCACAAGGTATAAAGACAATTTAGGGCTTTGTATTAAATAAAAGAAGTCAAACTATGATTAATGGAGGAGCTGTGTGCTGTATGAGACCTGATAGACACCTGGAGGGCCCAATATTTTGTCTTTGTTTGTAACAAAAAAGATGCCATGCACTGCATAGTTTCACTCACTTTACCCTTATTGGGGCCATAACCTGGACTATTTGTTGTTAGTTTTTTTCATTGCTTCCAACATTGTTTTTATTTGATAGGATTCAGGGCGCACTGTAGCTGAGGTGCATTGTTGAGGCAGCAGGAGTAAGATCCATGATAAGACCAGGCAGCAATCTCCAAGGCTAAAAAATGAAGCTGATGTGGAAGTGCCAAAAACTTCAGTTCCTCTAATTGCCACTTGAAGCTGGCTCCAAAACAAAGTAACTCCACATAGACACCCATGTAAAATGCCAAAATTTACAGCATTAATAAACATGTTTAAAGTCTGGTACAAAAAAAAACAGTTTTGATATCCTTAGGTATCTTTCAACATTTCTGACAACTGTAGGGGGGTGAATCTGTATATAACTCACCCGTTTCCATTTTAGTTATGCATTTTTAAGGGCAGTGCGGCTTGAGTGACAGGCTGTCAGTTCTGGCTCCAAAAAACCAAGCTGGCGACTGCCAAATTGCCTAAATCTAGGCTTTAAAAATGACAAAACAAACCAGTTTATTTATGTCCCTATTTCTATGCATATTTATTTATTTTCAAAATAAACCTGCATATTTAGAATTGTATATCAAAATTTCTTTCTTTATCATTAGAATTATTTATTTATTGAATCATTTTTCTATTAATTTTTATTATTGTACATATACGTTTTGAGTCTCACCAGAAAGAAATACCCTTCTTTTTGGAATAGTATTAGTACTCTGAACCCCAGCAGTGCAGTACATGTGTAGATGCACTTAGTTACTTTCAATCACTATCTTATGCTCAGCATTTTTACATCTTTGCATCGCTGAAGTGGGGCAGCAGATTTAAATCTGTTTTTGTTCAAGAATGCAACCACCAGTAAACAAAATGCAAATCTGGACAATCTCACAGTGGGTGATCAACAAACTTTTTGTGTGTAAACTATAGTCAGCAAAATATTTGGGGTTTGGGAACTTGGTGAAAGTGTACAATAATACTTTAGGACAGAAGATTATAGAGCAAAAATGGTTGAAAAGTAGATAAGATCACTGTATCATCACAGGGCATCAGTCTGATGTGATAAAGGCCTGGACACGTACACACATACCGATCGCCAAGGAGATGCAAAAGCCATATAGGCCAGTGTGCCAGGAGTCACACACCTACTCCAGTAATCAATTTTTCAATCCACCGATCACTGCTGGCCTCATTCAGTCATATTCTTTGTTAAAAGCACAACAACCATTTAAACTATGCAGCTCTGTAAAATGAAAATGTCAGCGTGACACTATCAGCAGAGCGAGTCAGCTTCAGCTCTGTGGGCATCAGATTGATCTATGTGATCACTGCTGCTGTTGTTGTTGTGAATGAGGAAATGTGAGCAGCAGGTGAGCTGTACGACTGGCTAGAATTTGCTGTAGGCAGTTTGCCCTAGAATATATATTTTTGCAGATTACATTGTACATATTTTTTAAATATTGTATTATTTTACTTGTTTAGATTTTATTTATTTATGATGCCTCCTCCACTCCCTCCTCAAACACCTGCTCCCTTAGCCACAATGCCAGGGTCGTCTTCCTAAACTTTAGTTCTGCCTTTATAGCATTCAACAGTAGTGGAATGTAACTAAGTACATTTACTCAAGTATAAATGTATATAAATTTGAAGTACCTGTACCTTACTTGAGTAATTTATTTTCATTCTACTTTATTTTTTTACTTCACTGCATCTCAGAGGAATATTGTACTTTTAACTTCACTGCATTTATCTGGCACTGCATTTATCTTAAATTACTTTACAGATTTAGATTTTTGAAAAAAAAAAATACGTTTCTAAAATATGATGTTTTATTATAAATTAAACTACCCAACAGTGTATTCAAGTGCAGCTACAGTCATAAGTTAATTATTCTGTTGATTCACAGAGAATTAATTGCCAACTAATTCTGATAAATATTTAAGTCTGTTACTTTTTTCTTTTAATAATTTGGAGGGTTTTTTGTGGTTGTTTTCTTTATTTTTGTGACTTTTCTTTTTTAGATTTTTTTTTATTTATCGTTGTTTTTATTAATAACTTTTATAGTTTTGTGGTGTTTTTTTTCTTATTTATTTTTTTGTTTTGTGGTGTGTTTTTTTCCACCTTGGTTTTATTAATTTGTATGTCAACTCGCGTCTTGTAGATAAAGTTTTCGTGGAAAAAAAAGGAAAATGGCAGTCGCACCGGAACACGGGCCTTAGTATTTCACATTACAAACGCACAATGGTGCGATCAAATTAAGAGTACGTCCTTACGTTTTATGGTTAGCATTACTTTCCTCAACATAGCTAAAATAGGTTGCATTTAGCTTAATCAATAAGTAATTTAATGCTCCACGCGCCAAACATGCGTGCGATCTGAATCAAACACCTGAAGCTGCATGATACAGGTGCAGACTGAGTCCAGCTAACACCACAAAGTGCTCACGTGGATCCAGCAGCAGGAACTTTTATTTTCCGTGAGCTCTGTGAGGACTTTCTGCAATTATTGACAATAATCCCTGACATCTGCATTCAGCTCATGGGATAGAGACGCGAGTGGACTGGTTATAGTGGGACAGAGCACTGGTTACATTTCCATTTTTGCTTTGAGAGTAAACAAGCAGAGGAGTGGACGTAAAGAGAGATGAGAGGAGTTCACGGTGAAGGAGGCTCACAGAGCGACTTTCAGACAGGTGAGTACAACAACACCTGCTTTACTGTCCTGCAGCTGGTGTTTTTGTTGCCGCTGTGCAGACATGTTCAGACAGCTGTGGGGATGATTTTATTCTGCTGTTGATGCTGTAAAAAGAGTCTGCTTACTTATTTGTTTGTTTGTTAGTTTTGTTACTAATGTCTGAGATTTGTCTCTGGTCTGGTTAACTCTTGTGTGGCTGAACTTATTGATTGTGTGTACAGGCTGCAGAGGGCTGTCTCTGAAAGATTCAGTTACTGTTGGTTTGGACATAAGGGCCTGGCTTGCTTTTGTGGTTCTGCTTGTGTGTGTAGGCTCCACTCATTGTAGTCTGCTTATCTGGGGCGGGTCAAGGGGGCAGCAGGCAGAGCAAAGTACTCCAGACATCCCTCCGCCCAGCAGCTCTTTCCAGCTCCTCCTAAGGGACCCTGAAGCAATCCCAGTCAATATGATACAATTTGCTATTTACTATTACAGTTAATCTGATGATAAAGATGTCCACAGACAGTGTTACAAGTTGTTTGTGCAAACTCGCTCATAAATTCAACATGTGGTCAGTTAATTTGAAGGTAGCTTTATTTAGAGCATTTTTGCCTTGTTATGCTCTGCCCATTTGGAGCGTCGAAAAAGCAACATGCAGAGACTTAATGTGGCCTATAATGATGACATAGACTACTTCCTAAACTTTCACAGTGGTGAAGTGTCAGCCAAATGTTTGTTGTCAGTGTGCTTACCTGCTCTACCTTCATCTGAAATCATACATATTGATATATGTGCAGGCTCGCTGTTTCAGAAAATTGTATTATTCAGAGGTTGTAATTATTTACTTTCCCAGTAAAGTCGAACATACAAGATAAATCCTTGCCCCTAAGATATCTCATAGATGGGTCCCAGATACAGTGAAACTATATTTGTCTATATTTTATTGTGTATTTAATGTTCACACTCAGTCACTTCCTTAAGCCAATGTCCAGTTCTTGGTCTCTTGGTGCTTTTCCATGTTAACACTATAGATCTTTTGGCTTGTAGAGGGCAGGCAATTTTGTCTTTTTTGTATGAACTTGAATAATGTAGTTTTGTGTGTATTTCCTGCTTTTTTGTTTATTCGTATTTATTGAATCTGTTGTACTTGTCTGCTTTTATGTTATATGCTATGGACTTTTTTTATATTATATTATAAGGGCGCTCTCAGTCAAACCCCACCTCCTGCTCCTTCTGCATCGTAGTGTTATGAACCCATCCTCCTGTGCTGTGTCACCCGCTACTTCTGTATACTTATATATATATATATATATATATATATATATATATATATATATATATATATATATACTGTATATATATAGCATGAGGTCACTGTGATAGACTGGTGTTTGTGTATATGCTGTGTGTTACTTGTTGTGCACACTGAAATTTGTCTATAGAAGACAATAAGTAATTAATCTGAATCTTTTTTGTTGTATGCACCAAAACGCCAAATTCCTTGTCTGTGAAAACTTGGCAACAAACCGGATTCTGATTCTTCCGCTCCACTCGGGGTTAGGGTTCGCAACAACACGTCGCTCCGCACCTCGACTCTTCAGTCTCTGTCTTAACTTTATCTTTTTCTGCCTTTATTCCACCTTAGCTGTCAAATGGTGGCTATAAACCAGCGATGTGAATAGAAATGTGTCTGTTATCGTCTCTAGATTTGTGGAGAACTATCCTGTAAATGTTTGTAACTGCTGCATTTTGTGTTTTAAGACAGCAGAGTTAGACGATGTTGGGATATTTTTGATGAGAAGGAGGTGCTGGCTTGACCCTTGTGCTTGACACCATTGTGATATGATCTGTCTAAAATACAATTTTGGGTGTTATAGTCAAGAACTCTCCTCACTAATGATGTTGAGTTACTTTAGTTTTCAAGCTTTCTGATGAGATTGAAATGATTGATTGGGTTATTTTATTGGTGTATTTTATTGCTCTGCCATTTAAGGCCATTTCAAAGTTTCTGCTTGTGTCATTGCACTTTATGTAACAGCATGTCATTATGAGATAAAATCACATTTCTAATCTAAGTTGGCAATGTTTGAATCTTCCTGACCGTCCAGTTGTCACCACTTTTACAAAAGCAGCCTCTCCACAGACCATATGATATGGCTGGCTCAGTCTCAGATTTTGTAATAACCCACATGCTACTTAGATGTGAGGATAGGAACATGGCTCGCATTACATAACATCACCTCTGAGCAGACACTGCACAGTTGCTGTGCTGCACCACTAGAGATCACTGTAACTACAGAACATCTGCTGGTGGAGCTGGACTTGTATGACTGATGTTACAGTTGAACTGTGTTTTTAAAGAGAAGCTGAGTAGATGAAATTGGTTGTAGTCCTCGCAAGGTTGGTCCATTTGTACGTCTCAGTATACACGTGTTTGAGTTGCACTGTGGTTACGCTGATGGTGATTATTTTCCCTTGAAATGCATAATTTCATTTCTAGTGTTGCAAAAACAATGAAAGCATGTTGCCAAGTACTGTAAATGATTTCAAGACATCGCAATTTTAAAATAAACAATTAGGTTCATGTTTAAAGAAAACACATTAAAATGAGATAATATAATTGCAAACGTTTTATTTTTTGACCTTTTAATATTTGTTACTTTCTCACTTTATATATTTACTAATAATTATTGATGTGAAAAATTTTATTGCTGTTATCCCATATGTGATCTTTTTTGGTGTCATCATAAAATCTCAATTAAAACACACAAAATACATTTGGTTGAATATTAGGTTTTAGTGGTAAATACATGACATCCTCATAAAGGCAAAAACCACTTTCATGTGCAGTTTTAATCTTTTTCAATTTTTCGCTCAACTTTAAAAACCTTATGCGTTAGTGGGCCATATGTCTATCTAACACTGCCATACCTTTAGATTTCACTGTTCAAGACATGTCCTGTAAATATGAATAAATGCTGATAAATGCTAACTGAAGTATCAACGGAAATATGATGGAAGTATTCGATAAATCAGAACTATACTGGAGGACATACTGCACGTGTGATAAAACAGGGAACTTTCTTGTGAAGCTGGACAAAGCAAATTCATCGAACCGTCCTGCGATTTGATCACTTCAGCTGTTATACAGCAACCTGCGTCTTCACACAAACGCTGGCCAGGGGCGTAAAGTTGAACTGTAGTCCCCTCAAGCTTTGCCGCATTTGCGTCACCCCTGCTCTTTGACCACACCCATCTTCGAGCGTGACCTACTTTTTTATCTCAGCTAAACACGTGCAAAGTTTCGCGACTGCACGTGACATGGTTGCGTTGTTATCAGGTTAACAAAAATGTGGCAAAATACTTTAAACGGCCTCCATGGTCGTTTAAGACTCACAAAATCAAACCAATGGCAACTGCTGCGATGTTGTCATGGCCACAGCTGGTAATTGATTTGTTGAAAAGGTGCCACATCCTGATAAAGGTACGACGGCTGGCAGTCGTATGACTGTCTTGGCACCAAAAATGCACCCGGCAGCAGAGATGCTATCTCCATCCAGTTTTAAAACAATTTTGGTTTAACACGCCTTGCAACCACAAATTAATCATTGTATTATTCTCCCATTATCTGTGAATCTAATTTGCATATCATCTCCATACAAAAAAACTCAAAACAATAATGATAATTTTATTTTAAAATTAACTCCTGCTCAATAAATCTCACATTGAGCTACTGTTGATCTGAAGGCACATGAGACAAAACCTGAACCAGAAAGGCATAAAGTCAAAAACAGGCTATTAGAAATCACTATGTAATCATGATGTAACATCATACACATACAACGAAAACTGTCCATTGACACTGTTGGATTGCTGATTCGCCTCATGGTGGTTGTGTTTTTTCGGGCTGGCTGCCCCTTAAAAGTCATAGATTCAAATCATCAGCAGGAGACTTTCAGTTGACTGAGATTACTTTTTTTTTTTCGCGTCAGCCTGCTGTGCAGTGTACTTCTAGGGACGTTTAGGTCCCCAGGTTTTGAATTTAAAGCTCACAGAAACTCAGTGTGATATGCACTCTGGCTTTTGTTTGACACAGTGTTGGCAAAAAATGTCATTGCACATTTCTGACCCATCGTTAGCGCCGTTTGTGTATTTACCACTGCTGGTCATCTGGGTACCCTAAGAGCGATGGCTTTGTTGTGCCACCACCCCCACCCCCCTTCTCCCTTGTTTATTTTTTGTTTGTTTTTTCCAAAATTGGGAGCGCAACCTTTCCATTATCAATGTTACAAATGAGGAAACCGTAATAACCATAACATTGCACTATAGATCTAACATCACACATATGTGTGTGTGAAACCTTCTTCAATAACATAAACTGAAGAATATTTTCATTATCAGTGTTTCCATTTTTGTTGAAATAATTAGAAATATACAACATATAACAGATAAAAAATGTCAAAACTTTACAAAGTCTGCAAAGACAGTATTCCACTCAGACTGTGTAGATGAACTAAACAGCAGCAGGTGCCGGAGGCTCTGGTACACACCTCTGCATTTCCGGCAGTAAGGTCGTTAATTGGGATATTATACGACAGCTTCTGAGCGAGTTTGCATTGATGCTGAAGACAGCAAGACCATTCAGAAGTTTCTGTTGTTGAATGCAGGTTTTAATGAGATACCATTTTTAGTTTTTTATTTTTTTTATTTTTCAAGTTTGCTCAGCATAGGCAACTGATCATATTAGATAACTGTAATAATAACCTGAACCTCAGTGCGCTCGCGCTGCAGCCGCACTGTGTGCAGTGAAAGAGCGGTGAGTGCAGGTCAGATCACATTGTGCCTTGCCTTGGAGAGTTAATGACACATAGCTGATCTTGGGCTGTTTTGGTTCCCCCTCCAGCACTGGTGTCCTAAATAGGTACATCAGGTACGTGATGCACATGCCTTTTTATGCAGCTCCTCTCAGTCAGAGATTGACGACTTTGCAGTTTAGTCGTTCTGTTCTCTGCAGATATTTCTGGAAGCTTCTGGCTAGTGGTGCTGTACCTGTTTATCTGATTTTCTCTTTAACTTATCTTCATACCTCACATGCTTGGATTGACGAAGAGGGCCCTGCTAGATTTTAGAAAGGTTAAGGCGACATATTTTCACAGTAGAGATCCTCATGTCTCCAAACTGCATGAGTTAACTGAAGCTACCAGCCTGTCCTGCTTGCACCTGTGACAAGTGCAGAATTGTTTTTGTGCTCTAGTTGTCCACCAATGCAAATGAACCAAAAGCTGTAAAAAGATAAAAATGTTTATCAGTGTTATTGTAAATGATTTCAGTGAAAGGATCCTGTAAGCGAAAATGCTCGCTGATGGTGGCCTGGAAGAAAGAGAACAGAGAGCAATTTAACGTCCCTGATCTCCAAACTATTCAGGTGTCGAACGTTTTCTGACTCTTCAGTCTCACCTGCTTATTGTTCCCTGAGTGACATACAGACCTTTTAAAGGTCCTTCACCACTGAACTTTATACAATTATCATTATTGCCTTACATTAAAATATAAAGGAATAAGTATTTTTATCAAATACATCCAACTTCATCTATACACAATATCACAGCCAATCAGCGTCACCTCAGGAGCTGTGCACCCTTTGGAGTGCATTAAGAGAGAGACAAGGCAGAGCAGTAATTCATATTATTAAACTTCTCATAAGAAGCTGACAGATTTATTATCAGTTTTTAGCATTCGTAGCAAAAATAGTTACCCCATTCATTTCCCTTTTTCTCTGTTTCTTTTTCCATTTTACTTTCTTTTTTTGTGTGCCAATTTTCAGGTACTTTCCTTGTACTTTTCACTAATTTCTTGATCATTTTTGTATTATTTCTGCCTAAGTTGCTCATTACCTTCATTCCATCTTTTTGAAAGAATTCAAGCCAATTTGCTCAGGTTCATAAAAGGGTTAAGCCTTACTTCCCTGATCCTGTCCCTATCCAAGACTGTTACCCATGAATCTTTGTGCAGTAATGTGAGCTAGCCAACACTAAATCACTCACACTTCAGCTATGAAAAACATTAAAGGCCCCTGGACTAATGTATTAACAGCCAGTGGTGCCTGTGCCGTCTGTCAGTTACAACTTGAATCTGCGAAACACCATGTGTGACCTGAGGATCACTGGTGCGCATGCATCACTGTCGATAAAATCATTCAAGTAAACTACGCAACTATCCATACCAGCAACTTCCTGCTCGCATCATTAGGCACCGGTATGCTGCAGGCACATTGTGTAAAATAAGTAAATGTATAGATCTCACGTGTTCTCAGTAAAGCGTAGCAATTTGTTTTTCTTAAGGTCACATTTGCTGACCTGATTTTACCGAACCAAATGAATGTTATTAACTTTCTGAAGGTCAGTGTAAGGTGTAGAAGCGTTGTTTGGTAAGAGACAAAGTGAAGAACAGCTCCAACTGGAAGGTTGAGTTGTCCGACATGCAAGGAACATACATCTATATTTTTATATGTTTTACAGTTTTCTATAGTTTTATCACAAACACTAGCTCCAGCATAAAAAGCATTCTCCCTCTCTCATACAGGCTCTACTGGTTCCCGTTTCCATCGTTCCCATCACAATGGCTCCTATATGTTCTTGCCAACATTAAAAGTCCAAGTTCAGTGCCTCCTAATGAATGGTCCAGCTCCCATATTACTAAATCAATACGTGGTGGCAGATGTTATAATCTTAGCAGGCCGCCAAAAATAAATGAATGTGTGGGAAACCCTGAACTTTCCTAATCCTAACCAATGTAACCGTACATACTGTGTCGATGCCACTGTGGTTCTCTCGCTCTTTTATGAATTGTTGTATGAGGATACATTAAGATAGAGATGGGAGGTCTCCGCAGGTGCAAGCTACCTTGATTTATCTGAAGATACTGCTCCCGTTCAATAAATAGTGTGGCCCATAACCCTCTCTCAGCAAGAAAGCAAATAAGCACATTTCCCAGATTATCAGACTGTTCCTTTAAACCAAGTTGAATGATGCCAAAGAGAAATTATGCCGCTAGGATTAAGATTTTGACTCTTGGTACATGCTAAAACCTGGCTGTGCAGACTCCCCTCTCTCCATCATACAGCTTGATAGGAACCACTTGAGAATAAAAGCGTTCTGTGCCAGTTTACAAAGTAAAGGCTCAGTGGCACAATGCACTGCACAGCCGTACCCGGAGCTGAGGATACGTCCCCAGCCTGGCCGCCATTCTCCAAATGTTGTTGACAGTGTAAACAGCACATGACTTCAAACACCATCTCACAGTTCTATTTCTTTTATGGTGTTTTCTTATTTAATTATACCATGATATACTAGTTGTGACCATCTTTAGCATTTTTAGCCCTGAAAACTTCGCACTTTGAGGGGCTATTGTCACTAAAGCAAGGATACTCAACTTTCCCATGCATGCTACTAGGATTTTGGGACGTTTCTGAAATTTTAGGACATTTCTTGGATATCAGGACATTTCGCAGATTTTAGGACATGGCAAGGATTTTAGGAAGTTTTAGGATTTTATGGAATTTTCAGGATTTTATGGCATTTTCAGGATTTTAGGACATTTAAAGGATTTTAGGATGTTTCTAGGATTTTTGTAAGTTTTAGGATTCTGTGGTGTTTTCAGGATCCTAGGACATTTCTAGGATTTTAGAGCACAATGAACAGATGTTCCAGATGTCAATCTCATTTATACATTATTATATCTTGGCCAAAACTAAATTTAAATCCACGTTAGTCTTTTTGATCTGTGTGTTTGATCTGCACTTAAAAAAGACAGTTCTTTGCATTTCTTCCTGTGATTGAGCGTGTGTGTTTTACAGCCAACAAACAATAATATCTCAAGGACTTATGGTGATTTGTAATGTTTATTCCTCTGTCCTTCTCATGTTAGAGAAATGACTGTATCTTATATCTAAATGATAAATAACAAATGTTTCTCAGACAAGTGGAATATCGTATCATACCAACAAAGATGAATTGCCATTATTTCATATTCTGTTAATTGAGTACTTTTAGATAACACCGTACAAACAAACATGGACTAGATTTGTAATTAGAAAATATTTTATTTGAAAAATATAAACATTTTATATATAAACAAAGTTTTATAGAGAAAATAAATGCTATATGTCATCAAATTTATCCAGTGAAACATCATCTGGAATCAAAAAAATATGCCAGCACATGTTTTTTCACCAAAAATACAAATTTAAAATACATATATTTACAGATACATTTATTTACATTTTCACACGTCACATATCCTCTCTTTCTCTTTTTCTGCAGAAATGCAGTGTTAAGCATTTTCACCGAGAGTGACTTCGGTTAGTTGGTTGTGTCTGACTTCTTCCTCAGCCCCCGGCTGTTCTACTCCAGGTATCTGGTCAACATGTGTCTCGCTGTTTTCATCCTCTGATTCCTCAGGTGCTGCTCTCCCTTCTTCCATCCTTTCGAGCTCTAGCCTCAGTTGCTCTTTCTCATTCAGTATCACCTCTTCTTCGATGGCTTTCTGCTTCTCCTCACTCTCTTTCTTCTCTTTCTCAGCCTTCTCCTTTTTCTCCTGCTTCTTCAGCTTCCAGTAGAAGCACAGGTTTTTCTCGGGGTAGGTGACTTTGGCCAGCGGCAGCTTGAAGATCCTGTTGGTCCCCGTGGTTATGAGGAGGAAAGTGAGGGCGGACAGACAGAAAGGCCAAGTGCAGGCTGGCAGACCAAACTGTAGATGAAAAACACATCATGTTGCTGTTAATATCTTCTGTTTATTATGAGCTGATTTGTGTTTAAGGAGTGAGTAAAAATGTCTACTTACTGTGGACATGACGTTGGCAATGGCTGAGCCGAGGTATGCACAGAAAAAAGCTGCAGAGGAGAAGATGAGAGATACCGTGAGACTCTCTACGTGCATGCTGTGAGGAGTGTGATCATAGATTACAAATATCTGCCAATGATGCACGTGGTTACATGTCATGTCACCATCCTGTCTGGATTAGATTCCTTCTTGTAGATAGTATTTTTATCTTCTGAGTGTCTACTCACCACATGTGATGGCCAGCAGGTGCACCTGCCAGGTGAGAGCGTAAAACATTCCTCCGATGGCGATGCAGGCTAACACGCAGTTGTATCCCCAGAGGCCAAAGTAAATGTCTCCAAAAGGTGCTGCCAGAGCCAAGCCTGCAAAACGTTAAATCACAGCCATCAAGGAAGTGCCAACCCAGAGGAATATCTTAGTCTGTTCTTTATCTCATCATAAATAAGTAATCTTCTTATTTGGAAATGCTAAATTCTGATCTGTTCCTTCTGAAGCCCTGCTAATGAGAAATAAGGAGCAAAAGAATATATCAGCACAGGTTCTTTTGCTGTGCTCATGGACTTCTCTAAAATAAGAAAGGTCTGAGAGCAGATAAAATACAGAAAGTCGATTTTTGAATTTGATCACTGAGACAGATTCCTGAAATTGTTCAGGCTAATTTACAGGCCAGCCAATTTTTCTTTTGGATCTTACTGTTATCTCAAGAGTGGATTGTTTCAGACAAATAAAGGTCAGTGCAGTGAGAGAGAAATAAGTACATTTTAAGATCTTAAATAAGGATTGGGCTGAGACAAGAGGTCTCAAAAATGTGCTTCAGGTCCTCTCACCTGAAACCATGCCCACGGCAGATCCCAGCACAGCATGAGCGCAGGTGATAGGTGAGGAGATGAAGAGTGAGATGATAAAGATTCCTCCTGTCCAAGGGTTGTCACAGCCGTAGACTTGGCCTATCCCCACAGGCACCGACATGAACAGCTAAAGAGGCAGAGGCAGACACAGAGAGGTCACTTAGCTAGAGATCCACAACATGATTTACAACGCATTGGTGTTTGCATTCATATTGTTTTTTTATGAGTTCCTGTTTGGGTGTGTAGAGACTGTGATTGATGGTCATTTCCATCACTCTCCTATCAGCTTTGAACTGCAGAACTTATACATATGCACTTATGTAATATCGAATTTACACAGCACAATGCTCCTACAGAAAGAGTCAGTCAGATACCATGCAGGGAACATCTTAACAATGAGCTGATGAATCGGTGACATCTAAATAACATAACTTTAAAATGTACAAAGGCTAAAGCATTTGACCTCAAAGTGCTGCGTTGACACTGAGTGTACCAGCCTGCAAAGAGGTGTGTTATGTAACGTACATAAATCTTTGCCTCTCACTGACCTTGGCGACGTCGATTTCAGCCCAGGTGATGTTGGGCAGCTCAGAGCGAGGCTGTATGAGGACTTGAGGGAAGTGGTGGTTAAAGTGTCCGGTGGCGACCATGTGGAGACACACCAGAATGTTGAAGGGCAGGGTGAACACCGGCAGATCCCAGCGACTGTTAATAGATGCCAAGGCACTGGACACAACTGGGCTGAAACACAGGGATACAATATCATCATTGTTAGATTTTTGTCCACAATTAATTCGCACAATAATTGAAGTATATTTATTTCAATGTCTGCTTATATCTAACTCATCTTCATAGTTGCTTCTGCACATTTTGAGCACAACAGTGATACTCTCTCTATGTTCTCTCCCTTTTAAATTAATACTTAACTCATAAAATGATCATTTGTTCATCAGTAACTCACATCGTGTTACCTGCAAGGACAGTGTGAGCGCTTAAACTTCTCAGTGATTTCCAATAGCAAAGCTTGAATGCACACACTTGCTCAGGTATGCTACTTTTATGCATTAGTATTTTGAATAGTAACGTTTTAACAAGAAAGCATGTCTTTAGATAGTATTAAGGATATGACTGGATAAGTGAGACTCCGATTACACTGCATGAGTTGTGTGATAGTCTGTAAACGGATGTTTTGATGTAATTTTGCCGCTATTAAACTAGGCTCCCTTTTTCTGCAGTTCATTAAGAATTTTTCCCATTTTTGGATTCTGCATTCAACACGGATGCATGCAGGAAAAACAAATTCAGTGTAACACAGGATGAATATTTGATATACGGTCATTTAGAGGGTCAGGAATTCCTTTAACCTACATAAGTAAATCATTGCTTTGCTTTAGCGCTGACTGGATCAGCAATGATTAACTGAGCTAATGAATCCTGGATCCAGAGGCAAAAACAAAATTACTGAGCTGTGACCTCATGACATGTACATGGTCATACTGCAGTAAACTGATCATTTTTGACATGTTACATGTCATGTTTTGGTTAATTTATGTACTTTCTTACATCTACCCCTCATTTCTTATGATCTGAATCCACTGGATCATTTTACCATTAGTCAGACTAGTTTCTTACCACATCATGGACATGAAGATGTTGGGCAGCAGGAGGTACCAGTACCAGTCTCCTGCGTTGGAGAACACAGCCATCAGCAGACCTACCAGGATGCCATTGTAACCATACAGCCCTGCAGCTATTGCCCCCCTGGATGGAAAATGAATCAAAGAATTAATGTTTGCTTAGATAACACAATGCAAAATCATCCTACATTATCATTTCACCCTCTACTAGCAAAAGGAAATTATCATCCAGTTATGTTTATATTTTCGCATCATGTTCGATGTCAGTACACATTATGCCCGTCTATTATTGCTGTGATTGATGGTGAGTCCACAGATATTTTGGGATTTAGTAAAAGTGTGAGTGGAGGTACAGTGGACTGTAAATGAGTGTTAAGTCATATCCAACTTTCTTTATACACAGTAGGAGTGAGCTGAGCTAATTAGGTGAATTATTAACTGCAGTATAAGTTGGTTCAAACCTGCTCTGTTGCAGAATGAGGGCAGAAATGGTTGCAAAGAGTGTGCCCACAAAGCCGTTGAGAGCCCACCAGTAGTTCTGCAGGATGAGGCCAGCGAAAATAATGAGTCCGCTCAGAGGGTTGTTGACAAACATCACCTGAGCAGCTCCGCGCAAAACCCAGTCCAGCAACTGCAGCAAGAAAAACTGTTCTGCAAAATTCCAGAGAGAGAGCAGACAGAGAGCGTTGGCAGAATTTCTATTTCTGTTTCCGACAATGAATTTTCTCAGGCTCTGAGATTAGTAATGACAGCAGGTACACCTGTGTCATACATGATTGCCAAAGGTCATGTAATGCTTTCTGTTATGTGAACAACAGGTTCTTCTAC
This sequence comes from Plectropomus leopardus, assembly GCF_026936395.1. NCBI lineage: Eukaryota > Metazoa > Chordata > Actinopteri > Perciformes > Serranidae > Plectropomus > Plectropomus leopardus. The sequence continues at coordinate 21,708,895 of NC_142179.1, forward strand.
CAAAACCAATTAATTGCACTTCACAGGGAACATGAGACACATTGTTGGCCTCATGAATCTCGATAACCTGAAAAGCAGCCGTTCCTGTCATATGCGTGTAGTGACACATGTGTTTTTATGACAAATACCACACATTACATACTTATTTGTCAGTTGCCAATTATTTAAATCCACTCTTCTGTCACGCCCCACCTATGCCAGTCACTTAAGTGAGAGTGGATTAACTGATGTACTGATTGTCAGTAATTTGGCAGCGATATTATGCAACCAACCCGAGTAGTGGAGGGATTGAATAAATGTCACCCAAGGGTACAGTGGTTATAAGCATCACGTTATTATAATATCCTGCAATTTTCTAGGAATGTCATCATTAGTAAACTACTGCTGCTCTGCCTCGGTGTGGGCCAGGAGAGTTGTTTTTCTTTAAGCAATTAGTTTTGACTCACTTTCCATCCATTTTCCAAACACCTCCATGTCTCCAGCAAAGTAGGAGACTCCCTTGAGGAAGCGAGCCCTGGCCCTCTTCAGTTTTGAGGGCCCGGGCTGCACAGGGTCCTTCTCCTTCTTGTCCTCATGGGAGCTGTCGTGCTCAGACGGCAGCTCAGCGTGCGCCATCAGGGGCTGGAGCTCCTGCAGCCACAGTTACAGTAAGAAATGAATCAGAGAAATTCACTCCAAGGACTTTTTGAAGCTTGTCCACATGCACGCAACATCTAACTGCATGACTTACGGTGAAGGAAGCGGCAGGAGAGGAGGCGGCAGCTGAAGTGGAGCAACTGATATTCCTCTGAATATCCTGAGGAAATTAGGAAAGGCGTCACTCTGCAGCACATTAAGACTTTGACCCAGTGATGCAGATACATTAGTGTAAATTATTTATAAAGTAAAGAAATGTTAACTTTTGCTTTACTCACAGAACATTATACTTTACCCATGGTGCTAACTATGGTCAGGGATTTAATTTGATTTATAATAAATCATCCATTAAAATCAGGAAACGATATACTGAATAATACCTTGTACCTATAATCTTCTTTAAATATTAGTTCATTTGATCAAACAGGCGAACATACAGTCACATTTTACTGTCCAGCTGGAATTCAGAGACTTTGACCAGTGGTCAACAAGTGCTCCTACCTTTGTGTGGTGTGATCCAGGCATATGTCCCAGAATAGACACCGGTTACATGAGTTGCCAGCTTCTCTGGAGCTGTACTACAGAGACTTCCACCAAAGACTTTTATAGTGACAACCACAGAGAAAACCCCGCCTCCTCCCCTCAATCTCTGCAGGAATCATTGCCACTGTGCAGTGACAGTCTCTGACACACCCATGTCTCTTGACACAAACACAGTTGATGTCCTCTCTCCCACATTGACAGGCAGAAATTATGTGGAAATGTGGTCAGGTGAGGTGATGTTTTTCTCTCTGCAGTTTCAGTGCATCTGTCACCTGCACTTGACCCCTCTCCAACATGGCCAACAGGTCACATGCTGACCCAAAAGATATCAGTGTTACTGCCAGAGTCTGCGGTGAACGTCTCATGCCAGACCTCACTGACATCTGTGGTTGAGGACGAACTGAGAGGGGAGCAACACAGATATTACAGCTTAAAGTTGTCAGGTCACAGAGAGTATTACAGCAAATGTGTGTGTGTGGGTGTGTGTGTGTGTGTGTGTGTGGGTGTGGGTGTGGGTGTGGGTGTGTGTGTTTGGGGGGGGTGTAATAATGACATTTTACCTGTTCTGAATAGTCAAATTTGCAGCAAAGTTTTGCCGACTGGACACAATTGGAAATTGGGACACTGGGAAATTGTCCTCAACTCTACAACTACAGTACAGTGAATAATTTTAGTATCCGTGACCTGGTGTTATGCATGCTGGCTCAGTGGAGCTGACATTATTGTTATTGCACCTGTGCTTTTCCAAAAAGTCAAAATGTCTACTGTGAAAGAGGCAAGATTCCTGTTATTTATAAAGAAAAATGTCTGTTGAAACTTCCTCCTTTATAAACAAACATAACATAAAATCTCATGCACTAATCTTGAAAGAAGTTTATTAGAAACCAGAAATACAAGTAATTAATATTAGAAAAAAAATGTTTTCTGATTGTTCAAGTTTTAGATTGATATCATAAATATTGACACAATCAAGACAGTCATGCTTGAAATATAGAGGGCGCTTTATAAAAAAAAAACATATATTCACCAAGGTTACTGTCTTTGCAGTAACATTCAGACAATAGGATTTGTGTTGGACACACGGCTTGCACCTGCGCTTTTTCACAAAAGCAAATAAACTGTATGGTGAAATGTAGTATATGTCAAGAATGACGTCTGCACATGTTTTAAGACCACATTGATTTTGGTAGAGGCCATATGTAGCTCTTTGACACCCTGAGCTCTGTTGTTGTCCTGCCATGAGGGATTTAGTGTGTCTTCACTATTTCATCAGTTATAGAGAAGCACTAAGAAGCAAATGTTTCTCCAAAGCCAGAGAGAAATCACTCTACACTGAAGGATGTCAGGTCAGATTCTTCACTCAGGATAGTAACACAAACAAACATACATCATACTGTCATCTGCAACTTCTGGCTTTACACGAATACAGTGATTTACAGGCTTATTTCTGTGGAGGTGTATTAGTACCAGGCAAAAGTTCAGAATGTTAAAAATGAAGCTGAAATGTCGAGAATAAAGTCAACTCTTTTGGTTCATTCATAATTGTGTCTTCTGACACAACATGTCTTCTCTGTATTGCCTGCAGGTGTAACCATCCATGCACTTGCTTTTGTTTTTTCAAGTTTGCTTGGTTTCTACTTTTTTCATCACAATATCCTCAAAGTTGTAATACATACTACCTCTCTGTGGTCAGGTGCTGATTTCCTTCTTACTAAAACTGATTTTGAAGTACAATTTTGCAAATTCATCTACACAAGGCATTTTGTAGAGGCAGCCGTATGTTATTGATGTATGTTATTTATTATTTCAAAAGATGGACTTCATTTTAAATGTTAAAGTCTTATCTTTTTTCTTATAATGCATTTTTTTGCACAAATTATATTTATGCCTTATATTTCAGATCCTCTACGTAAGTAAAAGTACCTATTCAATTCAGTTCAGTACCAAGTGTACATAAAGTAGCAAAAGTAAAAATACTCCCTGTGACTTATGGTATTTTTCAGTCATATTATTAGATTAACAATAATGATCAATGTGTGTGTAAGCAGCATTTTACTGTCGAAGCTGTTTTTTGGGGGGGTCAGAACCCCTCTGAAATCAAGAATAATATATAATTTTATCTCTTTGGGCCTCCAACAGTTATTGAAATCAAACCGTCTTAGGAGTCTAGAAAGAAAATGTTTCTTTGGTGGAACTGCTAACAACTCAAAGACGTCTGTAAATATGGTTTATTCTGTTGCACTAAACTGTCATCGTCACATGATATCAAAGTCACATTATCATAAACAGCAGACACACGCATGCAGATGGATAATGCGAGCGCAGAGGGGTATGTTTGTTCCTTTGGCATTTATTTGGTCGTTAAACACAATTACAGTAGAGTTACAGAGCTGATGAGTGGCATTGATTGCTGCTGCAGACATCTCGTCATCACTGAAGAAGGAAAAGGAGTAGCCTGAGATTTCCAACCATTTCTTCAAACTCATTAAATGAGGAATGAAGAACAAACAAAATCCTGAATCCTGAAATATGTGAAATGTTGTGAAGTATACATGGCAGCCATAACAGTGCCTTTAATTTTGGATAAATGTTGCTCCATTTTAATGCTTTTTAAACAGTGAGCTCTTAAAATTTTCTCAAAGGATGTGATAAAAAGCTGTTAATGGTGTTTATGGCAACATTTGAGTAGCAGTATCATGTCATCATGTTCACCAGGAGAGACTTAACCTGTCAGTCCAGTGAATGAATGGACCAGCTCTTCAACCTTTAATGTTTTATTGATCTGCCTGTTTTCCTGAAAACAGTTGGCAGAAGTTCAAAGGTGACACACCAGTCACACGGCAGTTTCAGCTCAGCTGGTTCGTACGTGTTTTAGGACAACGCCTTAGACTTTTATCGAAGGTCATGAGACCTAAAAACATTAAAAACGTGTTAACATGCAGAGTTAGGTTGTGTTAACTTCGACTATAAGTTATGGCTCGTCTTCAGTGCTTGTAGTTAACTTTGTCATGATGATTCACTGATTATGTTGTAATGATAATACTGTGGTTGTGTAAGAATTTGACAAATGATACCGCCCTATGTCAAGGTGGTTTTGGTGAAGGTTAGAAACACTAGAGGGAGATGAATGGATGAATGATGTATGGAAGGATATAAGGTACTGTTTTTGCTTTTCCATATAATGGTAACAATAAAAAAGGGCACTTTTTCTGTATTTACTGAAGAGGTTAATGCAGTCCCTGTAAGTTACACTGTTATTTATTTGTGGAAAGCAGTGTCACCTGCTGCATGCTAGAATAGGCTCATATGCTGATTCCTCTCAGATGGGGCTTAAATGAGAGAGGCAGGTATAGTAACAAAGTATTGCACATACAATTATTAATTTATTCATTGTATAATGTAAACCAAAATGAGCATTTTGTGATGTGGATTAGGCGCAAACTGCGATTCTGTAGCGTTTATAGCATCGTAGTATGATCAGCATTCTGGTGTAAGGTAGCCCTGAAGTATCCTCCCCTGTGTTCAGCCCACAGACTGTATATAAAGATGGATGATGCGTCCCCACTTATCTCCACTATGCAAAAGTGGAGCCAAAAATATCAGGGAGACGTTCGCGGCCATTTTGGGCTTCTGACATCATCTGGAGCAAGAGCCTGCATAGTAGTGATCTCTACACCTGTTCAACCAATCACGAGCAGTGCCCGTGATTGCGAGCACACCAACTGGCTCACACAGCTGTCAGTCATGCATTCAAATCCCCCTTTTAAAGCATGAAATAACTAATTAAAACCAAACTTAGCAGAAAAACAAACACTTGAACAAACATCCGGGTGATGGGAACTTACTGAAATTTTTCGGAAAAATGTATTTGACGTTTACTTTGAGTTGTTAATTTGGCCCAGGTCCTATCTGCTAATATGGAGGGGGCGGGATTTATGACCTACATTGCGGGGGCTCAAAGTAGCAGTTGCTTGTTTCCTTTAACCGAAAAGGCCTCTACTGGAAAGGAGTCGGAAGAGGACTGAGTGTTCAATTGTTATGTCATGTTGTTATGGGTTTTTTACATTACAATCAGGGCCCGCTGTATATATATGTATATTCTCCTGGTAAAATGTATGTGGGATGCCAACCTGTCCTGTAGGGGTCACTGTTGTGTCATGTGTGTCAATCCAGGTAGGAGCCATCATTCAGTGACAGGTGTTGTTAAACGGAGGAGCACACTGCAATGCCGGGATGTGCCGGGCCGACGGGCTAGATTTGGTCCACGAGCTGTAAATTGAATATCACTGCTTCACTGCTATGACTGCTGATTTGAATGAGTGCAGGAAACCCATGTATGCACCAGGAGGGCTTTTAGTGTTAAGAGTCAATACAGGGACAACATGGAACTAACAGGAACATGTGGTCTGAACTATCACAGGCTACAAAAGGAAACTCAGCAGTGCTGAGGTAATGTCTGCATCTCTCCCAGATGAACTGAACCCCCTCTGTGCACACTGGGAGAACAACTCCTTAGCTGGGAAAGAACGAAAGGCCCCGTACCCCTGCTCACTACCCACTAATAACAGATGTGTGCAGATCCTTTCAAAGGATTCATCCCCACGCAAGGCAGCTAGACCTGATGGAAATTTGAGGCAAGCTCTTAAAGTATGTGTAGATCAACTGGCAGATGTCTACAAAGATATTTTCAATAAGACCATGTACTGACCACAGCATAGTAGCACTCACATCCATTGCGTTATAAAGTGTTACTATTATATTATTATATAATTAATATATGTTTATTTTACAGCGTTACTTCTTCTGCACCATGTTATGTCTGTTATTCCCATTTTTTACTTGCACAATTTTCTTTTTACACATATTTAATAAGCATTTTTGGAGGTGTAAGACTTTCATTGCCTATTTCCATTGCTTCTCTGTAACTCCACATGACAACAAGGAACTTGAAACATGAAACTTAACAGGTTGGATCGTGTTTATTAATTTATGACATGTCAACCTTGTGTGACATAGTATGGTTCAAATAGCTCTACATGAGTGTTATGTAACTGTAACTGGACTAACATAACCTGAGTTATGTAATTGTGCATAGATATTTTGGAAAACGCCAGGAATTGTTGTGTTAAACAGCCACTTGAGCATCAGCGGCCTGAGGAAGAGTAGTTTGACAGTGACATCTAGTGGAAAGATAAGAAATTACATATCAACCGTTTCTTTCTCACAATAGGAATCACCTTTATCGGCAAAGTGTACACATACAGAGTGGAAGAGTGTTGCATGGCAACCAGAGGGTCGTACGTTCAAGTCCCCATCCAGATCAATTATGGTGTGTGTACTAGTAACTTAAGAGGTCCTCCTGAGCACTGTCGAGGTGCCCTTGAGCAAGGCACAGAACCCCCAACTGCTCAGGGTGCCTGTCCATGAGCAGCCCCCTCACTCTGACATCTCTTTATTTAATGCATGTATAGGTCCTGTTTTTTGCATGTGTGTATCTTCAAGCCTTCTTCATCTTCCTCTTCTTCGCTCTCCCTAACGGCCGTGGCCCCCTAGCAGGACCATGTGCCATGCCACAACATAAAAGCTGCTCTGAAGTGACTCTTGATGCCAGATCCCATTCTGATAAGTACTTTTGGGAAGTATCCCGAGGTTGACTCCTCGAGCTCTTTGTCACATCACTTTGGTAATTTCTGAGCAGTTTTTATGGTGTGTCATGGCACAGTGTGTTAGGGTGGGGGGTGCATGTCAAGTGGCAAGTGTCCCGTAGAAAGCCAAACAAAAGTTTTCCAGTAGAACATTGCACTGTAATAAGATGGTCAAAGTCATTCACCTCACCTGTCAGTGGTTTTAATGTCGTGGCTGATCAGTTTAAATGCTGATGGATGAGTATGGACTGACTAAATGATTATGTACAGCGTGTGCAAGTCATGTTTATATTCTATAAATATGACTTGCAGGATTTATATTGACAGTGACAGATGATTTGTACAGTAAATAATCTGTAATAGTCTATAATGGTAGCAGTAGTGTTTCAAGGTTACTGACAGGCTGATGTAACTGTTCATCAGAGTGAAGGCCTGTGGATAGAAACTTTTTTTGTATCTGGTTGTTTTGGCGCACAGCACCTCCCGGAGGGGAGAAGTTAGAAGAGTTCGGCACCAGTCTCCCCTCTCCTCCACGATCACTTGACCTGTCGACCTCACAGGATCAAACCAACATATTCCTCTGAATCCATTCGTCTTTAAGCAGCTTCTTCACTGCAGACTGAGAGGGTTTTCTTGTAGATATTACACAAACTCTTGCAAAATCAAACTAATCAGACCAAGCTGCACGCAGGATCAGACACTTCTGCCCTTACATCTACAGAAACAGATCTGACGAGATTAGAAAAGGCAGCAATTCAGTGTTTTCATGCAGCTTGCCCTCATGCACACACAAAAAGTATGAGGCTACAAAGTGTGCCCCTATGTATGTGTTTGTTTCTGTCTGAGTGTGTGTGTGTGTGTGTGTGTGTGTGTGTGTGTGTGTGTGTGTGTGTGTTGGGTGGTGGGTGGTGGGTGGTGAAGGGGGCTCTCCAGCCTCTGCCAGAGTCTATGGAACCTGATACTTGATGACTCCCCATCACAAGAATGTGAGTTTCCTTCTCTCGGAGCATCTGGCCCGACGCCCGGCCACATCTCCATCTGTGTGTTTGTGTGTGTGTGAGAGAGAGAGTGTGTTACTTGTTACTATTTGCCCCTTTTTCAGAATGAGCGGCCTCTTTCAGCACAGTGAGGCATTCTTTGTGTGATGGTTGTCTGATTTGTTTTCTTTGTCCTCTGCTAACGTGCTGTCACTGTCATTTGCAACTTCCTGTCTGGAGAAAAAGGTCACATTTCCAGACTCTGAGACACAGGGGTCTCAATACAGCGGACAGAAAGTTTTCTACAAGTTTCTAGGACAATTTTGGATTATATGTAAAAAAAATCTCCGTGCTCAAGTTTTTTCATTGTCTCCCTAAACAGAGGGATAACAGATCACACTCACACCTATGAATATAATGTTTCTGCTGCCCTCCAGTGGCTTTAACGTCCCACCTTGCCTCAGTGATGTAGAAGTGTACATCAGGGTGTCTCTGTGCAGTGTGACATCACTGCTGGGTGTGGTCACAACAGATTAGAAACTGTCAACCAGAGAGAAGAAAGTGGAGCACTGCTTTTCAATCTGGTTAGTTACTCGTAGGTTTCGTTTCGACAATTGAGGACCAGTGTGTAAGAGGGATATATTGGCAGAAATGATAATAATAGTAATGGTAATAATAATATAATCAGTATGTCTTGTTTAGTTTTTAATCACCTGAAAATAAGACCAGTTTTGTTCAGCTAACCTTAGAATGAGCCCTTTATATCTACACAGGGAGCAGGTCCCTGGTTTATGGAGACTGTCATGTTGCACTGCCGTGTTTACAGTAGCCCAGAGCAGTCAAACCAAACTCTGGCCCCAGATACAGCCATTCTTGTTTTCACCGCAGCCACCACACTAAGCAGTCCAACTGTTTGTAACGTCAAAGTGCTTTTTTAAATATTTCTAGTGGTTGGAATCACCTGATCTGTTTGTTTTTGACCTTTGTGGATAATTTGGTTTCAGGTGAAAACCTCTTGACGTCTGGATCTAAAGTTATCGGAGAAAAAAAGGAGACTTCACACAAGTATGTGTTGGACCAGCCGCTAGCAGCAACATGCCAAAGTGTGTAGGAAATACATGGATTTCTAAGATGAAGCTGCTATATCCGGTCTTTATAGCTGTTTTAATCGCCTGATTTTTGTTTTGGAGAGAAAGAGACCTCTGGGGATACTTTCGCTCCTGATAAAAACCTCCTGAAAATAATAATAATAATAATAACAATGATAATAATAATAATAATGAAAAGTGAAGGACTTCTAGCTAGGATTTCTTTTAGATGGTTGCAATCTGCAACTCACTACAGAAGCCACTATACCCCCTTAAATTTGTACTCGTTTCCCCTTTAAAGGGGACAAATATAAAACAGAGGGTTCGTGAGTCCTCCACCAGAATTGTGGAAATTTCAGTTTTACTGTTTAATTTAACCTGGAAAAGGCCTCAGACCAGAATAGTTTCTGTTACAGAAGTGTCCTCGAAAAGATAGCAGGTTTCTTTTCAATATTAGGGGGGGCACTTATGAAACAGGTAGTTTAAGGGCTCTCAACCAAAATATTTCCTTCATTTTAGAGATTTTTTCTGCACCAATTAGTGCCTTTTCTGCATCCATTAATGGTATAAATGAACTCTGCCCCCCCATCACTTTATGCATTCTCAACATTTTTGCACTTTGTCAAAGTCAACATAAATGGCCAAAAATGGTCAAATATTTGAGCTCATTTTCCTCCTCAGGAGCTTAACATGTAATCTGTCATTTAGCCGATTTATTAAAACACACAGACAGTGGGGAGAGGATAGACGTCCACTGCACTTTATTACATCTAACTCTTGTGGTCTTTGCAATTTCAAACATTTTTCAATTAAATAAGCAGTTTTTTATAGTGTAAAACATCCCTTTCATTGAGTTACATTTTTAATCAGCACAAACATGCAAGGGACAGTGATAGCATGTCAAAGTGTAAACCCCTAATCACCTGAACAACAGAGATTGTTGTCTTCACGTATTATAACATGATATGATGCCGTCCAGATGTAATCACACCACCAGTTAGTGACTCACTCAAAATCTATAGAGCTGCTTTATATGTATTTGGCATTTAAATTACAGGAAAAAGATGAAATATTAAGTCATCAAACTGCTAAGGGAATAATGCACTTTCGGTTAACTCACACAGTGTTACAGTGTGTTAAAAATCTAAATAAATGTCACACAGTATCCTGTTCTCATCTTAAACCATCTGACACATTTGCGTTCTCATTCTCCTCAAACAGCCTCAAAAAATATTTGGTGGACATACTACAATACTTGCTGTAAAAAGAGAAAATTTGTGACCGAAATGCCATTAAAAAAAAAGGTGAAAACAGCGAAAACCAGGCACAGCTCACCTGTTGGAGCAAATTTTCTCATTCTGCACATTTTAGGCAGTATTTGCCGATGCATTAACAGAATCTTGATTCATATTTGATCAGCAGTGCTGAGTTTGACAGTTTGACCGCAGTTTTTGAGCAGTGATGACATGATTGACAGCTGCTCTAGAGACTCCTGAGCTGTGGTTGGTTGTTTTTCAGCAGCTGCAGTGGATTCTAGCAAATGCCTTAAACCACTTGGAGGAGGGACATGATTTTGTTTTCATACTATCTGTAAAATACATTTTTCTCCTGCTATATATTTTGCGAAAGTGACGGACAGGTAGAGAATATTGAGGGAAAACTCCTGTTTGGCAGTGCCACTTCAAAAACATCGTTAAGTGTCTAACTCAGTCACTGTGAATGAGGTGCTGGATTCTGTTTCCCTTCTTTAACATGCAATAAACTTCACTTCCCAGAAACCCAAACACAATACAGCGTGTGTGTGTGTGTGTGTGTGTGTGTGTGTGTGTGTGTGTGTGTGTGTGTGTGTGTGTGTGTGTGTGTGTGACAGCAGGAGAGGCGAGTGAGAGCAGGTATGAGTGAAGACAAAGGCTCACTTGTTCACAGCGGTGCTTTATCCTCATTACACTCCTCATTTGTTTACACTGTTAACTCTCTCACTTCCTCCATCCTTCACTGTCTCTCTCTCTCTCTCTCTCTCTCTCTCTCTCTCTGGTGACACATTCATTCAGTACGCGATCCGTAATCAGTGTTTACACTCTCGCCGCCCTTCACTCACGACATGAGTTGCAGCTCAAACATGTTACTGTAAATTGGTCCGTACGCTGTGTTGGCAGGACACGCAGGCTTACAAACATCTCACATCTGAATCAATAAGCCACGGTGCTAAGCCAGATGAGGAGAAGTCAACAGACATATTTAAGAGGATGATGAGGAGGGCGAAGACTTTTGGCCGAAAGAAGGGATTGTAGATGAACGGTGTAAAGTGGAGGGAGCGTGTTGGTGTGAGGGAGATGTGAGTGAGGGCAAAATGAAGGGGTTAACTGTGAAGCTGACTCTTGGTTCACAAAGAGACAGGCCTGCAGAATTAAAATCAGACAGACAGAGAAAATTTGAGGATAAGAGAGAGATGAAGAGAATAAAGAGAGGGAGAAAGGAGGAAAGAGGGGGAGTGAAGGAGAGCAAAAGACGGAAAGTAATTGGTTCTATGATGGCTTCCAGCTGCATGGCACCCGGCCAGACCAACTCTTCATAACACGCACTCGCACTCGCACACACAAACACACACACACACACACACAAACACACACACACACTCACTCACTTTAAGTCAGTAATGCACCATAAACATAAGATCTTGGTAGTTCCCGACAATAACTGTGACATGCTCGGTTGCTCAACGTGAAAAATCCATTTAGTGATTGGAATAATGACCTGTTACTCCCAGTGATTTCTTCCTGTTGTTTCTGGTGGCAGATGTATAACACACATATAAACATATGTTTGCCCATACTACCATACTAGGATTTAAGAAAAAATGTATTTTATTTGGGATGTACCTCTACAGCAGAAGCCTTTGAGGTGTCACAGCAGCTACCATGTGGGTGCAGAAGAACGGTGATCAGACTAGCTGTTAGGAATTACAGACAGGGGGACAAAACGTTCTAAATTGGGACCCTCATTCACGTCCGCACCAGCATCACCAACACTGATTAACCCTTAATTCTAAGGGCTACATCACACCAATATTCAATATCCTGTTGTTGAGCGTCTGTCACTCCAGTTTTGGCAGTTTGTCCCACATTATTGGCACTACTCGGCCCTTGTTAGCTTTTTTCGGCTGATTCAGCATGTCGAATTGGTGTTGGAGACAGCAGAGCCCGTCACTGATTGAAATAACTCTGACTGGCAGTTCAGCTCAGTGAACAAGAGGAAATTAAGAAAGGAAAGTGAACAAACAGCTAAAGTAAATAGGAAGTGAGATAAAAAAAAAAACTTGTTATATATAATAGAATGATTTTTTTAGCCATTAAGCTCTGAAGCAGAAATGGTCTGTGATGGTTTATGTCATTGTTCACATTACTTGCTCTCTCAACATCGGGTTATTTTATTGATCTCCATCCTGTTGATCCTCTAGTTTCCCTTTTTGAATGACAAATACAGACTGCTGCTGCCTGCTGGTATAGAGAGTTATTTTCTCCCACGCAGGTGCAGAATATACACACCAGTTGGCTGTTGGTTGTAGTCTTCGGGGCGTGTTCAGGTGCAACATCTTGGCTGAGACACAGGGGATGTGAGGCGACGCAACAGTTTGCTTTCATTGCCAATAGTTCTTTTGTTAGTTTAGTATATCTGGGCCTCAGTACCAACACAGGCTATTTCAAATGGTTTCACTTCAATGAAATGGCTACTATAGGGATTAACTAAGGAATTCTAAGACTGTTTAGAGACCTTAAAATGCAGAAATACTTAAATATACAGTTTTTTAAAGTGATAATGGCACTTTTTCCTGCTGAAATTTAGCCTAATTTTGGTTATTTAGCCCCTTCCAGACAAGATAGCATGACCTGGTTGGTATTAAGCCACAACCTCTGGGGCTGAAAAATGAAGCCAATGCAGAAGTACCAGAAATGGCACTTCCTTGAATGGCTACTTGAGGCTGGCAGGAGTTAATCCCCATAGACCCCCATGTTAAAATGCCCAATTTAACATCAGAAATGAATATGTTTACAGCCTGGTACAAAAAGGTGTTTTGGTCTCTATAGCAAATTTCAACATTTATGTCAACTGTACAGGGGGTGAATTTTTTTTATAAAAATCACCCTTTTCGATTTTACTAAGGATTAAAGTTATGGGGCAGGAGTGCTTTAAGTGACAGTACGAGAAGTTGCTACAATCTGTGAGTCAGATCCACCATTTGTTCCTTCAAAAATCCACTTTCTCATCCAAATATGGTCACTTCTGGATCGAAAAAAACCAAGATGGCAATGGCTGTAATGCCAAACTCAGAGCTTTAAAAATGACAGCCCACAAACTAATGGAGGACTTCACAGCAGCTTTGTCCACTGTTTTATAAAGTCTGTGATTTGTACCAACAGATGCGTCAGGTTGTCTAGTTTTTTTTTATATCACACTGACATATTGCATTACAAAGCAAATCTCTTATCTATTCAAAAACACTTTGCAGTTACAACAGGATCTCATTTTAGCATAAAGAGAGACAGAAAACAGCAAGCTATATGTGTTGGTAAACAACTTAGAGCTTGTTGGATCCTTTTCTAAAGATTCTCCTGCGAAAAGCGGAGCTGCGGAAACTCGGCTGGGGACGTCGAGACTTGGTGACAGAATCAACTGATTTAAGCTCATATGAGCAGATGTGTACGGGTTTGGTGGTGATGTATGTTTGTGTGTATGTAAATGTTGGAGGCATAATGTGGCATCTGTTTAGAGATAGTAAATTAGCAAGTTTCCCTGCGAGGAAAGCGACATTGTCACTCAAAACAAATTGCTCATGCATGCACGCGCGTGCGTGCACGCACATACATACACTTGTGCACTCATACAGAGTATACAGCACAACATAACCACAAACACACAAGCTATCATGAACATTAAATAGTGGAAACATTGTAAATAACTCAAGGACAAATCAGGGCTGTGCAGCAGAAGCGAGAATGACAGATTAACACCCATGTTAGCTATTTTTACGACTCACATTGTCAACAAATGAACAATCAAAATGAATTATGGTAATGGAAATCGAAATACTAATTTGTAATATTTTAAAATAGCAGCAAATGGGCCTCATTTTGTCAAAAAACACAAACAACCACAAGCAACTTATGACAGTGTTAAATTAACAATCAGGCATGCAGTTACATGTTCTGCCAAATGAAAGAAACCAATACTAAATCACTGCATATTGCATGAATGCAAACATCATGAACAGTTTCCATTATGCCTCACAGGAATAGATTTTGGCATTTTCAGCTAAAGAAGTTTTTTTCTTTTTTTATGTTTGTGAGCATTTCCAAAATGCAAATTTGCTGTCACAGATGCTCCTACAAAATGACTTCTAAAACTTGACAAACATACACGAACAGAAGTCATTAATTATCGCCGTCTTTCTGTCTTTTCTTTCTTTTTCTTTTTTTTTTTTACGATGTAGCAGAGCTTGGCTGAAATATTTATCAAGTCTGAGATGGGGAAGTAAATTTGTCGGCCAGTTGAACAGCTCATTTTCAGCTCTAATGTCTATCTCTGCAGAAAATCTCTCTAATTGATATGCATCTAACACTGTGCTTTACACTGTAGGTTAGTCATGGGCTGTTCAGTAATACTGTAACTCCTAAAACAAGGCTTCAGATGGCTAATCCATGTCTTGAGTCAGTAAAGCCGTCTGCTGTTTGACATTCTCACAGCTCCTTGCGCTCTCTCCCTCCAACCCTAGTTGCCTAGAGGCTTTATCCACTAAGTCAAAACATTGGCAGCTCCAATATTTTAATTCCTTTTTCAAAACTGCTTTTCCCCTTTATGGCTCATGCTCATCTGTTTTTTATGTGGCCGTGACTGAGAGAATAATGTTATTAGACTCCAAGTAAAGACAAGAGCGCTGTTTGGATCAGATAGAGCTTGATGAGAGCTGGAAAGAGCAAGTAAACGCATCTTTGTGATGCGCCAAATTTTCTCCCTCTCTCGCCTCTCTCTCTCTCTCAGTGACGGACGTCCACCGCTCTGCTCTCAAACAGATGGTAGAGGCATTAGGACGGGGATCTTCAGAAACCAAAGAAGTAAAATTATTATCTCTGACATTTCAATACAGCCTTTAGTCCGAGCTTCCACGAGGGCTTCCAAATCCATTCAAGCTAATCTAGAATCCTCTTCACACAGCTTATCCTCCTCAAGGCTCTTCCTCTTTAAGCCCCTTGGATCACTGCTCGTCAAAATCATTTCAAACAATTTACAGTGTGTAGAGCGCACCCACAACATAAAGACACCATCGTGTAATGACATTTAAGCCCTCAGATACTGACTGGAAGTGACTGTATCCATTTCTCTCGGTGTTTATGCTCTCAGCGGGAGACGGGCCAAATCCCAGGCTATGGCACGGTAAATTAGCATTGCATGAGTTGACTGTGGTCTTCACTTTCGCAGCAATATGAGCAGCTATCAGAATCACACAAGAGAGTCTTATTATGCATATTAGTAAATGACTAATCTTTAATGAGACCCACATTTAACCTTCTAATGGCTCTTTATTAGACTAACAAGCTATGCCCCAGCGTGTGTGTGTGTGTGTGTGTGTGTGTGTGTGTGTGGAAAGGAGAGAAAATGTGTGTGTGCAGACTGTATGTGAGTGCAGCAGTGAAACACTAATTAAGCTGTCGGATGGTGCGGCAGATTAGGCAGGCCCCCTGCAGAGTTTTCGGCCCCGGTAGGCAAACAGGCTTCATCCCTCAGCCAGCCAACCCAAATACATCTCAGCCCAGCACTACCCAGAGCTCAGCAATAACATCAGCGCTCACTGCACCCAAATATCTTTAGCCCAGTGAGGACAGATCAGATGGCCTGCCAGAGCCAACAGCCCAGACTGCTGGTTGACTCAGAAAATGGCTGGACAGAGATTTTAGACTCAGCCTTCTCATAGCAGTGCATGCACACATGCGTATGCATTGAGCACATATGCACGAATGTTTAAACACAGAAACTTGTGTCAGAGATAAAGTTTGCAGAAAAAGAGAGGAGGGGATCGAATTTTTCTGCAGAGAGCAAAGCGTTTGTTTTATGGTTTTCAAAAACCACAAGATTATAAAGTTCTTGTGTGGTGTGTGTGTGTGTGTGTGTGTGTGTGTGTGTGTGTGTGTGTGTGTGTGTGTGTGTGTGTGTGTGTGTGTGTGTGTTTTAAGATGTTGTTACTGCACCACAAAGGGAAGGAAACTCTAGCCTCGGCTTTGCACAAATAACAGTTGAATCTACCGTAAGAGGCATGATGGGGCAAATGTTAAAATAACTTGTTTATATGATTTCCCTCTCTCGCTGTCTCTCTGGCTTTTTCTTGCACATAATCACTTGCACGTACCCACCCGCCCACACACACACACACACACACATACACATACACACTTTAATCAATTTCACTCTACCAGTATTCACATCATCACTGTGTGTGTGTGTGTGTGTGTGTGTGTGTGTGTTTGTGTGTATACAGCAATAATTGCAGTGCATCTGCTGTCAGTTTACATAAATTAATGAGGTATGTTTTGTTCTTTTCCTTCTCTTGTAGTCCCACTCACTGAAATGTGCAATGTTTCTCTGAAGGTTTTGCGAGTCTTTGCATCCAGGGGCATCCTAGTGGAGGGAAAAACTGGATTTGATTACCGAGGGCTCCAATGTAAAGTGTAGAGTGAAGAGTTAGGCTTGTTTGGAACATTTTTTTTCTAAATAATTTGTGCCATAAATAAATTATAATTGGCTAACTGCAGGCAAAAATACCAGTGTTGACAAGTGCCTACATTGGTATTTTTGCTTATTGTGATTTCTTAGAGTATCTGTACAACATTAGCTAAAGGAAATTATGTCAATAATCCATAATATTCAATAAAATTGTTTAAATTGTGTCATTAAAAATAATACAAATATCTGATGTTTTTCATCAAATTTCACAAAACAAAAAGACAAAACATATTGATCCAAGAGATGTTTCAGTGTAAAAACATAAAACATATATATTCTTTAATATCCCAGAAGTTATTTGAACAATGTACATTATTTGGTTTTTCAGATATGCTTATTTTTATGAGGAGAGTGTAAAGGCGTTGTGATGGATTCATCATTCGTTCCTCTGGCACCACTGCACGTTTAGCACAATGACGTCATTTCGAGCATACATGGAAGCCACTGAAGACTGAAGCCTTAGCTTTCTACAGCAAATAGAATGAATTTCCTAGCTATTATGTTTGTTTTTTTATTTTAGATGAATATACAGGACTATGCAAGCAGCGTTCCCCCGCGGCCGTATTCCCACAGAAATACCGGCATTATTATGACACCTTTGCAGCTGCATGCAAGGTAAGGTAAGGTTGTGACGTAATGACTGGGAGGACAGAAGCTTAAGCTTTCTGCTGCAAAAAGGTGAATGCTAAGAACCACTATTATGGTTCTTATATTAGATCTATTTCAACAAAACTATGCATCTATCTGTTGGAGGTTCATTTTATTTAAGGTGGATGGTCTCTAAGGCCTCTCTTACCCCTTAAAGGCACAAAATGGTTTAGTATCTCCCTTTACTATAGGATTGATCTCTCAACTGACAGGAGTTGACTGGGTGACTTCTTATGCTGCCCATGACTTCCCCTAAGAATGGGAAATTAGTGTTCCAAAAAAGAAAAGAAAGAAAAAAATGACATGGGGCGGGGGTGAAGAGACATGGATCAAGCGAGGAAGGGCGGAGCCCACGGAAATGTCTCATGCATAGGGACCAGAATTTGGTGCTACGCCCTGTATGCATCTATAGTGGCTGCACATCCTAACATGGGTTTGAATAAATGAAAAATGTTGCTGCACATTTCTCACCGTATGAATAATACATATTTTGTGTGTCTCTGTTGGATTTGTGGGTTTTTCATCCAGGGTGGCCAAAGATTCGGATCTGGCCTTTTTTTTACATTTACAACAGCATCGGCTATAGCATCCTGTCCAAAACGAACACAACACCGTTACTCCACCTCACAGTGTGCGAAACGACGAACAAACCACAAACACGGGAAATGATCGTTTTCACCTTTCGAGCATTCACATTTACAAGTTGCGACTATTCCAGTTAAGCCCATCCCCGGCCGTGTGCATGTACCTGCGTGCCTGCGCATGGCCTGTGTGTGACTGCAGCTCGTCCTGGAGGATGCGAGGCTGCTCTCCCAGGCTCTTAAAATGGCCGCCTGGAGGCACGGAGGAATAGGGCTCCTTTTATTAATGCTACACCTTTGATTAATCTGAGCAAATCTGTTCCCCATCCAATGGCTGACAGCTCTGGGGCCGTGGCAGGGACCCCAACACACACACACACACACACACACACACACACACACTCACTCTCTCTCACACACACACACACACACTGTCAGTGAGTGTTGACACAGTCCAGATGTTGGCAGCTCTGTTCCAAATGAAAGCAGGGCAGCCGGCCAACAACCTGAACCACTCTCCCCATCAAATGATATGTTTACAATAATACTGTTCTGAGACTCGAGAGACACACGCACATGTGCACATGCATGCTCACACATTCGTACAGAGCACACACACATAACACGCAACATGCGAGCGCGTTCTCAAAGCAGGGGGAAATGAACTAATGGAAAGCTAGCGAACCACATGGGTGCAAAAGGGAACCAGCTTGTGGTGGGGCAGAAAAAGAGAGAGCTGGAGAGAGAGAGAGAGAGAGTTTGGTGCAGAGGAAAAAGCAGAAAATAAGAGATGGGGTGTGACAAATAGACTGATCAAAAGAGAGGAACGAGTCATTATCATTGCCTTGTTTGGATCTGTATTCCCCCTGCTATGTCAGTCAGACGGAGAGAGGCAGGGGATGGAAAAATAATAGCGTAGTTATGTAATGTGCCTCGGAGGGTTGGAACTGAAACAGACAGAGAAAAAACCCACCACTGGTTCCACACAGAGGTGCGGCAGAGGTCAGACTGTACCTACTGTTCTCTATAGCCGCCACACTTAAGCATTTTATACCTCTGGACCTCAAAAACGTACCTGACCCATTTTTACAGCACCATACACTGAACTCCACCACCACTATCAGACACTGATTATTTTTCTTTCCTTATCAGGTCATAATTAATTATTGGTGTGAGCCTAAGGGCTGTAAATACTCATTATTTCTCAAACATTATTTATCACAAAGATTAAAAGCATGATCATAAATTTATGCAATGGGAGTTTTTTTCTCCACACATTGATCATTTGGCAAATCTTTTTCTCTCAGAGCTGCCTGGGGGGTCCTGAGCTCCAGGTAGACTGCTGTTTCTCTTTTTTCTCTCTCTCACGCACACTTCTGTTGACACACTAAAGTATCTGCACAGGTGTTTTTATCTAATGACTGCCTGAGAACATTTTCTATATGTTGGCATATAACCAAACATTGTTGACATGCCTCTAATGAGCAGCCACTCAGTTTCAGTCTGCTGACTCTAATCAGTCGTTTGTTCTCAGCGTGTTACTCTTGACTGTCACACGGTGTCAAACCTTCACGTGTACCTGACAGCTCAAAGCTTCACTCTTCTTCATTAGGTGGACACACACATGCCAAATGCACACACGCGGGCGCATGCATGTAGGTGCATATGTTCAGAAATTAGATTTGTTTCGATAACATTACATCCCCGAACATACAGGCACTGCAATAAACATCCTATTATCTCTGTTGCTGCTCTGTTCCGGACTATTTCCTGGAGCTACGGCAATCAGATAATATTTCCTTGTTGTCGGTCCGATGAAGACAAGCCACTGCAGGCATAAAAAGAAGGGGAAGAAAAAGCTACGTAAAATGGTTTGATAAAGATTTTAATCCATTCATCTGTTCCAACAAGACCAGACAACAAGAGAAGTGGTACCGACTGTGCTGACTGTTTGCCTCAGCTTGTTTGGAGGAGGTTTATATCCAGAGTAGAATGAAACTGCACATTATAGAGGTATGAGGTGATGTGGATGCACTCAGACTATCAGACTTTAAAGTATCTGTCCACATATGCTTGAAGCCCTTCGAAATATCATGTTGTACTGCATTATGATGGTATGAAAACAGTGAATAATGATTGAAAAAAAATTACTGGCAAATGGTTTAATGGCACACATACCTGCCCTCACTGAGAGAAGAGAGACACTATGAATATGCAGATTTAAGAAAGCAGCTGAGTATATTTGCTGTTGGGGAACTCCTTTCATCCTGCAAGACGCACACATAATCTTGCAGATTAGTCAAAGTGTGTGTGTGCGTGTGTGTGTGTGTGTGTGTGTGTATTTGTGTCAGAAAAGGAGGGAGAGAGAGACTTGTCGATAGACTGTATAAATAATTTGTATTGTCATCAAAAGTTGATTTGCAAAGCAACATTAGGAAATTTGTATGAAAGCCCTGATGGTAAGAGAGAAAATTTGATAATCCATTTCCATAGTCTGATCTAAAGTGTTTTCTTTCCTGGGTTTATGACCTAAAACTGGTGTCATTTTTTATTTTATATTATTTTGAATTAGTGAAAAAGACGTTTTCATTGTTGTAATACACATTTTGACCACAAGAGGCTGAAGTACATCACTGCCCCATGTTCTGACTAAAAGCATTTATGTTTTATTTCAGGTGTTTTTTTAATTGCTCCATCCACTCAGATTAGCTCCAGTTAAAGTACATTTCTAAAAAAGAAAGATGTGATAGAAATGTTACTCAACTTCCTAAAGTGCACTATATGTATCTTGTTTTAAGAGTGCATGGAGAAATTAAAACTCAGGGGCACTAATAATAATAATAATAACAACAACATCAAACATTATATATATAGTGCTTTTCTTACCAAGGTCACAAAGTGTTTTTTATTTAGAAAAACAGCAGATTAAAACAAAAATAAAATAAAATGCAAACAATACATTCATTCATTTTGTTCATTGGCCATAACCGCTTGTCCTATTAAGGGTTGCAGGGGGACTGGAGCCTATCCCAGCTGTCATTGGGCGAGAGGCGATGTAAACCCTGAACAGGTCGCCAGACTATCGCATGGCTGACACATAAAGACAGACAACCGCTCACAATCACAGTCACATCTCAGGCCAATTCAGAGTTAGCAGTTAAGCTGACCTGCATGTCTTTGGACTGTGGGAGGAAGCTGGAGAACCCAGAGAAAACCCACGCTGACATGGAGAGAACATCCCAACAACACAGTCACTGTAAAATATATAAACGATGGGGAATGTAGGAAAGTTTAAAAAAGTAGCCTAAAATGACCAAGGAGTGATGATAAAACCTATAATGAATATTTATAGATGCTTTCATATAAAAGACATTTTAAGACAGTATTTAACACATGCTAATGTAGCCTCTCTGATCTCAATAGGCAGACTGTTGCACAGTTTTGGGGCTCTAACAGCAAACGCCTGGTCTCCTTTTGTTAAAAGCCAAAATCCATGCACGACTGGTATAGTATAAGCCAACTAGGTAGTTGCCTGGGGCTGCAGCTTGGCAAAGGTGACAAATAGTGGGCCAGCTATCATTAGTAAAATCATGTTGTAAACAATAGCAGTAACCGCAGTTTCCCAGCACGCTATGTTATGCTTTTTGTTTATCACGCTCTACCACAGATTTGCGAAATACTGGCATGATGGGTCATGCATACTTTGATATTGTTGGCACTGAACACTTGCTTTGCATGTAGGATTGCTATATGTGTGTGTGGCATATTGGTCTTTGTGCATTAATGCTGGTGTGTTACATTGCAAATACAGGGGTGGCATAATTGTTTTTTGCCTATAGCAGCAAAAGTGCATGCACTGACCCTGTATCCATGAACAACCAGCAGAGTGGCGTCTCTGAACACCCAGGCAGAAGAAAGCATGAAAGCGTCACTCGAATGTTTGAATGAACTTCTTCATCCTTAAATATAAAAAGATTATACGATGACAAGATCTCTAGTTGGTGTTTTAAAAAGGTAACCTTAGCATGTGCACCTTATGCATTCAAATGGGGTTGTTTATTGTGTTCATAAGAAGAAACCATATGAACTTGTGGTACTCTAGTGGAAACATTCTGAGAGCTCTTAGTTCACGACTTTGTGCACACAACTTTCCACATTGTATACGTAAGCCCATGATATCCATTAAAATCCAGAATTAGGGACGAGGGGAAACCAGAACACGACTAATACCTCTTTCTACCAAAATAAACACATGCATGCAGGTTTTTTAAACACAAGGACACCCGCTAAGAATAGGCTATAGACACAGCTCTGCAGCAGATGAGCATGCCTGTGTGTGGGTTATTTTGGTGTGTCCATTCAGCGTCATGGACAGGCAGGAGAACAGGTGAACAGTTGACAGCAGCATGAACAGATTTGGCTTGTGAAATATTTACGGTGGTTACTTTATATATCTCTTACTTATTTAATTTCTCCATCAAACTCGGTGAGGCCTAATTTGGGTCAATGTTTTAGTGCTGTTTCGGAGGAGAGGGATAGTAATTAGTGGTGGTACGTCATTGCATCTTTCCGGTCAAGGAGCAGAAATTAGCGCATTCACCCTGATGTTGTGTTCCCATTGCTGCTGATTGGAGCTGGAGGTGATAAATACCCATGACTACTACAAAGTCAATTGATCTGGATGTGAATGTCGATTGTACATTTTCCCACTGCATTAAAAAGCCAGATGTTAGCGGGTATTAGCAGGTTTTTGTGCAGTGGGAATGAGGCTTGAAACACCAGCGAGCGTTTTGAGTTGTTTTTGCACTCTAGTGTGGACAGAGATATTTCTTAAAAGGCAAGTTGCATATACAGAATTATTTTTGACAACAGAGGGGAAAATATAAATTTTCAACCATATCTTGTAGACAGAGCCTAAATGTTGGCACTGTCGTGGGTATTTTGTACAGTGGTCTCACAGAGCTGCTAGCATGGCTAGCACGTCTTGATGCTAAATCAGGTCAGCTATAGATGAAATTAGCCACAAAGAGAAGTAAATATGCTTTATAAAAACCCTGGAGATATGCAAAAACAACAGATTTTTTGGGGGGTAATATATCATTGAAGCAATATAGTATTTGAGCAAATTAGTGTTGGAAGAGTGTACTTCACCACAGAGCTTGCAATGCCTGGCACTGCTCAGACATATGGGATGAATTATCTGCACAACACTGAGGAAGAGAGAGAGAGAGAGAGACAGAGACAAGAATATTTCCACAAAATGTTTAACCCAATAATTGAACGCTGCCTTTTATTTCGCTGTCTTCGGCCTTTTGAAGCTGCACTGTTCCATGCTATCACTGAGCTGATGGAAGTGTAATGAAGTGTGGAGGAACAGTGCCAACTTCAGCAGAAACGCCTGTGGTTCTGCCTTCCAGCCCAATACTAACAACGCAGCAGACAAACGGTGCAGATGAAAACTAACCAAGGAGTTGAAATCATTTTTAACACCGAGACACGCTCCCTGTGCGTCACATAATCTCATCCACTAAGGGGTGTGTGTGTTCGCTATGGGGGTCCATTAATAAAATATGACTGTATCATATAATAGACTCGTCTGCCAAATTACAGGAGACAGAGAGACAGCTTATTAGGAGGATTGAGGGGGAGGTGTGTGTGTGTGTGTGTGTGTGTGTGTGTGTGTGTGTGAGTGTGAGCGAGAGAGGGAGAAAGAGAGAGGGAGAAAGAGAGAGTGTGCAAGTTGGAGCCTGAATAGAGAGATTAAGTGGCCTACTCTCATCAAAAAGGCACATTACCTAAGTGTTGGCATCATTAATAAGACTAAGGCAGAGCCAATCTGCTAACAAAGGCTCTAACTGTGACCGAGGAGACATGAGAGAGGTGGACAATTTCTCTCTTCTGCTGTGCAAAGGAAATCTCCCTTTATTTACCCTCTTCTCTTTCTCATCCCACCAGCACCAAAATGCAAGCCTATATATGTACGCATTTACGTATATGCAAATAGGTGCATTGTCACACATGCGTATGCACATCCGCACACACAAAACAGGGCACCGCTCTAACTCCAAATCAAACTGCCATGAGTCACACTGTCACCGTGGCAACAGTGGCCGGCTCCATGCAGAACACATTCTGTCATATCGCTGGTGTTTTTTTTTTGTTTTTTTTTTCCAATGCGCCACACACACACACAACTTTCAGCGTCTGTAATTCCTGCACTGATCTCACTGAAGTGGATCAATGAATAAAGCACCGGAGTGTGCAGGTCTGATTGCTTGAGGTCATAGTGCAGTTTACTATCATTCAAATCCACAAAAAAACAGTTTCCTTTTTAAAGCTAAATCAGAAAACTGTGTTTGTGTACCTGTCATATTTTCTGCTCTGACTACAGTGATGCTCTCTGTCCTGTGGATGTGACATCAGGGGTTTGAGCCGCACTGATATATTTCACCACCAGATGGTGTCTCCCATCACTGCCATGGCTGTGCAGAGGAGACACAGAGAGGAGGGAGAGAGGAGGGGAGCTAAGATGTTGCCAGCTCTATCCATCTTCATAAACACACGCAATAGTCGTCCTCTGAAAAGCCCAACAGAGATAAATTGAGAGGATGCTTGGTTACACGGCAGGCGTCCTGGTTAGTTGTCGTGGACTACCTGTTGAATATTTATGGCTCAGACTGTTGTTGGTGGTCTGTGTGGTTTTTGACGCGTCTCAAACGGTCACTACTGTTTATTAGCACTCACTCTTGTATCCTGACTCATATTTTTAGTGTTAAGAGGTGAAGAAAATAGTCATACAGTACTGTCTGACTGTGCTGAAGTTAGAAAAGTTGTGATGCACTAATGAAATGTACCTTTTTTTAACCTAAAAACCATGATCAATGATTTGACCTTTAAACTCAGAAATGCTTTAAAACAACTGTTACTGCAATCTGCCATTTTATTACCTTGAAGATCATGTGTGCAGCATTAAGGAAGATATATTAACAGAAATAGATTATAATTATGGCTTTCAAACACTGATTTAAAAAAAAAGATTAATTGCTAAATTTCAATAGTTAATCCCGATTAATCACATTTTTTACTGCATGTTTACTATTCCATTATTTTGCATTTTCAAAACAGTTTTGAAGTTCATATTAACAAGGTAAAGCAAAACTTACCGGATCGTCTTGATTGGGAAACAAATAATAGCATTTGGTTATTGATGTTTACTGATCTGCAATCAGTTGCCACGGTCAGCAGCACTGTAGTTAACTTCTTTGATTTAGTTTCATCCACAGGTCTGTGGTGATTCACACACTCCAAAGAAAGAGCTTTGCTGTTTTGGTGATACGGTTGCCCACTGACGTCAGTCTGATTAGCTGCATCTGTGTGCTCAGCTTATAGGTGGGAGCAATTTCAAGACCGTTTAGGGACCCCAAGATACAGAAATATTCAAATACAATAAATAAAACAAAAATAACACATTAAGCAGCCATCGTACTGAGCAGCCCCCCCCTTTTTTTTTTTACGTAAAGCTCGGCGTTGTTACCAGTTTAAATCTCCGTCTGTCTCTTGAATAATGAACACTGAATTCTAACCATGAGAATTTTCAGCTTGTTGCAATCTGCAGTCCTCACCGTGAAATGCTACACACTACTCCTTTAATTAGATACATAGGGAATGCAAAGGCATGCAATTTGTGTTTCTTTCATCTACAGATGACTGTTTTAAAAGTAATAACAGAGAACATTTTGTGCACCCATTAAGTAGTAATTTGTTCCTATTCACTTAAGATTACTTATTGCATTATTATTATCATCTACATCGCTGATCATGCTATGGTTATTGTCACATTATCAGTTATTCTGTCGTTCTCAAATTCACTATTCACTGCAATACACTTACTGTTGTTTTCTTTGGCCTGATGCAGTCCCAAATCACAGAGAACTCAAGGAAAAGCGCAGTAAATACATTTACTGTAGTTCGTCTTGTGTTTTGGTTGGATTTTGTAGTAATCTCAACTTTTACACCCTGTTTTCTGTAAATTGATTCAGGAAATTTTGCCTGAATCAATTTACTTTTTATTGTTTATTTTTTAACTAAAAGTGCCTTTGTAGGGTAGAATAGTCACCCGAACAAGCAGTGTCACTTTTGAGAGTCTTACTTTTGTAGTATTTTTTGTGTTTTGTCCTGAGAGGCTGCGAGAACTATAAAGAACATAATTAATAAAAGGTGACATTGGGATCACATTCTGGGCCCATACGAATAGGCTCCTGGTCTTACTCTGAAAAACATCAACAACAGAAAATAAAAACTTGCCAAAATACAAATATATGATAAAATACAAATATGAATATGTAGGTAAATCTATTGCCAAAGAGATGGAGGTGAATTGTCAAAAGTTAACACAAACTGTGATAGTTCACAGCCAGTTCAGACAGTTGTTGGTAAGACAACAGTTAAAGTTGCTATGTCAGCAAAACTGGGCCGAGACCACCAACAAAGCCGGCTCTGATTTATTCCCACTAACTTGTCCTTTTGTCTTCCAAAGTATGCTTCCAGGACATATGCTTCGGTAAAATGCTGATTTATGCAGGTTTGATGAAGTGGGTAGAATTTGGGAGGAAGAATCAACAGTTTGAGAGTATAATCACCAAAGGCCCACCCACTCCATCGACGATACACTTCAAAGCTCCTTCAAAGCTCCCACCAAACGAAGCTCATATTCTCATACTCGTGGCTGGCAGCTATGTGACAGATGCAGCTGGCTGTTGTTGGGCTGTGTTTGAATGTCTGTGCCGATTATTACATGTACCTTTTATGGTTTGTCCAGAAATGACGCCTTTTTTGGCTCTTATCGGGGGCTGTGTGACAAATTTGGGTCACTTTTTCCTCTTTATAAACAGCTGAGCAGCTCAGACAGACAACAACAAGTAATGCAAAGCAAAACTTTACTATACTAGTTAAAGCCTCTAGAGATAACTTTTTTATTCAGTTCATTTAATTCTGAATTCAATGTTGATTGCTCAGTGTAATGTCTATTGAAATTGGTTTGCTGTTAGTCTAGCTTTTACTAACTCTGCCTGCCTCCCGGTACAATCTCCTGGGAAGCATGAAGGATTGATTTAAAGCAAGTGTTTGTTTTTATCAAGCCATTGACGGCTTCTCCAGCCATAATTGTTCCACCAAAAACATTTTTTTTTTAAAGCCAAACTTTCTGTGCATTTCAGTACCCATACTATCAAACTATATATAGTATGCCAAAAATACCAGGATGTTCAACTTCATCCAGTTGGATTTTACAATATGCAAGCAGCACGCTTTTCTGGCTATTCTTACCCACAACCCTCTGCATAGTGGCAGATACTGTATGTCACATCTTGACATCTGGTTGAAAGCTCATTGACAGCTGACAGAAGCCACAATGACGGATGAGAACCCATTCAAGTGCCTTATGACCGGTCAAATGGCAACAACAGGAATAATCATGGAGATTACCAACATCCGGTCACACTAAGCTTTTGCACATATGATTTTTTTTCACTGTAAATTTGCCATCTTTATATAATTGATCTGTTGCTATACTGTTGTTTTTTGACTCTTCCTTGGAATGTAACTTTGAATGTTTTGAAAGGTGCCTACAGATAAAATTTATCATTATTGTTATTGTTATTATTATTATTATTATTAACTAAAAATGAAAAAAAGAATGGCAGAAATCTATAATAGGCTTATTTAGTGGATATAAAATGTTAGAATTCACAATGCATGCAGTTAGAACTTAAAATTGAAACATTGTTAAGTAACAACAGCAGAGCTCTCCGGGTTAACCTCCGTCTCTGCCGAGTTTGGCGAATGGTGATTTGTTTTACCTCCATGGTAACAGATACATGAAAAACAGGGTCAAAGTTCAGGGCGCAGTGTTATGAAGAAGTAGTACGTCCTGATTGTGTGCATACTGCATGCAACGGTAGGTACATACTTTGTAAAGGCAGCCGTAGTACCTACTAAAAGTTTTTTTAAAAAAGTATGTGATTCGAAACATACCCTTTATTTTTTACTAACCATAACCAAGTGTTTTTTGTCCCCAACTCACGCCTTAACCACAGTGCAAACAGCTGTACTATTACACTGCTTTAACCATAGAGTATTGCTATTCTGGGCTAAGTCTCCCAAGATGTGTAAAGATTTCCAGTCAATAAAACAACTCGGTGTTGTTGAAACGTAAAAAGTTTCAACATATTTGCTACACACTAACGTACAAATGTAAAGTAGTTTGCAGAAACATACAATGGCGGGCATTGTATGTTTCTGCAAACTACTTTACATTTGACACTTCTGCAGATTAGTTTGTGACTCTGTAGTAATGCCCTTTGGTCTCGCGGCTGACATGTACCTCTTCAAAAATGTCATTATGCATCGGGTGTATGTGGGGAATGTGGAGCACGAGAACTGTGACTGGTCAACTTAGATGGTGCATATTTATGAGATGCACACCCTGACTTACCCTCAACCCTAAATCCTTCATCCCAAAGGAGGTTGGTCCACCGAGGATTGGGAGGATGATCCTCCCAAATTTTTGGAACGGTTTCCTTAAAAAGCAGGTTGTTTAAGTTTCGGATATACAGGCCCCAGCTGAGCACCACAATTTATAAGCCCTGTCCTCCTCCTACACTTTCTGAGTGCAAACCTCCAGCACTGCATTTCCATCACAGTCTGTATCTCCAGATACCATATCATAACACTGATCCAACACTGCAAATATTTCTCTTTCTTTTACTATGTGCTTCTATAATTGTACTGAAATATTTCTGCCTTGCACAGATGTCACAGAAGATATGATTTACAAAATGATACAGTATCATTATATGAAGT
This sequence comes from Plectropomus leopardus, assembly GCF_026936395.1. Lineage (NCBI taxonomy): Eukaryota > Metazoa > Chordata > Actinopteri > Perciformes > Serranidae > Plectropomus > Plectropomus leopardus. Next base: position 21,737,646 of record NC_142179.1, read on the forward strand.
TGAAAAGTTGTAGAAAAAAATTGCACACTTTTGGAGCAAGGAGAAAAGAGGGCAAAACAATGACAAGGAGTTTAGATTTCATCCATTTCTTTTGTCCAGCATGGGGGCTCCACCTACTGACCAGGTGGAGTATATTTTACCTTTATATTTCCATGAAAGTGCCATGTGAACACTTTCAAATATACATGTTAATGAATTACGTAACTTTATAGATGGGCAGAATTTTGCTATAAATTACTGATCCAGGTTCCCTTTTCAAATTAAATATTGTCACATCTTTCTATCAACACTTTTCAATGTTACATATATATATCTATGCAATCTTTATATCTGGAGCGTGTGCAGTGGACAACGCTGTCTGGGAATAAACTACATCTGACACGAAACCTGGTGAGAAAATCCACACATTGCACATCAGATTGATGATCCTGCTTCTCTCTTTTAAGTGTAGCTCGGGCTGAACAGTCCATCCTTCATGCAGGATGTGTTTTGCTGTGCTGTTTCATCGTGATCAGAGCCCTGGTGATCTATCTCATCCCCTCTCTTGTGCTGGAGGTGGAGTGGGGCCATGTGGGCTCATTTACAGGCATCAGTGGAGAGTGATTTGGGTGCAGCCCCACTGCAGCCCTCGCTTCCATCAGAGGGGGGATTTTTTTTCAACATAACACCGACGGTGCCAACGGTTCCATCAGCACCACTAGATACACTGAGACACATTTGGGCAGCTCACCCTGCAACCATGGTAACAGAAGAATTTTACTAGTTGGCAGCAGCCAATAGTGGGGCACTTCCCACTCAGCTCTGTCCAATGACAGAGCAGCCTGCAGCCCAGCCCACCTAGAACAGACACTGATGGGCTAGAGCAGGGTGGATTTAGAGATGTAGGCTTGGCTAATGAACAAGAGTAAGAGTGTGTAGGTATGTGTGTGTGCGCGTGAGTGAGTGTGACAGAGTGAGGCTGTAGCATAATCTAATGAGAGGATTCCCTCTCTTTAAACTGCGACAAGTGAACACATTGTGGGATAGTACTCATTCACTGAGACCATCTGACTTTCAGCACCAACCGTGCAGCAAACCCTCCTGTCATCTTACTCCCACACACATTCACATGCATGCTGCACACACACGCGCGCACACACACACACACACACACACACACACACACACACACACACACACACACACACACAGACCAGATCTCAACTGGCTCTTATCACAAAATTGGCCTTATCTCGGCATGTGACAAAGCAGTTTTTAGGAATAGTTTCCAATACAGTATTAACCAGAAAGAAGAAAATATGTGCCACCATCAGCTGTCAATAAAGTCATTTATTATTTCACACAATGGATAACATGAACAACTTCAACTGTAGTTCTTCTTGATAAGTGCTCAACGCTGCCAGCCAACAGAAGGGTAGCAAAAGAATGAGCTTTTCTTTCTGAGGAAAGAGAAATAAAAAAAAAAACAAACAAAAAAGAACCTACAAGATCATGAAAGATAAACATGACCAAAAGCATGCCAGCGGACATGGATATACATATATATTGCATGTATATATGTGCTTAAGACATATATCTGTATGCCAGCAAATGCAAATACAAAATATATGTGTACATTTACACATACATACTGTGACGGATATATGCATATGCATGCGCATCTAGTATTTACTCTATATGTCAAATATTTGCAGTTTTTAATATTCATACAATGTACAAAAATGCTTCATGAATTAAAAAAGTCATTACAAAAAGAAACATATCAAACAATGTACAAGTCTTGCTCCAAATTCAATTGAAATTCAACTTTCGGCTTGTCTAAAATATTTATGCATACAATCAGGTTGAGCATGCAAATAAAGGAAACCCACTCTAGAAAAAGGTTCAAATACACTATGTATACAAACTAAAATATGCCCACACTGTTAGAAGAGCTCACTTTGTGCTCTAAAGAAGTACATTTATTGGTTTTCTCGATCTGCACTTTCAGCTTTGAACAACATTATAGCTTAGAACTGTAATGTATGCTGTGAGGATGACTTCATGTACATTTATGAGGTTCTGTCTCACGTGACCCCTCACTCCATGTGTAGGACACTCGTCACAGCATGCTACAAAGGGAATGGGGGGGTGATCAAAATGTAGGTGCCATTATATCCCATTCTAGTCGAACTGGTAAGTGCAGACTTCAGTAAACACACCCCGAACCACTGGTTTAAGGTCAAACACTGTTGCGCTGTCCTTGATGCTTGGACCAAAGACAAGGTAAAAGACCCTTACATCAGTTCTTAGGGGCATCCTGTAGCCACTGGTCCAGATTGGCTGCTAAATACAATACAACAACAGTGACCTTGAACCCTATTCACAGCCACATCCCCTCTGCAGTCTCTGTGTAGAGTGAAAGCTCTGGATTAGGACAATACTTGTCAGTGTTAGAAGGCACCGGAGCATTGGCTGGTAGGAGAGACAGACAGGACAGACAACACCTGGGGTCTTTAACTCTTACATCAGAAACCACTGACCGACCACAGTGTGGAGTAAGCTGCCAAGCATGTAGTCTCTACACCTCACGGACCACACATCTAGACCTCATCCTTACCACAACAGACTGCAGACCCACCGAAAGTCATCTAGCGAAGCAAGGTTAAGCGCACTAACTTTAGGACGAGTGTATTTTTGGCTATTTCCTCTGAGAACTCCCCCCTACACACAACCTCACTTGCTTCATGCTACTGCACTGCCCCGACTGGCTGCAGGCAAAATAGCTGCAAGTCAGCGGGGATTCCTATTTTTGGTTGAGTACACTACAAAGGGGCTTTTATACTCCAGAAACTTTTAAAGGTGTGATAAGGCAAATTGTTTTAGCATTCTGTGTAATTTAACGGACTGGACCGATGACTGTCAACGTACAGCAGAATTTGTCGAATAGAAAAATCAATCAGGGTTATCATTTGTGTGTGTTTCCTTGGGGTCTTGAGCAGTCTTAATATAGAGATAAGGTCTACTGTGGTTTTAGGAGACAGTCCCAGCATAGCCGAGCCCAACCGGTATCCATGCAGGATGGACATACTAACACTATTTACAACAAACACTTCAATACTGTAGTTTTACATCTGGTTAAGGCTGTACTGCAAAGAGCTGCAGTAACTATAGTTTTCATGAAATGATAGTCACTTTCTGCACAACTTATTACAAATTATTACTGGTATTATTCACAATTCTTGTTACATGAATTCATTTTATTCAGTAAATAAGACCACTTATTTCTCTTTGTCGAAGGGTGGACCCAGAACAGAAATTCCTTTTAAGGTCATTGCCAGGCACGGCCTGATGCATAGCAAACAACGATGTAGGAGAAGATGGTTTTCATGACAACCTCCTCTGTTCCTGCTTTGCCAAGTGCATAACCAGTGTTAAATAACTGGTTAAATACTGGGCAGAGTCAGTGATCTGTAGTCACATCTGGGACACTGAATACAATCAATATTTCTGGACAGAAACACATCTGACACAGTGTATCGTTCTGTTTCCACCACTACTGTGGAGCAGTATGTAGGCCAGTACGTGATGTGTATTCAGTACAGTAATATTATATTCATCAGTTCAGACTCTATAGTTCTGTTATAATAATATGGGTAAGAAAATTAGGAGGAAGCTGGGAGGTGACTTTGCAAATCCTAGGATGGTGAAGGAATGGCCTGCCTTGCTCCGCCCCTGATTACCCTAACCCTAACCAGTCCCAGACGTCTCACTGAAACCTAACCAATACAACCAACAAAAGCAACTAATACCAATCGTTGTAACAGGGCGTTTCCACCAGCAGGTCGGTTCAGATCAGTATGCATTTTTTTCAGTACAAAAGTTTTGGATGGTACCTTTCGTACCTTTGGAACCTTCCTCATTCTTGGTCATACCTCTGCCTGAGGTAGCTAGCACACAGATCCATTACCGAAAGGTGGAAGTAGAAACACTGTAGTGCGTCAATTGGTCAGTGGAGAATCAATACTCTGTGCTCAGGGCTGAGCAGTGGCTTGTTTGACATCCGTTTTTACCGTAACCAGTTTTCATAGATTAGTAAACTATAATTATAATACAGAAAGGGTGTTTTGGAGCCTCGAGCAGCAGCTGGGCTGACTGCCCGCAACTTTTAAGGGGGAACGTTTACTTGTAGTGTTACTCAATGCACGAGTTGGCGATGTGAATCCATCAGCACACCTTAAATTACAATATGACAACTTTGACCACTCAATCTGTTTTTATTGTCTCTCTTGGATGACATACACTTTAAGTTATGAGTGGATCTTCAAGCATTTAAAAAAATTACATGCATCACAAGCAGATTGTGTGAACTTCATATGTTTATTCTAACTTGGAGAAATAAACAAAATGGAGCTTCGCTTGGTGTTCTCCGGCAGCACTAAACCCCTGCTCTTGCCTGACGAGGAGTCGATGCACAAACGTGCTATTTTTTTAAAAATATCCCATGATTGAGAGAGACTCTCACTCCAGCCTGCAGCCCCGTTCTGTGTATGATAAATGAGGTGCAGACTTCACTCAGTATCACCTGTGAACAAGCAAATACAGCGAATACTGCTGGACGGAGCAGTGAGTAACAACAACCCCGCCCACATGTAAGAGTACTGTCTGTGGTGGAAACACTATACAGATATAGGGTCTAAATACCTGTTCATAGGTGTTGCTTTTGGTTCCAAAGGTACTATACCGAAAGCTTTTGATGGAAACGCAGCTTTGGGTAAGAGCAGTCATTCCTTCGCTATCCTAGAATTCACACATTGTAGCTGGGAAACAGAGGATGCTGGCTATGGAAGCTGTGAAGGGACACAGGCAGTGTCAGGGTTCGGATGACTAAGACACATGCGTCATATGCACAATCATGAATATTTGGGGTCAATTTCCGGGGCATTCTTTGCCACTTGTTATTTCTCAGGTCAAATGTAATTGGTGAGAGAAAGAAACATAAGGCACAAGTTGAACTGCTGCAACTGAGAATCCCACCCAACCCAAAGAAAACTCTGTAAATCTCCTGTAAAAAAAACAAAAAACTTGAACAAAGTTGCCAAAGAAACACTGATCGATTGCTTATATTCTGAAATACTTAGAGAAAGAACCAGCCACTACCCAAAGCCACAGATACTGTAGATAGAGTTTAACAAAGGCTTAACATATTGACACAAAAATCCAAGATGGCTACATTCTAGAGTGCACATAGGAATGCTTTACATTGGTGCCAACATGGTGGAGAGTTTGTCAAACTCTGATTCTTTTAAATAATACATCCTTACACTGAATACTGAGACTTTGGTTTCTAAATCTAAATACTGGATTTGCTTTAAAAAAAAAAAATCCAAGGATATGGATTAAAATCATGTTAAGTAGAAAGACTGGGATTAACTTTTCAAAACACTGACTGTGAGCCCTCTTCAGCTGAACTGTCCAATCACGATTCAGACTCGGGCTTCGGTTCAACGCTTTTGGCTGCGCAGCCTGCATATACAAATTGATTAAAATAATGCATGCTCTCTGGAATGGATATCCAAACCATCGAAGGCCAAAACATAAGGCTGGAACAAGCATGTAAGTGCTGCATTTGATTGATGCAAGTGTATGTTTTTTTCCCATAGTGCAATAAACCAGTTTTAAGGTTTACCAAAAACACACCTGATATTCCTCCTGTATGCAATGCCCCCGGATATAAACACAACAATGAGTGTATGAATGAATATATGTGGTTCTTTCGGTCTGAAAACAAACTTGTCTTGAGTCGCACCCATGTCTGTTTTTGGTTATAAAACAATACACAACTTTCATTGTCTATGGTACAACAATTTGATATACTGTATGCCAGTACGCGTCTATGAGCTGGTTTCTCATTGTACAAGGCAGGCAACAGTGGACTTTGTTTCTATGTACAGTCTGGGACAGTCTCATCCACTATATTGCCTTTATGTCCCTGCTCAGGTCGGGCCTGAGCAGGGAGCGAGAAATAGATGAGACGGGGGCGGGGGTGGGTTGAGGGAGATCAAGCAATGGGAGATGTAAAACATGACTGGGAGTAGATGAGAGGACAAAGCGAGATGGGGCTGAGCGGCAGGCACCAGGGAGGGTTAAAGAACTGGGGTGAGTGGGGAGCGGGACCAGGGGTGAGGAGCTGCCAGCAAGTATCAGTTACTCCTCGGAGAGAAAACAAGGAAGGTACAGACGAGGGTGGGAGCAAAACACAGGGATAAGTAAAAGGGTAAGGTGGTTTAATTACTGCTGTTTATCCCACATGTCTTTGACAAACTTCCTCAGAAAGGCAAAAATAAGCAGAGCTGCACAGTTTAATATTAACCATTCCCCCTCCCCTTGCTGGTAAATATATGGCTAAAGCCACATTCAGATACAGTATCATAAAGTACCATACACATCACTGTATCAGATACATAAAGAATCACATAATATCCTACACTATCATAAGTACCACACACTTTTATAGCATCAGAGTCAGTATCAAATAGTACCATATAGTGCCATTGTAAATGAAGGTCCAATGAATCCTCGAAAGGCTCATGTCTTGTAGCAAGCAGAGGGGTGGTACCGAAAGTGTTCCCTCCTCCTGCTCCTCCACTGACCCTCTGTAGTCCTCGCCAATCATTAACAAGTCAAAGTGCACCAAAGGAGTCCAACAATTAAGGACGCTGCATCTGAAGCAGCACTGACTCCGATAACTGCTCTCCGTTCAGGAGTTGCTCCCTCCTGCAGGTCTATTGACTGGAGGGAGCCCATAACTCGTCCCTGCTGTGGGCCCTGCCTCTGCGTTTCCCACCTTTGGCCATCGGAGGCACAGATCGCGCTTGATGCACCACGGTCTCAATCGTTGCTGAGATGGAATCGTGATTTGAGAACTCCAGAGGCTCGGGGGTCAAGCTTGGCCTGAGGCTCTGCCTACCTGGCAGGTCGTCACACCTCTCCAGGACGGGCATCCCCAGAGTCCTGCCATCGCTTCTCCGACCGGCCAACATGTCCAAACCCCGACCATCAGCCCGATCTTCCTCCCTCTCATTACTCGACTCCGATTTCTCCACGGGTTGTTTTCGGGGCCGCCCAGGCCGTCTTTTGATGACATTGTTTCCTGTTTTGGCTTGTCGCTGCAGGCGCTTGGCACGGAGGATCTTCTGCACATGCTCAAAGTTCAAAGAATGCATTCTCCTCACGTCCTTCTGGATCTGCTCCACCTCCCGTCGCTTATACCTCCGCTTACTGGGAACATCTGGGAGAGGAGAGAGTGGGCATGAGTGAGGTGAGACATCACAAGGTAAATAACTAGCAAAGTCTATAAAGAGAAACCAGTTTTCACACTAAGATGTCAGTCAAAAGGAGCAGCCTTGGAAAGGCCAGGAAAGACATCATGCCAATTTAGCTCATGGTGAGAATGTCTTTTTTTTTTTTTTTTGCTTCAAGAGCTTCCTGCTAATTTTGACATATTCATGTAAGCCTTTCAAAGCCCAGCTGAGCCAGGAGAGCAGATCCTATCCTGTAATTGTCTACTAGAGAGCAGAGAGGAGAGGGGTGAGAAGGAGATCCCATTCTGCAAGCAGGAAACCCACAGAAATGTCTCCTTCAACCATTTAATACGTCGCTACACAATAACAACCCTGTGCATCTGGAGCACAGGCTGCCAAAAAGCCAAACACACAAATGCAAACACACAAATCGACACATTTATCCACATGCGCAGTCACAAACACACACATGTGCATACACACTCATGCCCAACATGCACAAATAATGAATTCAGCAGTTCAGAATGGCTGAGCAGAAGAAACTGGAGCCATATTGTTTCCTTCACACTGATGAACTGGGCAGTATGCCCTTTACACGCTGTTCTATCCTGTCTCTTTCCCCCTTTTCTCCATCACCCTCATTCTTCTTTCCACTCTACTCTTCATGGGCGGCAATATGCTACTCTCTAATTTTCAATTAAATTGGTAACACTGCACCATTTCATTTCCGTCTCTATTTCAGAAACCGCTTCCTGGTCTTGGTCCATCTCTGTCATTCTTTTTGTTTCCCATCTCTGTCCTGTTTCTCAGCTCCCCCCTCCTCCTCCTCCTCTCTGCCTGGGCACTGTTCCCGGGGCTCAGACTGAGCCACAGCCAAAATGGAGGAAAAGCACAATCAGCCACCAGTCCCCAAGCAGTGTGCATACAACATGCTTGGTCTCTTTTTCTTGAGCTTTTACGCCCATTCCTGGATTCCCAAACCATCTCCTCTCCTCTTTCCCTCCAGAACTCTTGTGATACAATGTAGCATGTTTTTGCGGTGCTCTAACACATGACGACTGCAATAAACCAAACCAGTAACGTTATATACCGGCAAGATCTGGCGATACATAAAGAATCATGATTCAGAGCTTATGAATCAATATATTGTGATATATTGCTATACTGTAAGCAGGGTGATACATTGCTATTTGTATAATTTTACTAAAACTGTAATAGTATAAGGAGCACATCATCATATGCATAAAAAAAAAGGTTTACTGTTTATGTGCAATCAAAACAGTGGAATCTGCATTTGTTTTTACCACAGTATAACATCCAGAATCCAAAATCATAGAACTACTTTTTTGCAATCTGAGGAAGGGAATTAACATTTGCCTATGTTGGTAAAAATAAATAAATAAAAGTGGTTTCAGGATTCTTTTGTTAAACAAATTAAAAATAAAAAATTGAGACCGTATTATACCCCCAAAAACTGTTTTATACACCAAATATGGTGAACTACGTTAAAGGGTATCATATAAAAAGTGATGCACACAATAAATTGAGAATATTTGATCAACATGGCATCTTGGGTTAGAATAATTTACTTTCATGTTTTTAGGTGTAAGTTGTAGAGAGCTCATTGCATGAATAAAGTGTATTCTCAAACAAAAAATATAAAATGCAAGTCTCCTTCAAAAGTGATCCAAGGAGTAAGGTTTGTGCAAAAATTAAGCAGATTACAGCAGACAATGACCCTGATGAAGACCTGTGAGTTGCTATACATTGGTATACATGCAAAATAAATGCATTTTTATTTTTCTGCACAAAACATCCAAAGACTTCCATGTTATACTTTTTGATCAAGAGTATACTTTACTCATGTAATGAGACGTTCACAAAATGGAATAAACACAGTACACCTGAAGTATCCAAAGAGCACCTGCAGCACTTCTATTTCTGTTTTGAGATACAGAACATATTTGTATCATCCAATGTTTTTTTATGTTACAAGAAACCAATTTGAAGGGAAAATTAAGAGTTTAAGAGTGCATGGATCCACGGTAAGGTGTTTGCTAATGAACTAAGAGTAAGAGAAGATAAAGAGAGGCCTGACCGCCCTCCATTTAAAACTCAGCGGAACATTTCACTCTATTGTTGCTCGAGAATTCAGGGCAGACAGTGAAATTAGTCTAATGCAGAAAGCACTAAGTAGCAGTAGTTTATGAGCTGAACAAAAGTGTGCACACACACACACAAACACACACGCACACACACTACAAAGTAGCAGAAATTTATGAGCTGCATACACGGAACATAAAACCAGTGACCTTCAGCAGTGTGAGGGGCCGTATAGCACTGAGGACCTGTTTCTCTGTGGAATAGGAAGTCACTACTGCACAGAGATACATGCTCGCAGACCGGGTTTCAGACAAGATGGAGTGATTCTCTATGTTTATCATTTGATGAGACTGTTTCTCTGCATGGGAGTGCATGCATGTGTTTATAGAAGTCATGTGACACAAAGAAAATGATTATGTGTAATTTAGTATAAGATGACCTGCTTTTATGCAAATGTGCATGAGAGAGATTGCTGTCAGCTGCAGGGAGACCTTCTGATTAGTTAATAAACACACACAAACACATTCACAAAAAATGTAATCACTGCAAACTAGTTCCACTGAGGAATGATTTACAATCTCAAACTCGTCAGTGCTCGTGCTCAAATATATGAATTTTACATTTTTATCAGCTTGTGGATGGGGATCTATCTAACTGTGTATGTATCTAAGGTCTAGGGTGCACATGCATGTGCAAGTGTACATGTATGGTTGTGTGACATGCATGCGTATGCACACGCGCCAGTGTTTTAATTGGGCTAAAGCTGTGAAGTGAGGCAGTAAGTCATGCTAGAGGAGGGGCAGGGAGAATGGGGAAAAGAGAGGGTAATGGGAGAACGAGGGGGAGGGGAGACAGGGGAAAAGGCAGAAAGAGAAAGGGAAGAGGAAAGAGAGATATAAGGGGGAGGGGGAGGAAGAGGCGGAGGAACAAGGGGAAGTCTGGGTATGGATGTGGGGATTGTGGGAGACAGGCAAAGGAGGAAAGCAAGGGCAAGAACTGCAGAAGCAGCACAAGGGGAAGAGGGAAGGACATGGAAGGTAGAGGAGGCATAACAACACTAGAGGGATATCATGGAAAAGGGGGGATGTAGGGGGTGGGGGAGTTGTGTGTATATGAGTCATCCGTCCTGGATCCCCTGGGGTGGGGGGGGGTGTATTCTAACTGAGCCCCTGGCTTCTCCTCCCCACCACTGGACTAGGCCCCAGTCATTAAACCCCTGGCTGCCAGCCAGCTCTTTTAACACAGGCAAGGGCCTTTTACGGCGTGTCTGTAGAAAATAAATCACACTGTGTGAATAATATATCTCTGGCAAAGGCATTGGCAGGAGAGGAGGAAGGGAGGGAGGGGAGGAAGGAGAGATTGGTGAATTATAGTCGTCTCCATCCATGCATTACGTTCTCTCTATCCCCAGCCAGATGTGCTCAAAGACAGCAGAATACAGAGTGTACCAAAATACACATTATTTTGGAAGTGAGGATTTGGGGTTACCCTGCCTCTTTGTCCACTGTATGTCTGGATTATGTTGTTCATGGCACTTTTATAAATAGGAATCACCTTGACGAAAATGCTGCCATCTATGTTTAAAACAGGGAAACCCTGTTAACTGACTAAATATATGATTAAGTCTCTGCGCCAGCAAATTACAAGACCATCATCACTAGGGAGCAGAATAATATATTGGAGACCAATTATTTTTGCAAACATGCTCCAGATTTAGCTATGTGAACAGTTTTGCAACCTTGGCAGGTTAAACATAACTGGCTTGTAAGATGCTACACAGTAAAGCACAAGTGATGCATCATTCCTCACTGCAGGAAGCACTGGATGTGCACGCAGCAACCCTTGTCCAAGCTATGTCAACATCATGTTAAAATCAAGTTCAGTTATTTATTTTTAAACTCCTGTGTACAGTAGAAGTCACCATCAGTTGCAGTTTTGTTTCACTATATTCCTGTTCTGACTTTACTCTAACAAATAGGAGTCTCACTGTTTTATGATCTGCCCTCCTCTGCCTTACAGTCAGATCTGTAATGAGGTCCATTGCTGTGTTCAGCTACTGTTAATGTCAGTCGAACACTCCCTGCTGACTCTTTACATCAGAAGCTTTCCACAGGTGATCCATGAATGGCTTTTATTGTGAGGCAGCTACAGGAAGTGGCCATAAGTGAACTGGTTAGATAAAGACAAGCGAGCAACAGGCAGTTGCTGAAGTTTGGGCTAACCTCCAACCTCCAACACTTCATCAAAGTAAGCAATATAATTTAGCGTGACACCGCTATCAAAAGAAATACTATTCCTGCTGTCATGGTTTCTGATCATGGCAAACCGTCAGTGCACTCCTTTGCAAATACACAGTGTGGTTTAAAAATGAACAGGTAATCCTGATGTAAGAGGTTCTTACCAGTGAGGGAGGGACTGGAGCAGTTGTTCATCTGTCCTGGCTCCTGCCGGGCAGTTTGGAATGACATTAAGCCCTGATCTCCAAACACAGTGAGCCTCGTCTTCCTGCTCCTTCCTCCACACTCGTCCTCACGTGACCCTAGAAAGAGGTCAGAAGCGGACTCTGACCGCTGCGATTGGCTACTGTAGCTGCTCATGAAGCTGTTTATTGGCTGTCGAGTCTGACGGGAGTGGAACTGGCTGTCAGCGAGAGAGTGTGTGGACAGCTGGTCCGACTCAAACATCCCTAAGCTGGATCCCAGGCCTGAGCCTCTACTGCTGCCCCTCTGCTTCTCCAAATGCTTTGAAGAGCCCTGACTGGCCAAGTCCCTCCTGTCGCTCAGCATGCTGAGACGAGCGTTGGTCTTAGCTCCGCTGAAGAGCCCACCCAACTCCTGCCGGTCTCGCAGTGAAAGGAGGGGTTCGTCCTTGTGCTTGTGTTTGTGCTTGTGCTTCCTCTTATGGAGGCGAACCCCTGCGAGACCCCCTGCACTGCCACTGCCCAGGGATCCCAGGCCCTCTCCTCTTACAGAGGGCCCCTGGAGTGGCCCACTGGTGCTGCGGAGCTTGGCCCCTGGCTGGAGCTTTGAATGTCCACTTGAGTGGAAAGCCTTGGGAGGGGGGACAGCGGGCCTCATGAAGGGAGATGGAGGCGCAGGTCCAAGTGAGTGGTGGGGTAGATAAAATGGGGGAGCAGGGGGAAAGTAGCCGAGACTCAGAGGAGGTGCGTAAGGCATCGCATACGGTGCTGCATAGTAATTTCCCCCTGCCAGCGGATAACCATATCCTTGAACAAAAGGCAGCTTCGATGTGATTGGCTCGCTGGTTTTGGCTGGACGGCCGCGTCTCCTCTTAGCCTTTAGATCCGCACTCCTGCGGAGGTATGAGCTGGAGTCACAGGGGTAGGAGTCGTAGGTAACAGGGTAGTAATGATGGAAGTTGAGGCGGAAAATGGAGGGATAGGGTTGCTGGGGGTAGCAGGTGTATCGCCTGTGAGACACTCGTAGCTGCTGGAGCTTTAACACAACCTGCATGGAGGGTAAAAAGACGCAGAGTAAGAAAAATATACCGTTTAATATACACATTACAGTGCTTGGTCAAAGATCACAGTCTGAATGTATTGTTGCGTTTCTAACCTCCTCCAATTCAGAGAGAAAGTGAAGATGATCCCGGCTCTGTAGGCACTTCCTCTTCCGTCGATGATGTTTCTGCTTCTTTTCCTGCTGCGACAGGAAGTTGTCAACAGTGGTTGCTTGCCGTTCACAGCGTGCTCTGCTGCTCCTGTTGGATGCTTCCAGGGCTGCTGCCTCTGCAGCCTCAAACCCACACAGATCAAATGAGTACCTGTATGAACACAACATGAAATAGAAAAAATCACATTAAAGCCAGAGATGTCTCCATACCATTTTCCTTCCCAATACCAGTTCCAATGCCTGCACTTGCTTATTGGCCATTACTAAGTGCGGATCCGATATGTAAACAAAAATGACCAGCTGTTTACTATTAACCCTGTATGGATATAAAATGATTGCTATCAGTATTTCATGGCATGGCTCAGGTTAAGGCCCTGGCACCTCAAGCCGATGGTGGCTGGTCAGTGTTGGGCTGTATGTTGCCCTTGTCTTTGCGTTTTGTCCTGCACCATGGGCCCTCGGTGGCCCTTGCTGGCTTTTTATTGGCATGCTGAATTGGCCCCTGAGACAGCAGAACATGTTGAATGAAATCACTCTGATTGGCAGTTCAGCTCAGTGCACGAGAGAAATGGAAATGAGGAAAGTAAACAATAATTAAAGTCAAGAGGGCGTGAGGTCAAAACAAACTTCAGAAGGCAAGATTTTTTTTTCTTAAACCATTGAGCTCTTTGGCAAAAACATTTCCTGATGATTTTTGTTATTGTTCAGCATGGTAAATATGCTTTGCTCTTTTAACATTAGATTGTGATGTTACTGTGCTGACTAACATCAAGGCGATCTTCCGGTTTCCCTTATTTAATGCGGATTACAGACTGCTGATATGGAGTTTTCCTCTCATTTCCTCTCATGCAGTGGCAGAACATACGTGCTGGTTGGCCGTCAGTTGTAGTCTTTGTGGTTTGTTCATGTGCAACTATTTGGCCGAGACAGAGATGACAAGATTAGACGGAAAGTCTGCTTTAGTCGCCACTAGCTCTTTGATGTCGGTTTGGTGCGTGTGGGACTTTAAACATTAAACTGGTATAGTATTAAGCAAACATTACACAGTTAACTGAAGAGCAATTCTTCTGCATTGCTCTCTAACAGTACTTGCCAGTGGCTGTACAATTCAAATTTCTGTGTAGGCTTCTGTTTTAAAACAGCATTTTATATGAATATAAACATAAATAACATAACATAAAACTGAAATGCAAAAAAAACAAAAACCTCAAAGTTCAAGAAATGTAAGGAAGTGTATTAGCACCTGCGTCTAGAAGCGGGGCCCTTCTCAGTTTGATCTGAGGTGCTGTTGTTATCCGTCCCAATCCCGCTGTCACTTGGAATAGTCTCCTCACTGTGGGACTCGCTGATGGGAGACAGCGTCACCTCCTTCACTGACGCCCCCTCTGACAGGTGCGAAGGTGAATTGGCCAGAAGGCGTGGAGGAGACAGTTTCCATCCACCAGACAGGAAGCTCCTGCCCGGTGGCTTGGAGGGCAGGGCTGAGATGGGCTGCAAACTGGGCATAGCAGCATCAGAGTGGCTGGTTCTTATGGATGGAGCACTGGAGCTGGGAGACAAGGTGGCAGAAGGCACTACAGGGCTCTCATAGAGACTGGACGTGGAGACAGACAGAGGGGGCTTGTCCCTAGTGGTTTTAGGAGGGTTAGAGCCTTGGGCTTCTGCTCTGGGTTTCCGCCCTCTCTTTTTACCAATGTAGATGGTTCCTCTCTTGCTGACATTAATCTGTTTTCCCAGCCGAGCCTCGATGGTGGACGCCATGGCGCTCATAGCCGAGCTAACAGGGGCAGAAGGTGACTTCAGAGCCAGAGCCGTGTTCTGATTGGAACCTGAAAGGATCTCATTCAGGATGCTTTGCATTTTACCAAGCTTCATCTTATTAACTGGCCTGGAGGGGCCCCTGCCACGCTTTAGTTTCAGACTATTAGAATTTGCGCTGGTGGTGGGGGAGCCCATTTGGACTAATGTGTTGAGTGTGTGTGTCTTCTTTCGACGGTTTAGCCCCACAGAGGTTTCCTGTGCCAGCGGGCTTGGAGGTGAGGTGGAGGTGCCCTCATGGATGGTCTCCACTGTGAGGAGAGGCTGTTTCTTGGGGCGTCCTCGTTTCCTCTTAATGGGTGTGTGGACAGTCAGGCTGTCGGTGTTGGTGTAGAGGGGGCTGGAGGGGGTGATGGGGAAGGCTGATGGTGGGTCAGCTAAGGTCGAGGGGCTACCCCGGTTGTCTCTCTGTGGTGACGTGAGGCTGGCATGGCTTTTAGCTTTCAGGTAGGACCATCTGTCCTTGGCCTTAGTTGGTCTGGAGCTGGCTGTGGAGCTGGTGCTGTGGCTGGGGCTCGGACTCAGGGCCGCCCTGGGCCTGGGGCTGAGACTGGGGCTCATGTTAGCCCTGGGTTTAGGGCTGGGGCTGGGGCTGATGCTGCCCCTGGGGCTGGGGCTGGGGTTTGGGCTTGGGAGTCTGGGGTGTGTGTGAAGATTGGCTTTGTTGATGTGATTGTGAGGAGGCTCTCTGTGTTTAAGGGTGTCTGTGCTGACTTTCGGACGACCCACTGGGTTCTTTTTCATTCTGTTTGCACCCAAAGTTGACTCTGGGTCAGTTCCACTTGTAACTATCTCTCCTCTCTCTGCCCTCTCTCCCTTTTCCCTTTTATCACCTTTATCTGCTCTCTCTGCTTTCTCTATCCTCTCTCTGCTGACATCTGCCTGACTCGTGAGCCGAGAATCATTTTTGTGAGTCTCCATCTTATGTGATACTTTGGGTTCTGGGGGCCCAGGCTGGTGCTTCTCTGTAGCGTCAGAGTCCTGCCGCTGCTGTAATTGCTCCTCTACAGAAAGTGACTCGTCGAAAGAAGGCCTCCTCCTCCTCTTTCTTCCTTTCCCTTCCTCTGTCAGCATGGGCATCCCTCTGTCTTCTTCATCTCCCCTCCTCCCAGCAGTCGCTCGCTCTCTGTCCTCTTTCCTCCTTTCCTCTCTTTCTTCATGAAACCGCTCAGCCGTCTCCTCGTGCCTGTACTTCTGCCTCTCCTCTGAATTAGTTGGGCTCTCCGATTCTTTCTCTGGCTGTCTTCCCCAAGGTGTTTCAGCACTGTGGGGATTACAGAGCATCCTCTGGGAGTCCTTCCTGCCGTACTTCCTCTTGATGTTCCCAAAGAGCTGCTCACTGACCTCTTGCAACCCCCTCCCCCTGGAGAGATGTATACAGAGAAAAAATGATGACAAAGGGAGAGGAGGGAGAGAGAAAGAATGTTTTGTATTTCACCATAATATAACCAGTACCCATATTCACCAGTATTTACCAGTATTCACCAGTATTGACTATTTTTGTGTCTGTATTTATGGATTGGTATCATTAGAGGACTCTTATGATATAAAGTTTTCACAGTTTTACAATTATGATAACCTGTAATATTTTGCATTTTTTTTGTTATTATAGCAAAATTAAACAAAACCAGGAAACATCACAATACAGCATTATATTGACTTTCTCCCATCCACTTTGCGTAGTGCACAGCATAATTGTTCTAATGATCATGTTTGGCTCATGATAAAATCCACCATACAAGAAAACAAACCATACCTGCTGAGAGAGGTCAAGTTGAGAATACTGGCATCTGTAACCACTGGCAGCTGCAGGTCTGGAGTCAGAGATCTCTGAGGCGAGGGGCTTCGTGTCGCTGTGCGTGAGAACGGTTGGGTTGGATCGAGCAAAGAGCTCCTGCTGGCTCCTGCCAGTTCTCTGGCTGGCTCCGAATCTGCAGGATTGGCTGGGGATGCTGAAGGTGCTGTAGACGTGATCCAGTCCGGATTGATTTGGTGTTGGTGTGCATGCTGGAATTGTTGCGTGAGGGTGTGCTGTGTTTGCTGTGTGTGTGCAAGTGTGTGTGCAGGAAGGAGGGAGCTGCGAAGCTGGTGTTTGGGCGGAGTGTGATCTCCCAGTAGTTGCAGCAGGCCTCCCTCTCTCTGCTCAGGCATTCTGAACTGACGCTCATATGTCTGTGGAGGACAGAGAGGAGAAACAAAGACCGGTTACCACATACGATCGGCC
The DNA here is from genome assembly GCF_026936395.1 of Plectropomus leopardus. Taxonomy (NCBI): domain Eukaryota; kingdom Metazoa; phylum Chordata; class Actinopteri; order Perciformes; family Serranidae; genus Plectropomus; species Plectropomus leopardus. The sequence continues at coordinate 21,754,706 of NC_142179.1, forward strand.
ATCACAAGGCAGCTGTATATAGCTGCAGGGGTAGACAAATGATATGATAATGATAATGTGATCATAAAGCTGTGACTACTCTATATCCTGTCTTCATAACATGAGCCTATCTTCACAGAGATAATACATATGTCACACAGCATCCAGTGCTGCAGTCAGTTTCTTTTTGTCAGCACAAATCAAATCAGTGATTTGCTCTTCTCTGATACGATATTCTCGTCTTTTCACGGCAGGACTGGAGCTTTTAATGCATCTTGTGTGCATGAGCAAACAGTGTGCAACAAAACAAAAGGCTTGTTTACAGAGCAATTAAATTCCTGTGGCAAGGATGTTGCATGCTGTGAGAGCTGGGGGGGATGGAGTCGGGGGTGTCTGACTACACACAGTATTAAACACTGACTGCCCTAGACCCAGAATTATTTACTATTTATTATCTTTACTTTGTTGACAACTTTCGTGTACTGTTCACAGCTTTAGTGTTCTGAACTATGGCACAATTTATCTACATTTTTCCCATGACGTGCCACAAATCTGAAGCAAATCTTACTTTACATTTGTCATGTAAAACTAAAATTGTAAAAGCTTGATATAGTATAGAAATCCTAACCCTGCTAAATGTATCACTGCTGCTTAATCGATGTACTGCTGGAAGATGAGAAATAGAGCAGCGGATGGCCTTTGTGGTTTAGCCTGTTATTAACAGACTCAGTATGACGCAACAAGACACTGTTCTGCTGTGCTGCAGGGAGATGTAACCTAACCACAGGCCTGCCTCTCAGCATATACACACAGGCGTGCAAGCGCGCACGCACACATGCATACAGTAGATGTACACATTTCAAAGGCTTCACGAAATCCTGGTTTTACACATAGTAGCACAAAGTGTATAAAAACAATCAGGCAACCAATTTAAGTCTAGATGGATCGGCACCTTGCCAGGTGATTAGCTCATTCTTTGTAGATACACACACTCTCATACACACACAGTAAAGAAGCATATAATGTTCTTATCACAGTATGCATGTTTGCAAGAAGAAGCACTTCATTTCTTCTACCCCGCCAGTGGCTTGCCTTTATCTCTTCTTTCCTTTTTCTATCACTATCCAACTGTTTTCTTCCCCTTTCTGCTGTCCAATCAGTAGTTATGCAGTTACACTTTTTGTACTTCCACAAAGGCAGCAGAAGCAAGCTGCACACACTCACAAGCGCAATAACACACATAAACACTGCGTAAGATAACACTCCACACATGGATAAAAAAACACACACTAGACACAAGCAAACACTAAGCAGCATGATTAACAAAGCCACAAAATGCACGTGCGTTTACTCTCATTTACCTCCTGAACACACTGCTATAGTATCCTTTAAGTCCTGAGATGTATGTGTGTGTGTTTGTGTGTGTATATATATGAGTTTTAAGTGTGTGTGTGCACAAAGTGACACTGGAGAGGAGATGCTGTAAGTCCACAGGGGGATAAGATGACAGACACCTGATACACCCATGCTTTCTCATTTAACCTGTCCTAGAATACCTGCTGTTTCAGGTTAAAGGAGGCCACAGAGGAAAGAGAGACGGGGAGATGGAGGTGGTTAGAGTCAGGCAGACACACATACACAAACTAACCACAAAGCCACCACTGAGAGATAATAAAGAGAGGAGGCATGGACACCTTTCCTACTAGAGATAGGAGAGCAAAACAGAAATAGGGAGCCCCCCTCCCTCTGGTTGTGGTTGGGTTATTGGCACCAGTTCAGCTTTTTGTTCTTAGTTTCCGCCCTTCTACCACCGCCTCCCCTTCTCTCTGCCTCGTACACTCCATGAAGCATTTCCAGGGAAAATACACTGTCTGATATTCACACAAGTAGATATAAATAGTGGGCATATGGATCAAGGTAGTCTCGTGGTTGTTGTAGTCAACACAGTGTGAAAAGAAAGACTTACTCTCCTTGCCGTTTGAGACAGGGTCAATCTAAGTCACTCATACAACTTGACAGATTGTCACTAGCTTTGTATCTAAAAATATTAGCAAATATTTTCATTATTAATTAATCTGTTGATTATTTTCTCAATTAATTGATTAGCTGTTTGCTCTAAACATTGTCAGAAAATGGTGAAAAAGTTTACTGTCATAAAGGAGGAAAGAAACCTCAAAATATTCACATTTAAGAGGCTGAAACAGTAGAGTAAATGAGTTAAGATGGGCCCCAGTACACACTGTAATGATGGGCACCTGAATACCTGATTTTGCATTTCAACTAGCTACCATATATCGCATCATCTTGTCACATGATAAAACTGAAATTTTACAATGGAAGGCATCAACATAACCCAGCAATCATTTTTACAAATTTGTATATAACAAAAATACTAAAGAAAATAAGAAATGATTTATTTAATTAAATATTTTTCTTTTAAATAAAGTTTATTTATCATTTTTGCTACTAATTATTTTACAAAAAAAAGAGAAAATGAAGGGCATTTTTGAGGGCATAAATTGCACATAACAACACTTTTGTGTGACAACAACACTTTTAAATGTGAGTTCTTCTGTGATCACAGTCGTATTATAGAGTGCAATCTGAATCACTTGTAAAAGGCACCTTTATCCCAACTCTCTTTAGGCCCCAGTGCAACATGCAGTGTCTTCACCAGTGAGCTGAAATCAGAGAATTTTGACTTTTTTCTCTTAAAAAAATTACTCAAAAAGATAAATTGGTTGTCAAACTAGTTGCTGATTAATTTAATAGTTGACACCTAATGGATTTATTGTTTTAGTTCTCCTTGCTATGTGATTATTACTCTACATTTTCATATGTGCTATGCACTTTTCTCTGTTGCATTGCCTTTTCATCACTGTATTGGAGGTCTTATCCTTATCATGTACTTTAACAGTCTCTGCACGGCTGCACCAGTGCTACAGAAAAACATTGCTGTACTCTGCAAACTGATTTCTCTGTTGTACATACACTGCCCTGCTCTTTTCAAGTGCTGTGTGAATAGGGACTGTGCTACTGCTGGCCTGCAGCAGGGGGCAGCGGTCGGGAAAATCAGCAGAGCTTGGACTCTGACCCTGGAGCAGCCCACCAGCACAAGAGCTGCGAGGCTTCAACCTTTTCCACACTGTCCTTCTTCCACAAGTCCCCTCGGGTCACACTTAGATATGGAGAGAGGCCAGCACGAAACAGACCCAAGGCATGTTTAGTCGTGATGCACTCTCCTTCCCTCGAGGCGCTTAGGCAGGGCCGTGTTCAGGGGTTAAGGGTCGTGCTCAGCTGCCAGGTCAACAACCATTTCTAGGAAGTCTTCCACTGGGTCAGCACTGTAACAACATGAATTGGTCTCAGTCAGTCACAGTCAGTCTCCAACACCCGAATGCGGGCAGATATGGAGCTGCACATTCCTTTCTACTGGTGATGTAACCATTAGATAAGGTCAGAGCGCAGCAGAGGAGCTTGTGGATAATATGTGACTAAGTGCTGCAATCACCCAACTGAAAGGCACTTTGCAAATGAGTCAGCATATATTTACGGACAAATTCATGTGTGTGTGTGTGTGTGCGCCTGACTGTGGCTGTTGTGAACGCAGATCTGGATGTAAAAAGTTCTCTCTCCTCCACTCTGACGTGAGGGGAGGTATGTGACGGCCCCTCCTGTCCTTTCCTCTCCTGCAGCCTCTCGTTTTCCACTGTTGAATAAACTCAGAGTGGAACTTCTCCCTCACGTACGCACGCACACGCACACGCACACGCACACACACACACACACACACACACACACACAGAGCACCCTGGCTGCACCATTATACTGGGAAAGAACACCCTAAACAGGCACACCCAAATCTCACAACCCAGCACACATATACACACATAATACACCGGCAAACATATACACAAACTCCATGCACGCACTCAGAGACACACACAAACACGCTGCCCTTCAAATAGTTTTTCGCAGCCTTTTATTTGGCTGCACGCCCGGTGGTTAGAGTGTTTCATTTTTCCCTGTGTATGGAACTGGGCAGCTGTCCAGACAGACACACAAAGAGAAAGAGAGAGAGAGAGGCACAGAAAGAGAGAGAGAGGGAAAGAGAGAGGGAGAAACGGGGAGGGAGGGGGTTACTGAAAGAATGAGAGCGGCAGAGAGAGGGAGGGAAGAAGAGGACCAGCAGAAAAACAAGGAGAGAGGTGCCTAGACCCGTTAACAACTAGTTCCCTCCGAAACCTTATGATTGATATGATCCTCTCTTTCTCCCACCTTCTCCCTCCTCGTCACACTCACACACTCACTCTCCTTGGCTTTGACACCATGCTGTCTCCCTCTGCCCCTGTGGCCTCGTGCACTAGCCCCCTCCTCCTTATCACATCCCTCCTTTTCTTCTTCTTTTCTCTTTTTTGGAGCTGACCATTCTCCCCTGTGGGAACTACCCCCACCCCCCCCACCCCTTCTCTCCAGCTCCATTCAGAGCGCTGCTTCACTGTGATCTGTGTTTCTGACAGCTCTGCGCACACACACACACACACACACACACACACACACACACGCACACACACACACAAAGACACACACAGCTCCTCTGCAAACAAACACCATGAATACTAACACGGCTTTGTGTCCACAGCACTTAAAACGGGGTGGAAGGAGAGGGAGGGAAGGTGGAGGGGAGGGGTGCGGAGAAAAGGAGGGAAAAGCGATGGAGGAGAAAAGAGGCACTGTGTTGATCTTGTGGCCACTCTCACAGACCTCCCTCCCTCCCTCATTGCCCCCCCCTACCCCCACCCCATCCCTGTTTCTCGTTCTCTCGTTCTTCCCACCAGTTCTCCCGGGAATAAAGACTTCCATTCATGCGCCTGAGGAGACCCACAGCAGGGGAGAGAAAAGAGGGAGGAGAAGGGGGGAGGAAAGATGAGGGGGTGTCAAGGTGGGACAGTTTGTGGATCACTGGAATCAGGCCCGTTGCCTAAAATTGTGTGCGTCTGTTTTCACTCAGCGCGCCTCGGCCAACGCTCCACTATCTCAGCTCTAGTGGCATCTGTGCCAGCTAAAGCATCTTCTGGGAAAGTTGGGTGGGAAAGTTTGGAAATTGGGCTCCATTCAAAACTAATGCTACAATTTCACAACTATGTGCTCTGACTACAGCGACAGTTTAACAAAAATAGAGCTTGATTATTTAAGCAAACAACAAAAAAAACCTCACTATATCTGAAGCATAGTCTTGTCTACACGTTGTTATATGTGCCCTCCCTGCTGGCCGTGATCAAGGATCCGATCTACAGTACATTTGTCCTCTGGCCAACTGTAAGGCAGAAGACAGATTTAATGCACAGCAGTTGGTCCCGAGCAAAATGTTCCCTCCTACGTCCACAGCAGTAATCCTTCAGATTGGAGTGCTCCTAAAGATAGCAGCAAAAACACCCAAGAGTCTCCTTGTCACACTCTCTTCAGACACGCTCAGACGTAGATGACTCAATCTGAACAAAAGCCAGTGATTGGCTGAACCGAAGCATGTTATTACGGTGCAATTGGAGGTTTTCACCCGCTCAGTAATGACAGACACATTTACATGCTACACAAAGTATACATCTAATCCCCGCTATTAGCATTAATGTTGTGTGTGCCGGCATATGTGTGTCCTACTTGTGAATAGCGCTAAGAGAGTTTTTTCATAGTGATTATTACAGCGATTATGTGCCAATTGTCCCTTTCATGGACGAACCTCCAGTGACAGCATTATGCATTTCACTCAGCACAAAGAAAATATACACAAGCAGAGAGACAGGCCACACACACACACACACACACACACACATACACACACATACACACACTTTCTCTCTTTATGGGAAAGCATAAGAACAAATCTAATGCAGGTTGACAGACAGAATACTGTTTAATCAGTGCAAATATTGGGAGAAGTAAATAACGAACCTATATACACGTGCACGACAGACGAACGAGTTGTTCACGGTGCTCTGTGCACCATATGACCCAATTGTACCACTTCTGTACAACAGGAAACAATTAACAGCCAATGAGCTGCTCTAAATCCTAAGGGATGGCTTCCTGTGTGGAATGATGGGTAATTCAAGACAGGAGCTGCACAGAGATTAAACACTTCCTCTCTGGCAAACTGTGGTCTGTAACAGCAAAGCCCCACTCACTGATTAGTTATTTAGAAATAATGCACCCTAACGCATTGTTGTCTAATTACTGAGGCAATAGCCTACAAAACAAGAGACTATTACATTACATCTATTTCTGTACATATTTGGGTGATAAAAACTTAAGTAATGGTGTCTCCTTATCAGGCAATGCTCTGTTATACCAAATATTAAAAATTCAAAATCACTTTTTTATTATCCAATTTGATAAGGAAAGGCAAAGGAAATAATACATAGTCACACTGGACTGTGCTGCTGAAAATGGTCAATTCATTAATCAATTCTTGCATGCCTCCAATGAAAGAATAATCCACGAATAAGAGGGCACGTTTAACAGCAGGAAAACTAAATCAAAACAACAGTTTACAAACTTTCACGCAACTCGCACAGTATAGTCCAGCTCTTATATATCCAGTCGTATGCTCGGTACTTCCAAACAGACAACGCTTTCTGTCGGGGACACGAAAAGTGAAACTACTATGCTCACTCAAACTACTCTCCATTGACGAAAATCGCAATTTGTTGGGCTTCAGGAGCTGATAAGCATTTTTCACTATTTTATGATATTTTATATAGACTGAAAAAAATAATTACATAACAGTTATTTAATTACAATTATATTAATCGTGTAGCATAACATTAATCAACAGATTAATGGGTAATAAAATGAAATAACCATTATTTGCAGCACTACTGAAGAGCCAATTGTTTTCCATCAAGTGCTGCTTACAAACAGTAGCTGACAGACGAATTACTACGTCTTGAAGAATAACTCTTGAGGCTGCACTTCAAGTTTAAAGCTCATAAAGTAACACTTTCATTGCTTTGTCTACATATTTCTGTGAATATATCAAGACCTCAGATGATCCCCAGCTTGCAAGAGAGAGAGTTATTAAAGAGCCACTTTATGACATCCTCAGTGACAGGGAGAATGGGCAAAGAGAGACACAATAGTCTTAACCAATCAGACTGCCCGCCTCCCCTCAGGCCCCCTCGCACCAACAATAACGCCTTTGTATGAGGCTGCACTCCACTCGCGCGTTCACACACACACACACACACACACACACACACACACACACACACACACACACACACACAGACCAAAGCATGGCATCCTGCACTTTCTCAGACAGTCACAAAGGGAGGCGGGAGAAGCAGCGTACATCTAGATCTGCATCAGTGCAAACAAAACTAGAATTAGAGTGTGTGTCTTTTAGCTAACAACCTGGCTGTGTGTGTGTGTGTGTGTATGTGTGTGTGGGGCTGTGTGTTTCCTTCCAGGCCTGGGCACATGACTGCAGCTGCCCCCTCGCTCCCTTGTCTAAACCAGCACCCCTCCTTGTAGTAGGTGAGAGGTCACACGGAGTGGCATTCCTCTCGGTCTGAGAGCGAGCGAGCATTACGCCGAGCAGAGGGGGCAGAGGGAGAGAGAGAGCAGGGCAGAAAACACAAGGGGGCAAAAACGCAACAGAGCAGGGCAGGTAAAAGATGAGGAGCGCAGGGCATTCGGGAGTGTGTATGTGTGTGTGCATGTGAGCATATGTGTGTGTGTGTGTGTGTGTGTGTGTGTGTGTGTGTGTTGAAATGGACCACTAAACAGAAGACCCTTGTGGCTCTTCCCTGCTTCATAAACACAGCTGTTTGTTTAGTCTGAGCCGTCCCGAGGGATGGACACACAGACAGAAGGACAGACAGACACATTTATATCATTTATTCATGTCCGCATCCATACTTAAAAGACAACGAGCATAAATAAACAGCAGAACTACAGACGGATTATTTTACAAAGCCTGGTACAAAGACATGAAAAGCAGCGGAGAACTGGGCAGAGTGACACACACAAACACACAATGTCTGAAAAGCCCCGGCTTAGAGGCTTTTTAATGATTTGCATCATTACATTTTTTAATGTGAAAATGTTTTACACCACATAGTGTTCTAAAACCAACTAATCAAAAATGTTGTTTAAGAATACTGTCATGCCAATAAAGCCGGTGACAGCCTGTAAAAAAGATTTTTGGACACCACCTCTCCACTGTCATCTCTCTGGCTTTCAGAAACACACACACAGCGACACACACCCCTTCTGACAGGCGAGTCCCGGACAGCTGATGGGGCCATCAGATTTCACTGACAAACACACTTACGCTTCAAGTGAGACACAGTGAAAGTCAATACTCTGCGCCTGCTTCTCCTTTCCTTTGACTCCAATCATCCCCTCTGCTTCCCTCCCTGCACCGAACATCACCCTCGATCCCTGCCGGACCTCCTCTCAAAACCACATAATACAAACTCCTCCTTGCGTGCACAAACATACACACATGTATGCACACACACATACACACACATGCACACTGACTAACCACAGAGGCAGAGGCATGATGGAGCCACACTAACAAAGCGGCCACCAGGAACACATGAGTCTGTGACTCAACATCATCCCTGACCGCAGAGGACATCAAACATGGCCGCCCTCCAGATAATCCCACAGTTATGTGAGTCACAGTCAACCGCTATCCAAAACCCAATTCAGGCCTGTGTATGTTTTTTTTTTTATAGTCTACACTTAAATTGATGTTGCCTTGTCAAACCCTTGAGTACTTGGATTTTGTCTTTTGTTTTTTCCTTAATATTTCTAATTAATATCTATTTTTTTATTTTCAATTATTATTTTGGCTTCTAATAATTATGATAACTGAGATAAAACATTAATGTACCGCTTTTGCCTGTCCCTAAAAGCATCTGCAATTATCATTCAAAAAGGGAAACTGGAAGATCAACAAGACGAATTCAAGACGGTACTTAGCCAGTCACACAAACAGGTCAGAACCGCTTCTGATAAAACGTTCAATGGCTAACAAAAAACCCTTACCTAATATAGCAAGTTTGTTGCAATCTCAAGTCCTATTGACTTTAGCTGATTGGTTGTTTTCCTCACTTTTCTTTTCTTCTGTATTGAGCACAACAGCCAATCAAGTGATTTTATTTACTGATGCGTTTTGCCATCACTAACGCCCTGACAGAAATTAAACATGCTGAATCAGCCAATGAAAAAGCAGACAAGCGCCAATGATGTTGGACACACTGCAAAAACCAGGGCGACAAACACTTACCAAAGGCCCGACACTGACCGTCAGTCACGCGTTTGCTTAATGTTTCAGTGCCCTTAGCCAGACTGGGGCATCTTTCATACTCCTCAAGCCTGTTTTTCAATAGAATTATACATAAAATATATTGTATTTAAAGTTTAAGAAAATCCAGTGATAAAAGAACAAGGTTGTTTTTTTGTTGTTGTTGTTTTAAAAAAGTTCAATAAATGCTTTGTATTTCTAAAGTCAATGACTAATGGTGTTAAAATGCAATCTCAATATGTACCAAAATACTTTGTGTCATGATTTTTGCCATAATCGAGCAGCCCAAGTTGGAAGATGACTTAGTCTTCTTTTTACTACACAAAGTCTGTTTTGTATTATTTTAGCTGTTGCTGTGAAAAAGAAAGCATCCTAAAAATCTTGAAAAATTGTGATTCTTCTGAACTAAAACATGACTTACTGGCAAAGTATTGGTTGCCATTGTTAAATGTCTTCATGTTCATTGGTAGCTGCTCCCCAACTGAGCCAACTGAGCCAGTGGCATTTCTTTAAGTGCAAGTGGCTGCTTCAGATCTTCATTAAAATGTAACTTGAGCTAGACGGGCTATTATATTCTGCCTACATCTGCCTGAAGAGGAACAGCAACCCACTGGGACTGGACACAATAGTGAATGAATAGGGCTTGACCTTTGGGACAGATTGGGAAGATGGTATGTGTGTGTCTGATTGAGAAATTAGCTACAGTTCCAACCAAATGGTCAGCACAAACACACGCACATACACACTCACATAGAGACCAAATCCAGCCCTGAGGGTAAGAAAGCAAAGGCCAGACTCCAGTTGTCTCAACCCTGACCCACACACACAAACAAACAATACAGCACACACACACACACACACACACATGGAAGCTAACACAACTGTGGAGTCCTGCTATCACCTCGACTTTTGAATGTCCGGCAGGGTCAAAGTTCATCTCTTCTTCTGCCAGCCGCCAGCGTCTCTTTGTGTAACTGTGTGTGTCTGTGTGTGTGCATGTGCTCACTAGGAGTGACCTTGCAGAGTCATTCATTGTGGATACACTGCAGCACCAGCACTACTGCAGAGCTGATTAGGGAGCAATCTTGCTTAGTGTAATGTAGAGTGTGTGTATATTTGTGTGTGTGTGCATATGTGTGTGTCTTTGGTAGGAGAACGACGGATGAACAGATTGTGTTTTGTCTGGACTTTCTTCAGGTTTGAGAGATACTCAAGAGCAGATCAGAGGTTAGATGCGAGGAGGTGTGTGTGTGTGTGTGTGTGTGTGTGTGTGAGTGTGTGTGTCAGTGTGGGTGTCGGTGTGTGTTTCAAGTGTGTACAGGGTGTGTATGGGGGTCAGACACAGATGGACAGCTGGTGTTTCAGCGGTGCTAAATCACTCACCCCTCCCCAGCATGCAAGCACACACACACACACACACACACACACACACACACACACACACACACACACACACACAAACATACACATGTCCCATCCCCCATCGACCACAGGGAAACGCCCCTTAAAGCATTCCCAGCTCTTACTCTCAAAAGCTCTTTTTACACAGAGAGCACGCTGTGGGGCTGCTAAGAAGTCATTTTTACACCGAACCAAACAACAGCGGCATGATGCCATCCCTTCTCTGTGATTAATTTAGACAGCATGCCAGCATTGTGGAAACAAAAGAGTGATGAGTATGACATGTAACACAACAGCATCGGCCTCTATAGTGCAACATATAACATACATATCGGCAACGCTTTCTGAACAATAACAATGGCATAACATGGCAATAATAATCATTTACGTCCCTGTAACGGCTAGTTTTGTCCTCTGCTCCCGTACCTCATTATTTTCCCAATATGCAGACATTGTTGGCCCCTGTTCTTCTTTGAGGTAGCTGCTAACTGCTAACAGTTTCTTTTAAAATCTACCACAGCAGGTCGCACACATAACATGTTGTCAAAACGTCACATCCTTGCTGCCAATCACCCTGCCTGTCCCTCCCACCTGTCCCTTTTACAGACAAGTCATTTTCGACACTGTTGCTACCTCTGTTGCCGACTTAAAGACGGGACAGCTCTCTCTTTTTCCGTAGTTGTACCTTATGTACAGAACGGCAACATGAAATAAGGGTATGATATATCTGCCTTGAACTGGCAGTGTTAACGAGGTTTATGGGCTTATTTATACTCCCTTTAAATACAAGATACATCTACTTTAAAACGTTGTAAATGTCACTGCCCTCATACTTTCTTGGGTCCTTTGTAATGGCATAGATGCAGCCAATAGAGGTTGTTTACAGCAATTTATGGCAATAATACAGTGTTTCTTCTGCGTCCTTAAGCTTTTAGAAAACACAAATACATATGAAATAAACACAGAGTAGAGACACAAGGCTCCATCCATGTCCATTACGTGTCTAACGTTGTTTTTGGCTGCTGCTCCTCTTCTTTGAGGTAGCTGCTAACTGCTACTTGCTACTTTTAAAATCTCCAGGCGGTGGGTTGCAGACATAACATGTCGTCAAACATGCCGGCTGTTCCTTTTACACAGTCCTTGACTTGGCACTGTTACTACCGCTGATCCTGGCTTAAAGGTGAGACAACGCTGTCCCCCATTCTGCAATTGAAGCTTTAATAAAGAACAGCAAGGTGGCATAGAGGCGTGATATTCTTGCCATTAGTAGGCAGTGTAAAAAGGGCTTAAGACTGCACACTAAGGACACACACACACACACACACACACACACACACACACACACACACACACACACACTAAAATAAAGCCTAGTTATTTTTGCAGTGATGACAGACACCAAAAAAGTCTAATATGACAGTTTGGTCAGGTCATATTAGAGGTGATCATTTCATGATCATACACTTTCATAAATCAGTCAAGGATTGCTCTCTGTGGGTTAGTACAGAGCTTCACACACACACACACACACACACACACACACACACACACACGCGCTCTTATTTTATGAGCTCATCAAGTCCCTCAGGTCACCAACCGCCATCTCAGCCAGGGATAAAAAAACTCACATCAAAAGGCTAACCATTTCACACACACGCATGTGCACGCAGAGCATGCGCACACACTTGGCGTGGCAACTGTGGCAGCATTAATTTCCTTGTGAATGCACTTGACTAACACATAATAATCCCAAACACTGCTGGGAGACCACCAAGCAGCAACACACACACACACAGCCAGGGGGACCACCAAGCAGAGGGGCTGTCAAGACAAGATAAGTGTGTGTCTAGCGTTAGGGTTTCGTATACACCCACTACTACTACACACACACACACACACACACACACACACACACACACACACACACACACACACACGTGCGCATATACAACAACAACACACAGCCTGGCCTGGACTCCTGGAAAAGCTCTGGCTTATCTCTCCCCACAGATAGTGAAATGGATTAAGAGCCACATTTGGCACGTCCAGAGAACTGGACAGATAACCAGGAAAACACTCTCTCTAACTGCAATCACTGCTCAACATGATTTGTGTGTGTGTGTGTGTGTGTGTGTGTGTGTGTGTGTGTGTGTGTGTCTGTGTGTGTATGAGAGAGAAAGAAAGGGAGTGGATGCATTTTAGCTTGCGTATGCTCCCCCATGTGTAGGCATTGGATCGATAACTGTGTGTCTATGTGTGTGTCTGGAGGAGTGATGCAGTGGTTGACCCGGGACCCAATCCGTTAGAACACACGCATTCATCTTCCAAACACACACAGCGTGCCCAGACAAAGAGCTGTGTGTGAGGGGACGTTCAGCATGTGTGTGATGTCAGCTGGAGACAGAGAAGGGGAGCCCATCATATCCCGTTTATGTGTGTGTGTGGGTCTGTCCCCTGACACAAGGCGCCTGCTCATTGACCTCCCTGGTTATAGATGCCCGCTATGAAGATGATAGGTGGGTGAGATTCCCTTTAAGACCTGGAAACTACATCTTCTTATGTTTTCTTCAGTGCTTCTGAGTTTGAACCCACTCCGTCGTTCACTCATTCACTAAGCTCTACATAAAAATGGACACTAATAGCGCACTCTATCCTGAATAGTAAATTGAGATTTCGGACATTTATGAATCGCTGTTTTTCTGTGTCATCGCTGGCAGCTTTAGAGCAGTCATTTTTGCATCTATAGAACACAACTTATTGCAATATGGGATCGTCCACACTATGGACGCTACTTTTCTTTCTACTGTGGGAATTTTTAAGGGTACTACATCCTATATACATACATTTACAGTCAGCATTTGGACACTCAAATAAAATGATGAGGGGAAATAAAGAGCACCATGGTAAATGGGGAGGGCTGGGCAATATATTAATATATCGATATCATGATCAGAGTGTTCTAGCTGTTTCCACCAATCACTTTTGGAAAAGTTTACTTAGACTGTATGTAACCTGTACCTAAACTGTGGATCTGTTTGTGCTTCCACTGCAGAGAGTGCACATAATGATGGTGGGGTTGTTTCTAGATAATAATACTCACGTCACTACTCCAGTCAGCTCTTGCTATATTTCCTCTTTCCTCTCACCAACAATGCCTGCACCTCGTCGACTGTCCATGAAATGACAGGTCTGCAAACTTTTTATTTTATCTTATGTCTGTGTCCCTTTTTTATCATTCTGTGTTCCGTCTCTAAATTTGGACATTTCGGTGGGTTTGTGAATATAGCACAGGTCATCATGAGATCTTTTTTTCCCCTCAGCATTAGTTTGAGGACTGAGACGCACGATGGATAGTTGCAGTAAAGTTTCATTTTCACTGCACCTGGTGTTCTGCTTTTCCGTCTGTGCCTGTGCACTCCCAGTGTCGTGCAATCAGTAACCAAACTTAAGGCGTAAATATTTCAACAGTGCAACTAAGGAACAGTCCAGCTCCAAAAATATAATACCAATACGTGGTGGGAGATGTTTGAATTGTGACGTGACAATTTTTTAGCTCTGCTTTTTAGTATCAGTTTAGTTTGTGAGGTACCTCAACAGAGGGGTGATGAAAACTACAACTCTGGAAATGGAACAGCTTTATTATTGGTACCATCTACAACTTTCAATAATGGGAACACAAAAGTAGCCGTTCTCATTTGTAACCGGACTGAACCGGACTAGTTGGTCGAATCAAGGCTTTATTTGCCTATACCTGCTTAGTCATTATATCTACATTACTCATGACTATTTATAAAAAATGTAATTGTGTGAATATTTTGTGAAAGCACTCACAGTCAACCCTACAATGACATTTTAATAGCAATATTTAGGTACCGAAAACTGCCAACGTGGCTGCAGTTCTTATATGACTGTTACTACCTGACCAAATCATATCGCAGATTTCGGTGCCTGATTTCAGTGCCAAATTGTGTGAGAAGCGAAACAGAGAGCGAGTGAGAAAGATAGAGTGAGCAAGCGCGTGCATGTGTGTGTGTCGGTGACAGTGAGACTGCAGCGAGCGAAGCAGAGTTTGAAGTTAAGAGGCAGTTCAGCGTGTGAACAGCTCAAGCTGTTTGTCAGTGAATAAATGATACAACTTCTCAAGACATCAGCCAAGCTCCTGTGTCTTGCTTGTCACCTGCTTATTAGAGTGAAGAAGGTTTGCACTGAAGTTAGCAAGCAAAGTTAGCCTCCCAGGCTCCCTTAAGGTGGACTGTTAAGGTGGACCAGCGGTTCTCATTGTAGTGACAGTCTCAGTTAAGCCTAAACAGACAATGACTTGTTTTGCTGATAGTGGTCCTGTAACTGTTGGTGTTACATTTTTGTGGTTGGGTTCAGTTTTATTTAGAAGGTGAATTAATTAATAATGCTTTGTATTTATCCATATTTATATATTTAAGTATACTTTAAACTGTGAAATATACTGTAAAAATTTCAAGTTTAAATTTTCCTTTGCGATTTAAAAAAAACAAAAAAACAACAAAACTGTTCCTCAGTGTAGTTAACTGTTTTGTCGGTTTCTCGATTCAGGCACCACTTAGGCACTGGTAGTGATTTAAGAGCATCTTTTTAGTACCGGTATTGGAAAGAAACCCAAAAAACACCCAACCTTATCAATATTGAGGAATTCAGTCAAAAATATGTGATTTTCTTCATTTGCCAGTAGGGTGTGATTTCAGATGCAGCCTGTGCTTCAATCTATATTATTTCTTATGCAAGCACCAATTCTGCCTTGCCTCTGCTGTTGAATTCGTCAGTTGTGAACATTAACATAACCCATATCTGCATGTTTTGGTGTTTATTCTGCTTTTTGCCTGCTGCGTCTGGTTACTATTTGATGCTGGAACATGTTAGTTTTGATATGAGAAACAGAAAGTTTCACCTTCTAGTAGGTCGGAGAAGAGAAGTTTTGACAGAAGATCCACAAAAGACGGAGAGGCTGCCAACGCTGTCTTACTATGCGTTGTTCTGCATGTTTGCCTACTTATCTGTCTGTCTCTCCCCTTCTCTGTCTATTAGAGTCAAATCTCTGTCTTAATGGGCATCTATTGTATCCTGCCTCTCCCCCTCCTCTATTCACCACACTACCACACGCACATACACACTCCCTCTGAGGGGGCCCCTTAACCAGGCTCTCCATATGCCTGACCCCCACCTCCTCTCTCCTCCTCCTCCTCTTTCCACAACCCCCTTTTCCTCTCCCCATCTCCTGCTCACACTCTGGCTTCTGCTCTGTTGCTGCCGCTGCTGCTGCTGCCCCACGCTGCCATCTGCTACAAGACAACAGAGGGTGAAAGAAGGGAGGAAGAGGGAGAAAGGAGTGGAGAGTGAAAAGAGGAAGACGTGAGGGAAGAAAAGCGGAGAAAGAGGGACAGATAAAAGATAAAGAGAGAAAGAGGGAAAGAGTAGATGTGGATACAATACAGCAGAGAGCAGAGAGGCTGTCCATCTGCTCCCCCTCTTGCCTCCCCTCCCCTCCTGACACACAGCCTCACACACACCACAAAGAGAGTATTTAACCTCAACACACACACACACACACACACACACACACACACACACACACACACACACACACACACACACACACACACACACACGAGAGGGAGACAGAGAGACAGAAAGCGGCCCAGCCTCTCTCTTTAACCCGTTCCTCTCCAGTGAGCCTGCCTGTATTACACCCTTGGGGTGGCAGGTGATGGGTGGATGGAGGGAAAGGATGTAGGGAGGTGGGGGAGTAGGGGGGTTGGAGGGAAGGGGGATGGGGGTGTGTGATTGAGGGACGCAGTGTAGGGGATGAAGGATTGAAACTGATCTGAATCAACACCAACACATCCTCCACTCCCCTCCCCTCCCTAAAACCTCAAATCTCAATAGAGACCAGCTTGCTACCCCTGTCACTATGACAACCTCTGTCAATCATACTGTAGCAGCGGGTTTCCAAATGGGGACCGATGGTGCTGGATTAGGAATGGCTGCCCAAATTTTAGAGTGCAGCTTGCTCAGCTTGCTCATGGATTTAAAAACATTTTTTAGTGGTAAACACCTCTTTTTGATAGAATTTATTCACAGAAATGCGACAGCAGGTCAGATATAGTCTACTCTGTGGTGAGAGTACACATCCTGCAGACGACTGGCTGAAATTGTGTTCTGTGGATGACGTCAAAATCTGCAGATGACAAAGCAACACCCACATGCTTTCTTTCCAATTTAGCTGCAATTTTGTATTTGAGTCACCACCACCAGACTCTAAGCACAAGGTGACAGATTGAGGTGGTGATTTCAGCCAGTGTTCCAGTTAAAAAAAAAACGACACCATACATGTAGAGCAGCCGTTTCCAACCTTTAAGACTTATCAACATATTTCCAACCACTTTTCACCACTTGCAAATGCCTACTAGTTTTCACCAGTTTAACAAAAACAAGTTTTCCTTGCTTTACTTTGCTATAATTATCTAGTAATTCATTAAGAAAATGATTAGCAGAAAAACCTTGTGTAGCAGAATCATATTTCTTCTCTGCCTTGCCTGTGAATTATCTTAGGACACCTTCAAATCTGTCTTTCAACTCCTTTTTTGGGTTCCCAGCCACAAGTTGGGAAACTACATTAAATACCCTACTTAGCTACTGCATCAAACTATACCCCCTAATAAGCATATTCAGGATATGAAAGGCACTATGTAGAAAGCTACTGGTCTCATGGCAAATAGCAGCATGGCCAAAGTGTTGCAGGATGTGTGTGCTGTCATCAGTGCTAGTGCTGTTAACTAAAATTTGATATGAGCTGTTACCATCAGGCAGAGGCTACAGGGTGCCAGACCTCCAAAATCAGTATTGCTCTGTTGAACAAACTGTGAAGAAACTGTGTAAAATAACTGATCCTCTGTGTGCGAGGATGCAGCACCTTACGATATGTAGAGCACTTTAATGTCAGTGTCAGTGTTTTTGTTTTTTGGTGTTGTCGTTGGTGTTATAATAGTTGTCTATTTATTAATCTGACGATTGCTGTACTCAATGAATTACCAAAAACACAAATAAATATTCATATATTAAAAGTAAGTTATTTCCGTAGACAACTCTGCAGTTTAATGTAGAAGTAAGTGGTAAAATATATTTCACTTTATGTGTGCACCTTCCCCATGTGCGGCCATCAACCATATGCTGGTGGGTGTACATTTCAGAGGGGACGTAGGGCACGCCCCCAATATTTAGAACATGTACATTTGTCCCCCTTCAATAAAAACATGACAGCAGGGAAAAAAAGCATTTAAAACATAAATTATTCTGCAATAGGCCCAAAATATTGCAAAATAATTCAACAGATTGTAGGAGATTCAGTGTTTGTTGCTTAAAATTTTCTGGCAGAGGACCCCAAGACCCCTTGTTTCATGTGTGTCTCACATGTTGAAACAAAACCTTTGCTCTTTTATGTTGGCTCCCTAATTTGGCACTCAGTCAGCTGCTCAAAACTTTGAGCACCCATGATGTTAAGTATGTACAAAACATCTGTATATAGCTGGTTTAACACAGGTAGCTGATCTGAGAGGGTGAGCAGCATGCAGCCTCTAATTGTCTGGCAACTGTATTTCCTCTCATTTACTGATTTTAGAGACCATGTCTTTAAACAATTAGACAATTTTCTGTGTAAAAGAGGTGTTTTTAAATGGCTGGTTATGTACAAATTTCCCTTATTTAAAACAGCTCCTGGATAATGCTGTTTTTTTTGTGTGTTTTTTTTAATAACCGCCCACAGTTATTTTTTTGGCTGCATCAGACCCCTCTTGAACACAGACATAGAGCAGAGATAAATCTGACCATGCAATTACCTCATGACCCCCTTGAATTGGAGTTAAAACAACAAGACTGAAGCACAACAGAACAAAACGAGGCCCAGCATCATGTTGACAACATGACGCCTCCGCTCCTGCTGGGCCTGTCGAGCTCAGTGACACCGAGATGGCTGTCAGGTTTGGACACACACACCATTGTGTAGGTAAACACACGCTACAAACACTAGATTCCCCCAAGGACCTGTACGTACACAGTGTCACACACACCGAGCACCAGTGTAGTGAGTAAAGGGTGTGATGGAGGAGGAGGGGGATGAAGGGGCGTGACCCACAAGAGCTGATTTCATTAAAGCCGAGGAGAGGAGAGGAGACAGGAAAGGTCTCTGTGTATATGACCACAAATGGAGAGAGCAGACAGCAGCTGTCACTTGCTTATGTCAGCCCTATTCTCAGCTCTTATGTGAGTGTGTATGTTGTGTGCTTGTGTGTCTGTGTGTGTGTGTGTGTGTGTCACTTTGTGATCTCAGCTAGCCATGACTGGTTTCAATTACACAGCAAACTTTGACCCTGTGTAACCAAGCAGGGAAACGAGCTACTGAGAGAGAGAGAGCGAGAGAGAGAGAGAGGTACATATAGTGGAGCATGTCAGAAAATGAGCGGTTGAGGTAGAAAGATGAGTTTTTTCACTCAGTGAAAACTCAAACTTGTAAAAAACAAACTGTACAACCAGTGGTGTAGTGGTGGTTGATGAGACAGGTGTGCTACCAAGGAGGAAGTGGGTATACTCTTACAGATTTAGTGTATCCCACAGCATTAGGGTGCACGTGTGGCTGTGGCGACAGGGGTGTAACAACAACAGCAAACTTTTCTTTTCTTTTTTTTTTAAATGCGTGTCATTTTGTATTATTCTGTGTCAAAATTCTGAGGTTTTTAGTGGGTCCGTAAATGCTAGACAGGCAGAGCTCTCCATGAGTTCTCTTTTTCTTCAGGAGCACTTTGGTACTCGCAGTGTGGATAATTGATTTGTTGGTGCATTCAGAGCTGATCAGATCAGATCGATGGATGATAGGAGCAGCTGCTGTGAGTGACAGCAAATTGTTAGAGCCGGCAGAATAAATGATTATGTTTCACTTTCACTGCGCCTGACGTTCTACTGCTCCATCTTTGCCTAGAGTACGCTCTGCTCTCTGAGAGTGTGGTGTAATGCATAACAGTGTGTGTATATATATATACATATATACTGTATATATGTATATATATTTAAACAGTGCTGCTAATAAATGGTCCAACTCCAGAAATAGAAAATTAGTTTGTGGCTAGGGTTAGGTGCCAACATGGCATCGGTTCCTTTACGATTGCTACATACCTGACCTAATCATAACGCAGATTTTGGTGCCTCATTTTAGTGCTAGGCTGTGTGACTAACGAGCGAGAAAAACAGCGAGCGAGCAAGTATGTGTGTGCAGATGACACTAAAGGCTGCAGCGAGCGGAGCAGAGTATTAAGTTAAGTGGCAGTGCAGTGTGTGTGTGTGTACAGCTAAAGCTGTTTGTCAGTTAATAAACACTAAAACTCCCAGACACAAGCCAACCTCTCATGTCTTGCCCACTTGCTAAAGTGAATTGGGGTAGCACCGAAGTTAGCAAGCTAAGTTAGCCACCCAGGGTCCCTTAAGGTAGACTGTTAAGGTGGACAGGTTGTTCTTATTGTAGGCACAGTCTCAGTTAATCCTTAACAGATAATAGAGAAATGTTTGTCTGTCGAGTTGTGTCATTAACTGTTTTGTGCTGTTTTTTTTTTTTAAGTATCAGTTCAGGCACCATTTAGCCACCGGTATCGTTTTAGCACAGGTATCAGAAAAAATCCCAATTATACCCAACCTTATTTGTGGTGGCAGATGTTTTATGGCAGTCTGCGATTATTGCCTGGTGGTATACTATAAATGGCCAGAAAAAGGGAAAGGTTTACCACGTATACCTGCGCAAACCCTCCACTATACCGCTTTGTACATGACATACTACACTCTTACTGAAACCACACAAAATGGACAGTGCTTCCAGAGATGGTGACTTACCCTTTTTCTGGGGGGTCCTCGTTCTTCATCTTTCTGGCCTCGCCCTGCCCCACCTCCTGTCCGTCCCTGCCGCCCCCCTTTGCCCTCTCCAACTGGAGGTCTGATGGTCATCCTGATCTCCGGTGGGCAAATGTAGTTCTCGAGGTTCTTGGGGGGCTTCTTGGTTCGCTTGGTGGTCTGAATCTTCAGCTTTAGACTTCCTTCCTGGAAACTCGCTTCCTTGATGGAGAACTCCTGTTCCTCCAGAAGCCCCTCCCCCTGCTCCTCTAGCCCCTCCCCTTCGCTGATGCCGCCATTAATCACATCATCGCTGCGCGCCAAACCGATGCCCCCTGCTCCTACTTGGTCCTCTTCATTTGGCCCCACCCTGCCTCCCTGTATCTCCGCCTCTTTGGGTCGGGCCGAGCCAACCAGATCCCTTGGCTCCATCCACGCTCCCGCCAGAGCCAGTCAGGATCGGGGAAGCTGTGGCAGCCAGCCAATAGGAAGATCAAGAACAGTAGTCTGTCGGGCTGGTCGGGTTGTTGTCAATCAGCTACTGGGGTTGGGTTGATTGTCCCACAGGAACACAGCGAAGCCAGGGACAGTCTGCAGAGAGAGCAGGTGAAGGATATGATTAGGAAAACAAGGGCGACTAAAACAGAGTCCTGTAATCCTCATAGCTTCCATTCCAGTGCTACCTCTCAGCACAAGCCTGTCTGCTGTCATCAACATCATTAGCCGCCTGTTATGTATGAAGACAAACACACAGGCTCATCACAGAACTGTGGGGGCATGCTGCCGCGCTCTCATTTGCATTTTCTACCTCGCATAAACAAACCCGTTTTTGACACCCACTGACGCTTGCCTTCCTCTCTCCCTGCCCTCTTCTTTACTCACTCTTTGCTAATCTCCTCTCCCTCCCTTCATCCCCTCGTTCTGTCCTCCACGACATATCTGAAGCAGAAATGTACAGACACTAGAGTGATCAGTGCAAAATAAGACATTCCTCTTCTCTGCTCTAAAACCAGGCTGAAGTTAGCCTGAGGACACAAGACAGAAAAAATGAAAGAAGCTGACTTCTGTTTTTTTTTTCTTTTCACCAGAGCAGGGAAGGAGGGAGGGAATCACACATGGGGAGAAGGAGAAAGACGGAGGGAAGGAATCTAAATTCTTTCCCCAGATGTGGTTTACAAGCTGGTCTGGAAAAACCAGCGTCTGAACTGTTTTACACACGCATGCAGTGGCATTGATAGACCCGCACATGCATGAAAAACTGCTTACACTCCATGCACAACATCCAAATGACAGTGTTGCTGTCACCGCGTACATTTATTCACCCCCCGCTGCTATTTCTGCTCTCCAGAGAAAACGTTGTGGTAGCCATTTCTCACAGGATTCAGGTTTTCCTTTTTGGATCATTGCACATGCCGGCGCAGATATATATTACATACTTCCATCACAACACACACGTATGCACTTACACACAGGCGTATAAACAGAAAGCAACCAAAACAAACACTGGACTACACTTCTCACTGCAGCTCCAGGGAATCCCATCAGTCAATATGACATGAGGCATGACTGAGCTGGAAGTGGGGAATGCTGTCTCACACACTGAGCTCAGACTGACACCATTTACACTGATGTGAACCCGGACTAGACCACTACCTGCAGACATGACTCAAGTAAAAGCTTACAGCTCGCTGCAGACTCACAATGACCTGAGAGCACAAAAGGTTTACGGCTTTGAGAATTCAGCTAATACACTCTCTGAAACTCTGAATGTGTGTGTGTGTGTTTGCTCTGTGTGCACTCTCGTACCAGCCCACACTACTGTACTGACAGCTGATCCCCATCATAATACCCAACAGGCCTCACAGCACATGCTTACAGTCCATCCATCCAGCTATACCCGCTTATCCTTTTAAAGGCTCCCAGCTGACACTGGGCAAAAGGTGGGGTACAGAACAGGTCGCCACTCAGTCACAGGGCACACATGAGCAATTTAGAGTCGCCAATTAACCCAACCTGCATGTGGGAACACCCAGAGAAAACCCAAGCGTCGGCCAGCAGCTTCAAACCTTCTCGCTGTGAGAAAAAAAGTGCCAAACACTGCACCGCTGTGCCGCCCCGTGCTTACAGTGTGATTGAATAATCATAATCCACAGCAGTATTTCAGTGTAAGACTGCACATAAACAGTGCCCAGCCCTGAGGTCAAAGTCAACAGTTACTCATTTCTCCTCTGCATTTGCTAGATTAAATAAAAATGAAAAGGTTTGTTTCTACGAAACCCTCTCTTTAGCTGTTAAGTTTGCCAATCTGAAACCGCAGTCATTGGAAGCTGACTCATAAGAGTTATTGATGGAGGTTCTGGTAGCCCCATGGTGGTTGAGTACGAAAATTCTTTGAAGGACCATAACAGTGGTTGTGCATGTTGAGAGCTTATGAGCACGAATCGCAGATACTTTACATGGCCAACTTAATGCTGCCAGTCATTTTCCAAAGCATGTTAATATGTTCTCAAATTGATTTCCAGCCTTCTTTAAAGTCATCTATTTTCATTCATTAAGAAACTTGAGTCTTTAGACTGCTATATTTTTACATCATACTATCATACTATGCTATACTATCTTCACATGTTAATACATTTCTGTGGAAGGACAGTTTATCCCTTATTGCTGCCTTCAGGAAATCTTTTATGGTAAGAATGTAAAGTTAGCAACTAATTTTAAGGTCCACTTTGTAGGGTTTTGCAGAAATGTAATATAATAGAAGTATGTAATAAGTATGTTATAAGGGTGCTTGTGTTTTTGTTACTGTAGAATGAGCCGTTTAAATCTATATAGGGAGCAGATCCACAAAATCCGGCATGTTCCCACAGCAATGTTTCTACAGTAGCCAAGAACGGACAAAATAAGCACTGGCTCTAGATAAGGCTATTCATGTTTTAAATGAATCGTCAAAAACGTCTGTTTTGGAGATGAAGAAACTTAAAACCTCCTCAATGTCTTGATCTTAAGTAATAAGTAAAAAAGGTGAGCACACATTAGAAGCAGCCCGTCTGCAATTAGCTGAACGGCGTTGGAGAAACACTGACTTGCATCAGTGTTTTTAATGGTTTAAATCACCTGGTCCATTTGTTTTGGAGAGGAAGAGACCTCTGGGGATAATTTTGCTCCTGGTAAAAAACTCCTGAACAATCAACACTGAAGGAATATTAACTGGGAGTTTAAGTTTGGCACATTGAAGAAGTTTCACCCGATTGCAATCTGCAGTCCTCAGCACTAGATGCCCCTAAATCCTGCACACTGCTCCTTTAATGCAACAAACTCCTGTTATTCTTTTCACACTGTCACTATTTGTCTTTTGAGTTTAATTTCAAGTTGATTTTGAGTGCAATGCTTTTCTGGCAGTCTAAAAATCTCAAATGTCAGAGCTCTTCCACTACAAACAGTCTTCTAAAACAGAGCCTGCTCGCTGCATAACCACAGGACGACAAGGGTTACATCAATCAGTAACAGTGACGTACAAATAAAGGAGGCTAAATGCTCAGTTTGATGGATTACCTATCTCAGGACAGTCTTTTCATACTCCATTAAAACCAATAAACCACTGGCTTCCTGGAAGTTAGGAAATCGGTCCAAAAATGTATGGTATGCTTCGGGAAACGGTCAGCAGTAAAGTACAGTATAGGCGATTTGCATTTAATGGGATAAAACATGCAAAACCACCACAGTGGCCCCTCAGTAACTTTTCAAGTATTCAAAGTTATACAGGGATGACCAAAAGATAGAGAGTCCAGGCTCAGTCCCGACCTGATCGTGCAGCGCCCACATGACCATGTTTGGTCCTCCAGGAACCTCCCAGTCCCTAATGTCAGCTTGGTGACTCGCCCTCATGGCATGTGTGAAACTTACCCACTCCGTCTGTCATGTGACTGCGGACAATGACAGGAAAAAGAGACAGCTGCCAACCACAACAACACAAACACACATCAAAAAAGAAAGCTATTCACTTTGCTCTCAAGACTCCCCTCACCACTATAACCCAGTATGACAACAAAATGGCGTCATACATTAGTACAGTCTTCATTCTGGCCCATTACTGTGTAAACTACTTAGCTGGGTCATGACTATTCCTCCTCCCTCCCTGCTCGCTGCCCTAAGCTGTGTTAGTTCTCTGTTACTGGCAGACAGGCTGAGAGTTTATGTAAGTCTGACCCCTCCTCGGGCCTCCCTCGCCTAGCCTGAGCCTCACTGTCTCCTCTCTCTCTCTCTATCCCTCTCTCTCTCTCTCACTCTTACACACACAAACACACTGGCACACACGCACACATACACACCTCGACTAGCCTCAGACAGCAGGGTGATTGTGAGAGGCCAGACTCACTGCATAAATAGCTTTATTATGTTCTCAAAACTACCAACGCTAACCAGCTTCCCTCTCAAATAGCATAAGGTCATTCCCCGCGCTGGATGTGAGAGGCTGTGAATGAGACACTCCTCCGACGTTTCGCCTCGTCCTTTGAAAACAATTATGATAAAGCGTCGATAATGGAATGCAGATGGACAGAACGAGAGATGGTGAATGATACGGACACACAGACAAAACAGAGGTAGACAGAGTCAGAGTGAGAGAGAGAGAGAGAGAGAGGCAGAGAGATGGCAGCAGAAACACAACCTTTTAAGGCTGCATACCCAGCAGCCCAGAGCCTGAGGTGGACTCACAAATAGCTCACATGCAGACAGATGCGTGCTCACACACACACACACACACACACACGGGCTCACACATTTATCCACACCAAACGCCTGTGTGATTGCACAAGGTGAAGAGTCTTTTTTTTCCTCCTTTTCTTTGATGTGAGAGTGTAGTAGAGGCTCAGCCATCCCTGGCTGCAGATGAGTATCTCAGAGGGATGATGAACATAGTCTGTCTGCCATTTTCATTTTTCTTTATCGCCTTATTCCCTTTTATTCCAGCCCTCTAGTGAAGGGGCAATCACGTAAACCGATGTTTCTAGAAGGATCCAATCTTTGGTTGGAGACAAATCAAAAGGAATGGCCTCGGCCTTCTAATACTTCCAAATGCAGCCGGGACGAGTTTTCAAACAGGAAGTCTATTAGTGCTCTACCTCAGAGCGGAGTAAGGTGAAGGAAGCCATCATTTTGTCACATTAAAGAACATAGTCTGTTTTTAAGTGGACATAATGAACTTCTATTTGGATGGGGAATACAGAATAAAAAGCCATCTCTCCGCAGTTCGGCACGGGTGGCACAGGCATGTGTTCAGCTGTAGGGCAGCGAGAAGGACAATCATAAAGTACCATGTGTGGGACAGCCATAATAGAAAATGATGGCCTTGCAGGCGCTCTGTGCAGCCACACACACGCACACACTCCTCTGGATGAGCCATATGCCAGGTAGCACTAAAACCATCCTCACCTAACTACCCCGCAGAAGCAGATGAATGTTAAACCATTTTAACTGCAGCAGAAGCCACAAAATGGCTGTCAGCAAAAACACCTCCCCTTCTCCCCAACTGTCTTCCTCCTTCCCCTCACCTCACCCCCTCCACCCCAAACCTCTGTTCTCTCCCCTCTTCTGTGTGCTACCTCTTTCCTTCACCCTCCACCTCCTACCTCTCCCTCCCGCCCTCTCTCTTTCTGTGCGCTCTGCCAAAAGGTGCTCCAGTGCTGATATTCTGTTAAGAGAGCCTGCCAACAGTTAGATTTGTCCTTGGATCCCATTCACCCCCCCCCCCAACCCCCTCTCTGATCCCACTTCGACCCAGAGGTATCCAGCTCAGAAGGGGATACACCTAATCGATTTCTCATGCTTTAATTTAAAGGTGGCATGGGCATCTCATTACCTAATAGGGGGGGTTTAATAGCCTGCTTCATACTTCCACGCCACAAAAAACGCTGCCGGAGTTTCAACTCCCCGCAAACCTGTTAACAAGACAAGATCGATGGTTCCCTCCGAGTCTGAGTCACCTCTATTATCCATCCTTCAACCCTATTTCTTTCCATCACACACTTCTCTTACAATTGCCTCTCTTCTCATGCCCTTCCTTTTTCATCCAGTTTCCACACCTTCATTCCCACATATCCCAGAGAGCTGATCATTTTTCCAGACTTTTCCCTGACTCATCCAAGCTTGTCTATTTATCTTCTGGTGCTGTGGTTGTTACGGAGGTTTCTGGAGGCTGCTGATAAAAGTGGCCTTTCACTTTCACCACATCACCTCACTCCACACAACTGAAGCACGGCCATCACTTCTGGCCACGCTGTTTCTGACACCCACATGAAACTGACCAGCTATTGATAACCAGAGTGGATTAGCACCGGCTTTCACCAAGCCCACTAAATCCAATTTGGATGTATGTCGGCACCTCTGCGCTCGTGCTACAGTGGCATGTGTGCATTTTGTGCTAGAAAATGAAAAACAAACCTTAACGAATATTAAATAAGGAATGAAACACCCTCCTCGCATACTGAGTGTGCTTCAGCTTGCAACTTCCCCAGCTCTTGACATCATTCATGTGACACATGTCCCTCTCCAGCCTCTACAACTCGACCAGAACATGCAGAAAAAACACAAATATGCCAAAACATTCCATAAGATGCAGTTTAATGGGACATGACAGCCAACTGCTTGCTGCATGTCACACACTGTGATGCTTTGTGATGGACTATCAATGTCTGTGAAGATGCAGGAGGTCCATTTAAGGCTGAGCTGTTCCTTGATCAATGTGTAGTGGACACTTCACCCCATTGACCTAATTAGCTGTTTTATCTTACTGCCACCTAATTACCGAGGTATTACACAGTCATAATGGATGGTGGCTGAGTGGTACAGCATTGTTTGGGGTGGTCTGTGTCTATGTGCGTGAATGTGCGCGTGGTGCTGTGAGTATGAGCACGCGTGCGTGTGTTTGGTCGGAATTTGTTTGCATGTGTCAAGCAATTTCACATATTTCATGTCAAGTAAAGGATGAAAACGACACAGATTGAATATAAAAAAAAGTACACATGTTAAGGTAGCATGTAAAAAGCAAGCATGCAAAGCAGCTAATAACATTTCTAAAAACATTTACAGCAGAGGTGTGTTCAGGTGTGGAATGTGGCCAGTCAACCGGGGCTACTTACCCATGTCTAATGTTGTCACACACTCGGCTCTAACGTGTAAATATTTTATCAAGATCATTTACAATCCATTTAGAAACATTTTACACAAGCGACGGATGGGATGACAGCCTCCCGGGGAGCTGTCAAACGGTGCCAGAATATATGTATATATTTTTTGACAGAAAACCCCGAGGAAAATGGCGTCAACGGTGCTTTGGAGAGGGGGGAAAAAAGCGAAAATAGGATTTGCAGTCGATCTGATGACAGAAGCAAGGTAGCCGCACAGGAGGAAAAAAAAATCCAATCGGAAACTTGGCGCTTGTGTCCAATTCCTCACAGAAATACGATCTTTGGAGGCTGTGGCGGATTGGCTGGTGTGGTGAGGAGCCGCGGCGGTGCAGAGTGCGTCTCCGGTGCCGTGCAGGATCGCTGGTCACTCGGGGAGCTGCACAGCGCTGAGATCCCTCGCAAATCCGCTACTCGGGTTGGTAGGGGAGGAGGGGGGGAGTAGGACTATTACTGCAGTCAAAACAAGCCCGCATCCGACTACAAGCCCAAATCCAGCGGGAAAATGTCAGCGACGAGACCGCGCTTTCAGCGGGCGACTGGAGAGCCGAGGCCGGAGACGGTGGTTTAGGTCGCTTTCCCTCGCCGGTTGCATCGGATCAAGGGTTTTCTCTCGCGCGCGCTCGCTGTGTCTCTCTCTCTCTCTGCTTTTCCGATCGGTGAATGTCAGGTCCCGGAGCCTGGTGTCTGGTAATGATCTCACCCAGCAGACTGAAAGCTGTGGCCGAGCAGAGCAGGAGAGAGCAGAGGAGAGAGGAGGAGCGACATCGCCTCCACCTGGCAGCAAACACGCTCAGCGCGTCTCCTTCTACAACCTTCCCCTAATTCCCATGGCCTTCTCCTGTGGGACTGTAATGCATAGGGTGAAAGCAACATCTGGCAAAATGCCTGTTGTTTTGACTGAGTCACTCCTTTAAGGACAATATGGTGTTTTGCATTTTTTTTTCCAACAGGCTGACCCTTTGAAGCCTGGATTGACATCAGTTTTCTTGAGTCTTTCACACGCTAGGTAACCCTTGAGACCTAAGCAAATTGGTTTGATTTTTTTTTTCGAAAGCATGAGGACAAAGGCAATGAGCATCTTGGCCCGCAAATTGAAGAAAATAGTAAAAGGTGAAAGGAAAATGACCTGAAATTTAGTTTTTAAAAAAAGAGGAAAAATTAAAAATTTCAGGGAAAAAAACTATTGGCCTATTTCTCATTATTATAACCATATATTTAAAATTACGTTACAGAAAAAAAATATTCATAAAAAAATCCTTGTTTGTTTGTTTTTCTCCCGCTAATTTCCTCCTACTTTTGGGGCCATTTCCTGTGTAGTTGCTCATTGCTTACTGCCAATGCTCTTGACAGAAGTCAAACCAATTCTCTCAGCTTTATAAGGGTTAAGAAAGTTTTATAGAGTGTGGCTCTGCAATAATGATTCTGACATATTGGATGAAACTTTAATTATAGGAATCTTGGTTCAAAAAATGTCTTGAACATCGAAAATGAAGTGTTTGATTCCCTTACAGAAATCAAAGGTTTGACGGGGTCAGTTCAACAGATGTTGAGTTTACCAAATCAGAGGCTTGAAGTCCAGTCAGATTGGGTTGGACTCTAAACCAGTTTGCTGCCACATTAACAAATAATAGTATAATCCCACAGAATACCAGACTCAATTTGAACATCCATGGTCCTGAAGTCCCAGGCACCTCCCAAAAATATGAAGAAATTTTCTATTTGATAGACTTATTTAACCAGGAAAGAGCCTCACTTAAGTTCTGATTAAAGTTTCTGTCACAGGAGAGTCCTGGCCAAGGTAGCAGCACCCAAGGGTGTAGTTTTCATTTCAACATTAGAGGGAAGGCAGTTATGAAACAGGGAGGTTTGGGGATCCTCCATCAGAAAATTTTGAGCTTCAAATACTTAATTTCTTGCATCTGGTGAATCTTATGCACCAATTTAGAATTTTTCTGCAACAATTTATGGTGTAAATGTCTTTAATTTCGTCAAAATAAGAGTCCTCTACTGCTTTCATTTCTTTATAGGGAAGAGACAAATGCATATGTTCTAAATATTGAGAGGGACATGCTCACTATACGCAACCAAGACACATTGTGATTCAATCTCTCATTCCACTTACTGAGGCGGTCTGGGACGCACTTGACCACATAATGTAAACACTAAGTTGTCCTGATGCGTCCCTCACAAGGACCACATCATCAGTGGAGGACATGGCGGTTGTTTTGGTGAGAGTGTGCTAATGCTCTGTGCCGAGTTGGAGAAAGTGTTGTGTGACCATCAGTCATTTTTCCCCATGGAAGGAGATGTGTTAAACTGTGCTGACAGTGGTATCAGCTGTACGGACGCTGACACTAATGTGACGAGTAAGCACGCTACAGAGCAGCTATCAAAAGTGTGGACGTAATAACTGTGCACGGGGCAGGAATAAAATCTGAACACAGGTGTGAAAACAGGTCTGTCCAATTACAAATAATTCAAATAAACAATTTAGAAACACAGACAGCTAGCTCCTTCAATTCAAAGGTAATGGATTTAAAGGAAAAAATATAATCACTGGTTCCACTCCCTTCACCTACAATCGACAGCCACTCAAACCTCGACTGAGTCATTACTGAATACATAAATCTTATCAGATGTTGTTGTCTTGCACATCCTCCTGAAAGTTTTGACATGAAACATTTTGCAAACCCGTGGGCTAACCTATAAATTAAGTTTATTGCCTTTGTCTTAATAGGAAATGGTTTGCCCATAAACCACAATGACTGGGATGACTTGAGATGATGTTGTTTGACAGACACAGTGTAATTAAGTCCAATTTAACATGTGTTCAGCGAGACAAGAGTTGCCACAACACACTTTTGCTTCAGGGTCTGTGAGAGGGGACAAGTGACTGAGTGAAGGTGGATTTAAGTGTGCGTGTGTGTGCGTATGTGTGTGTGTGTGTGTGTGTGTGTGTGTGTGTGTGTGTGTGTGTGTGAGAGAGAGAGAGAGAGAGAGAGAATGTGTGTGTTGGTGCTTTCCCCTTAATATGTCAAATTACAGCAGGGTGGAAAACCCACATCAACCAACCTTGAACAAGCCACAGTTGCTCCATTAATTCATCATTGTCAGATGTGTTTGTATCGTGTCTCCATGCAAACCCTGACCTTCCTTGTATGGAAAACATCCTTTAACATTAACAAGCAATGCAAATTATGTCAGATGACCTTTCTCTCTTGGTGCCCCACAGTTAGTAGCTGTTACTCATCCCCTGTGTGTGTGTGTGTGTGTGTGTAGAGATCCCACTGGGAGGTATTTCATTAGCCGGGGTGGTGTTTGTGAGTGTGTGCTCAGTAGCATGTAAACACTCAGCCCAGTTTCAAAGTTGTAGTTAAAAATCTGCAGTGCCATCAGTGGTTTGGGTGTTGTTGCTTTTCACATCCCCTGCTGTGGCACATTGATTACTTTCACAAACGTGTTATGTGCATGTGGGTTTGTGCACGTGGGTTTATATTCTCTTTTTTTATTGGGACTGTTTTCGTAGCAATGCCACAGCAACTCTTTACTACCTGGTTGCACATTTCTCCACGTATGGGCAGGGGGCCAGTATTGTATTTATGCATGTGTGTTTTTGTTTGCATTTTATGTCTATCTTTATGAGGACCAAATGTCAAACCAATGATAGGAAGTTCAGAAATAGACACTCAAAATGACAAAGTTATTATTGGTTGTTGCTTTTAAGGTGATTCTGGGTTAAACTATTCTAAACATCAGTTTTCTTGTGCTGTGTTTTCAGATGCCTTATGCGAGCTATTTAACCCTTTGATACCTGAGGTTTCATATCGATTGAAAACAAGGGGTAAAAGGCAATGAGCAACTTAGCAGAAATATCCCACAAATTACAAAACAAATAGTGAAAAATGCCCCCCCCCCCCAAAAAAAATGGTTATTTTATTAGAAAATCATCCAAAATGGAAACATGTCCAGAAACTATATTTAGATTCTTTATTTATATAAAATTATGTTACAGAAAAAATGTAGGATTTTCTCTTTTTCAATTTTCAGGATTTTTAAAAAATCATTCTCTTCTCTTTTTTTCTTCTTTTGCCTTTTTTAAAGGTAATTTGTACTTGTACCTTTAAACTGAGAGATTGTTTTGTAGTTGGGACATTTTTTAGATGGCTGAAATTCATCTTGTTGCTGGCCCCTCCACACAGTAGTAGATTGCTCAGCTTTCATATGGGACTCCTGCCTGCTTCATCTTCAAACTGGAGTTGTGCTGCCTGACAGCTACTGTAGGTAATACACCGTCTATGGATAAGTACGATATACAACCCCACTTCAAAATCAAAATCTAAACTGTCCCTTTAATGTTTTAAAATAAGGCTATATTAAAATTCGGGGGTTGACATCAGGGTTTTGGATTATTTGACTCCAAGATAAATTTTAGGACCTCACAAATATAGACTAACTAACATGTGCGTGTTCACATTCATGTGTCTATTGATTTGGGATGTGTGCAAGAATACAAAGAGACCCCTGAGAGCGAGGGGTCAACAGCTGCTCCCCAACAACCAATCAATTGCAGTGTATCAGTAAACATTACACACAGACACACATGCACGCACACACACGGACACATACAGACGGCACTCTGTTCTCGAAATCTGTTGCCATGGATACCAGATACAGGCAGCCAAGAGGGAGCAGTTTTCCAGCTTAAACTGTAAATATTGAATTATGATGGGGAGGAAAGAGACAGCAGTGCAGGGCAACGTTCCTGCCTCAATGATCTAAATATCTAGATAATCCTTTCATCTCTATTCACCGCTACAGGAAATCTGGTGCATCATTCATGTTCATCAAGTTCAACATAAAAAGATCAATCTGTCTCCCCGATCCAGCCATTTATCTAACTCTCTATTACAGACTGAGAGCTGCCCCCATTCCTTCATCTCTCCCTGCCTTTTTGTCTGGAAGATCTTCACTCCCTCAAGTGGGATGCAAAGTAAATGCTTTTCCCGTGCCTGATTTGCAACACATAAAAGTGAATCTCATTCAAAACCACTTTACCAAATGCTGGAGCTTTTATGTGGCAACAGTTCCTCTGTGGTTTCATCGATGGGGAGAGAGGAGATTGAGATGAAGAAGTGAAGAAGGAGGGAAAAAATGGTTTAACAATTAATAAATGCTTTGGCAAATGTTTTAAGTGGGGCCACTGGAGAGATGAGCGGAGAGAGGAAGAAAAGAGATACTCTGAAGGTGAATGTCAATAATTGGTTAACTGTCTTTATGAATAAAATAAGCAGGGGAGTCAGCAGCGCTTTAATAATAATAACACACTGATATTCATAACAAAGCTACAGCACTTGACTGCCGGGAAAGAGAGGCAACGTGCTAACCTTGAGCTGACATTGTGAGCAGGAGAGACTCACGTTCAATCAATGAAGGGCTTTTCTCAGGGAGTCCACTAATCTCACAGGGCAGCGGAGGGTTCATCAGAGCTGAGAGACCCCTGGGACTGACAGAGGTAATGGGGTTAGCTGAGAGAGAAGGAGAGGGAGTGTGTATGTCTGTATGTGTGCAGGAGAAAAGGCTGTGAATAAGACAGTGGTAGCACGCAAGGAACAAGCAGTTGCGTGTGTGATAACATGCACTTGTGTGTTGCAGATACAGATGTGCGTAACAAAAGTGCATCTGTGTGTGTGTGTGTGTGTGTGTGTGTGTGTGTGTGTGTGTGTGTGTGTGTGTGTGAAGGAGCAAGGGCCATGCTGATAGAGTGAGAAGTTAATGGGACGTGTGACAAGGTTGATTACTGAGGCCTCAGTGATCTGGCTGGGTTAATGAAGTAAATGACTTCTTGGATAACACACTACCGGGGCTATCTCCAGCTCTTGATACACTCTGATAAACCAGAATGGCCCCCTCCTCTTCCTCATTTACCTTCCAAAGACGACACCAACATCCTGCTGCCCTTAGCTGCGTGTGACATATTCACTGGCATCATGGGATTGATTCCATCCTGGGACACTTTTCACCCACTCCTATTTGTAATCTTCAGTTGTATTTCTCCGCTGTTAACTATCAACTATGACACACAAAAAAAGCAAAACATGAAAGTATGGGCATGGATGGATTGTGAGACAGTGGGCCCCCTGGGTACAGAAATGCAAAAGGCCCCACCACCTATGTTAGATAGCAGCAAGACTTTGTGCAGGTTTTGAATCTCTTTGTGTTTTTGTGTTTCTTTTCAGTCATTTGTGTCCTTCTTTGGTCGTTTTGTGTCACTTTGTAATAATTTTGTGTCTCCTTGTGGTTGTTTTATATCTCTTTGAGGTAATTTTGTGTCTTTTTGAGGTATTATTGTTTTTCTTTGAGGTAATTCTGTGTATTTTTTGACTAAATTGTGTCTTTTTGTAGTTGTTTTGTGGCTCTTTGAGGTAATTTTGTGTCTCTTTGAGATAACTGTCTTTTTTCAGTTTGTGTCGTTTTGCAGTCATTTTGTGTCTACTTGTAGTTGTTTTGTCACCTTTTATTGGCCTTTTTTTTGTCTAAGAAAACGTTGAATATTATTGAGGTAATAAGGTATCTCTTTTGGGTAATTTTGTCTCTCTTGGGGGTAATTTGTGTCTTTTAGATGATTTTGTGTACTCTTGTTATTTTGTGTCACTTGAGGTAATAATGCGTCTCTTTCAAGTGAATTTCTGTTTTCTGTTGTCATTTTGTGACTTTTCGCTGTTTTGTGTTTTTTTTATGTTAGTTTGTATCTTATTGCAGTATTTTGTGATTCTTTATAGTCATTTTGTGTCTCTTTGTGGTCGGGTTGCCAGGTTTTGGTGTCTGTATGTTCGTTCTGAGTCTTTTCCTTAGTACTTTTTTGCAGGTGTAGGGCAGGGGGCCCCTGACACTTTAGGCCCCTGGGGCTGTACCCGGTAGGCCTGTTCAGTAGTCCATGCATATAGGCTACATACAACATTTCATTCAAACAGAACTGCTCAGCACACAGCGTAGAGTCTCTCTGAAAGACTAAAGTGGCCACCTGCTGTTTGCACATGCAGTCATACTTCCATATACAACGCCAGACACACATACACACACAAACAAAGGCAGAGAAAGAGTTATTGGAAGACTTTGTTCTCCATTTGGGGCTGAAATAGAGATGCTTCTAATGAGAGCGATAACGACGTCTGAGCGGAGATGCAGACCAGAACAAAACAACAACGCAGATGGGAGCTAAGACAACAACAAAGACAGCCCTAAATGCACTTGACTGTGGACTCCCTGCTGGCTCTGTCTATGTGAAGAGATGACACTGCGCCCATCCCCCTGCTACTTATAGGGACATTATCATAATGTTGTCTCTGTATGAGCCGAGCTATCAAGTGGGCTCATCTTGAAGTCCTCCACAAGCCTCGGTTTACGCCGATGCCTCAGATGCTAGAGGAAGACAATAGTAAACGAAAAAATTCTGCCCTAATATTTATTCAAACTGACAGTTCTGGCATCTAACAATGCAGCCCAGGACTGACAGCACCAATTTGATGAATCTCTGCGTTGGTTGTAAACAAACGGCAGCAAGGAAGATAATGATTGTCCTTCTGTTTGTCCTTCTGCTTTCTTATTGTCTTGTCGCTACAGACATCTGCAAAGAATAAATGTGAAACGGGCAAAGTGAATCATGTCTTGGACTGTGAGTGGTTGCAGTAAGTCACTGTCAGGAGTTAAAGATACATTTGGGTTCAAATCCTGGCTTAGCTATAAACTGTACTAACGAGGAAAAAAAACAAGCAACAGATTAAGAGTGGAAGCATCTATTAGACACATGAATAATGAATAATTAGTTCTCAGAAACAGATATTGTTTGTCACGGCTTATGTGAACCTTCACACCTCAAACATCCACCCTACAACATCCTGTTGTGTTATAACTGTGCATGTGGTCAGATACAGCTGCGTGTGTGTGTGTGTGTATGTGTGTGTGTGTGTGTGTGTGTGTGTGTGTGTGTGTATGTGTATATGTGTGTGTGTGTGTGGGAGAGTCAGAAACAGAAACCAAGAGGAAAACTCCCTAGATGACAGAACGCTACCACTTCCCCGAGACTCTGTGAGTAAAATGAAGACATAGATGTACAGCAGGTATATGATACAACTTTGGCTGCGATTAAGCTGAATCATTCTTCTCCTACACATTCAGTCATTGCATCAAAGTACCTTTAAAATTGTATCTCTCTGACGTATTGGTGTAGTAATAGAGGGCATATAATATGACTGTAATGTCAAATGGAGAATAATTACCAAACACAGCAAACTAACATCAAAGAACTAGTGGTGACTAAGGCTATCGGGACGCGTCCCTTATAGTGTATTGGCCAAAACGTACCACTTGAACGTACCACAAAGGCAGGCAACGGTAATCTATATCTGTCATCCCAAAACTAGCGGATCAAGAGGATGGATTCAAGAAGTCAGTTAGCAAATTAACAACACAACCTGATGTTGAAAGAGCAAAGAATATTTACTGTACAACAACGAATGATAACAAGAATCAATACAAACCATTTCTGCTGAGGACCTAAATGGTTAAAATCATATTACCGTTTATTGCTTACATAAAAAGCTTCTTTTGATCTTATGCCCTCTAGACTTTAGAGGTTTACTTGCTTTTCTCACGTCCATTTCTCTTCTTGTGCACTGAGCTAAACTGTCAATCTGTGTGATTTCATTAAATGACAGGATCCGCCATCTCCGACACCAATTCAACATGCTGAATCTTCAAAAAATAACCCGTTAAGGGCCAACAAGGGCCGTTTAATATCAAAATTAGGGCGACAAGACACTAACCGATGGCCCAACATTGACCGATGGTTGAGGAGGTCTGATTTACAATATCTAAAATGCTTTTATATTTAGCTTGAGGAAAGTTCAAGCTTTTGACAGTTTTCTCTCAGAAAGGCCTCTCCTCTTAAATTTCACACTTTTTGCAATTTCACAATTTGCAAATAAATCGTCTAGGAGTCATTGCGGATTTACTCCGGATGTTTTGGAGCCAGCCTCAAGTGGCCAGTAGAGGAACTGCAGTTTTTGGCACTTACATGTTTGCCTGATATTTTAGTCCCAGAGGTTGCTTTCAGTTAGTGAACAGAAGGCCCAAATTTATCCAACTAAGTTCTCCTTTTTCTGTTGATTTATTGAGAGAGCTGACCTGTACATTAACCTGTGTTTCAAGTCAGTGAGTGGGACCCGGCGCAGTTGGAGCTACAGTCAAGCACAAATGTTTTTAATAGTGATTCAGTGCACTGATAATAACTGCTTTGCCCATCATTACAGGTTTTTATGTTATGTTTTCTTCATTTTAACGTGATATGCATGGTTTGTGGGCCGTGAGGGCTAAAAGAAATCAATTTTTCAGTTGTTAAAGTGTGTTACAGAATGTGAGTTAGGCAGAGTGATGCAAAGAGGAAACTAACGGTAAAAAACATCTTAAGGGACCAGCTGACAGCCTCCTCTTCACTCTATTAAAGACAAATGTCAGATTAATTATAGCATTACAATCAGTGTGCAGTGCTTAAATATCTGGCCACATACCACCCACCCACCCACACACACACACACACACAAACACACATATGCACACCAAAAGAACACCTGGCCTGCATTAGTTGTTTACTGTACGTGGTGTGAACACTGTCCCGTCTGAGGCTGCATCCCAGCAGCAGGATGTGGTGGTGCGATACGTCCTCGCTCAACAACACCCACTTCCTATGAGTTTGATAAACAGCCCTGCGGTTCCACTCTCCTCCTGCCCGTCAAACAAAGGTACACACACACACACACACACACACACACACACACACACACACACACACACACACACACACACACACACACACACATCAGCTCAACAACATCCCCATCTGCTAATGTGACATATAACCACAGTGAGTTATTGTGCGTAATGTTACCCATGCTATCATGAGATTTACTGTGACAAACTGTATAAACGCCACCAGAATCACTTATGCCTCCATAACTCAGCTGCTGCTCTCCACGTCAAAAGCCTCAGAGAAAGACTGAGGGGAACGAGCACAAGAATGCCCTCAAATCATATCAGAATTAGAGGAGGACATCAATATGTCACATTTGTTTTAGAGCGAGTAATGTAAGTAGGTCTGAGTTATGTCCGCCACTGGACAGTTATGTTCCACATTAAGGCCGCCAATGCAAAGGTTGATGATACAATGCAGTTAAGACTTTAACTGCTGCCTGAGTGTCTTGTCTTGTCTTGTCTTGTCTTCTCTTGTCTCATCTTGTCTCGTCTCGTCTCGTCTCGTCTTCTCGTCTCTTCTCGTCTCATCTCTTCTCGTCTCTTCTCTTCTCTTCTCTTCTCTTCTCTTCTCTTCTCTTCTCTTCTCTTCTCTTCTCTTCTCTTCTCTTCTCTTCTCCTCTCTTCTTCTCTGCATGGTTGCATGAGCACATACGGTCCTGTCAGTCACATCTGTGAGCTGTCAGGATATAAATGTGCATGCATCTGAGGGGAGAATGAGGGGTGTATTAGGCCTGCTGATCCTTCACACTCCTCTTGTCAAACTTAACATGAAAATGAAAGTCAGTCAAAGAGAGAAAGTGTGCATGTGTGTGTGTGTGTGTGTGTGTGTGTGTGTGTGTGTGTGTGTTTTTTTGCACGTGTGCGTGAGGCAGGGAGGGTCAAAGGAGAGGAGCCATGCCTAATCCTGTGGGATGTGAGGGTATCTACTGTGTATGGAGATGGGATGTAGAGATGTGTTCAGCGGTGCATGGATCACAAAACCTTCCTAACTGACAGAAGAGACTCCCAAAGGACCGATGTCAAACTGCTAACTGTTAAAAAAAAAAAAAAGGAAAAAGAAAAGAAAGAAAGAAAAAAGGCAGACAGTCTGGGACATAACAATACTACATATTGCATCATAACTGGAAACGTTTCAAGAATTTGACAACAGATAAAATCTGAGTTGGATTTGTTTTTCTGTCATTGATTAACAAATTATACAAAGTGCAGAATGAGAAAGTGTCGCTGTATTATTGCATCAAGATATTGCTGTATCACTGGTATTCTTATTGCTGGTGGCAGTAGTTGCACTGTTAGTCTCAGAAAGATATAATTACTTATATTAGAAAATAAACTGTAATACAAAAGGTAAAAACAAAGGTACAAGGTAATTCTTTGAACCTAAAATCAACAAAATCAATACAACATGAGTTTTTATTTTCAGCTAAACCTGCTTAAAACGTTTTCATATTTGTTAGAAATTTTGATAGCCGATGAGATTTGAGCTGAGATTTATTTTTTCTTTAACTGTGTAATAAATCCTACTAAATGTAATATACCAAATATTTAATTACATGCAGTATGAAAAATAATAATATTAATATTATCACACTATTATTATGAATATTCCTATAGTTTAGTAACTGTTGTAATATTAGCTGGTGAATTAAACCCTATCAAATGTAGAATTTATTTATATTAAGTAGAAACATATGGTTATTTATATATTTAAAAAATATGGTAAACCAAAGGGTAGTATACAAACAAAGGTACGAGTAATTGTCTTTCTCCTCAAATAAATAAAATAGCCCACATCACAATACAGCACAATTTTTCTTTTATTTTCAGTGAAACCTAATGTATGCGTTTACATATATATTAGTAATTTTGATGACAGAAAAGATTTAAACAGTTTTTTTGCATTGTTTAAGAAATCCTAATACATGTAATATTCCAGATGTTTGATTGTAAAGATTATGATTATTATGATTAATATTTATGATAGGTATAGCATAGTGTAGTAGTAGTATTCTAGTTCTATGGCACTGTAATAAAGTAATATGAAAATTCCCACCTCATACAATAAGGCAATAAAAATATTGTGAAAGAATTGCACTTGGTTTGGAAACATTTCACTGTAAACCTGAAAAATGAAATAAAATGACCATAGCAGCTTGTTTTTATGAACTAAAGCTGCTGTAGAAGTTGATGTGGTGTCTTCAGTGTTGGATAAATTGACCCGGTAGGTGGCGGTGTTGTTCAATCTAAAACCTCCTTTAACCCGGAAAAAGAAGCTGCGGACCTTTAACAAAGCAGGAAGTGTCTCCTGATGAAATTGACAGTTAGCCATCATGGCGGCTGATGCGAAATCCAGAAACAAACGATACGAGAAGCTGGATTTCCTCGGAGAGGGTCAGGTAGGTACAAGGAAACATCAGTGATTTCGGTCTTTAAATCTGTGTGTGGTCTTTCCCTCGCAGGCTGTGGCTGGCCTCGAGAGCAGAGACAGCGTGATCGCAAGCTAACAAGCGTTAGCTGGTTGCTAATGTCAACAAAGCCTCGCTGGCCCACGCTGATGTGCTCACAGCAGCAGTGATTGTGAAAAAAAAGTACTTTAAGACTCTGTGCTTTTAAATTTAATGCTCTCTGTTTCTTTTCTCCAGTTCGCCACAGTGTACAAAGCTAGGGACAAGACGACTGATACCATAGTTGCCATTAAAAAGGTAAAAATTTAGCTTACATTTGGACATTTGTTAGCATTTGTATGCTATGCTGATGGTTAACACCAAGCTTTTGTCCTTTTTTTCTGGCAGATTAAGGTTGGCCACAGAACTGAGGCTAAAGATGGTAAATGTTGACTTCTATTTAGCACACACTTAATGTTTGTAGCACGCAGTGCATTCAATCCTCTGTCATCTGTTAATGGCTGTAATTCCTTATCAATAGGGATCAATAGGACTGCCCTTCGAGAGATCAAACTGCTGCAGGAGCTGCATCACCCAAACATTATCGGGGTAGGTAAACATTCATTATCTCAGAATTTGGTTGTATCTTCATATTGTTATTTCACTGGTTTTACTTGTGCTGACTAAAAGAAATTACTTTATATATGTCAAATAATTTAATTGAGAAGTAACATTTCATGTGCTGTGTGTTTTCTAGCTGCTGGATGCCTTCGGACACAAATCTAACATCAGCCTGGTGTTTGATTTCATGGAAACAGATCTGGAGGTGAGACAGTTCCTCACCTTTTGGAAAAATCTGTTTTTGTTTGTCTTGTCTTTTCAGGAAGGGAGAAAAAAAAGATACAATAATATGCAGTCCTACACAACAGCCCATCTAGTTTAGATTTTACTAAATTGTAAGCATTTGTGTAGTTCACCTTTCTCTTTTAAGTACTGAATGTGCTGTTTCCTGAAACATTCAATACCTCAAACAACTTCAGTTTTATTTCTTTAAATTGTCATAAATGATTGTACCTTAACTAATAGGGCTGAGACCTGTACTCTCCTGAAACGGAAATCCAGTGCAGATAATGTCCTTTTTTGGGGGGGCTTTTGCCTTTTTTAGATGGGACAGATTAGTAAGCATGAAAGGGGCAGAGTGAAGGGATGACGTGCAGCAGAGGCCACAGGTTGTAGTTGGCTGCTGCAGCAAGAACATAGCCTTTGTACAGGGGGCGCCCACTACCAGGTGAGCTACTGGGCGCCCCTTAACGTACTTTTAACACGTGCGGGTATCATCCGACTAAATTGTGTCAGTAATGATGAAGGGCAGTACTTATTTGGGTTGCTGTGGTCATTCTCTTCTCTCATGATCAAAAATTACTATAGGCTCTATACCAGGCATGTCAAACTGGTCCACAGGGGGGTCGGTGTGGCTGCAGGTTTTTGTGCCAACCAACCAAGAGCACACAGTTTGACCAATCAACTGTCTGAAGATGGAGATCAGTTGATTAAATGAGTCAAGTCTAGTGTGCTGCTACTTGGTTGGAAACAAAACCTGCAGCCACACCGGCCCCCCTGTGGACCGGTTTGACATGCCTGCTCTATACTGAGGCTGTTTTGTTTACATATAGCAATGTCTCATCAACTTCTACCAATGTCTTGTTTAGAATAATTTCTGGTTAATTCCCACCTACTTCCTGTTTAGCCACACACACTTCCTGTCCAAACCCTGCTGACTCTTAGTACAGACATGGACACGGATAATTTAGTTGGTTAAACAGATAACTGAACTACCTCACCCCTATTAAGTAAAGCGATAAAATCACTTTTTCAGGAAAACATAATCAGAGTTGGCCTTTGATCAGCTCTGATGGTTTGCCTGTTATTTTCTTTATAACAGCACCTTGTAATTCAGTAGCACTGCAGCATATGATGTTTTGTGCCAGTTCCTAAAACTGCATCCTCAGTGAGTGATTCAACATTTCTTGAATTTGATTACGTCATATTGTACAGATGTGCATTAAAGTACATTAGTATGAAGCTTTACATCACGTATTCATGGTCGTAAAAGAACATGTTGGCTTTCATTAGTGGGCCGCCAGATGGAAATTTCTGTCTTTATTACCTACTAATATAGATAGCGGAGGGAGCATTTGAAAGCTTTCATTAGTGATTTTTCCACTCAAATATGTACTTAAGGTGTGTGGCAACTCGGATAGTCATTTTGTCTGCTGCTATGTTCAGCTTCCAATTTATGGCTGACCA
The DNA here is from genome assembly GCF_026936395.1 of Plectropomus leopardus. Lineage (NCBI taxonomy): Eukaryota > Metazoa > Chordata > Actinopteri > Perciformes > Serranidae > Plectropomus > Plectropomus leopardus. The sequence goes on from NC_142179.1 coordinate 21,796,984, forward strand.
AGCAGGCCAAAAAATGTGCAGATAGATGAATCATGACTGAGAGGTGTAAGGTCAGATGACACACAGAGAAGGGCAGGATGACGAAGATCGCCGCGTGAGTGCTCTCATCTGACCATTAAGTGGTTCTGCGAGGTCACCAAGGCTTTTATGTTTTTCCTCATGGTTTGTTTTAGCATACAAGGCTCCAGATGGGCGCCCGCCACCAATACATCAGACTCTAATAGAACAATACAAAACGAGATAAATACGTTTTAAAAAAATCAATAGCACTCCGCTCTTGGCTCTCGCAATGAATTGATGCCATTAGTGGCTCACAGGCAGCAGACAAACAGGGCAGACATGAGGATGAAATATGACGCTTGTCTTATTACCGGTGCTGACAGTCTATTTTTAAGCCACATGGTTAAATTTGTCGGTATAAGCTTATTAAGTACAGATGTTCAGTGCTTTTATCCTTGTCAATAAAATAAAACGGGATACTGAAGTCGGTGTTTTGGCACGACAGAGATTCAGGGTGAGTGGTTGAATCTGTATTGTGCTGTTTGGTTTGGCTGCAGCTGTGTGACCTCTGCAGAGATGTATCCCACTTGTCTTAAATTCCCTTATCTGCTCTGATAAGTGGAATTTGGTTTTAACATGTAAAAACATTGGTGATTATTTGTTGTGAGATAACCAGCTTTTGCTTAAGCCTTTTTGTCTTTGCCTTTGTTTTTTTAAGGTGATCATCAAAGACACGAGCCTCGTCCTGACGCCAGCCAACATCAAAGCTTACATCCTCATGACTCTACAGGGATTAGAGTACATGCACCAACACTGGGTCCTACACAGGGTGAGAGCACGAACACTCCACTGCTCAGAGATATGCAGATATTCACACACACGGTCTGTAATGCACTTTTTGTACTTTACATACTTTGTATGTCCAGGATCTGAAGCCCAATAATCTGCTGCTAGATGGCAACGGAGTGCTGAAGTTGGCTGATTTTGGTTTGGCCAAAGCATTTGGCAGCCCCAACAGAATCTACACGCATCAAGTTGTTACCAGGTCTGTGCTTTTTGGTCCATATATAATGTATGAACAATACAGAACTTATTGTTTCTTTACTGTTTACATTTCACTCATTGGAAATGTCCTACAGCAGCAAATCAATTTATATAAATAAATCCTTGTGCTTAATTTTATTAAGTGAAATACCTGTCATGAGGAGATACTTTGGTGACTATTTAAGATATCTGTGACAGCACCTACTATTGAACATAAATAGTTAGACCCATGGAAATATGGTCATATCTTGGTTAAAGGTGGGTTTCCGCAGATCCTTGAAAGTCTTAAAAGGCATTTCACATATCTAAAAATAAAAAATCCTTAATTGGCCTTAAAATGTCTGAAATCTATCTTTCAAAAGTCTTCAAAATGCTCGTTAAATCTTAATCTTATGCTCTTGGGTGCACCATGATTCTCTCTTGAAAAATTGTCCTGATGCAGAAAAGTCAATGATTGGAAATTTAAAACCTTATTCTTGACATGATCCCATTTTGTGAGATCACGTGGTACATTCCTCACAATTACATTACAAATACAAAAAGAAAAGAAAAGTGAAAGACAACAGATGTAAAAATGTGTGTATTTGTATGGTGGTATTGTGTATTATGTAATCTGTATATTTTAATTATGGATAATTAAAATTACGCTGTATATTATAAGTAGAACGTAGTCACATAATGAGACAAAAAAAAGTGTAGCAATCCCAAATTTTGATGTATCAAGATGCACTGGTAATTGTTTAATAATCGCATCGTAGCCATTGAATATGAGTTAAATGTCAAGAGGTTCCCACCCCTAGAAGAGCAGTGCACTTTATGCCTGTGTAAGAGTTTTAAAATGTCACTCTGTCTGTCTGTTGATCCTTTATCCAGGTGGTACCGCTCACCTGAGCTCCTGTTTGGTGCCAGGATGTACGGCGTGGGTGTTGACATGTGGGCAGTGGGATGCATCTTGGCAGAGTTACTCCTTCGGGTACACAAACAACACTTCAAATAGATATTTCTGCATTGACAGGGGATGCTGTTATCTTTGTATCTGTGCTAATGTCTCTGTATGTTTCCTTTGCTGTAGGTACCGTTCCTGGCTGGAGACTCAGATCTTGACCAGCTGACTAAGATCTTTGAGGCTCTGGGGACACCCACAGAAGAGACATGGCCTGTTGGTATCTGTTTTTTATCACCAATGGTTGTTTTTTACTCACATGCGAAGATCCTCGTGTCATTTATTTGTCATATGTCTGTAGGGAATGAGTAGTCTACCAGACTATGTGTCCTTCAAGATTTTTCCCGGCACACCTCTGGAAAATATTTTTAGTGCAGCTGGAGACGATTTGCTGGAGCTGCTGCAGGGCTTCTTCACCTTTAACCCTTCAACAAGGCTCACAGCTACACAGGTAATGAACCACTACAGTCACCACAGTAGTGATTCTTACGTTCACATTATTGGATAATTGCATTATGGTTTATTGTGTGCAGAAATCGAAGACTACAGCTAGCCAAAACTCCTAATACTATTTTACATCTTCAATTGAGAACATTTTAGTTTCTAAAAAACAGTGTTTGAGTGTTTTATACTTATTTTTTACTCATGTATGTTGGCTTTTAATGTTTATTAAAATTAATATTTAATATCATAATGTGTGTTTATTTTGAGGGATACATTTTCTTTTTCATTTTCCAAAGCAGATTCTGAGTGAATGTTACAAGAAAATCATACAGTCATAAATCTTTGATAAACTTTTTTCCAAAATGGTCAGATGATCAACATGATGTTCAGGGAACAAATTTCCTAAAACTTTTTGCATTTTAAAAAGTTAGGGCCAGTGCACACCAAGTTCATATTTGTCATCTGAAATTGCATTTGTAAATATACTTTCACGTTGTGTTGAGAGAGAAAGAGAGAGACAGTTATTTGATCAATAAGCAGTAAAGAAAGGTTGTCCTAACCTGCGGGACACATAGGTATGCAGAGAAATCAGGAGGCTGCAGTTATCATTTCTTAACTTAGGAAACCTACTTTCAGCCAGTCAGAGTTGATGCTTGTAGACATGTCTGCCTTAGGATTGACTGTCCATCCGCAGAGGATGACATATTTATACTGTTGTCCTCCAGGCTCTAAAGACGAGGTACTTCAGTAATCGACCCGGTCCCACTCCTGGTCACCAACTCCCCCGACCCAACTGTTCAGCTGAGGCTCTGAGGGAGAAGGAAACAGTCGGGCTCAAGAGGAAAATCGAGGGCCTGGAGACAAGTAATCAACACATATTTGCTCATAGTTGCTATATATATATATATGTACTCCTAATCCACAAATTAGCACCTTTACCTTTATATATCCATAGTCAGATACAGCTGGTCAGTATAAGTATGGTAAAATTGTTAAAACTGTGGTTTAAACTGTGTCTGCCACAAAATATGTGAGGCTGATTTTGAAAGAAGCTGGAGATTTTAGAGCATCCCACTCAGACCAAACTCACATCTAACATGTGAATTTTAGCCCAGTGAACCGATGCTGTGTTCTCATGGTTATACACACCACGGTCACAAATCTAGAACACCGCTTGATTGAACCTAGCAATTCAGAGGGTGTTGGCTGCACATTAAACTACAGTTAGAAATTCAAAATATAGCACAGTAGAACACACACACACTCACACACACACACACATGTGTACAGTTGAGAGGATTGTGGTAGGGTATGTTTTACTGAAGGAGGACCTTGATGTTACTGGGAGGTTCAAAGCTTTTTCCGGCTTCTTCTGTGGTTTGGAAAATATCTGGGTTGACTATACGCTGCGCTCTATGCTACAGTATATTATAGAGAGAATTTCCAAATACTTACAGGAGATGGAAACTTAAGCGGTAAGCAGAGTCCTCATTATAGACTTGTTATACTCGCACATGTGTACATACAGTTTGTGACTGTGCTGTTCTGTAAATAATTATGTTTTGTAACAAGTGGCTCTGTATTATTTTCAGCTGTGATGAAGAAGAAGCTTGTTTTTTGACCACATTGGACATGATCAATCAGATGATCAACCACACCATTGCGTGGCTCAGCTGTCTACGTTGCTCAGGATCGTCCACTGGAATGGGAAAAAAAAAAGAAAATCCAAAACCAGCGGAGGGGGAAAAGGCTCAGATGAAACTTGACTATTTAGAGGTTGTAGCTGTTACATCAGTGAGAATTGTGCCTAAAGTTAGCTCTTAGTATCCGAGGTGCTGTTGTTGGTAGCATCTCATCGACTGATGCACAACAGAGGTCGATAGCGTTTGCTCTGATGTTTCTTCATTGTAACAATGATGCCTAAGCTCTGGGAGCCTGTTGTAATATGTATATTTATGTGACTGAAAATAAGAACAACCAAACAAGCACGTCTTATGTATTTCATGTATATGCATGTAAATGGTGCAAATGTTAAAATGGGATTTTCTTTAAGGGACAATTTACCCTGAATCAAAAATACACATTTTCCCTCTTACCTGTAGCGCTTTTTATCAGTCTCGATTGTTTCGGTGTAAGGTGCCGAGTGTTGGAGATACCAGCCATGGAGATGTCTGCCTTCTCGCCAATATAATGACTCTACATGGCACTCAGCTTGTGATGATCAAAGTGCCAAAAAAAAACACATAAAAATACTCTAAAGCACTGTTTTTTTCCCAGAAATCATGACCCGATTACTCAAGATAATCCAAAGACTTTATTGTGAGCAGATTCACATAGGAACTATTTTCTTTCTACTCAACTACACTTGCTGACCGTATCACTGCGCAGATGGAAGTGGGCATCTACTCACTGACGAGGGGCTGTTTGTGACAGCATGCAGTGTAACCGGCGTCCTCCTCAGTGGTGCTAGGTGAGCTAGCAGTAGGTGCACACTTCCCCCCTGGGCAGTGGTACTGTTGCTGGGTGTAGTTTGGTAGAGAGAAAATAGGTTATACATGAAACTTCTCACAACAAGGTCTGTGGGTTACCTTGAATATTTGTTCTCACTGGTAGCGAGGCATGATTGTGAGTGTTCCTGCCGGTTTACAAGTTCACACAAAAACGCCCTTAGAGTCCACAGCACACAGACTGATGTCATGTTAGAAGTATTCACGCAGTCTTTTTTTTCTCCTGTTGAATATGTGTGGTGATAAATATACTTGTGGTTTATTTACTTAACACGTCAGCGGGTGAGAGCTGTGTATCTGTGTGTTTCTGTTGCATGAGCCCTTCCTTCAGGGCAGACAGGGTGACGCTAGGCTTGACACTGTCATGCTACAGTGTGTCACCAGTCGTGTAGTCCCCTCACTGTCCTTTCGCTTCAACATGACTGTGATCCAACGCAGTCTGACATGTCAGAGGCCTGATGCTCCGCCAGGCGCCCTGCTGCCCTTTTGGTCATCTGTCAAACCAGATCAGATAAGAAGACAGAGGAAGAGGAAGAGATGAGAATATGTCACATGAAAAATTCATTCTTATTATTAAATCAGATCTATTTCTTATTCTTTAACAAAAGCAAGAGCGGATTTGTGTTTTCTGTGTAATATTAAAATGACATCTGTGTCAGTGTTCACAATAAGATCATGCTTAAATTAAGGTATGTCTGACTACGTGCACCCAAAAAAAAAAAAAATTCCATTCATAAGTTCATCATCCTCTTGTTTAGCATGACCACTTTTTGGATCTGAGCAGAGACACTTGTGGATTTGAGGTCATGGTCCCCTAAGTTCAAAAAAAGGGCGCCCTTTGTGGTTTGTGCCTATTTATAAATGCCCACATTACAGCACTGAGAGGACACAATGACTTTGTGTGACTGAGTGAGTGTGTGTGTGTGTGTGTGTGTGTTGGGTGACTGTGTCAGATGACAGGTTTGGCAAATAGCAGCGCAGTCACAGAGAGCTACAGTAGCAGCCTTATCAGCTCGGGCTCATACAAAGGCCATTTCACTGGCCAGGAAAGCCACTGTTGGAGCCAACACACCGTTGCCCACATGCTGTTACAGAACATGAGCGCCTGGTTTGTGGGAGAAAGTCATGCTTGCTCATATGTCTGAATCAGCAAGATAAGGATGTGGGATGATCTGTGGAGGGGTGATAAAGACTTTGGTGAGAATAATACAGTGTAGAGTCTATTGTAAAGACAAATGTAACAAAAAATCTGACTTTAAGGACTTTAAGGAGTACTACAACCATAAAATGACTATTTGTAAGTCAGCTAGTCATGCTGTTACCTTGAATTTGGAAAACTTTTCTTGCATGCTTCCACAAAAAATAAAGAACTAAAATTGAAATGAAATTGAAACTTTTGTATGCTCTCTTCAAATCTGGACTCCAACGCTCAAGTTTTTCAAAGAAAATGCGTTTGTTTGGGAAGTGTTAAGCATAAGACTGGGTAAATGAGACTTAGATTACACTGTACGAGTTGTTAGTCAACAGATGTTTCGATAAAGTTTGCTGTTGTTAATTGTAGTCCCCAGTAGATCAATAAATCAGTCTATTTCCGAGGCCTGCCAGAAAACCAAAGTTTATTTTTTCACAAATTCAAGGTAACATGGTATGACTTATTAGTTTACAAATGGTCATTTTGTGAGTTAAGTGTTTCTTTAAGGTGATTTGGGTGAGATTTAAGGCAATTATATTTTTATTACTCACTGTATTACATTTTAGGACTACACTCTTCAGTAGCATATACTCTTCATTTACAAATAATTATAAAAGATGAACTATATTTTAAGATAGGAACTTTTTTGTGGCAGATTTGTGGACAGAAGACAAAGTTCTTTGCACTAAGTTATGTTCACCCCCCTCAAAAAATGCTCACCATTACAGTATTTTTGGGTGTTTCCTGTGTGGGCTGTTTACTTGCATTTGCATGACACAGTAGCATAACATTACAAACAGAACATGCTTCATATTCTTTGTTAAGCCATAAAGTTACAGCCTGGTTCATTTGCACTGATGAATGGCTTATAATTTATTGGGCTCCTGGACACAGATATGCCTCTCCTACATAGGAGACTCTGTGGTGGTTTTGCTTCTTTTTTTGTTGTGTCTCTTTGTAGTCATCTTGTGTATCTTTAAAGTAAATTTGTCATTTTGTGTCTCTAATTTGATTGTCTCTTAGGTCATTTTTTGTATTTATTGGTCATTTTGTGTTTCTTTGGGTTAACTTTGTGCCTCTTTTTTGATGTTTTGTGTCTCTGACGTAAATGTGTGTCTCTTAATGGTAATGTGTATTTCTTCATCGATATGTGTCTCTTTGTTGTTGGCTTTTTTTGTCATTTAGTGTCAGCTTGGGGTCATGTTGTGTTTCCGAGTTAAATTTGTATGTCTCTGAGGACATTTTGATTGTTTTTTACTTAAACATTATTTTGTATTTCACTTTGTGTTTATTTTGGATGTTCTGTGTCTCTTTGTGGTTGTTTTGTGTTTCTTTGAGTTTATTTTCTGTGATTTTGTCTCTTGTTATGCCCTTTTTGTAACTATATTTATGTCTTTACAGTCCCTTCGCATCTCTTTGTGGTCGTTTTTCAGTCTCTTCTCTTGGTCGGTACATATTAACTTGAGTGACTTTATGCAGGTGAAAGCCAGAGGGGGCCCCTGACACTTTGGGCCCAGTAGGCCCATTTAGTAATCCATCCATGTTTGTCCTTTCTCATCCTTTTTTTTTATAACTGCCATAATAATCCAGTAAAACATCTCTATTAAAAATGCATTATCTTAATACTTTAACGATCGTACAGGCTTTCTGCAGTTTATTGCGATGAATGTGTGTGTTGTGAGAGGCTTTGATCAGGAATGAAAGCACACTGTAACCTCAGAGTGTGTCAGATTTTTTTTTTTTTTAGATTTTCGTGGTTTATTGAGTCATCTGGCTTGAACCACTTCTTGGTGCTCTCTGTGGAAGAGGCAGCTCAGCTTTGTGTTTGGCTTCGTGCTGGTGATGTGCTGTGGGAGGAGAGACAGGGAGGAATACTGAGGGGGGGGAGGAGGAGAGACAGCGGCGGCGGCAGCGGCAGGGAGGAGGAGGGAGGAGGAGGGAGGAGGGAGGACGGAGCAGTTTGAGGAGGACAGTCGCGTTGTTGCTGTGTGGCGGGGCTGATTTCATGTGGAAAAAGCAAGAAACCGACAGAGAAATCAGCGAACTCGCCTCTCTCTCCTGAGCGGATTTTATTTATTGTCCCCCCCCGCAAAATGTGCACCCCGTGTTGTGTCTCGCAGGTGAGGAACAATACTCGGACTTACTGCTGTTTTGTTGTTGTTCAAAGGCTCACGGTTGGAAACGTTCACGTACAATGAAACGTTACAATGAAGCTAACGTTTGGTGTAACGTCGACTTCGGTCTTGTTTACTGTTTGTATCGACATCTGTAGCTATTCATTGTCAGCTAACGCGAGCAAGCGATTATTTTGTGTCGTGGCGACCCCCCCCAAAAAAGCCCTGTCAGCCATCATAACTCATTAATAATAAGAATACGTTATAATCCTCTCACTAAAATGATTGAATAACTTAACTGTAGTAACGTTACAGCCGCCGGAAGACAAAGAGACGAGGCAACTAGCTTAAACATCAGCGAGTAGCCAACGTGCGGTACCTGCTATTATTAGTAATCTCTCAGTGTCTTTACAGATGTGTTGGGTGGAAATATTGTGGGTTTACAGAGCTCAGACTTGTTTTGTCTGCACAACCAGGTAGCGAGAGATGAGTCTTCGTTGTGGTTTTCTTGTTTTCGTTTCAGTAATGCAGAGTTGCACTTTCGTAACCACTGAGGAACATCTTGCTCCCCAGCTCCAAAACTTCAGGCCAATCCGGTTTCTAGCTTCTTCTGTCAGCCACACACGGGCTAACTTTAGTTTATAGAAATGGTATGGCTTCATATTTGTGTTTCTGAATTGATAATGGACAAAAGAGGCAGAATTACCTGAAAAAAAGGCAGATTTACTGTGAAATGATCTACATTATCTAGTACACCTCCTGTGGAAATAATATGGTTAGGCCTACTTTTTTTTGTTTGTTTCTGAGATGTTATAGGCCAGTTTTGAAGTTGCAGAATTACTGCTATTGGCAATATGGATCAGGGCTGCGCAATCAATCGAAATCTAATCAAACTTGCAATATAAAGTTTAGTTCTTGTAACTTATTTGCACATGCATATAGAAAAGACAGAATTTTAACATTTTGGACATTGTGCAGGGCTGAAAATTAGCACCAGCCAAATGCTGGTAAAAGATGCAAGTGGCTACTAAATTTGCTTCACTCACCAGCCACAAAAATAATGGTAACTTATTGAGCTGCTGGTAGATTTCTGAGTCCACTGTACTCAGTGGCAGGTGGACAAAAAAAGTACATTTCCAACCCTGATTATATAGCAACAATCATACATTTAAAAAGAAGATGAAACAAAGATTGTATAAAGGATTCATTTAAGACTAAGCAATCATACAAAATGTATACAGACTTAAAAAACAAAAAAGTATATATTTACAATTTGAGATGCATGTCAAATGACTGAACTGTTATGAATCATTACAAAAAAGAGTTCTTTTCAGATGATTTTTGAATAACGATAAAGTAGATGTTGGTTGTAATGTAATGCTTTACAGCAGGCACCCTAAATATTCTGCAGTTTAGTCAGTAATGAAAGAGACTGGTGGTTCCATTGTTTGTGTGTCTGAATTATTTGATGGCTGTGGGTAATATAAAAAAAATGTAGATTTGTAGAAGCCAGGCAGCTTCTGGTTTACATGTTAAGTTTGAGAGGATTTCTCTCAGCATTGAGTGTCTTGTTTCATCCAGCAGATTGTTTTTGACCACAGGGTTACCACTGCTGAGCTGGTCTGGTCAGGAATTTAATTACACAGACACATCCCTCATCTAAGGGGAGCTCACTTCTATTTCCTGTTCTTTTCAAAGACAGGATGATGGAAACAGGGGGAGGATTACAGAGAAAATAAAGGGCAAACAATAAAACAGTTATGTGTCGGTGGTGTCCTAATCCCTGTCACAGACAGACACTCCATTTAGTGTTGTCGCCATCTCTGTTTATATGTATACTTGTAATTAGCTTTTTTTTTCAGTGTGCATATATGTCCCCGTCTTGAGGTTTAGAGTAGCCCAAATTGATGTGTGGTCCGTTAATTTCCTCTGGCTTGGAGGTGGAAATTAAGGGAGGGTGGGCGTTGTTTGGGTTACATTTGGAGAGGGGAGCAGGCATGGAGTGGGAGCAGCTCACTTGTAATTTCTCAGTGGGATCGGGGATGTATGCCATATTGTGATGGGATAGGGGGTAGGCTTTAGCTCAGTGTTGAGTTTTGTCCAAAGCGCTGCGAGCGTTGGCTGCGAGTGTGGGACAGGACTGAATCCATGTGGGTGTTTCAAGCAGCACAGCTATGGCACAGGCAACTCTGGCAGGGTACAGGGGTCTTGAGGACCTAGAGGGTACTAGAAAATGTGGTTCAGCAAGCATCCTTCCCGAATCCTGATAAAGTATTCTTGAGTAAGACATCAAGCACTAAACTTGCACTGTGACCTGTTGCACAACTTTTCTCCAGTACAGCATGCTTTATTCACCAAACATTTTGGCTTGCCTTTATCAGGGTGGTGCAAGATAACCAAAGCGTTTGATGAATTGAGATTTAAAGGCAATGTTGTTATTTATTCTTTGGTGATTTTTGACAAAGGTTAAGTTTCATGTATTTCTCATAAAAAGATTTCTGCAATTCTGAAGAATTCCAGCTGACTGCAATGTTATTACCCATTAGGCTTGTATCACAGTATTATGGTATACGAGGTTATTTAGAAATCTGGATGGTGTTATTTTTAAATGCTGTCAAAAATACTGAGCTTTATCTTTCAATTCCCTCTATACTGGAGGAGCTGTATTGAGGATGTTTTGCATTCTTGAGTTCACATTGGCAGTGTTTGTTGTTGCGGCGCTGCTGCAGAGCTGCCTAATGTTATAACTACTCTATTTCCACAATTAAAAGCACATACTGCATTTATTTATGAAGCCGTGCAAGCGGCATTGTCAACAGCACAGTCCTGCAAATGTTTCACAGGAGGACACCTTGTACCAACAACTGAATAGATTCTGTTGACAGAAACGTAATTTTAAAAAAAGAAACAGGAAAGGTTGAGTTAAATAGATATATTTGTATTTCCTCATGTCTGTGACGGATAAAGACATCGAAACTGTTGTGAAATTAGGTATAGAGTCAATATAATTATCAAAAGACTATTTTCATTTTCTATTTTTTGCTGAAAACCGAACACGCCATGTGGAAAAAATCAGCGAGGCTCCTTTTATCTAGATGTGCTATAATTAAGCAGCGCTGCTTATGCTTGCCGCTCTGACCTGGTAACATGGGTGCCAAAATAAAAAAAACAACAGGTTCTGTAATGCAGAAGTTTTGATAGAAGAGAATAAAGGAAATGAGTGCAAGAATATTACCATTTGTTGACATTTCGTGAGTGTATTTGAGTAGACTGAAAATGGCAAGAGCCTGCAGAAAACAGTGAACTTGCTGGCCGGCAGTGAAATTCCAGCAAGGTATGAAGGTATAAAAAAAACAGATACGGCCCATTCCCATTTCACATATAAACAAATATTGTTAAACTATCCCTAAATGTTCACCAGCCACACTCATACAGCTGTTACATCAGGTTGCCGCCCAACTGTTTGTTGTCGAGGTCACGCCACACAGGCTGTAATTTCACAGAGGGGCAGGTGATCCTAAAAACACGTGAAATGAGGCGTAAAATCACTTGACTTGTAAAACTGTAGCCTCAGTGAATACGGCCACCGAACATCTGTAGGAATCCCCGCCGACATAAATTTCGGGGCCATTCCTACGATTAGAGTTACCGGCCAACTGTGTCCATGTGAGACATGTCTGCTATTTCCAGCTTCCCTTCAGGAATTTTGCTGTGGTCAGCAGCAGCAGGAGTTTGTTTTCCCACAGGGACATCATTGGCAATCTTTCATCTCTTTTTTCTCCCTCTGAACTGTCATACGGCAGCGATACTGTCATCCGCAACCTCCTCCCTCTCACATCTTCCCGTGCCTTGTCTGTGTAGTTTTGTGCAAGGGCTGAAGGTGCTGATGTAACCGTGTGAAATGCCAGCCAACTCTTTGCATGGTGCCATTAGTAGCAGTTGAACCCACTGTACGGCTGTGGCTAGGAAGGATATTGTGTGCTGCTCTGTGAAACTGGAGCATCACACCAGTAAACAATACATTTTGGGAAGTGAAAAAGACCTTTTGATAAACACCGCGTGATGTTGGATTAGCCTGCGCCAGTTGATCTGATATTGCCTTGTATTTTGACTGTCTTCCCGTTCTTGTTTGGTCTGTTTCCTTTGGTTATTTTTGTGACGACTCCTTTGTCTGCACGAGATTGTTTCATTTCTGCCCTGTTTTTCAGCTCTCCACTGTACCTCGGCTCTTTTGTCTTTCTTTTCTGTCCATTGGACTTAACTTTCTCTCTGTTGGTTGTAGCTAGGGGCTGTATTTGCCAAGAGAGAAGCAAAGCCTTCCCTTTGTGTATAGGAAACAGAGCAGTGATACATTTTTGCTGTGTGTATACAGCTGCCTAGCTATATGGACAATAGCGTAGCTGTCAGTCACAACATAAGGGGAAATGCAGTAGGTCTTGGTCTGGAGCTCACGCCAACCTCACTTGTGTGTGTGAAAAAGGTTGTCCTTTGTGTCTTATTTAAGTTTTTTTTTTCTCTCTCTCTCTGCCGGTTTCTCTGAGCTGCATTCAACTCTATGCATTGTTGCAACATGAGAGAAGAGGGTGGGGTCCACAGTTTCCACTGAGTTGCCGGTCTGTCATGATTCATCGTGGTCAACTTAATTCAACGGCTGCTATCATTTTGCTATAACTATCAGGGAGTTCCCTCGGTTTAAAAGCAGCCAGTGTAACAGCAAATTCTTCTTTTGTAAGGCGAAATGTACTAAAGGAAAGTAGGACAGGGAATAAAGCCGAATGTATTAGATGAGATGAATGAAGAAACACACTGGTGGTTTGAATCAACTTGATGTTAACACTCCCACGGATGCAGTTTTTGAAATATTTATACCACATTCTTCCAGTCAAGTTGTTTTGACAGTGCTCGTCTCACTTGTGAGCAGTGGTGGAACAAGTATTCAGATCTTTTACGTAAGTGAAAGCACTAATACCACACTGTGAAAATACTGTGTTACATATAACGTCCTGCTTTGAAAATGTTACTTAAGTAAAAGTTAGTAAGTGTACTTTAAGTATTAAAAGAAAAAGAATGCAATGCAGAAAAGTATTTTTTTAGGAGAAAGAAAACCACGCACCCCTCAAAAAACCCTTAAAATTATTTTTTTTAAAAACCAAAACACTAGAAATTCTTTAAAAAATAACACAACAAAAACTCCAAATTCTAAAAAAAAATTTAAAAACACACATCAAAACTCAAAATAATAAAAACATTTAAAATTACATTCTGTCAATCAGCTGATTGATTAATCAATTAATCAATTCAGCTGTGCATGTATAAACTGTAGAGTAGTTTAATTGATAACAAAACATTATACGTCAGAAACCTTTATGCTAAAATCGTAATTTTTTTAAAGCTACTACAGCTGTCAGATAAATGTAATGAAGTAAAAAGTATGATATTTCCCCCTGAAATGTAGTGGAGTAACAGTATAAGGTGACATGAAAAGAAAATACTCGAGTGAAGAAAAAGTTCCTCAAATTCGTACATAAACACAGCACTTGACTAAATATATTCTTAGTTAAACTGCACCACAGGTCGTGAGTCACGTCTGTCTGTTTGTGCTGCGATATAAACTGCTTTCTACTCCTACTGATAACATTAAGTCAACATTTCAAGTCAACTGATGAACTGATGAACTTTGGGAGGAGAATCTGTGTCAAAAACAGAAACGGGTCGTTTCTGCAGTCTGGTTCCAAATACTCCTGTCACAAATGCCACACGGGCTACTTTTTGGGTATCCGGATGTTGTCAGATTTCCTAATTTTCCAACTTGCGGAAGCATTGTTGACATATTTGTTCTGCTTGAGGACACCCTAACTGCCTCTGTATCTGTCTGCCCCCTCCCGAATCCCCTTTGCTGTGCCATACTGTGATATAGTGCGTGACCTATTTTGTGATTGGTCTGTTTGTATTGCGTAAGCAGTTGTGTCTGCGTGGCTGTGTGCTCCACAGTTTACTCCTTTATGTTTAATTTAGGCTACCCTTGCCATTTCCTGTTTGCTAAATACTGCAGTTCTTTTCATCACTGCTGGGTTGAGGATAATAAGGTGGGAGAGAATACAGGAGGGAGGAAACATGATAATTATCATCAATGCAGCCTCTGATAAACAGCTCACAGATGTGGTTTTAGGATTGATTAAGCATCCAGCTGTAGGTCAGAGTCCTTGTTTAACAATCGAAGGTCATACAGGAGCAAATCTATCCCTGCAAACACTTTCTTCACTTTGAGTGGCATTTGGTTTCATTTCCTGAGGGTATTTACTGCTGTGTCCCGTCCATCCTCTCTACGTGAAGCTAATTCTTGTCCTGTGTGTGTGCTTTGGGCAATATCGTCTTTCTTTTGACTCTGAGAACAGCTGGAGGGTAGCATGGGGGTCACTGATTTAGGGTAAAGGGCAGGTGAAGATAACAAAGAAAGGAGTGAAAAGGAGAAAATAAGAAGAAAATTGACAGAGGACAACAATAAGCCTCCAAGTAACATTGTGGGGGAGGATGGAGGAAGTGAGGTGAAGAGAGTGAACCAGAGCTCCAGGCTGAGTGAGAAAGAGACAAGTCTTTGTCTTTCGAGTGTCCCACACTCAGTGTAGTGAGGCCTGGTGCCTTCAGTGGAGAGTTGTGAGAGTTGTTTTGAGTCTTGTAAAGCTAGACAAGGGTATAACTGAGGAAGTGGCTAAAGTGCAATGTTGAGGATGATCTTTAGGCATTTAGCAAGAGCAACATGACAATCTAGTGGGGGGTTGCTGTTGATATTGAAGTCGGGGTGTACACTGCATACACGCCAACCACCTGTCGACATGCTGGTGGGGCAGGCGGGCAGTGGAGCAGGGGGTGGATGGCCCATTAAGTGGGTAGGGTCAGCTTTAGTTACCATGGATACTCTTTTTGTATCTGTGTATGTTGGAATTCCCCGAGATGTTCCCCTCTCCCGACTCCCCCCTCCCTCCCTCCCTCCGGTTCTGCTGCAGTTTTCTTTGGCCCCCCTCACTGTGTGCAGTCAGCTGGTGAAACACCCCCTAACTAATGAAATCTAAACACCCTCATGACATAAATCATCCTGCTTTTTCCCGCTTACTTTGTCTGTTGTGGTTAATTAATCGCCCATTGAAAAAGACGTGTGGGTGCAGCAGAGACAAAAAAAAAAAAAGCTTATCCTGTTAAGCTGTGTGTAGTCAGGGGCCACATACATAAAACTTAGATTCAAGGCTGGAAATCTGCTTTAACACAGAATTATGCACACGCAGCCTTGGAGGCCTATTTTTCGACGTTTTCGTATGCACTCTTAGATTAGATTTGATTAAAACTTCTGTGGTAAATTGTGTGCGTGTGTATGAATTTACTGCCAACTTCCAAAAGTGGATATTAATACACCACTCTTGAATTCTGATTGGAAATAAATTGGTCTCATTCACTGTTTGATCTGGCATCCATGGAGTCTCTGTGTTTGTTGCCCACAAGCCATACCTGATAGTACGAGTAGGACGAAGTTATCATTTGACCTGTTTTTTTCTGCTGTTTTTATTTCTGCATTCCAGAATTACATCTGACCCCTGTTTGTTGACCTGTTTACTCACGCTTGTATAAACTTGCGGAGTTAGGAGGGTTTCTTTAGCCCCCTTTACACTGCCTGTTCAAAGCGTGGATATTATTTGCGCTGTTATTCTGCCTCACAGTTCTGTATTTAAGGTTCGATCGCAAAGTGAGGGTGCAGAGCTGTCTTGCCTTTAAGCTGGCAGTGGTGGTAGTAATATGAATCAACGTGTAAAAGGGACAGCCAGCAGGACGGGACCATGGAGGGGATGGGTGTGACGCTTTCATGGCATGTTGTGTGTGCAACCCACCACACGAGATTTAAAAAAGCAACAAGCAGAAGTTAGCACCTAATTTAAAAAGGAAGAAGAAAAACCAAATATGTCTGCAAATTGGGAAAGCAATGGGGTCTGCGAGCTCCTTAACGTCTCTCTGAGCCGAGGACAAGATCTGCCGCCATATAACGGGGCAATAAATATTATTATTGACATGTTATGTTATTGTTATTGCTCAGAAAGTGGTATGTAATAGGTTACGCCCGTTCTGCTTTCAGGATGCTGGCATCTTGTATATAATCACAAACTAGGTCGATGTGCTGTTGTTTTTCTGTGTAAAAATGCTAATGCAGCATAAACAAGGGGCCTCTTAGCGGCCCTGTAGCGCGATCTGTGTGTAAAAAGGGCTAAGAACAGACACTACAGCAAGAAAGATCACAAGGGCTTAAACCCAGATATTAAGATGAAGGATAGATTCCTTACTTACAATACCGGCCCGAATTGTTGATTCCTGATCCTAAAGGTCCAGTTGAATGTCTTGATTTAATTCATTTCTAACTTCAGTAACAGGAGCAACAGACACAGCGATGTTTGTCTCAGCTCTTAGAGAGAACTGTGCAGAGACATAACTGAGCTTGTTTCACATGGGAATCAGTTCAGAGAGCTAGAGAGCTGACACCACTCAGCACATATCACAAAGGCAAGCCTGTTGGTTTGCCTTTCTTTTGCGCCGCCAGGCAAAAGACAGTTAAGTTACATCTAGAGAAAACTGGCAGCAGGGAGGCCCAGTCTGGACGGAGCAAGCAGGGAGGCTGAGAAGCAGCATGATCCCTCTGACCATGTGGCGTGTGTGGTTCCACGAGTCTGCAGCATACCGCACATTACTGGCATCTGGAGCGGAACGCAACACATCAGATGATGTTGCACACTGGCTTTACTACATCAGGACATCCTGGCCAGATTACAGGCCCCGGCTTAGGACACACACTCACAGACAAGGGCCGAGATTACTGTTATGACTGAAAGGCACATTGAACTGATCTTGCTATCATGTATTAACGCGTCTGGAGAAAAAAACATTTGAGATACAATGTGGGGTTTCCTGGTGGTTTCCAAGAAAGTCAGATACAGTCACATATTTATAGATAAAACTTTGCATTGGGAGAGTAAGAGAGGAACATCTGCTGACCCTGAACACAGTCACCCGCACTTTGAGTTGATGAGCGTCAGAAAACAACAGAATGCCCCTCATTGCTTTGTTCAAGTCTCACACACACACAAATGAAGTGGACCATGGACACCAATTTAATTCAGGTCAGATGAAAACTTAAACAAGTTTATATAAGGTAATGTTAAATTTTGTTCCTAAATTTAGGTCACAATACAGTCGTGTTGCAATTTTATATATTTTGCAAAATTTCAATAACATATTTTGCCATTTATTACTTTTTCTTTTTTAACATTTTTTTTTTTTGGGGGGGGGGGGGCTTTTTATACTTTTAATCGATAGGAAAGCTGAAGAGTAAAAGGGGGAGAGAGAAAGAGGCTGAGACTGGAATCGAACCCGTGGCCGCTGCAGCATCTACAACTTAAGGAAAGAGATCTGTTTTTATCTAGGATAAAGTTATAAGTTATTCAGTCATTTTTATTGCTGTAACATGTGTCTTACGGACTGAAACAGCAATTGATTTTATTGTTCTAATAAAGTGCCAGATTTTTTTTTTGGCGTTTGCAATATTAATAGTTTATATAATTGAAAACATCTATGCTTGGCTTCCCTGTATTTATACAATATTGCCATGCAAATATTTTGGTAATATGCTATATTGTTTTTTGTCCACCCCTGCTGACAATGTGATGAGGGACTATGTTTAACTACACCAAAACTATACCAATATATCCATTTACAAACTCCCACACTCATCACAGTTTAGCAGAAGTGCATGTGTTTGGGAAGTACTTAACATAGGCCTGGGGTAATGAGACTAGGATTATACAGCACGAGCTGTGTGAGTGTTTGTAAAAGGATGTTTCATTGCTGCCATTTAGTGTGGTCCCTGTTTACTTTAATTCATGAGGAATGTTGGCCTATTTTTTGATTCTTCATCTACTGTGGAGGTATGTGAGAAAATCAAGGTTCCCTTCACAATTTCACACGGTGAGAAATGAATACACAAATGGTAATTTTGTAGGTGTATTCCTTTTATGAAGGCAAAAAATGCCCCCAGTGCATTAAAACATGAAATATTTTTACCTTTTATCGACATGAATAGAGATTACGGGCATTGGGAAAAGAATTGTATTTCAGGAACACAAATGAACTAAATACAATCACAGAAGAGGAAGCATTTTGTTTGTGATATTTAAAAAAAATAAGTAAATCTGTTTGTGGCACCCATGTGGTGCTCCTGTTAGTTATATGATGAGGTAGCTTTAGCCTTTAGTCAGATAGTTTATTATGAAACAGATGGGGAATTCCTGAGAGACAGTACTTACTGGAAAACAAAAATCACAGCGACGCTGATTTCAACTGTACTTTCTGTACAACACCTAACTTGCACTCTAGGCTATCGCCTAATACTAATAATGATGGCACCTGGAGACAAGCTTTCCCCTACGGCTAAAAAAAATACTCAAACGTGGTAAGGCTAGCCCTGACATGTAGCCCACAGCACCTTTTCCTTATCACTTTCAAATTTTATTTTGTATCTCATAAGGGGAGAACATCACAGAAATTGGTGTGTGTGAGCCGTCCAGCTGTGGCGCACTATTGTGGCCCTTCAGTGTGACACACCTCCACTGTAGCCCACAACAGAAGTTCACCTCTCACCACAGCAGTGTGTATTCTACGCGCTGATGAGTAGGACGTTTACAAAAGCAGGGTGGGGTGCCTGCAGAAAGACGCTACTGTATAATTATAAAACCTCCTCTTTCCTAAATAGAACACAGGGCCTGTCTTCATGAGACTGCCCCCCCTGTATGAGGGGCCTGTCAGAAGAAACATAGTAAGCCTCTGTGTGTGTGTGTGTGTGTGTGTGTGTGTGTGTTTTCGGACAAGACTTCGCTGTCTACACAGACCAAGAGTTGCTTCTGTGAAGGTGGTGGGGTAGTGGGGGGTGTTCCTCGTGATAGAAAACATGAATGAGCTAAGAGACAGGCTGGTGTCTTCTCCTGCAACTTTTTTCCCTGTCCATTAAGTTGCCATAATAGTGTGTTCTTGCTCAGACCCGCAGCAAGTGGTAGCTGTCTCAGGATTGTGCCAGAAGGCACCAGATGCATTATATTCCACCACAATGACTGCAACATTTTCAACTTTTTTTTTTAAATCAACTGATTAACCATGCACATTTGCAAAGATAAGATGAATTTTATTTTAGTCACTTCACATGTTACAGCAGCTCAAAAGAAACAAAATAAAGAAAAAAAGTGATGAGTGAAAAATCTTAATGAAACAAGATGAAAACATGTCAAAAATACAAATAAGATAAAATACAAAAGATGCAGATACTGCCCATAACAGATAATTGCACAGGATAACTGTTATACACATATGTTGTGTTAGCAGCATAATATCGTATCGTATCGTATCGTATCGTATCGTATCGTATCGTATCGTATCGTATCATATCATATCATAGTTAAATTATTCTATTCTGTTTATTATATAGTATGTATGCAGTGAATAAATATGTATATGTATAACCTGAGGTAAATGGTGCAGAGTAGCCGTCATGATTTAAATGGTAGGTGAGACAGAGAAACATGTCACATGATGTTATACGTGATATTAAGAAGTCTGAAATCTGTCTGATTATATGACCTGCAGTAGCACTCCTTATTTACACTGTGGTTGTCCCAGTTTGTTACTGAAGAAGCTGCATTAGGCTCCCACAGTCTCATGTGGGGGGTGAGATGTCTGTTGTGTTTTTTTGTTATAGGATTATGCGTGTTGCATTTTGTAAGCACCAAAAATAACTCTGGAGCAGTGCCTGTCTTTTAACATTGAATTTAAATTTGTATTAATATAAGTTTTGGTTTTTATGTTGTTTCATGAAGAGGAGACTCATTAAGACATTGCTTTAAGGTGTCTTTGGTTTTGGCGTCAACGTTTCAAACAACTGTACTGCTTTTCTACTGCTATTTTTGCACATGGTCTGAACATTATATTTCTGTTCATCCTGAAAGAATAATCCCTCCTGGTTCTCCTCTGAGGTTCCTCCCCGCTTTTCCTGTTTTGGTTTTGTCTTCTATTTTTATGGAGGTTGCCTTTACTGAATTGAAGGTCTAAGGATAGAGGGGGTAGGTTTTTCAGATTTCTGACAGTGATTTTTTTTTTCTTGCCTCGGGTGTATTTCTATTTTCATCTTTTGTCCACTGCTCACGTTTGCCATCTTTTTACTACAACAAAACTTTAGTTGCAAGAAGTAAATTTTCAACAAATGCATTTAGAGATCTTGGGAGATTTTTGTTTTCTCTGTTGCCTTAAAGAAGCAAGCCTTAAAGATCTTAAAGAAAATCAAACTGCAGTGTCTAGTAGAGATGGTTGCAAAACACACACACACAGCCTGTCCTGCCTGATCCAAGTGCCCCGTAAATACATTATGTCTGTATCAGATGGCTTATAACAGTGTGGAAAATTGTGTAACTGATAGCTAATGTTTTCCCCATCTCTCCCTCTTTTCTCCATTGTTCTCGGGGCGAGCAGCTGGCCTGCTGCTGCGGCTCAGCGGCCTGCTCGTGCTGCTGTAACTGCTGCCCCAAGATCAAACAGTCCACGGGGACACGAATCATGTACGCCCTGTACTTCGTGCTGGTCACCGTCATCTGTGTCATCATGATGTCCCCCACTGTGGAGCAGGAGTTGAGAGACCACGTGAGTACATAAATCACACTCAGCAAAGTGTAACTCCCTCAACACCCACGCATGCACGCTTTTTTAAAAAAATGTCATATAATTCCAGAGTTTGAACTGTCTGTGGTTGAAAGTATAAAAGTAGGGAGGAATAAAAGGCGCATTATGTGCTCCACTACAGCGTCATATTAAATGGAGAGTGAGTGGAGTTGTTCTGAAACTCGGAGTCCTAACAGCCTCTAACAGATAAGTGCTTCTTAGTACAGTGATGAATGATAGACTGGTATTAAGGTATGATGAGATATACTCAGAGGTCATGATTTTCTGTGCAGTCAAATTATTGGGTACATCAGTCCAGGATAGTTTCTGTTCAAAGTAGCAAAATAAAAATCAGTTGTTTAGTTCTTATCAGGATTAGTTTAAATGTATCTGATGTTTACAGCTGAAATCAGGCATGTCAATATCAGAGGTGCAAGCGGAACTAATATTTTTAAAAATACTGTACAAAAACAAGCAAAGTGATAAATCTTGCAGGGTTCAGTGAGTGAGAGCGTATCACAGAGGTCCACACATTTATCGGTTTGGCCCATAAGACATTTTACAAACCACTGCTATCAGTGAAACTAGACTCCAATAGTTGGCCGATGGCTGTGCAACCTCCACCGGTCACATGACAACGTACACCCCAGACCGGAGCTGAAGAGGGCTGTATGAGAACGAGCAACAAGGAGCTTGATCAGTGGGTACAGCTCCAGAGAGAGCTGGTCCCCTCTGCTGTGAGTGTGTCTGGTATTTTTCATTTGAACATATCGGCCGACTAATCAGCTATCTGCTTTTTCCTGTTCCAAACTATTGTAATTATATTGTTGTTTAAAAAATCCAGTTTGGTTGAGTGTATTTATAATTCAGTTCATCCAGGTGTCAGCTGAAGTCCACATTGCCCTAATTATACTCACTAATTACCTGTTTCTGTCATGCATTCAACCCCCCCCCCTCTTTTTCATTTCTGTGTCTATACTTTTTATACAAACCGTAGCATAGATGAGCGGGGCACATTGATTATTGCTGCTTTTGTAAAGTAACACGTAAGGGATTGTTTGTATCTTGTACTGACACAACTCTTACGTCTATTTGTTAAATATCAGCTGCTTTCTGATTGTCAATACTAAAAAATCTGCGTATTTTCTCAGAAATGAGTTATGTCTGCATTGTCTACTCTTTGTAAGTATAAATAATGTGTTAGTTGTTAATTCTGTTGTTGTTTTGTGAATAGTTAACTGAGCAGAAGAAAGGGGGTCAGCTGAGAGGCTGCACAGGGTTCCCACGGATCCCTCAAAACTCTTTAAAGGCATTGAGTTTATCAATTTAAAAATGAGGCATTGGTTGCCATTAAAATATCTTCAATTGATCTTTCAAATGTCTTAAAAATGCTCAGATTTTGTAGATGGGATTTTTGTGAATCTTTTTTTTATCTGACTTGGTGTTGCAAAAGCTCAAAATAATGGGTAACTTAAAAAGAATAATAATTCACTGAATGGCTCTTGCACTAACAGCATCAAAGAGTCATGTTTTATGTTACGATAAATTACCCCTTATCTTAAGTCATTGATGTTGTTATATGCTTTTTTCCTTAAATATTGGCTTCTGTAAAAGTCTGTATTTCATTTCAAGTGGCATTATAAAGGTCTTAAAAAGCTGTAGCTGTAGCGAGCCTGCTGTAGTAAACCAGCTTACAGTAACTTTCAAACTGTGACCTTTTTTTTTGGCCTCCTGCTACGTCTATAGTGTACTCTCTCCCCAGGCTTCCCCTCTCAGAGGTTAACTACATAAAATCAGTCTGCAGACATGGAACAGAACTGAAAAGGAACATATTTGTAGGTTACGCGCTCAGCACACATTTATTTTGAAATTTGATGTTTTCTTGCCAGGTGAGCCGACTTTTGTGTTGAGCTCTGTGGTGTAAATAGAATAAAATTTCAGAGGATGTACCAGTGTTGCCTCGTCATTGCTACAGGCAAAGAAGACATCCCACTATCTTATCTGGAGATCCCATGTGTATCTTCACAGTAGTAAGGTCACAGTCAAGGAGGCAGGAGTTCAGGCTGCTAGCTTTCTGTTTTTAAACGCCCACCAAACCCATGAAGTTGGTAGAAGATACACAGGAGGCCTGCTGCTCTCTCTTTTGATCTTCTCAGCTTTCATGTGTTGTTTTTCTCCCCATATTTCCTCTTTGAATCATCATAATGTAGGATTATTATGAGACTCTTTCTGTGGTTGTTTCTGAGAAATTCCAACTTACCTGCAGGGCTTATGTGGCTCTTACAACAATAGAGTTATCCGGGTGATCAGACAGGAGTAAGAGTCTCTTTGTCTAAGTTAATACTGGTGTCCTGGAGGTGTCATACACTATGTACAGTTCAGTTGCTATCAGCATTCACTAGACTTGAAAGACCAGGAAGAATACCATCAGCTGACTGTGTTACTATGGCAATGACTGCAAGCTTCCCCAAATGAGAGCGCTGTTTGAAGACTGATATTTTTCCACCAATCTTCCTCTGCTGTTTTTCTTCTGCTGTCTTTCTCTGCCAGTGTCTGCTGTACAGTAATAAACGACTCCCCGCTGTGTGTCTCCTTTTGAGAGGACAACCCCGTTAAAGGCCCATCCAGGCACAAAATGGCCTCTGATAGCCCCACGCAAAGCCCGCTGAGCTACACACACATGCTATATACACATATACACGCACACTGCCAGTCGCACACTGAGCACAGTGGGAAGTCCCGGCTAAGAGAGCAGCCATTGTGCGTATGAGAGTGCTGGTCTTTTCTCAAGAGATTTACAGCTGTCTGAAACAGCCGGCCCCCTTCCCTCTTAATCACGACACCATGGACATGCTAATATGGTCCTCAACGTGAGACAAAAGCTCTGAAATGGGCTTTTTACTCTATGTTGTGATCTGGTGCTGGACTGTGCGACACAGTTAGGTGATGACAACTCAATCCGCTGGCGTCTCACCCGTGTGTACAACCTCGAGGATCAAAATACTTTGCCAATAACTTGTAAAGCCAACTCAAACCATTTATTATCTGACAGTAAAGATCTGTAGTACTCTCAAAAATTGACTTCTGTTTGAAAAGCAGCTGGTGTGTTGGACTTTGATTCACATCGCTGCAGTCAGGGGGCATCAGAGAGGGGAACAGATATGTGAGCCTCGTTCTGTGGTTATCATTGCAAAGGCCGTCTCGTCTGTTGGCACCGAGCCACTGAAGCACTTCCAATTTCCTGTTGAAGGCCACGGCAAAGTCCTTATCTACTTTTTTTATGCAGCTCACTGTAGGTCAAAATAAATGTTGGAAATTCATACTAAGATGGATCTCCCAATCTTTCTCTCTTGCTCGTGCTCTCTCTGCTTTTCACTCTTCCCAGTCCCTCTGACTTGCTGACAAAAGGCAGTTAATTTATTCATCTGTGTCTTTTGTTTGTGTACACTGACAGTTAGTTGTAAGGCCCCTCTAACAGCCTGTAGAGAACGAGGGATGAAAGAGGGCTTCACGGACAGAAAGAGGGGTTGTTGTTGCTGCCTGTTCTCTCTTTCTGTTCCTTTAGAGGCGTGACGTTCAGAATAGACGCCATCGGGCCTTTTCACTGAGGCCGCGCACTAGACAAACATGAGCAGAGGTGGAGGGAGGTGGGGGGTTCAGCACCATAATGAGCTAATCTAAGTGTGTGTTTGTGATTTTGTCAATCAGATCCCCTTCTACAGTGAGTTGTGTCAGCAGATGAATGCAGGGGAGAATTGCAAAACTCTGGTTGGCTACTCTGCTGTCTACAAGGTGTGCTTCGGCATGGCCTGCTTCTTCTTCCTCTTCTCTATCTTCACCATACGAGTCAACAACAGCACCGGCTGCAGGGCGGCTGTGCACAATGGGTAAGAAGGCCCAGTTCCTCCTTCCTTCCACCTTTCATCTTGTCTTTTATTGAACACTATATAAAAAGCTGGAACCCCAAATTTGTAGTGCTTTTCTGTGAGCGCAAAAGCTACGGAAAATTCAAACGCTTGACTGAAGGTCGGTACATTACATGTTTTCATAAAGGGAATACTTCAACCCCTAAATGTTTATTATGTGTGCATTTTTCACTCTCTTTTACCTTGAATTTGAAAAGAAAACTTTCTTTTTCCCACACGCCCCCATGGTGAACAAAGAATCCAAAAAAGGCAGAAGTTCTTGATGAACTGAAATCACAGGGAGCCATATAAAATGGCAAACACTATATCAAAACATCCGTTTACAAACTCTCACACAACTCATGCAGTATAATCCAAGTTTCATTTATCTGGTTACATTCTTAGTACTTTGCAATCACACGCACTTTTGCTTAAACTGCAGCATTTAAAAATGTTTTGCATAAACAAAGCAGGCACACTACTCATTGTTGCATGAGCATTTTTCTGTAGAATTATGTTAAAAAAATACTTCTTTTTGGAAAAATGCACATGTTTAGGATGTACTGAACCTTGACTGGATTAATGAGACTTAGGTTATACTGCATGAGTTGTATGAAAGTTTGTAAACAGATGTCTTGGTACAGTTTTGCTGTTGTGAAACACGGCCGCCTATGTCTTCAATTCATCAAAAAAAAGTTAATTTTCTGATTCTTTTGTTCACCTTGAAGACGTGAAAAAGTTTTACTCACTAAAGTTAACTTAACTCTTAGTGAGTAATTGAGTGTTCCTTTAATGTCATAAGTTAGGTCTGTTCCTCGTCCTGCAACATGACAAGTGATCTCTTTTCTGAACACAATTATGACATAAACATAAGCATGTGTTATCTTACAGATCTCAGTATTTTTGTATTCCTCATACTATGTATTCCTAATTGATACAGTATGTAGTTTTTGCATTATTCAGGGTTCCCATGCTCATGGAAAACCTGCAGAAGTCATGGAATTTGGAAAATTCATGGAATTTTGTTGTGTTTAGTGAAATTGTTACAGAAGCCTTCTGTGAATAACTTTTCATTGATTGTAGCCTAACGGCAAATTTGTTTTCTATCTGATGACGTAACATAGTGCTAACATGGGTTGATTTGTGACGTTTTCTTTACCATGTATAGCATGTTCTTCATTTTCTCCCGGTGTCCCTTACATGTATGCACGCTAACTAAAATTACATTTGAATATATTTCGAATCTACTTTTGAATCTACTATGTTTAAAAAATGCCAAAGAAGAGATATAAAAAAGTCTTGAAAGGTCCTGGAAAAGTTTGAAATTTTGTCCATGAAAATGTGGGAACCCTGATTGGAATATTGTCAAAGTCACACTAAAGCTGTTCTGTCAGGCGTCATTGTTTTGTATGTTGTTTCCTTTTTTTTGTGCGTTTTATGTTTCACTTTTTTCATGTGTTTCCCTTCTCATTATCACTGCTTTGAACGTCAGGTTCTGGTTGCTGAAGTTTATTGTGCTGGTGGCGTGCTGCGCTGGAGGCTTCTTCCTCCCAGAAGAGGAAACCTTTCTGGAAGGTAAGCAGAGAAAACTCTGAAGTAAGAGGAAGTAACAGTTATTGAATTTTTTTGTTGTATGTCCCAAGCTCACTCAAATACACTGTCTTCCGCTGCTGAAGTAACCCTGCCATCTTTGACCTCACAGCATGAGAGTGAAACAGATATCTGCTGTCAGATCTTCTCATCTCTAAAACGATTTGCCTATCTCTGCCTCTGTTCAATCCCACAGTGTGGCGCTATGTAGGAGCAGCTGGCGGGTTCATTTTCCTGCTGATCCAGCTCATGCTGTTGGTGGAGTTTGCACACAGATGGAACACAAACTGGTAAGAGACACATGTCTTCTCTCTGCTCCTGTCTGTCTTTTGTCCCAGTAACTCAGAGCCTGGGTCTGCCCTGTAAGCATGGGAGCAGTGCAGTACTTTTTATTTGATCATGAGAAGCTCAAAGGGTGGGCCTTTTTTTGCTGTGGGGTTATTTGGATGAAAAAAGTTTGTAAAGAGGAAGTAATGAAGCTCTGTGTTTCTGTGGGTGGAGGGAGGGCCCGGCAGTGGGCCGGCCCTGTGCAGATTCACAGGATGCATATGGTTTAGGAGCGTGCACTCTGTTTCCCTTTCCTTTCCCACACAGACACACATACCACAGCAGATTGTTTCAAATTTGTTTAATGGTTTGGTAACCAATGTAGTAAAGTTAAACCTCTCAGTGTGCATTGGTATGCTCACTTGAACCCACTTTTAGTGTTGTAGTAAAACCTTGAATTTCTAGACCGAGAAAAACGGATGTGAAAGCACTTAAGCAACCATAAACCTGTCTTTTCATCTCCACGGGGTGCAGGAACAACTCACCAAACATAACTCTCTCTCTCTTTGAATTTTTCTTTAGGGATATCTCTCATGTGTTCGTTTTTTTGGCTTTTTTCCCTGTTTACTTGATTATTTTTGTTCTTCAATTTGCGTTACCCTCGTTCATGTTGTGTTTTTCCCTTTCTGCCGTCTGCTTCCTCTCTCTCCCGCCTCTCTTTCTCGCTGCAGGAGTTCAGGGCTCTCGTATAATCGTCTGTGGTACGCAGCTTTGGCTTTTGTGACTCTGATGCTGTTCAGTATTGCAGTAGGAGCCTTAGTCTTCATGGGTGTGTTCTACACCGACCCCGAGGCCTGTTTATATAACAAGATCTTCCTGGGCATCAATGGCAGCCTGTGTCTCATCGTCTCCCTGTTGGCCATCTCCCCGTGCATACAGAAACGTGAGAACCTGTCCCCACCAGCACATGATCTCATTTGACTCTCCATACAAATGAAAGCACAAGCATTTGCATTTAGGTGCCTTTTGTAGAAAGCTACCATGTTTATCACAAAGAAAAATTCAGAAACAGCCGCACCTTAGACACCTCAAAAATGATAACGACAGAATTAATGATGAGCAAGACTTTAATATGTACAGCACTTTGTTAAAAGCATTAACACCAACTTGGAATTTCTGGCAGTAATAATGAAATCCTTTATGCACTTTTGTGTCCCTGCAGTGCAGCCCACATCAGGCCTGCTGCAGCCAGGAGTCATCAGTGTGTACGTCATGTACCTCACCTTCTCAGCTTTCTCCAGCAAACCAAAAGAAAGTAAGTCCCAACAGACACTCATCTCTAATGAGTTATTACAGCCATCGTTCAGTCAACTCGGATCAACAAGTAGTTTTATGATGAGTCACAGGTTAGGCTTATCAGTGCTGCGGCAAACACCATGAGAAACATGACCGCCCCGTACTAAAGATTGATAAAGTCAAACCAGTGGGCTGACACTCGCACAGCTGCTCCTCTTACAACTCCTGCATTGACACACTGTCCCACTTAGGAAAAGGAACAAAATCAATATAAATACACAGATGGTGACAAATGAAAGAATAAAGGAGTGGAGAAAAAAAACAACTGATGATGCAGTAGCTCTGTGATGCTGTGGAGAGCATTTTGCTGGCATCTCATAATGTTAACGTAACAGTAAAATCATTCATGCATCCGCCCTGTAATTCAGATCTACTGCAAATTAAATTCTTTCTTCCTGTAGCCCTTCCTACATCCTTCTAACAACTTCATGAAATTTCGGCTAGTATTTTTTCCTTATCCTGCTGATAAACAAACACTCAAACAAACCAAAGAGAAAACATAACCTTCTTTGTGGAGGTAATAATAAATAGTGGTTGTAAGTCATTTGGTAAAAATAAACCATCAAAAATAATTGAGACAATAGAACAGACACTTCAAGAAAAGGGAAGCACCTCTTGCTTAGACACCTACCAAAAAAACATCATTATTTCCATTGCTTTCTGGTTGAGGACACTGATTTGACAGTCAAGTGTTCAATGTTATCATAACAGATAAGGAATCCTGCTCATCTGCTCTGTGAAAAGTTATCGTGGGACACTCAAGAGTGAGAAACATAAACCAAGGCCTGTCTGAGATGAGGCATTAAGACCTCCATGATAAAAAGTTTCACAGAGAGCTTAAGAGAAAGTTGTGTTCTCAAAACAAATTACTTTATAAGTCAGACGTACATTTCCATCCCTACCGCCCTCCTTTTTTGATAGTAGGTGTCAAGATAATATTCCACGCTGAGAAAGTATTGTAAAGATAATCTGAACATAAATATTTAATATCAGCACACGCCTCCAAAGTAACACTCAAGTACACTATCTACTGCTGAGGCTGCCGGTGCTTTTGTACTTACTGTATGTTTTACTGTGCCTCTATTTCTCCTTCCCCTCCTCCTCTCGATACTGCTGTGCCAAAACACACACACACACACTCACTGCTTCTTTCACAATCTCCCTACTCCTTACAATACTCCCTCTGCTTCGTCTTTCGCCTCATCCATCTCTGTCTGCTCTGTCTGTCTAGTTGTGGAAAGAAATGGTGTGAACACAACCGTGTGTGTGTTTCCCTTCAACTCTGGGACTGAGAGTGACAAGAAGATTGTCACGGCTTTTGGAACGGTTATCCTCTTTGGCTGCGTCCTTTACTCTTGGTAAGACAGAGGCATGCACACACACACACACACACACACACACACACACACACACACACACACACACACACACACACACACACACACACTCACTTGGTTGTCCTTTTCCAAATCATACATCATCATATCATTAGATTTAAATTGTTAATAGATTTCGTGAAGGCTCAAAGCTAAACCCATTATTAGCAGTTGTGTTAGAAGCAGTGTGGAATAAAGGTGATGTATTTGATGGCAGGCTGTAGCGACAGAGACAGGGTAGTTTTGATTGGCTGTGACTCTGGAGAGACAGCACATGATTGGCTATGGCTGAGCAGAGGGTGTGAGAGGCGAGAACTATGGCTTTTTGCGTTGGTTCACATGTGTTTCTCATCAAGTGGAGGCATCATGTCTCTTGTGGTCATCCTCTGAAGAGGAGGGAATTAGACCCTGCAGCAGTCTGAAACTGCAAATTAACGGAAAAATGCACAGTGATGGAATTACAACCTTTCTCTCCCTCCATCTGTCTTTCTATCTCTGTCTCCACCCTCCCTCTAGTTTGACGTCCACCACCAGGCGAAGCTCTGCAGCGCTCCGGGTGTGCAGGAACAGTGAGCCAGAGTCTGAGGTAAACGCACAAATATTCAGCTCTCACTGGGTGTGCGGGTTAATGAAAAAGACACACTGGTTCAACAGATTAACAGGACTTACTAAATCCCACCGACCAGACGCTCACAATTAGACGTCCTTATCAAATTAAACAAATGAAGCCCAAGAGACAAAATGTGTGTGTCTGCTCCAGTTCAGTGGTAACCGGTATGTTTTTCTTTGTCCTGCAGAGAGCTCGCTGCTGTTTCTGTTTTGGAGATGACACAGGTGAGGAAAGCCAAATCCTTTCTCCTCACCACCACATCTTTTTTTCCCCTCCTTCCTCTCTCTCTCTGTCTCTTCAGCCTGTTTAGTGTGTATGCGTCTGTCCCCAGACGTGGTGTTTGCACACAGAGGGGCTACGCTCATTGCTATTCCTCAGCCAGATTGAGGATGGTGAGAAAGTATTGGTCAGCAAACACAGATGATGTCACTGTTACTAGGAGGGTAGAATGACACAGTGAGGCAAGACCAGCAGTGAAGTAGAGTTGTGGGTAGGCTGACACTGCCCCCTGCTGGAAATAAAATAGGTTTGTTGGCAGATATAAAAATCAGAAATATACATGTTTTATTTTGAGAGTAGAGCTGCAGTAGCAATTCATTAATTGCCAGCTCTTTTGATAATTTGCGTAGTAAAAATGTCAAACATTTGCTGGCTCCATCTTCTTAAATGTGAGAATTTGTTGCTTTTTTGTCATTTATGATATTAAATGAAGAGGACTTTGGGTTTTGGCTCTTAGTTGGACAAAAGAAGCATTTCAAACATAATTTTGAGCTGCAGAAACTTGCATTTTTCAGTATTTTATTTTTGACATTTTGTAGACTTAGCTACAATAACCGATAATTGTGAAAATTGTCTGCAGTTTAATCAATAATGAAAGTGATAGTTTTAGCCCTATCTGGGAATAACACATACTTCATATTACTAAATCCAGAATGACACTGGGCTTTCTCACATAAGATAAGATAAAATTAATTTATCTTAAGGGAAATTTCTTTGCAGCAGTTGTAATAGGAATTAGGAGTGCAGATACAAAAAGTGCAGTATACAAGGACTAAAATAACATAGCAGAAAAAGAAATGTATAGCGAATATAAAATACAATATATAGCAACTAGAGGTAACAGTAAGATGCATAATATAAAAAAATAGCTAATAGTTGCAATATATAACCAAAAATACCTAACAGTGAGGCGTATATAAAGTGCAAAACATAGTCAGTTTGTCCATAAATATGTTTGTACAGTGTCAGATTTGGGGACATATCTTTTCTCCTGGTTCACACCGCTAAATGCAACTGAAGTGTCTTTAGGCATTTTCTCACATTAAAAGTGACACTAACCCGCGTTCTGTTTGCATCGTCCTGTGATTTTTAGATGACTACGATGAGGAGAAGACTGGTGGAGGCCAGAACGTCGTGTACGATGAGAGGGAGGGAACCATCTACAGCTACTCCTACTTTCATTTCGTCTTCTTCCTGGCATCCCTTTACGTCATGATGACCGTCACCAACTGGTTCCAGTAAGTGATTCTCTAAATGTGCTTTGGTATATATGGGTGTGCAAATCCAGTTACTGGGGAGGAGTTTGTACAGAGCAAGCGATAGAAATGTCCTTCCTTAATTTCTGGGGTAATCGCAAACATCCTCGGAAAACAGAATTAGGCAAACATGCAGCTTTATAAATCTGACATAAAAAAAACGTGTTCTCTTTTCCTGCTATGACAAGTGAAAATATCACATGAGAAAAATGTTTGTAGTGGCCTTACCCAAATCAAGGAACCAGATTAAGGTTGCATGTTGTAAATTTCGTCTTATTTGAGTGGCTAAAAGTGGCTAAAATCATTTTTTAAAATAATAACTATGGATGAAGTGACAATGGAAAAGCCTAACCCGTAGTGACAAACCCACAGGGGATTATTCCCCTCGGCTCTATCAAGCTTTATCAAATCATATCAAATCAGATTTTTTTATATAGCGCCTTGATTTGACAACATTTAACAACAGTGAAGGCAATAGGAAAAAACAAGAAATTCAATTATATGTGCTCAAATCTAAAACAGGGAATTACAAAGAGGTCATGAAATACTAAGATATTAAACCATAAAAATCAGATAAAGTCCATTAAAAAAAAAATCCAAAACTATTCCAAAGCTTTGGATCTGCCATCG
The DNA here is from genome assembly GCF_026936395.1 of Plectropomus leopardus. Lineage (NCBI taxonomy): Eukaryota > Metazoa > Chordata > Actinopteri > Perciformes > Serranidae > Plectropomus > Plectropomus leopardus. The sequence goes on from NC_142179.1 coordinate 21,829,229, forward strand.
CAGTCTCTCTTGTCCACAAGCTTCAATCATGGAACAGATTTTTTGATTGCTAACAATACGATAAATGAAACTGGGATCTACTTGAGCTTCATCATCACCTTCTGGTCACAGCAGAAGTCTTCCCTTGGAAAAGTGTTGACACTTTTCATTAGTTTCATACATTTTTTCACTGATCTCATAGAAAGACCCAGGACTCTTGGATTAACTATCAGTTAAAGTGAAAACATCTCCTCACAGTTGATAGAGAGTACTTGCAACATTATGACTCTCTGTGTAAAACTCATTTGGACAATTCCTCAAGTTGCAGTCAGCCCTCATCCATCAACAAAAGATGCAGCTCTGTGTTACTATTCGCAAGCACGAATCAGAGAGGAAAAATGCAAGTAAAGCAGAGGAGGAGACAATAATTCAGTGTTTGAAAAGTCTGCAAACAAGAGCAGCTCATGCCTGCATGTCTGGTGCACTCCAGCCAAAACGAAATGACATGGAAAACTGTGTTTGAGTACAATACTGCACTTTAGGTGACGTTAGTTATTGGTTGATATTTTGTTTGTTTGTTTGTTTTGTTCTCTGACAGTATTTCTACAAGGTATCTCAGTAAGTGTAAAAAAGGCAGGTCTTGAGTGCAGCAGGGATTGTTTTCTCTAGTAAAATCATCTTCAGAGGAAAGGATACAGTTCATGCAGTGCATGCTTGCTTCACCTTTTTAGCACAAAGGCTACTGAAAGTATGTGCAATATCAACAAATGGCAGAGGCATAAAGCACACACTTTCAAGGTTGAACAGCTTCATTTTAATAGCTGTATAGTTAATTTTACTATCTGTTGTGTGATTGATTGAAGGAATGGATTTATTTTACAGAAAGTTGTCTTCACTGATGGAAATATTTACTTCTGTTGCACGTTTTTTTTTTTTTTTTTTTAATTTTCTTTTTATTGGATTTTTGCATTCAAGTACCTGTTGCACGTTTTTAATGTCATCTGAGTGTGAGAATACTTTGAAAACAAAATGTGTAATTTTGGCCAAAGATTTTCAGTTGAAGTTTGTGTGTGAGCTATTTTGGAAAAGAAACCTCTTAGTGGACGATTGTGTTCAAGCACATTCAAAAAATCTGTAAAAGTTCTGAGAGATGCCAGGGTGCTAGCCCATTTAGAGCTTTAAAAACAGTTAAAGAAAGAATTCATTTCTGTGTTTGACAGGTAGACTGTTTATAGTGGATTTTGAGCTCACTGCATATTTACTATTTTGGTTCACTCTCATAGCATTGCCTTCATCAACATGTTGCTTCCTTTTACAGTTTTGACGACCACAAGATTGAGAAGTTGCTAGACGGGAGCTGGTCAGTGTTCTGGATCAAGGTGGTCTCCTGTTGGGTCTGTCTCATCCTCTACATGTGGACCCTCGTTGCTCCCATGGTCTGCCCCAAGCGCTTTGAGGCCTAGGACGCTCACCACTACACTAGTGTCAGACCACTTTCCTGATTCTTGGGATGTGGCCAGGCAGAAGCTCTCACGCTGAGCCAAGGGACCACCCCCTTCGCCCCCCCCACCCCGCCCTTCAAACACAACCCTACACTACCCTCAGCGTTTGAATCGGAGGACTATCTGTTGCATTTTGTTTTATACGCTAGTGTTAATTTGACTTTGTTTTACATTGTTAAGCTGTTAATACCTTGATGGTAATTTTGTTATCTTTTACTACCACTTACTCATGGAGTTTTGTAATAATTACAGATTTAAAATTACAGAAAGGAATCACGGTGATTTTTGAGACACGAGAAGCATCCAGCCTCCGTAGATTTCTTCATAATTTCAGACCTGAAAGTACATTTTGCAAGTATTTCCTGTGTGTGTATGTGTGTGTGTCAGTTTTTCTTGGAGTCTCGCTTTTACCCTCAGCCAGCCATTTCATTTCTGTACAGTCATAAAAGTTGTAGCAAAGTTTTGGGACAAATTTATTTCAGGTTAGAGATTTTACAAGAGAAATTGTATTTATTTACGTGTCTTCAGTAATCAGAAATCATTCTGTAAAGGGATGTGGTGTAAATTGAATTAGATTTGTCTGGACTCTGTTGAAAAACTCATCTCTCAGGCTCACATTTAAGCTGTATATGTTTGTGCTTTGTTATATTGCTCCTTTTTGTAGAAGTTTTCTATGCAACAGAACAAGCTCTTTTCGGTATTATGCCCAGTGTTGTGACGTTTCCACTTAGATTACAAGGATAATGTTTCCAATTTTATTAATGTCAGCGCTCCCTTTGAGCCAAATCTTTTCTTAGGAAAAATCCATGTCATCTGTACAACGTTTCCAAATCATCGTTGTTGTTGTTGTACGGGGTAGTGCTCTTCAAATCAACCTGCCTTACATAGGAGTGACGTTAGTTAGTGGAGTGCCGCCTCTCTGGAAGAGCTGCCGTGACACAGATGAGGAACGTTTGCCAAAGGTAGATGTCAGAAAACAAACTATCAGAGAAGAGAACATTATGTATTTGCATGCACACTCAGACACTTAAATCAGCTGTTTTCTGTACAGTTCTCAAGGCTTTTTGCCTCTGCTCCATGTGTCAGCGCATTATGGTGGACAGAATAAGGTAGCATGAGTGCTTTTATTAGTGAGCTATTCAACACTGGATGTTGACTTTACTGCCGAATCTAAATTCACACAAAGACCTTCACCTGTTTTTTTGTTGTTGGTTTTTTTTTTGCATTTTATAAAGAAACAATTTATTCACACTGTCAACATTGGGAGTCATTCTCATTTGTCAGTAAATTAGAATGTTCTTCTGTTTTTTTACTAACATTTTATAATTTAAGTGCATATTTTGGCTTGAGTTCTGCGATCAGTGGGAAGTTTCATTAAGTTTATGCTTTATGTAACTGCAATTCTGTCATGTGACTTTTCTTTTATGGAAATATTTCTGCATTTTAATAGTTGGTATGAATGTAGAAAATACATGGTGCTCTGCAGCTTTGACATCAGTCTATAAAGAAAATACGTATAGCAGGACCCACTGTGAAGGCTGTATAGTACAACAGAAAAACATTTTTGGACCAAGTAGTATGTTGAAATACAGAGGAGTGGGCGCCTTGAAGTCGTTTGTTCTCAATCTTTCAATAAATCATCCATTGAACGGCACGTAGCGTCTCCAACGATGTTTCTGTCATACAGATGAACACCCAATTGGCCTCATGCAAGGAAGCCATTTACAAACAAATAATCCTTTACTTCTGTTCGTCATCGACAATTACTTCTTATTTTGTCAGTATCCATTGATTTCTGGGACTCCCAGTGTTTTCTTAGTTTTGCTTTTTCTCTGGGAAGAGAACAGGTCATTTATGATCAAGTGGGATTCATCGTTTAGCGATAAGAGCTGGGCAAGATTTGGATGGTTCAGACTATTTGGTGAGTACTCCTTTTTTATTTTTTCTATTAAAAACATGCAGAGAAAATATAAGTGATTGATTTAATGTAAAAAGAAAACCTGCTGTGGATTTCTTGAAATGCTCTTGATTTTATTGTACTTGCAACATATTCAGATAGTATTCTATCTTAAACAGTACTCATAAAATGCCGATAAAGAAGCATTTGAGATATTGCATAGACATACACAGAACCCGCTGATGATTTATACAAGAATGCACTTCGCTCAGTTACAAAGTATAAAATGCCCAACAATATGCTTTCCTAAGACCCTCAAACTCAAATGGCTGTTGAAATACTATCATTAAAGTATTTTACCAAAACATTCATCCTCCTCTCTCTAACTCACGTCCTCTACCTCTTTGTTGCAGCTCTGCTCCCTTCATCCATGTTTTCAGGCAGGCTAAAGCTGTTTTGTTGACGGATGGCTCCTCTGCTCGAGCTTCACTCAGTGTTCTGGTTGTTGGGATCCTCGTAGTCAGCAGGAATCGTGTCTGAAGGGAACAGAAAGAAAGAGAAAGTGGTAGGTATACTCGAGTTTATGTAGCAGACTGAACTGCTCATTACTTACAGACACTCACCATTGCATCGGTACTTCAGATTGGACCAGATTATATTTTCCTGAGAGAAGCAGAACACGCCCAGTCTCCCACCTCTCATACTGGTGTCAATTATCCCCTGTGTGTCCGCTACCAGCGTTGGACCCTCAAAGAAGCGGGCCCTGGCAAACACATGGAGTAAAAGTCAGTTAACACAGTATGAGTTGGAAGGTCTGTGTAGTGTTTGTGTGTGTGTGTGTGTGTGTGTGTTTGTACCTGATGTATCCAACCTGCGGTCTGTGCTGGAGGAACCAACGGTAGGAGACCTTGTCCTTCCAGCCCACGTTCCTGGGGTCCTTCCACAGGAGACGGACCTGGTCAGGGGTATCTCCTGTGTGCCAGAGGGAGTTCCTCATGTACTCCCCAGGACCCGTCTTTGACTTCACAACCTGGTGATACAGAAGAAAAAGAGACGGATAATGCTGATGAGAGTAAAACACGAGCGTAGGGCGTCGACAATCACGGGATTCGCACGTTCATGGACGGATTATGACAAATCAACCTCCTGGGCACAAATGCACAAATCACAATTTTATCACATTTGTAATGAAAGACAGCTGTTTTTTTGGAAGTGTCATATTTTGACATTTTTCGACATACTAGAGTATGTTTTTCAACATACTATATTCAAATGTTTTTGCACGTTTTTTTTCAACATTCTCTATTATGACGTGTGTAGACATGCTATTTTATGTGGTTTGGGGCTGTATTTTGGACTTGTCAAATGCTGAAATTTTTCGACATACTACGGTATGACATTCTCAGTAATTTTGCCAACATGCTATATAAGAATGTTATTGCACGTTTTTTCAACATCCTTTACTATCATGGTTCTCGAGATGCTGCACTGCGTGGTGTTCAGCTGATTTGGGGACATGTCATATTTGGAAATCTTTAGCCATACTATAGCCTTGCCTTTTCTGTCATATTTTTGACATGCATTTTTATGGTGTCTTTTGCCTTTTCTGCAACATTCTATGCTATGGTGCATCTTGGCAGGCTAATTTGAGCTGTTTTGAGGTGTTTTCAACGGTTTTTGGTTCACATCAAATTTTCACATTTTGCAATACTATGGCCTTGCCTTTTCTGTCATTGTTTTGACATGCATCATTTTGCTATATTTAGCCTTTTAGGCAACATTCCGTGCTATGGTGTGTCTTGGCAGATTATTTTATGCTGTTTTTGGCCTTGTCTTTTCGGTCATTTTTTCAACATTCATTATTTTGCTGTTTTGGGCCGTTTTTGCAACATTCTATGCTATGGTGTGTAGTGGAACGCTAGATTATGCTGTTTTGAGGTGTCTGCAGCTGTTTTTTGGAACTGTCATATTTTGACATTTTTGCCATACCATAGCCTTGCTTTTTCCTTCATTTTTTGGACATGCATTATTAGGGCCTTTTGGCAGTTTTGGCAACATTCTTTGCACTGGTGTGTCTCAGCATGCTATTTTATGCTGTTTTGAGGAATTTTTAGCTGTTTTTTGGAACTGTCATATTTTGACATTTTTGCCTTGCCTTTTCGGTCATTTTTGGACATGCATTATTAGCGTCTTTTTGACCGTTTAGGCAACATTCTTTGCATTGGTGTGTCTTAGCAGGCTATTTTATGCTGTTTTGAGGTGTTTGCAGCTGTTTTTTGGACACGTCATATTTTGACTTTTTTGCCTTACTATAGCCTTGCCTTTTCGGTCATTTTTTGGACATGCATTATTAGCGTCTTTTTAGCAGTTTTGGCAACATTCTTTGCATTGGTGTGTCTCGGCAAGCTATTTTATGTTGTTTGGAGGCGTTTTTAGCTGTTTTTTGGAACTGTCATATTTTGACATTTTTGCCTTACTATAGCCTTGCCTTTTCGGTCATTTTTGGACATGCATTATTAGCGTCTTTTTGGCCGTTTAGGCAACATTCTTTGCACTGGTGTGTCTTGGCACGCTATTTTATGCTATTTTGAGGTGTTTGCAGCTGTGTTTTGGAATTGTCATATTTTGACATTTTTGCCTTACTATAGCCTTGCCTTTTCGGTCATTTTTTGGACAAGCATTATTAGCGTCTTTTTGGCAGTTTTGGCAACATTCTATGCTATGGTGTGTCTCAGCATGCTATTTTATGTTGTTTTGAGGCATTTTTAGCTGTTTTTTGGAACTGTCATATTTTGACATTTTTGCCATACTATAGCCTTGCCTTTTCGGTCATTTTTTGGACATGCATTATTAGCGTCTTTTTGGCAGTTTTGGCAACATTCTTTGCATTGGTGTGTCTCGGCAAGCTATTTTATGTTGCTTGGAGGCGTTTTTAGCTGTTTTTTGGAACTGTCATATTTTGACATTTTTGCCATACTATAGCCTTGCCTTTTCGGTCATTTTTTGGACATGCATTATTAGCGTCTTTTTGGCCGTTTAGGCAACATTCTTTGCGCTGGTGTGTCTTGATACGCTATTTTATGCTATTTTGAGGTGTTTGCAGCTGTTTTTTGGAACTGTTATATTTTGACATTTTTGCCTTACTATAGCCTTGCCTTTTCGGTCATTTTTTGGACATGCATTATTAGCATCTTTTTGGCAGTTTTTGCAGCATTCTTTGCACTGGTGTGTCTTGGCACGCTATTTTATGCTATTTTGAGGTGTTTGCAGCTGTTTTTTGGAACTGTCATATTTTGACATTTTTGCCTTACTATAGCCTTGCCTTTTCGGTCATTTTTTGGACATGCATTATTAGCGTCTTTTTGGCAGTTTTGGCAACATTGTATGCTATGGTGTGACTAAGCACGCTATTTTATGCTGTTTTGAGGCATTTTTAGCTGTTTTTTGGAACTGTCATATTTTGACATTTTTGCCTTACTATAGCCTTGCCTTTTCGGTCATTTTTGGACATGCATTATTAGCGTCTTTTGGCAGTTTTGGCAACATTCTTTGCATTGGTGTGTCTTGGCACGCTATTTTATGCTGTTTTGAGGCACTTTTAGCTATTTTTCGGAACTGTCATATTTTGACATTTTTGCCTTACTATAGCCTTGCCTTTTCGGTCATTTTTGGACATGCATTATTAGCGTCTTTTTGGCTGTTTAGGCAACATTCTTTGCACTGGTGTGTCTTGGCACGCTATTTTATGCTATTTTGAGGTGTTTGCAGCTGTTTTTTGGACACGTCATATTTTGACATTTTTGCCTTACTATAGCCTTGCCTTTTCGGTCATTTTTTGGACATGCATTATTAGCGTCTTTTTGGCAGTTTTGGCAACATTCTTTGCACTGGTGTGTCTTGGCACGCTATTTTATGCTGTTTTGAGGTGTTTGCAGCTGTTTTTTGGACACGTCATATTTTGACATTTTTGCCTTACTATAGCCTTGCCTTTTCGGTCATTTTTTGGACATGCATTATTAGCGTCTTTTTAGCCGTTTAGGCAACATTCTTTGCACTGGTGTGTCTTGGCACGCTATTTTATGCTGTTTTGAGGTGTTTTTAGCTGTTTTTTGGAACTGTCATATTTTGACTTTTTTGCCTTACTATAGCCTTGCCTTTTCGGTCATTTTTTGGACATGCATCATTAGCGTCTTTTTGGCAGTTTTGGCAACATTCTTTGCACTGGTGTGTCTTGGCACGCTATTTTATGCTATTTTGAGGTGTTTGCAGCTGTTTTTTGGAACTGTCATATTTTGACATTTTTGCCTTACTATAGCCTTGCCTTTTCGGTCATTTTTTGGACATGCATTATTAGCGTCTTTTTGGCCGTTTAGGCAACATTCTTTGCACTGGTGTGTTTCGGCACGCTATTTTATGCTATTTTGAGGTGGTTGCAGCTGTTTTTTGGAACTGTCACATTTTGACATTTTTGCCATACTATAGCCTTGCCTTTTCGGTCATTTTTTGGACATGCATTATTAGCATCTTTTTGGCAGTTTTGGCAACATTCTTTGCATTGGTGTGTCTCGGCAAGCTATTTTATGTTGTTTGGAGGCATTTTTAGCTGTTTTTTGGACACGTCATATTTTGACATTTTTGCCATACTATAGCCTTGCCTTTTCGGTCATTTTTTGGACATGCATTATTAGCGTCTTTTTGGCAGTTTTTGCAACATTCTTTGCATTGGTGTGTCTTGGCACGCTATTTTATGCTGTTTTGATGCATTTTTAGCTGTTTTTTGAACTGTCATATTTTGACATTTTTGCCTTACTATAGCCTTGCCTTTTCGGTCATTTTTGGACATGCATTATTAGCGTCTTTTTGGCTGTTTAGGCAACATTCTTTGCACTGGTGTGTCTCAGCACGCTATTTTATGCTATTTTGAGGTGGTTGCAGCTGTTTTTTGGACACGTCATATTGTGATATTTTTGCCTTACTATAGCCTTGCCTTTTCGGTCATTTTTTGGACATGCATTATTAGCGTCTTTTTGGCAGTTTTGGCAACATTCTTTGCACTGGTGTGTCTTGGCACGCTATTTTATGCTGTTTTGAGGCATTTTTAGCTGTTTTTTGGACACGTCATATTTTGACATTTTTGCCATACTATAGCCTTGCCTTTTCGGTCATTTTTTGGACATGCATTATTAGCATCTTTTTGGCAGTTTTGGCAACATTCTTTGCATTGGTGTGTCTCGGCAAGCTATTTTATGTTGTTTGGAGGCATTTTTAGCTGTTTTTTGGACACGTCATATTTTGACATTTTTGCCTTACTATAGCCTTGCCTTTTCGGTCATTTTTTGGACATGCATTATTAGCGTCTTTTTGGCAGTTTTGGCAACATTCTTTGCACTGGTGTGTCTTGATACGCTATTTTATGCTGTTTTGAGGTGTTTGCAGCTGTTTTTTGGAACTGTCATATTTTGACATTTTTGCCTTACTATAGCCTTGCCTTTTCGGTCATTTTTTGGACATGCATTATTAGCGTCTTTTTGGCAGTTTTGGCAACATTCTTTGCACTGGTGTGTCTTGGCACGCTATTTTATGCTATTTTGAGGTGGTTGCAGCTGTTTTTTGGAACTGTCACATTTTGACATTTTTGCCTTACTATAGCCTTGCCTTTTCGGTCATTTTTTGGACATGCATTATTAGCGTCTTTTTGGCCGTTTAGGCAACATTCTTTGCACTGGTGTGTCTTGGCACGCTATTTTATGCTATTTTGAGGTGTTTGCAGCTGTTTTTTGGAACTGTTATATTTTGACATTTTTGCCTTACTATAGCCTTGCCTTTTCGGTCATTTTTTGGACATGCATTATTAGCATCTTTTTGGCAGTTTTTGCAGCATTCTTTGCACTGGTGTGTCTTGGCACGCTATTTTATGCTGTTTTGAGGTGTTTTTAGCTGTTTTTTGGACACGTCATATTTTGACATTTTTGCCATACTATAGCCTTGCCTTTTCGGTCATTTTTTGGACATGCATTATTAGCGTCTTTTTAGCAGTTTTGGCAACATTCTTTGCACTGGTGTGTCTTAGCAGGCTATTTTATGCTGTTTTGAGGTGTTTGCAGCTGTTTTTTGGAACTGTCATATTTTGACTTTTTTGCCTTACTATAGCCTTGCCTTTTCGGTCATTTTTTGGACATGCATCATTAGCGTCTTTTTGGCCGTTTAGGCAACATTCTTTGCACTGGTGTGTTTCGGCACGCTATTTTATGCTATTTTGAGGTGGTTGCAGCTGTTTTTTGGAACTGTCATATTTTGACATTTTTGCCATACTATAGCCTTGCCTTTTCGGTCATTTTTTGGACATGCATTATTAGCGTCTTTTTGGCAGTTTTTGCAGCATTCTTTGCATTGGTTTGTCTCAGCAAGCTATTTTATGTTGTCTTGAGGCATTTTTAGCTGTTATTTGGAACTGTCATATTTTGACATTTTTCCCTTACTATAGCCTTGCCTTTTCGGTCATTTTTTGGACATGCATTATTAGCGTCTTTTTAGCAGTTTTGGCAACATTCTTTGCACTGGTGTGTCTTGGCACGCTATTTTATGCTGTTTTGAGGTGTTTTCAGCTGTTTTTGGACTGTCATATTTTGACATTTTTGCCTTACTATAGCCTTGCCTTTTCGGTCATTTTTTGGATATGCATTATTAGCGTCTTTTTGGCAGTTTTGGCAACATTCTTTGCACTGGTGTGTCTTGGCACGCTATTTTATGCTGTTTTGAGGTGTTTTTAGCTGTTTTTTGGAACTGTCATATTTTGACATTTTTGCCATACTATAGCCTTGCCTTTTCGGTCATTTTTTGGACATGCATTATTAGCGTCTTTTTGGCAGTTTTGGCAACATTCTTTGCACTGGTGTGTCTTGGCACGCTATTTTATGCTGTTTTGAGGTGTTTGCAGCTGTTTTTTGGAACTGTCATATTTTGAGATTTTTGCCATACTATAGCCTTGCCTCTTTGGTCATTTTTTGGACATGCATTATTAGCGTCTTTTGGCATTTTTTGCAACATTCTTTGCATTGGTGTGTCTCAGCAAGCTATTTTATGCTGTTTTGAGGCATTTTTAGCTGTTTTTTGGAACTGTCATATTTTGACATTTTTGCCTTACTATAGCCTTGCCTCTTTGGTCATTTTTTGGACATGCATTATTAGCGTCTTTTTGGCAGTTTTTGCAACATTCTTTGCATTGGTGTGTCTCAGCACGCTATTTTATGCTGTTTTGAGGTGTTTGCAGCTGTTTTTTGGAACTGTCATATTTTGACATTTTTGCCTTACTATAGCCTTGCCTTTTCGGTCATTTTTTGGACATGCATTATTAGCGTCTTTTTGGCAGTTTTGGCAACATTCTTTGCACTGGTGTGTCTTGGCACGCTATTTTATGCTGTTTTGAGGCATTTTTAGCTGTTTTTTGGAACTGTCATATTTTGACATTTTTGCCTTACTATAGCCTTGCCTTTTCGGTCATTTTTTGGACATGCATTATTAGCGTCTTTTTGGCAGTTTTGGCAACATTCTTTGCACTGGTGTGTCTTGGCACGCTATTTTATGCTGTTTTGAGGTGTTTTTAGCTGTTTTTTGGAACTGTCATATTTTGACATTTTTGCCATACTATAGCCTTGCCTTTTCGGTCATTTTTTGGACATGCATTATTAGCGTCTTTTTGGCAGTTTTGGCAACATTCTTTGCACTGGTGTGTCTCGGCACGCTATTTTATGTTGTTTTGAGGTATTTTTAGCTGTTTTTTGGAACTGTCATATTTTGACATTTTTGCCTTACTATAGCCTTGCCTTTTCGGTGATTTTTTGGACATGCATTATTAGCATCTTTTTGGCAGCTTTGGCAACATTCTTTGCACTGGTGTGTCTTGGCACGCTATTTTATGCTGTTTTGAGGTGTTTGCAGCTGTTTTTTGGAACTGTCATATTTTGACATTTTTGCCATACTATAGCCTTGCCTTTTCGGTCATTTTTTGGACATGCATTATTAGCGTCTTTTTAGCAGTTTTGGCAACATTCTTTGCATTGGTGTGTCTTAGCAGGCTATTTTATGCTGTTTTGAGGTGGTTGCAGCTGTTTTTTGGAACTGTCATATTTTGACATTTTTGCCTTACTATAGCCTTGCCTTTTCGGTCATTTTTTGGACATGCATTATTAGCGTCTTTTTGGCAGTTTTTGCAACATTCTTTGCATTGGTGTGTCTTGGCACGCTATTTTATGCTGTTTTGAGGTGTTTGCAGCTGTTTTTTGGAACTGTCATATTTTGACATTTTTGCCTTACTATAGCCTTGCCTTTTCGGTCATTTTTTGGACATGCATTATTAGCGTCTTTTTGGCCGTTTAGGCAACATTCTTTGCACTGGTGTGTCTCGGCACGCTATTTTATGCTATTTTGAGGCGTTTTTAGCTGTTTTTTGGAACTGTCATATTTTTACATTTTTGCCTTACTATAGCCTTGCCTTTTCGGTCATTTTTTGGACATGCATTATTAGCGTCTTTTTGGCAGTTTTGGCAACATTCTTTGCACTGGTGTGTCTTGGCACGCTATTTTATGCTGTTTTGAGGTGTTTTTAGCTGTTTTTTGGAACTGTCATATTTTGACATTTTTGCCATACTATAGCCTTGCCTTTTCGGTCATTTTTTGGACATGCATTATTAGCGTCTTTTTGGCCGTTTTTGCAACATTCTTTGCAGTGGTGTGTCTCAGCAAGCTATTTTATGTTGTTTTGAGGCATTTTTAGCTGTTTTTTGGAACTGTCATATTTTGACATTTTTGCCTTACTATAGCCTTGCCTTTTCGGTCATTTTTTGGACATGCATTATTAGCATCTTTTTGGCAGCTTTGGCAACATTCTTTGCACTGGTGTGTCTTGGCACGCTATTTTATGCTGTTTTGAGGTGTTTGCAGCTGTTTTTTGGAACTGTCATATTTTGACATTTTTGCCATACTATAGCCTTGCCTTTTCGGTCATTTTTTGGACATGCATTATTAGCGTCTTTTTAGCAGTTTTGGCAACATTCTTTGCATTGGTGTGTCTTAGCAGGCTATTTTATGCTGTTTTGAGGTGGTTGCAGCTGTTTTTTGGAACTGTAATATTTTGACATTTTTGCCTTACTATAGCCTTGCCTTTTCGGTCATTTTTTGGACATGCATTATTAGCGTCTTTTTAGCAGTTTTGGCAACATTCTTTGCATTGGTGTGTCTTAGCAGGCTATTTTATGCTGTTTTGAGGTGGTTGCAGCTGTTTTTTGGAACTGTCATATTTTGACATTTTTGCCTTACTATAGCCTTGCCTTTTCGGTCATTTTTTGGACATGCATTATTAGCGTCTTTTTGGCAGTTTTGGCAACATTCTTTGCACTGGTGTGTCTTGGCACGCTATTTTATGCTGTTTTGAGGTGTTTGCAGCTGTTTTTTGGACACGTCATATTTTGACATTTTTGCCTTACTATAGCCTTGCCTTTTCGGTCATTGGACATGCATTATTAGCGTCTTTTTGGCAGTTTTGGCAACATTCTTTGCACTGGTGTGTCTTGGCACGCTATTTTATGCTGTTTTGAGGTGTTTGCAGCTGTTTTTTGGACACGTCATATTTTGACATTTTTGCCTTACTATAGCCTTGCCTTTTCGGTCATTTTTTGGACATGCATTATTAGCGTCTTTTTGGCAGTTTTGGCAACATTCTTTGCACTGGTGTGTCTCGGCAAGCTATTTTATGTTGTTTGGAGGCATTTTTAGTATTTTTTTGGAACTGTCATATTTTGACATTTTTGCCTTACTATAGCCTTGCCTTTTCGGTCATTTTTTGGACATGCATTATTAGCGTCTTTTTGGCAGTTTTGGCAACATTCTTTGCACTGGTGTGTCTTGGCACGCTATTTTATGCTGTTTTGAGGTGTTTGCAGCTGTTTTTTGGACACGTCATATTTTGACATTTTTGCCTTACTATAGCCTTGCCTTTTCGGTCATTTTTTGGACATGCATTATTAGCGTCTTTTTGGCCGTTTAGGCAACATTCTTTGCACTGGTGTGTCTCGGCACGCTATTTTATGCTATTTTGAGGCGTTTTTAGCTGTTTTTTGGAACTGTAATATTTTTACATTTTTGCCTTACTATAGCCTTGCCTTTTCGGTCATTTTTTGGACATGCATTATTAGCGTCTTTTTGGCAGTTTTGGCAACATTCTTTGCACTGGTGTGTCTTGGCACGCTATTTTATGCTGTTTTGAGGTGTTTGCAGCTGTTTTTTGGACACGTCATATTTTGACATTTTTGCCTTACTATAGCCTTGCCTTTTCGGTCATTTTTTGGACATGCATTATTAGCGTCTTTTTGGCAGTTTTGGCAACATTCTTTGCACTGGTGTGTCTCGGCACGCTATTTTATGCTATTTTGAGGCGTTTTTAGCTGTTTTTTGGAACTGTCATATTTTGACATTTTTGCCTTACTATAGCCTTGCCTTTTCGGTCATTTTTTGGACATGCATTATTAGCGTCTTTTTGGCCGTTTAGGCAACATTCTTTGCACTGGTGTGTCTCGGCATGCTATTTTACTCTGTTTTGAGGCATTTTTAGCTGTTTTTTGGAACTGTCATATTTTGACATTTTTGCCATACTATAGCCTTGCCTTTTCGGTCATTTTTTGGACATGCATTATTAGCGTCTTTTTGGCAGTTTTGGCAACATTCTTTGCACTGGTGTGTCTTGGCACGCTATTTTATGCTGTTTTGAGGTGTTTTTAGCTGTTTTTTGGAACTGTCATATTTTGACATTTTTGCCTTACTATAGCCTTGCCTTTTCGGTGATTTTTTGGACATGCATTATTAGCATTGTTTGGCAGCTTTGGCAACATTCTTTGCACTGGTGTGTCTTGGCACGCTATTTTATGCTGTTTTGAGGTGTTTGCAGCTGTTTTTTGGAACTGTCATATTTTGACATTTTTGCCATACTATAGCCTTGCCTTTTCGGTCATTTTTTGGACATGCATTATTAGCGTCATTTTAGCAGTTTTGGCAACATTCTTTGCATTGGTGTGTCTTAGCAGGCTATTTTATGCTGTTTTGAGGTGGTTGCAGCTGTTTTTTGGAACTGTCATATTTTGACATTTTTGCCTTACTATAGCCTTGCCTTTTCGGTCATTTTTTGGACATGCATTATTAGCGTCTTTTTAGCAGTTTTGGCAACATTCTTTGCATTGGTGTGTCTTAGCAGGCTATTTTATGCTGTTTTGAGGTGTTTGCAGCTGTTTTTTGGAACTGTCATATTTTGACTTTTTAGCCTTACTATAGCCTTGCCTTTTTGGTCATTTTTTGGACATGCATTATTAGCGTCTTTTTGGCAGTTTTGGCAACATTCTTTGCACTGGTGTGTCTTGGCACGCTATTTTATGCTGTTTTGAGGTGTTTGCAGCTGTTTTTTGGACACGTCATATTTTGACATTTTTGCCTTACTATAGCCTTGCCTTTTCGGTCATTTTTTGGACATGCATTATTAGCGTCTTTTTGGCAGTTTTGGCAACATTCTTTGCACTGGTGTGTCTTGGCACGCTATTTTATGCTGTTTTGAGGTGTTTTCAGCTGTTTTTTGGAACTGTCATATTTTGACATTTTTGCCTTACTATAGCCTTGCCTTTTCGGTCATTTTTTGGACATGCATTATTAGCGTCTTTTTGGCCGTTTTTGCAACATGCTTTGCAGTGGTGTGTCTCAGCACGCTATTTTATGTTGTTTTGAGGCACTTTTAGCTGTTTTTTGGAACTGTCATATTTTTACATTTTTGCCTTACTATAGCCTTGCCTTTTTGGTCATTTTTTGGACATGCATTATTAGCGTCCTTTTGGCAGTTTTGGCAACATTCTTTGCACTGGTGTGTCTTGGCACGCTATTTTATGCTGTTTTGAGGTGTTTGCAGCTGTTTTTTGGACACGTCATATTTTGACATTTTTGCCTTACTATAGCCTTGCCTTTTCGGTCATTTTTTGGACATGCATTATTAGTGTCTTTTTGGCCGTTTAGGCAACATTCTTTGCACTGGTGTGTCTCGGCACGCTATTTTATGCTATTTTGAGGCGTTTTTAGCTGTTTTTTGGAACTGTCATATTTTTACATTTTTGCCTTACTATAGCCTTGCCTTTTCGGTCATTTTTTGGACATGCAATATTAGCGTCTTTTTGGCAGTTTTTGCAACATTGTATGCTATGGTGTGTCTTGGCACGCTATTTTATGCTGTTTTGAGGTGTTTTAGCTGTTTTTTGGAACTGTCATATTTTGAGATTTTTGCCATACTATAGCCTTGCCTTTTCGGTCATTTTTTGGACATGCATTATTAGCGTCTTTTTGGCAGTTTTGGCAACATTCTTTGCACTGGTGTGTCTTGGCACGCTATTTTATGCTGTTTTGAGGTGTTTGCAGCTGTTTTTTGGAACTGTCATATTTTGACATTTTTGCCTTACTATAGCCTTGCCTTTTCGGTCATTTTTTGGACATGCATTATTAGCGTCTTTTTGGCAGTTTTGGCAACATTCTTTGCACTGGTGTGTCTCGGCAAGCTATTTTATGTTGTTTGGAGGCATTTTTAGTATTTTTTTGGAACTGTCATATTTTGACATTTTTGCCTTACTATAGCCTTGCCTTTTCGGTCATTTTTTGGACATGCATTATTAGCGTCTTTTTGGCAGTTTTGGCAACATTCTTTGCACTGGTGTGTCTTGGCACGCTATTTTATGCTGTTTTGAGGTGTTTGCAGCTGTTTTTTGGAACTGTCATATTTTGACATTTTTGCCTTACTATAGCCTTGCCTTTTCGGTCATTTTTTGGACATGCATTATTAGCGTCTTTTTGGCAGTTTTGGCAACATTCTTTGCACTGGTGTGTCTTGGCACGCTATTTTATGCTGTTTTGAGGTGTTTTTAGCTGTTTTTTGGAACTGTCATATTTTGACATTTTTGCCTTACTATAGCCTTGCCTTTTCGGTCATTTTTTGGACATGCATTATTAGCGTCTTTTTGGCAGTTTTGGCAACATTCTTTGCACTGGTGTGTCTTGGCACGCTATTTTATGCTGTTTTGAGGCATTTTTAGCTGTTTTTTGGAACTGTCATATTTTGACATTTTTGCCATACTATAGCCTTGCCTTTTCGGTCATTTTTTGGACATGCATTATTAGCGTCTTTTTGGCAGTTTTGGCAACATTCTTTGCACTGGTGTGTCTTGGCACGCTATTTTATGCTGTTTTGAGGTGTTTGCAGCTGTTTTTTGGAACTGTCATATTTTGACATTTTTGCCTTACTATAGCCTTGCCTTTTCGGTCATTTTTTGGACATGCATTATTAGCGTCTTTTTGGCAGTTTTGGCAACATTCTTTGCACTGGTGTGTCTCGGCATGCTATTTTATGTTGTTTTGAGGCATTTTTAGCTGTTTTTTGGAACTGTCATATTTTGACATTTTTGCCTTACTATAGCCTTGCCTTTTCGGTCATTTTTTGGACATGCATTATTAGCGTCTTTTTGGCAGTTTTGGCAACATTCTTTGCACTGGTGTGTCTTGGCACGCTATTTTATGCTGTTTTGAGGTGTTTTTAGCTGTTTTTTGGAACTGTCATATTTTGACATTTTTGCCTTACTATAGCCTTGCCTTTTCGGTCATTTTTTGGACATGCATTATTAGCGTCTTTTTGGCAGTTTTGGCAACATTCTTTGCACTGGTGTGTCTTGGCACGCTATTTTATGCTGTTTTGAGGTGTTTGCAGCTGTTTTTTGGAACTGTCATATTTTGACATTTTTGCCTTACTATAGCCTTGCCTTTTCGGTCATTTTTTGGACATGCATTATTAGCGTCTTTTTGGCAGTTTTGGCAACATTCTTTGCATTGGTGTGTCTTGGCACGCTATTTTATGCTGTTTTGAGGTGTTTTTAGCTGTTTTTGGAACGTCATATTTTGACATTTTTGCCTTTTACTATAGCCTTGCCCCTTTCGTTTTTGACATTTTTTGACAAATTATTAGCTGCCCTTTGCAGTTTTGGCAAACATTCTTTATTGGTGTGTCTGCACGCTTATTTTATGCTGTTTTGAGGCATTTAGCTGTTTTTGAACTGTCCATATTTTGACATTTTTGCCTTACTATAGCCTTGCCTTTTTCGGTCATTTTTGACATGCATTATTAGCTGCCTTTTTTGGCAGTTTTGGCAACATTCTTTGCACTGTGTGCTTTGGCACGCTTATTTTAGGCTGTTTTGAGGTGGTTGCAGCTGTTTTTTTGACACGCCATATTTTGACATTTTTGCCTTTTACTATAGCCTTTTGCTTTTCGGTCATTTTTTGCATTATTAGCGTCGTTTAGCAGTTTTGGCAAATATTCTTGCACTTGGTGTGTCTGGCACGCTATTTTATGCTATTTTGCAGTTTTAGCTGTTTTGAACTGTCATATTTTGACATTTTTGCCTTTACTATAGCCTTGCCTTTTCGGTCATTTTGGACATGCATTATTAGCGCTTTTTTGGCAGTTTTGGCAACATTCTTTGCATTGCGTGTCTTCTAAGCTATTTTATGCTGTTTTGAAGTGTAGCTGTTTTTGACACGCCATATTTTGACATTTTGCCTTTACTATAGCCTTTGCCTTTCGGTCATTTTTGGACATGCATTATTAGCGCTCTTTTTGGCAGTTTTGGCAACATTCTTTAATTGCGGTGTGTCTGGCACGCTATTTTATGCTGTTTGAGGTGTTTGCAGTCGTTGTTTTTTGAACTGTCATATTTTGACATTTTGCTTACTATAGCCTTGCCTTTTCGGTCATTTTTGGACATGCATTATTAGCGCCTTTTTAGCAGTTTTGGCAACATTCTTTGCACTGGTGTGTCTTGTACACAGCTATTTTATGCTGTTTTGAGGTGTTTTTAATGCTGTTTTTGAACTGTCATATTTGACATTTTAGCCTTTGCCTTTTCGGTCATTTTTGGACATACATTATTGCTCTTTTTGCAGTGTTTGGCAACATTCTTTGCATTGGTGTGTCTTGGCACGCCTATTTATGCTGTTTTGAGGCATTTTACATGTTTTTGCTATATGTGTTTACATTTTGTACTATATTTTGTCTCTGGTTTCGTCATAATGCACATGAGCCTTTTGGCAGTTTTGGCAACATTCTTTTGCACTGGCGTGTCCCTGGCACGCCATTTTTATGCTGTTTTGAGGTGTTTGTAGCTGTTTTTTGAACTGTCATATTTGACATTTTTGCCATACTATAGCCTTGCCTTTTTTCGTCATTTTTGGACATGCATTATTAGCGCGTTTTTGGCAGTTTGGCAACATTCTTTTGCATTGGTGTGTGTCTTGGCACGCTATTTTATGCTGTTTTGAGGTGTTTGCTGTTTTTTGACACTGTCATATATTTGACATTTTGCCTTACTATAGCCTTGCCTTTTCGGTCATTTTTGGAGCATTATTACGCCTTTTTTTGCAGTTTTGGCAACATTCTTTGCACTGGTGTGTCTTGCACGCTATTTTATGCTGTTTTGAGGTGTTTGCAGCTGTTTTTGGAACTGTCATATTTTGACATTTTTGCCTTTACTATAGCCTTGCTTTTCGGTCATTTTTGGACATGCATTATTAGCGTCGCAGTTTTGGCAACATTTCTTTAACTGGTGTGTCTCACGCTATTTTATGCTGTTTTGGAGGTGTTTTAGCTGTTTTTGAACTGTCTGTCATATTTTGACATTTTTGCCTTACTATAGCCTTGCCTTTCGGTCATTTTTTGGACATGCAATATTAGCGTCTTTTTGGCAGTTTGGCAACATTCTTTGCATTGGTGTGTCTTGGACACGCTTATTTTATGCTGTTTTTAGGTGGTGTGCAGCTGTTTTTGGACACGCCATATTTTGACATTTTGCCTTACTATAGCCTTGCCTTTTCGTCATTTTTTGGACACATTATTAGCTTTTTGGCAGTTTTGCAACATTCTTTGTACTGGTGTGTCTGGCAACGCTATTTTATGCTGTTTTGAGTTTAGCTGTTTTTTGAACTGTATTTTGACATTTTTGCCACTATAGCCTTGCCTTTTCGGTCATTTTTTGACATGCATTATTAGTCTTTTTGGCAGTTTTGGCAGATAAATATTCTTTGCATTGGTGTGTCTTGGCACGTTATTTTATGCTGTTTTGAGGTATTGTAGCTTTTTGACACGCATATTTGACATTTTTGCCTTTACTATAGCCTTGCCTTCGGGTCATTTTGATGGACACATTATTAGCGCTCTTTTTGGCAGTTGGCTTATAACATTCTTTGCACTGTGTGTTGGCACGCTTATTTTATGCTATTTTGAGGGCGTTTTTATTGTTTTTGAACTGTCATATTTTGACATTTTGCCTTACTATAGCCTTGCCTTTTCGTCATTTTTTGACATGCATTATTAGCATCTTTGGCAGTTTTGCAACACTTGCACTGAAGGTGTGTCTTGCTATTTTATGCTGTTGATTTCAGGCATTTTAGCTGCTTTTGAACTGTCATATTTTGACATTTTCTATACTATAGCCTTGCCTTTTCGGTCATGATGACATGCATTTATTACGCCTGGCAGTTTGGCAACATTCTGCACTGGTGTGTCTTGGACGCATTTTATGCTGTTTTGAGGTGTTTTAGCTGTTTTTTGAACTGTCATATTTTGACATTTTTGCCAATATAGCCTTGCCTTTCGGGTCATTTTTGGACATGCATTATTAGCCTTTGGCAGTTTTAGGCAACATTCTTTGCACTGGTGTGTCTTGTCGCATTTTATGCTATTTGATTTTTAGCTGTTTTGGAACTGTCATATTTTTGACATTTTGCCTACTATAGCCTTGCCTTTCGGTCATTTTTGACATGCATTATTGTTGATGTTTTTGGCGTTTTGCAAAATTCTTGTCAACTGGTGTCTTACGCTATTTTATGTTTGCGTTGTTTTGAGGTATTTTTACATGCACAAGCCTTGCTTCATTTGGACAACAATGCATCTTTTTAAAACATGCATAAGTGTCAAGGCTTATAGCCCTGTTTAGTGTTTTAATATTTTTGCACTGTCATATTTTCAGCTGCCATCAAGAGCATAAATAGCGTTGTTGAGACAACCAATGCATCTGTTGCAGCTCAACATTTAATATGCATGTGTCTGACGCTATATATGGAAAGCATGAGGCTGACATTGGACACTGTCATATTTTACAGTTTTGCAACACTGCATAAGCTGCCTTAATTGTCAAAAAAATGACCAAAGCGCAAGGCTATGCAAAATTCTTTGACATCTGCAAAAATGTTACTCAAAAGCATAATGGTGCCAAATGCCGCAAACAAGCCTTACTGTCAACAGACAATGTCCAAAAAGTACAGGACAGTTCCAAAAACAGCTGCAAACTCAAAACAGCCTAAAGCCTGCCCAAACACGCTTATATAGCAATGTCAACTACAGCGAATCAGCCCTGACCGAGCAAAGGCTAGGGCAATATGTCAAAATATGACATGTCCAAAAACAGTTGAAAACACCTCAAAAACAGCATAAAAATGGCTGCCAGACACACACCATAGCAAAGAATGTTGCAAAAGCTGCCAAAAAGATGCTAATAATGCATGTCCAAAAATGACCGAAAAGGCAAGGCTATAGTAAGGAAAAATGTCAAAAATATGATGGTTCCAAAAAAACAGCTAAACGCCTCAAAATAGCATAAAATAGCGTGAGACACACGCCATACGAAGAATGTTGCAAAACTGCCAAAAGACGCTAATAATGCATGTCCAAAAAATGACCGAAAAGGCAAGGCTATAGTATGGCAAAAGTCAAATATGACAGTTCCAAAAACAGCTAAAAATGCCCTCAAAACAAGCATAAAATAGCGCTGAGACACACCACTGCAAAGAATGTTGCAAAACTGCCAAAAGACTTATAATGCATGTCCAAAAAATGACCAAAGAGGCAAGGCTATAGTATGCAAAAAATCTCAAAATATGACAGTTCAAAAACAGCTGCAAAACCTCAAAATAGCATAAAATAGCGTTGAAGACACCCATAGCATAGAATGTTGCAAAAAGCCCAAAAGACGCTAATACATGCATGTCCAAAAATGACCGAAAAGGCAAGGCTATAGTATAGTATGGAAAAATGTCAAAATATGACACTGTCCAAAACAGCAGTGCCTCAAACATAGCATAAAAATAGCGGTGCCAAGACACACCACTGCAAGTATGTTGCAAAACTGCCAAAAGACGCATAATGCATGTCCAAAATGACCGAAAAGGCAAGGCTATAGTAATGGCAAAAATGTCAAAATATGACAGTTCCAAAAACAGCCAAAACACGCTCAAAACAGCATAAAATAAGCTGCACGAGACACACCAATGCAAAGAATGTTGCAAAACTGCCAAAAGACGCCGCTATTAATGCATGTCCAAAAATGACCGAAAAGGCAAGGCTATAGTATGGCAAAAATGTCAAAATATGACAGTTCCTTAAAAAACAGCTAAAAATGCCTCAAACAGCATAAAATAGCGTTGCCTGAGGACACACCCACTAGTACATACAATGTTGCAAAACGGCCAAAAAGACGCTAATAATGCATGTCATGTCCAAAATGACCTAAAAGGCAAGGCTATAGTATGGCAAAATGTCAAAATATGACAGTTCCAAAAACAGCTAAAAACCTCAAAACAGCATAAAATAGCGCATGTTGACACACCATGCATACAATGTTGCAAAACTGCCAAAAAGCGCTTAATATATGTCCAAAATGACCAAAAGGCAAGGCTATAGTATGGAAAAATGTCAAAAATATGACGTGTCCAAAAAACAGCTGCAACGCCTCAAAACATAATAAAATAGCGTGAGACACACCACTGCAAAAGAATGTTGCAAAACTGCCAAAAGACGCTAATAATGCATGTCCAAAAATGAACCGGAAAAGGCAAGGCTATAGGGCAAAAAATGTCAAAATATGATAGTTCCAAAAACAGCTAAACACCAAAACAGCATAAAATAGCTGCACACCATAGCATAAAATGTTGCAAAAACTGCCAAAAAGACGCTAATATTGCATGTCCAAAAAATGACCGAAAGGCAAGGCTATAGTAAGGCAAAAATGTCAAAATATGACACTTCTTAAAAACAGCTAAAAGTGCCTCAAAACAACATAAAATAGCGTGCTGAGACACACCACTGCAAAGCATGTTGCAAAAACTGCCAAAAAGACGCTAATAATGCATGTCCAAAAATTGACCAAAGAGGCAAGGCTATAGTATGGCAAAATGTCAAATATGACAGTTCCAAAAACAGCTAAAATGCCTAAATAGTATAAAATGGTGCTCCACGCAGCATAGAATGTTGCAAAACTGCCAAAAGACGCTAATACATGTTTCCAAAATGACCCAAAAGGCAAGGCTATAGTAAGGCAAAAATGTCAAAATATAGTGTCCAAAAACAGCTGCAAACACCTCAAAAATGCATAAAATAGCGTGCCAAGACACACCATAGCATTGAATGTTGCAAAAACTGCCAAAAAGACGCTAATAATTCATGTCCAAAAAATGACCGAAAAGGCAAGGCTATAGTATGGCAAAATATCAAATATGACAGTTCCAAAAAACAGCTGCAAACACCTCAAAACAGCATAAAATAGCGTGCAAGACACACCAATAGCAAAGAATGTTGAAAACTGCCAAAAGATGCTTAATAATTGCATGTCCAAAAAATGACCGAAAAGGCATATAGTATGGACAAAATGTCAAATATGACAGTGTCCAAAACAGCTGAAAACATCTCAAAACAATATAAAATATGAGACACACCATAGCAAAAGCAATGTTGCAAAACTGCCAAAAGATGCAATAATGCATGTCCAAAAATGACCGAAAAGGCATATAGTATGCAAAAAATGTCAAAATATGTTCAAAAAACAGCTAAACATGCCTCAAAATAGCATAAATAGAGTGCGTAAGACACACCAATAGCATAAAATGTTGCAAAAACTGCCAAAAGACGCTAATAATGCATGTCCAAAAATGACCGAAAGAGGCTAAGGCTATAGTAAGGCAAAATGTCAAAATATGACAGTTCCAAAAAACAGCTAAACACCTCAAA
Organism: Plectropomus leopardus; assembly: GCF_026936395.1. Lineage (NCBI taxonomy): Eukaryota > Metazoa > Chordata > Actinopteri > Perciformes > Serranidae > Plectropomus > Plectropomus leopardus. The sequence continues at coordinate 21,852,729 of NC_142179.1, forward strand.
ACATAAAATAGCGTTTATTGAGACACACCACTGCAAAAGCATACAAAACTGCCTAAAAAAGAGCTTAATATTGCATGTCCAAAAATGACCGAAAAACAAGGCTATAGTAAGGCAAAATGATCAAAATATGACAGTTCCAAAAAGCAGTAAAACAGCATAAAATAGCGTCAAAACACAGCCTAAAATGGCCTGCCCAAACACGCTATAGTATAGAATGTCGCAAAAAAGCCCAACTACAGCGAAATACTGCGTCTCGAAAAAATGACCGAAAAGGCAAGGCTATAGTATGGACAATATGTCAAAACATGACATGTCCAAAAAACAGTTGAAAACACCTCAAAACAGCAAAAAAATGGCCTGCCAAGACACGCCATAGCATAGAATGTTGCAAAAACTGCCAAAAACTGCAGAATAATGCATGTCCAAAAAATGACCGAAAAGGCAAGGCTATAGTATGGAAAAAATGTCAAAATATGACGTGTCCAAAAAACAGCTGCAAACGCCTCAAAATAGCATAAAATAGAGTGCCAAGACACACCAATACGAAGAATGTTGCAAAAACTGCCAAAAGACGCTAATAATGCATGTCCAAAAAATGACTGAAAAGGCAAGGCTATAGTAAGGCAAAAATGTCAAAATATGACACTTCCAAAAAACAGCTAAAAGTGCCTCAAAACAACATAAAATAGCGTGCTGTGACACACCACTGCAAAGCATGTTGCAAAAATGGCCAAAAAGACGCTAATAATGCATGTCCAAAAAATGACCAAAGAGGCAAGGCTATAGTATGGCAAAAATGTCAAAATATGACAGTTCCAAAACAGCTGCAAACACCTCAAAACAGCATAAAATGGCTGCCAAGACACCAAGCGCAAAGAATGTTGCAAAACTGCCAACTGCACGCGAATATTGCATGTCCAAAAAATGACCGAAAAGGCAAGGCTATAGTATGGCAAAAATGTCAAAATATGACAGTTCCAAAAAACAGCTGCAAACACGCCAAAACAGCATAAAATGGCCTGCCCAAACACGCTATAGTATAGAATGTCGCAAAAAAGCCCAACTACAGCGAAATACTGCGTCTCGAAAAAATGACCGAAAAGGCAAGGCTATAGAATGGACAATATGTCAAAACATGACGTGTCCAAAAAACAGCTGCAACCACCTCAAAATAGCATAAAATAGCGTGCTGAGACACACCAATGCAAAGAATGTTGCAAAAACTGCCAAAAGACGCTTAATAATGCATGTCCAAAATGACCGAAAAGGCAAGGCTATAGTATGGCAAAATGTCAAAATATGACAGTTCCAAAAACAGCTGCAAACGCTCAAAATAGCATAAAATAGCGTGCCTGAAGACACACCAATGCAAAGAATGTTGCAAAACTGCCAAAAGACGCTTAATAATGCATGTCCAAAAATGAAGAAAAAGCAAGGCTATAGTATGGCAAAAATGTCAAAATATGACGTTCCAAAACAGCTGCAAACCTCAAAATAGTATAAAATGGCCTGCCCACACCAATAGAATGTTGCAAAACTGCCAAAGACGCAAATACTGCATGTCCAAAATGACCGAAAAAGGCAAGGCTATAGTATGGAAAATGTCAAAACATGACATGTTCCAAAAACAGCTAAACATGCCTCAAAACACAAAAAAATGGCCTGCCAAGACAACCACTGCAAAGAATGTTGCAAAAAAACTGCCAAAAAGATGCTAATAATGCATGTCCAAAAATGACCGAAAAAGGCAAGGCTATAGTATGGCAAAAAAATCAAAAATGACAGTTCCAAAAACAGCTGATAAACACCCTCAAAACAGCATAAAATAGCGTGCCAAGACACACCAATAGCATAGAATGTTGCCAAACTGCCAAAAAAGACGCTTAATATTGCATGTCCAAAAATGACTGAAAAGGCAAGGCTATAGTAAGGCAAAATGTCAAAATATGACGTTCCAAAAACAGCTGCAAACCTCAAAATAGCATAAAATAGAGCGTTATACAGACACACCATAATGGCAAAGCATGTTGCAAAACTGCCAAAAGACGCTAATAATGCATGTCCAAAAATGACCAAAAGAAAGGCTATAGTAGGCAAAATGTCAAAATATGACAGTTCCAAAAACAGCTAAAATGCCTCAAAACATAAAAATAGCTTGCTGAGACACACCACTGCAAAGAATGTTGCAAAACGGCCAAAAGACGCTAATAATGTATGTCCAAAAATGACCAAAGAGGCTAAGGCTATATGGCAAAATCTCAAAATATGACAGTTCCAAAAAACAGCTAAAAACCTCAAAACAGCATAAAATAGCGTGACACACCATAGCAAAGAATGTTGCAAAACGCCAAAAGACGCTAATAATGCATGTCCAAAATGACCGAGGCAAGGCTATAGTAAGGCAAAATGTCAAAATATGACAGTTCCAAAAACAGCTGCAAACACCTCAAAACAGCATAAAATAGCGCCTGCCAAGACACACCAATGGTATAGAATGTTGCAAAAACTGCCAAAAAGACGCTATAATACGCCAAAAAATGACCAAAAGGCAAGGCTATAGTATGCAAAAATGTCAAAATATGACAGTTCCAAAACAGCTGAAACACTCAAAACAGCATAAAATAGCGTATAGACACACCACTGCAGAGAATGTTGCAAAAACTGCCAAAAACTGCAGAATAATGCATGTCCAAAAAATGACCGAAAAGGCAAGGCTATAGTATGGAAAAAATGTCAAAAAATATGACAGTTCCAAAAACAGCTGCAAACACTTCAAAAAACAGCATAAAATAGCTTGCCAAGACACACCAATGCAAAGAATGTTGCAAAACTGCCAAAAAGACGCTTAATAATGCATGTCCAAAAATGACCGAAAAAGGCTATAGTATGGCAAAATGTCAAATATGACAGTTCCAAAAACAGCTGCAAACACCTCAAAACAGCATAAAATAGCGTTAAGACACACCAAGCATTGAATGTTGCAAAAACTGCCAAAAAGACGCTAATCATTCATGTCCAAAAAATCACCGAAAAGGCAAGGCTATAGTATGGCAAAAATGTCAAAATATGATGTGTCCAAAAAACAGCTGCAAACACCTCAAAAATGCATAAAATAGCGTACAAGACACCACTCGCAAAAGAATGTTGCAAAAACTAAGCTAAAAGACGCTAATAATGCATGTCCAAAAATGACCAAAAGGCAAGGCTATAGGTATGGCAAAATATGTCACAATATGACGTGTCCAAAAACAGCTGCAAAACACCTCAAAACAAGCAATAAAACAATGGCCTGCCAAGACACACCAGTAGCATGAACGTTGCAAAACTGCCAAAGACGCTAATAATGCATGTCCAAAAACTGACCGAAAAGGCAAGGCTATAGTAAGGCAAAAATGTCAAAATATGACAGTTCCAAAAAACAGCTAAAAATGCCTCAAAACAGCATAAAATAGCGTGCTTAGTCACGCCATAGCATTGAATGTTGCAAAAACTGCCAAAAAGATGCTAATAATGCATGTCCAAAAATGACCGAAAAGGCAAGGCTATAGTAAGGCAAAAATGTCAAAATATGACAGTTTCAAAAAACAGCTGCAAACACCTCAAAACAACATAAAATAGCGTGCTGAGACACACCAGTGCAAAGAATGTTGCAAAAACGGCCAAAAAGACGCTAATAATGCATGTCCAAAAAATGACCGAAAAGGCAAGGCTACAGTATGGCAAAAATCTCAAAATATGACAGTTCCAAAAACAGCTGCAAACCCCTAAAATAGCGTACAAGCAATATGCGTCATAAGACTTTAAAATGCATCTTCCAAAAGACGACTGCTAAAAGGAGAACATAGTAACAAAATCACAACTGCCAGCAATTTCAGCATAAAATAGCGTGAGACTGCAAAAGTATGCAAAACTGCCAAAAAGACGGTATTGCATGTCCAAAAATGACAAGGTGAGTAGCAGTACATGGCAATATGCAACAGCACTCAAAACAGCAAAACAGTGTGCAACTCTACAAAACCACATGCACTCAATAATCCATGGACCAAAAATGTCTTTTCCGGACCAGGCACTGGCAAAAATCAATATGACAGCAAAAACAGCTGCTGCAAACAATACAATAAATACTGAGGACACTATTAAAATTAAAAAGATTATACATGTCCAAAAAATAAGGCATAGTATGGCAAAAAAATATATGACAGGCCAAAAAATACAAACAAATATCAAATATAGCGTGAGACACTCACAAAACTAGAATAATGTCCTCAAAATATCAAATATATAGTTAACATAGTCATACTACAGCATGTTCAGCATTCCACACACAATAAAGCAATGTTCAGCTGCAAAATCAGCAATATTCCACATCAACACCAATGCAAAGAATGTTAATAATGGCAATTATATTGAATAATTTAAGTTAATTTAAGTTTTTTAATTTTAATTTAAGTTAATTTAAGTATGTGCAAACCAAACATATTCAAAGGTCAAAACAGCGCTAAATTTGGCTGAATTGTAAAAAGCAGAAGTGGTAAAATGAAGATCCATTTGGGAGCTGTAAGAGCCGGCTCTTCTTGGCGAGCTGAGCCAAATGATCCGACTCACTAAAAAGAGCCGGAATTCCCATCACTATTGTAAACCTCTCTCGTTGTCTCCGTGAACTGCCTGAGGAGGTGGAGCGAACCACTCAGAGAGAGGGAATGGAGCATACCACTCCAAGAGGGAGGGGTGGAATCCAAGTAGTCCTGGCCTTTTTAACATGTAATATTATATGTTTGTGGTATATTGGATGACATAGAATAGTGTTATTTTTTTGGCATACTTTGAATGGCATACTATATTATGATATTTTGATGCTATTTTGGACATTAAACTTAATTTCCAAGATCAGACAAGATCGGGCATTCTCAGGGCGGCATGGCCTTAAGCAACTGAGGGCAACACACATGGGCTATTTATACATGTGAAAACACCAATGACAGTTTTCAAAACTGTTGAATACAGCTAAGGATTCATTAGATTGTTAGTCCACTAGTGTTGCTTTTGAAGGCCCCTCTCCACTAAGGTAGTAGCAGCAGCCCCTGCTGATGAAAGATGAGAAAAGCTTACAGCACTGGGTGTTCCCAGCAGTCTCCCATCCAAGTATTGATCCAGCCCGACCCTTTTTAGCTTTCCAGATGAGAAGAGAGCAGGTGTTCTCAGGGTGGTATGGCCATAAGCAATGGAATAGGACGCACAGGGGTTATTTATTCATAGTGAAACACCACTGAGAGTTCTCAAAGCTGTTGATTACTGCTTACCATAATCTGAACCTTACATACAAATCCCATGAAAAAGACCATAACCACTTATGAGGTAATCTAATACGTACAGAATGTCAAAAAACGCCATCAAAGAAAAGCACAGGTGAAAATGTCATATTCCAAAAAAAAAAAAACCTATACAGTATGTGATTAAGAATGTTGCCAAAAAGTCATAATATAGCATGCCATAAAAAATCATAATGCATCACAGTATAGTATTTCATAAGAAAATGAATAGTGGTGTGCCAAAAAAAAAATCATGATATAGTGTGTCAGAAATTTTTTTGATAATAAAAAGCCTGTAGCAGAGCATGAAACGAGTATATATGAAAATTCATAGCATAAGATGTCATTAAAACAGCGCAAAAAATCATGGTATAGTATGTCGTCCAAAAAACCATTAGAAAAGTCATAGTGTAGTACGTCATCAAAAATCGCATGAAATAGTCACAGTATCGCATGTTGTCCAAAAGTATAGTGTGTTCAAAATAGCCTGAAAAAGTCATTGTGCAATATGTTGTCCAAAATAGCGTAGATGTGTCTTAGTTAAGTATGTCATCCAAACAGCATACAAATTATAGATTGTTTTGTCATCCAAAATGGTAGAAAATAGTCAGTGTAGTATGTCATCCAAAAGAGCATAAAAAAGACAAGTATAATAGGTCATAAAAAGTCACAGCTTATTATGCCATAAAACATGATGTAAAAAAGTAATTGTATGGTATCTTAAAAAACAAGGTGTATAATGCCAGAAAAAAAGTAATAATACTGTTTTGTTTTGTTTTTTTTTAACTTTTTTTGTCATTGAAAGTGTCAAAATTGAGTGCAAAGTTACAAAAAGACATAGTATACTATCCCCCCAAGACGATAATACAGTTTTCACAGCAAAAGTAAGTCATTGTATTGGGAGAAGTATGTTGTGCAAAAAAGCATAAAACAAGTCATATTATACTATGTTGTCCAAAATAGCACAAAAGAGTAGTATCTCATTCAAAATATGTAGAGAAAGTCATACTATGGTATGTCGTTCAAAGAATGTCAAAAATGTGATAGTTAAGCAGGGTCGGGCAGGGTTAGTACTTGCCTGGGAGACCGCCTGGGAATACCCGGTGCTGTAAGCTTTTCTTTTTCCCTCTCTCATCTTTTATCAACAGAGGGTGCTGCTGCTTCCTTGGCAGAGACAGGACTTTGAAAAACCACATGGCGAAAAACTACACGTTTTTTTTTAGCCATGATCAGCAGTAAAAAAGCTTGCTGAATTACCGATAAAATGACTTACTGTGCTTGCTGTGAAAACTATATTATTCTTTTTGGGATGGATAGTATACTATGTCTTTCTCTGAAGTTGCACTCTATACAATTATGACACTTTCTTTCAATGACAAAAAAAAGGTTAAACAAAAAACCCAATATCATAATTTATTTTTTCTGGCATTATACACCTTATTTTTTAAGACGTCACACAATTACTTTTTTACATCATGTTTTATGGCATCCTAAGCTGTGACTTTTTTATGACCTATTATACTCATCTTTTTTTATGCTCTTTTGGACGACATACTACACTATGACTATTTTCTGCCATTTTGGATTCATTTTGAATGAATTTTGACGACATACTGTACAATTACTTTTTTGATGCTATTTTGGATGACAGTATAATATAGCTGGTTTATGCATTTTTGCATAACATACTGCACTATGAGTTCTTTTGATTGATGATTTTTGGACGAAATTTTATACTACATATATAGTACATAAATAATACATATATTTTTGATGACATCCTATGCTATTAATTTTCTTATATAGTCTTTATGCCATGGGGGGGTGTTTTGTTTCCAAAAATTTTTACAACACTATCATGAAATTTTTTGTGGCACATTGCATTATTCATTTTTCATGAGAATTTCTTATGAAATACTATACTGTGATGTTTTATGGCATGCTATACAGTATTATGACTTTTTTAGCAAAATTCTTAATGACATACTGTGCAGTTTGGGTTTTTTTTTTTGCATATGACATTTTTTTCCGACATTCTCACCTGTGCTTTTCATTAACTGAAAAGGCGTGTCAGCCACGAAAGCCCAACAATGTCCAGAGATTTCAGCATCTCAGGGCAAATCTCATCCACACTTGGAGCCTTGCTGCCAAGGAGCTCTTTAACTACTTTAGCGACCTCTGCCAGGGATATCGACAAGGGTTCCCCTAAGTCATCAGACTCTGCCTCCTCCACAGAGGACATGACGTTAGCATTCAGGAGTTCTTCAAAGTGTTCCTTGCATTGCTCAATAATATCTCCAGTCCGGGTCAGCAGTTCTCCCCTGCTGAGCAAAGCCTGAGACAAACCCTGCTTTCCCTTCCGCAGATGTCTGTCTGACCAAAAGTCCTTCTCCATTTCCTTTCCAAACTCCTCCCATATCAGAGTCTTTGCTTTGGCAACTGCCTCAGGTGCAGCCCCTCTGGCTGGCCATTTCCTGTCTGCTGCTTCAGAAGGCCCCTGGGTTTACCCTGGGTTCATCTTCAGCTTGATGACCTCCATCAACGCTGGTTTCCACCACCGCATTTTTTGGTATGCCACCACGACAGGCACCGACGACCTTCTGACCATAACTTTTAGCAGCCTCCTCCTCGATGGAGGTTTTAAACATAGACCACTCCGATTCCCTTTCCCCCACCTTCCCCAGGGATGCACGAAAAAATCTTCTGGAGTTGTGAGTTGAAAACCTGGACAGGGGCCTACACCAGACGTCCCCAGTTCAACCTCACCACATGTTTGGGTTTACCAGGTCTGTCCAGTCGCCTCCCCCGCCACCTGATCCAACTCACCACCAGGTGGTGATCAGCTGACGGCTTTGCTCCTCTCTTCACCTGAGTGTCCAAGACATACAGCCGCAGCTCGGAAGATATGTTCACAAAGTAGACCATTGATCTTTGGCCTAGGGAACTCTGGTACTAAGTAAACTTGTGAAAATCCCTATGCTCGAATGTGGTGTTTGTTAAAAATAATCCATGACTTGCACATAAGTACAATAACAGAAAACCACTTGGGTTCAGATCGGGCAGGCACTGACGCTTTGGGCCCCTGGTCCTGTGCCCTGAAGGCCCAGTCAATAATACATCCATATACAAATGTCTAGCTGTCCTTGGGCAGGACATGAAGACCAGCACTGTGTACAGTAGCTGGCTGCCATTTGTGTGTGATGATGTATATGAAAGCATCCACTTACCTTGAGCTGTATTCCTGGCTCGGCGACAGCTCTGAAGGGTGCAGCCTGCCAGTAGGTTTGTTCAGTCTGTTTCCACATCACCACGTAGAAGGAAGAGGAGTCCTGGTAGCCAAAGATGAAGCCAGTGTAGTCATCATCTGTCACTGTGTTAACGTGAAATGTTCCCTCAAAATCGACCCCGCTGAATGCTTTGTAGCCTGCAGATGTGGAGAGGAAATACAACACAGTTGGTAAAGGCTGACAAAGAAAACACACACACACACACACACACACACACACACACACACCTAATAAAAAAGATGGAACATGTTCTCTTATTTAGACAGACAGTATGAAGGTATTCTGCGCTCACCGACTGCAAGACCAGGGTCAGAGTTCATGGTCTGAACAATCTCCATGCCCTGTTAGGACAGAAGAAAAGTAGCTTCACTTTATCTGTACTCTTATAGGACTCATTTGATATGTTAATCACAGTTTTTCTTGTTAAAAAGAAGAGGTGATCAAATTTTACTAACAATTCAGAACTCAATGGGCTGAACAACGATGAGCTTTATACAAAGGCTTTAAATAATCTGTAATACGCTGTAATAGTTAAGTAAAGGGGGTTGAACTTTGACCCCTGTTTACCTGATTGAGGACAACCCAGTTGGGATCAATCTGAGAGTCCCCCTCTGGATCTAGCACGACGGTCTGATAGGCTCGGAAGTCGGTCAGGGTGATCTCAGCGTTCTCCGGGCAGTGGTCGATTATGTCAATAACATTGTCTTTGTCAAAATCTCCTTCACATGCATCTCCAACACCGTTCACTGAAATACGAAGACACAGCTCAGGGGGACCTTGAAGCACAAACACGCACTGTGCAAATGCATGTACATGCACCCAAAACAGTGAAACTTACTATCTGTGTCTTTTTGATCTGGGTTGGGGACTAGTCTGCAGTTGTCATGAACGTCCAATATGCCGTCGTTATCATCGTCATCATCACATTCATCTCCCTGTCAAAATTTGAAAAAGGAGATTTGGAGAAGTGTTAATGCATCTAAAAGTCAGTAAACATGGGATGAATTAATGACATATGATCAAATAAATCAAAGAAATACTTCACCCCCAAAGGACCATTTGTATGTAATACTACTAATAATAATACTACAACTACTGCTAACTACTACTAATAATAATACATTTGAAGAACCTTTAAAAAGAGATATTACAAAGTGCTTTAACAAACAAAGCAAACGAGAAATGAGATACATAGACAGCAAAACATCATTGGAAAGCCAAACAGTCCTATTGAACACAAGCAAGAGTTAATATAAAATAAAAACCAGTGGACAAATAATGCAAGATGCAGGATGTTAGAATGTCAGTATAAATGAATGCAAAGAACTAGATCAAACACAACAACAACATAAGCAATAAAAGCACAAATAAAATGAAATAATATAAAACAGAAATAAAAAGACAACATCAAATAAAAGCAAGTCTACAAAAATTGGTTATAAGAAGAGGTCAGATCAAGGGGCCCTGATGGGAAAGGCACTGTCACCTTAAGTTTTAAGCCTTGACTTTGGAATTGCCAGAAGGGCCCCACATGAGAATCTAAGGCTGTAAACTGGCTCACATAGGTGTCAACATTATTGTTATGTAGGTTTGGGACTTGTGAAATCTTAAAAAATTAATTCTGAAAAGAACTAGAGTTGCAAATTACTGATTTCATCACGATACAATAACATATTGATATTTTGGACTATCATACGACATTTGCCAATATCACAAAGTCTGCCTCGATACCATTTCGATTCGATTTAGGGGCCTGCTTTGGATATTTCCCGCTATTATATGTTCATTTAACACAGTTGGTTACAGAGGAGACTGCCACCCCTTTATTTGCTTTTGGCCAGAGAAGATAAAAATGGATCGACATTTTCAATTTGCATCTATGATGCATGGTCGTTACTCGGTCGATGGATTGTTACGCCCCTAAAATGAACAGGGAGCGAATGGAGAGAAGCCAGGATTAGGCTAATGTTGTGCTGTCTGTTAAAACCAGTGTTTTAATGACTTGCTCCATGGTTAAAGAAGAGTCCAAAAACAGATAAAGTTCTTGATGAGCTGAAGTCATAGGGGTTAAACAACAGCCAAACTATATCAAAACATCTGTTTACAAACTCTAATACAACTTGGGTACTAAAATCCAAGTCTTATTTATCCAGTCATATGCTCAGCACTTTCCAGACAGACAAAGCCAAACAACACGATCAAACTAACTACTCAAGGCAGCGATAGACCAGCAGCTCCAATATTCAGCGAAATTAAATTTTCAGTTTTTATCAGTGGAGTCTGACTTTAAAGAGACCATAGATAAGTTTCACTTTCAGTTCAATTCCCTGTCAGAAAGGACTGTTTGTTTGGGAAGTACTGAGCATACAACTAGACAAATGAGACTTGGGCTATGCTGCACAAGTTGTGACAGAGTTTTTAAACATATATTTTGATACAGTTTTACTGTTCTTTAACATCGACCTCTATGACCTCAATTCATTCTCCTTTTTAGAATTCTTTGTTTTGTGGCGCCATGATAACTGATGTACAAATTATCATTTGGGAGATGAAGTACTCAGTTCAGTTAAGTATGAATCAGAAGATCAAAACCATTCCATCCTTGTCAGTGTCCAGCTGAGAGGCGTTGATGATTTCGGGACAGTTGTCGTTTGTGTTCTGGTGGCCGTCACCATCACTGACAAAGAGAAGGTAGTGTAGGTAAAACAAATGGCAAAACTTTATATTCAAACCACAGGTCATGACAGTGGGCTCTACCTGTCTATATTGTTATCACAGGTATCGCCCACAAGGTCGCCATCGGTGTCAGACTGCAGGTAGACAAAAGACACACCGTTGGACTTATGGCAGCAGATCTTGAATCTTTTGTCAGCTTGTTGTTTGATTTGTTACCTGGTTGGGGTTAAACATATCAGGACAGCTGTCACAGACATCTCCCACCCCGTCATTGTCTCTGTCTTTCTGGTCTGGGTTGGGGACTTGCTGGCAGTTGTCGAGAATATTCATCAGACCTGCGAACATGAACACCTCAGCACTTTTGTTTCTAGGTCGTGTGTAAAAGCGTTGACAGGAAAATCAAAAAGCTTGACAAAACGCAGCCAGACACGGCCTGTCAAATGCATCACCAGATGGCAGTGTTTGTTTAAGAGGAAGGTAAAATAGTTTCCAGTAGCCTTGAATGCCTGGCAGAGGCTTACCGTGGAAAAATCACTTTTTTTTTTTTTTTACAGAGGAGACAGACATGACCTAGCGCTTAGAAATCCAGCCTTGGACTTAAAGACATAACCAAATGATCAAGGGGTTGGAGCTCATCCAAAAGTGAATGAACATAAGTCAACAAACAGAGTCTAAACATGCACATAAAGGTGAACATGCGGGCAAAACACAAAGGCAAAACGTAAAAAATGTGCTTCCAATGGAACAAATGAGAGGTGCTCTAAAAGGGCAATCAAGTGAAGTATGTGAGACAACACTTATGATTCCAGTTGGAACATTTTAACATTTAACACTGTTTTCTCCTGGGGTTTTGAATGTTTTGGTTTTTCTTTAATGAGGCTTGAATTGTTTCCCTGCGGGGGCAGTGACCTAACTGGTTGAGGATGTGAATTGGAAACAGACACAAAAAAGGAGGATGTTTTGAAAAGATAAAGTGCTGCCAGTGCAGTGAAAACAACAAAAGTGTCCACACTTTCCACTACACAAGACTGTAAAGATTGAATTGTTGTCTAGACAGTCTGTGGCTTGGATAACCTTGACAGACACAGTAGTTGTCCAACGTGATTATTAGCCATTTGGTTTCACGATGTGTTTCTAAAATCATTAACTCTAATTGATGCAATAAAAGCAGTAATGATCCAGTTACACCGCCCACAGTAATGCCGGTCCAACATTTCAGTTAATGTGATCATTTACAAAAATGGACCCTCAAATGGGACTCAATGATGTCCAGCAATCACAAAACTAGAATAATTATTTGACTGTTAAATAATAAAAACACCTACCATCCCCATCCTTATCATCATCACACTCATCTCCCAGCCCGTCCTGATCAGTGTCCATCTGTGAAGGATTGTCAACTGTCCTGCAGTTGTCACAGGCGTCGCCAAGGAGATCCTTATCGCTGTTTCTTTGATCCACATTAGGAACGAGCCAGCAGTTGTCCTAGGACGAAAAAAATAGGGGTGTACTGTAGTGCAGTGTTTCTCAGTTGTCGTAAGTGTACCCCAAGGGGTACTCTGGAGTACCGCAGGGGCTATAGAAGACTTTAAAGTGTTAATTTAAAGAATATTAATCATGCATAATTCCCAAAATAATTAAAATCAGAAAAGGATTTATAGCCAGGTAGGTTTTCACCCACAAGGAATCTGCTGTGGTATTTTTGGTGCATATATTAAACATATTAAGAGGAATAAAAATAAGGCAACACTGCAACACTCAAGAACATAAATATTAAGTGGAAAAATTGACAATACAGATATTTCAAAGGTACTTTTAAAAGGTACTATAATATGAGTTTGGACACCACTTGGTATAGTGCAATGGCTCAATCATAAAAATGTAAGAGTGCACCAAAATGTGTGACAGCTCATTGTATGCTGGTCGTGTGGAACAAAGTTACCCACATCTAAGTTAGAAATGCCATCGTTGTCTGCATCATCATCACAGGAGTCGCCTATCCCATCCCTGTCTGCATCCTCTTGGCCAGAGTTTGGCACAAACACACAGTTGTCCTGGAAACAACAGAGCAAAAACAAACACACAAATACACACACACACAGCATTAGTTTTTAATACTAGTGTGGATTAATGCTAAAGAGGGCGGGGGGGTGCAGAAATTAATACCTGCTCACAGTTGATGTTGCTGCACGGGAGTTTTTCGTCAGGGTATCCGTCAATATCTGTGTCCTTTCCACACACATAGCCATTACCTGCCCAGCCAACACCACACTAATACACATACACACACACACACACACACACACACACACACACACACACACACACACACACACACACACACACACACACACACACAGACAGACAAGAAGGAAACATCAAGTCATGACATTTTATATAAATGATGTAATGAGGAACAGTATAACAGTAATTCACGTTCATGATCCAGGAGGATGTATATCCAGCTAAACATGACGTCAGTGTTTCCAAAAACTCTTACCACACAGCTAATGCTGCCGTCTCTCTCCACGACACACTCGCCATTTACGTCACAGGCACTGAGTTTACCGTTGGGGCAAAGCCTGGTACCATGGCAGCCACTCCTCTGGTCACCTGTGAAACCAGTTTTGCAGTCTCCGCAGCGGAACGAGCCCTGGTGAGAAAGTACAGAGTAAAAAAATAGAGCTTTCTGCTATAAGAGTATGACAATAACAAAACTGTCATTTAGTTTCAAGGTCCCCCCTCTTATATACAAAGCGCCAAATGGGCAAGGACAAAGCTACATTGATAACTCTCTTATTCACTTTGTGCTGTGAAGAAAATTGTGATCATCTGCTGATGGTTTATTACAGGCTCTCGGCAACAGCAGAAAGAAAATGAGAAATGCGGTCTTTGTTAATCACACCAAATTCTGGGCCCTATGTGCACACAGTCTTTGTGAGCCCCCCACCCTTCCTATCATAGCTCATGTCTCCCTTGCACACTTTTTGAATCTTTTTGCAAAGTCAGTTTGCCTTCTTAACTTCTCCTTTCTTTTCTTATACAATGGTCGCTCTCTTTGCAGATTTATTCAGCCATGTTTTGTTTAGTTATGGCATTAATTAAAAACAAAAACTTACAAACAAACTCAAACTTTTAATTCCAAGTTTTTTGAAGGCATCCTCCATTTGGGGCCCTGAGTAATCAGTCTCTCTTTTCCCCACACAACGATGCCACTGGTTAATTACATCCTAAAGCTATGGAACACACTGCCTATAGATATCAGGGAAGCTAAAAGATAGCTAAATTTCTCTAGTTTGACTTTAACTACCTATGACTTCTTTACAGACCTGGAATTTAGTCTTTTACACTTCATACTGCTGTAATTCTTTTAAAATGTATTTTTCTTGATCCTTTGACTATGATTTATTGTTTTGCTGATATTGAACTATGATGCCTTCTGAACTCAATTTTCATCTTATTTTTTGTTTTCACTTGTGTCCTTGTTCCCTTGTTGGCCTGTTCTATGTCTATTCTGTCTTTCTGCACATGAGGCCCACAGTGCATATAATTGCCTTATTGTAAAGCAATTTGTGTTTCATTGCTTTTATGAAGGATGCGAAATGAATAAAATTTATAAAACAGCAGTTCCAGTGGTCTTACTATAGTGTTGTAGCAGTGCGAGTTGGGAGTGCAACCTCCTATCTCAGGCGGGCTCAGACACTCATCAATATCGTCACACACCTGAGAAAGTAGATGAAAGCCATTATATAGAAAAAACATTCATATTCTGCCAACAGAAACAGATAAATCAAAGAGAATTTAATGATTTATATTAAGCATATTCATTTTGTTTGTTGTACCTGTTTGTGTGACTTGGCATAGGACACTCCCACTCCATTTAACTCTGGTCCACTGAATCCCAGAGGGCACTTCTCACACCGAAAACCAGGAGCAGTGTTCACACACCGGACACCAGGGTAACATGGGTTAAACTGGCACTAAAACAAACAAAAAATTGAGAAAAATCATAACTAGTACTATTACTGGTTGCAGAGACACTTGAAGGAATGTGTGATCCATACCTCATCTACATCGTCACAGTGCACCCCGTCTCCTGTAAATCCATCAGGACAGGGGGCACACTGAAAACCTCCTGACTCTGTGGGGATGCACATGTTCTGTCTGAAACAGGTCCCAGGTAGACACTGCGTCAGAGGCTGAGGCTGCATGACAAACTGCCAAGGACTCGGAGCTGGATCTGGGTTGGTTGGAGTGCCCCCAGGACCTGTGGGAAACACATGGAAAGATGTGAAGCACCTCGCTGAAGTGTCACTTTGTAAGCAGTGTCTATATTCGGCATAAATGATCATTGTTTTTTTTTCTGCTTACCACAGACAAGACACTCTGCGATGGTATTCCTCAGAAAAGTTGTCTCCTTAATCTGAACCAGAGAGAAACAGAGCATTGGATATTCAGAAAAAAACTGTGTGCTGTAGTGTTAGGACTTCACAGGTAAAATTATTAGAGAAATTATAATTTTATGTTTCAATAACTTTAAAATCTGAAAGTTTTGAAAAAGCTATAAAAATGTGTCTGCTAAGGCGAGCTCCAGTAATCTGTCTCCTCATATAATGCATTCTCTCAGTGTGTTCAGCAAGTCTGCTTATAAATACCTTGGTTTCTGGTTAGACGACAAGCTGTCCTTTAAAAACATGTCAGTGAACTTACTAAATCACTAAAGGAAAATCTGTCTTTTTTTTTTTTTTTTTTACAGAAACTGTAAAGGCATGTATGACCCAGAACTAAAGAAAGCAAATTGTTCAAACAACCGTTTGATGTTTTAGATTATGGTGATGTTATTTATATGCAATCTTCTGCCCTCAAGCCACTTGATGCAGTCTATCACTCTGCCCTTAGTTTTGTAATTGGTGATGGCTTTCGGACGCATCATTGTATACTGCATGAGAAAGTTGGTTGGCGGTCACTGGCAACAAAAAGATTACAGCATTTCTCTCTATTTATTTACAGATCACTTCTTGATAAACTACCTGGATATCTCATGTGTTTAAACTATAGAACAATGTCTTGCTGCACTAGGTCCCAAGACTATAGACTATTTATAGAAAATCATTAGGTAAATGCTGAAATTGGGAAATTGGCTTTTAGATATTACGTCTCACACAAGCGGAACAACCTGCAGAAGCTCTTGAAATTAGATGCTCTAATCACTTTTAATCAATTTAAATTTCTGCTGACTGAGCATAGTGAATGCAAGTGTCTTCCTTGAGTGATGTTGTCCTATGTGTTGATGTTCTGGGATTAATTGTTGATGTATGCAGTGGCTATTGTGTGTTTTTTTAGCTTGTGCACACACAGTGTGCACTTTAGTATCAACCATATTTCTCATGTTTGTTGATGTATACTTTAGTGTGCTTTTGTTGTTTTATATGTGAGGAATCACAACATCCTTGTAAAAGAGAGCTTGCTCTCAATGGCATTCCCCGTGCAAATAAAGGCTAAAAAAAAGTCTTGATGTTTAACCTTGTAACAAGCATTTCATTGCCTCAGGCTTCCTGTTTGATGCCTCATCTCCTAACAAATCTTCTGCTTTAAGTGTCTGAAATCATCCGTGTCTGTCTGCTGCTGAGGTGAATTCACTTTCACTCAGATGTCTGCTGCTGAGGTGAATTCACTTTCACTCAGATGTCTGCTGCTGAGGTGAATTCACTTTCACTCAGATGTCTGCTGCTGAGGTTACATAAAGTCTTGAAACAAGAGAGCTCCAGCAGGTCCTCACAGTCTGGAGTCTTACTTTACATAACAAACTGCTGATTTTATTGCAAAACCAATCTCATCCCGAAGAAAAAGGAAATTCCAAATGGTTGTGAATCAGCCCACATTCTTTCACTTCTAAAAGTAGGTAACTCCTCATAACAACCATAGACCTCTCCGCATTTTCTGATACCAAGGCTCTCTAAAAAACCCTCTCTTTCATTTTATCCTCTTAATTTCATCTCAGTATCAACCTGGTTTTAAAAGCAACCATAAAGCTGTCGAACGACAACATCAAATTATTGGACTATTTATCGGAACTGTATGTTGCAATACTGTTTAATTATACTTTGATTTATTTTCCAAATCATCCTGAACAATTTCAAAATTTGGGTTTTCCCTTTCAATCAAGAGTTATCCATGTGAGACACACAAGCCTGGGACCAGGGTGTCTACAGGAATCAAACACTTACATTTTAATACTTTAAGACCCTTTCAAGATAATTTAAGACTGATTATTGTATGGTCCCATTCAGAGAAAGACTTTATGAGGGATTCTGGTTATTAGAATGACTTTAATTAATCTACATTTTGTCAGCAGTTCAGTATTAAGTTTCAAATGAATTAGTGGGTTTTGTGGTAGGTTTTAAGATTTGTGACATTCAGAAATTTGGTCTTTCACACAACAGCTTGACTCATTTTGACAAGAAGAAATTACAAGATGGATAAATAAAATTAGATCAAATGTTTGTGCAATTAAATCATCAGCCTAATGTTGATTTAAAAAAATCTTATTAAAGACATTTTAAAACTTATTAAGGACCTGCAAACACCCTGCGGGACACAGTACAGGTTACCTGCTGGAGGAGCAGCTTCTTCATCTCTGAAAACATGGTCCTCAGCTCCTGTATGGTGTCTTGGTCCGTTGCTGTCCTGCCTCCCTGGATATCTGACAGAATTTCATAAATCAGAAGTAGAGAATTAGACACACAACACACATCTACCAGGTTTATTGACTCCACATGTTTGTCAAATGCAATCTGTTCTTCTCACTCAGCAGCTGCAGAGATTCACGTTGATCCACGCTGCAGTCCTGCAGAGTCGCCACATTGTCTATAGTGTCCTCTATCACCAGCTTCAGGTCTGTCAGCTCATCCTTATTAAGAAATAAAAGACAAGAGTTTAACTAATTGATTAAAATAAAATGCATGTGGTGTGTGTCTATCAAATAATTATTCATAATTACACTGTGATGTTAGGACTTTTCTATGCAGCATATCTCTGCAGTCAAATGTGTAATTACTCTCAGCTGAAAACTCACCTGTCCACTGGACTGTAGGGTCCTTAGAGCCACCTTGTTGGGGCCAAGGGGGAGAGACCCGAAAGCAGCCGGCAGATCCTCCAAAGTGTGTATCAGAGTGCAGTCTACATAGATGTAGAGACGAGGTGGACCTCCCTGTAGACCACTGGCGTGTAGCATTATATGGTGATCTCGGCCATCTGCCAGGGAAGCGTGGTTGAAACTGGTGGTGCCAAATCTGCCATCAGTCTTCTGGTAACGTACGGTCACTGGAGAGGAAGCGAACCGATAAGGAAAGAAAACAGAGTGGACAGAGAGGCAGAGAACACACGTTAAAGGAACAGCTCACCTCAAAATCCAACCATGAAAAAAAAGAAATTCCTCCTACCTGTACTGCTACTTATGTATCTACATTGTTTAGGTATGAGTCGCATATTGTTGGGGATGTTTGCCTTCTCTGGAATACAATGGAACTAGATGACATTTGGCTTATGGTGCTCGAGGCCCAAAAAATATGTATTTCAAAAGCTCAGCAGCAATGTCTCTTTCCAGAAATCCTGACCCCATTACTATGGATAATCCACAGACCTCGTTTTAAGCAGTTTTATGTAGAAATTATCTTTCTAGCAAACTACACCCACCAACCACATTGCCATGCATCTACTCATAAACAAGAGGCTTATGCTCATGACAGTGCAAATTTTGTTTTAGGTTTTTGTGTTTGTAGGGCATGTCTTTTATGGTGAAATTGAAGACAAGTTTTCACATTTGTGAACAATAAAGTTTCCATAATGTAAACATTTATTGCATCCTCCTCAGCTGAGCTGCAACATTAGTTATCTCAGTGGTGCTGGGTGAGCTGGCAGTAGATGCACGTGTAGCTCAGTAGCAAGAAGATAGCTTCTGCCGCTCCATCTATTTACAATTATATGCAAGAGAAGGCATCTCTACGGACAATACCTCCAAAACTCGCTAACTCGTATAAAAACAATCTAGATTGATAAATAGCACTACAGGTAAGAGGAGAAAAACTCAAATTTTGATGTAATTAGTGTAATCAGTTGTCAACATTGTTTTGAATTTAATAATTCACCCTTGCTCAGTTTGGCCTGCACGCTGAGCTCCAGGTACTTGCTGTTGTCTTTGGGGTTAATGACACTGTACAGAGAGACGGGAGCCTTGTTGTGGAGCCTGAAGGAAGAGAGGAGGAAGGCCTCATCTCGCCCTTTGTTCTTCAAGCTTCCTTGGAGCAAGTCTGGCAGGCAGTCTGGAGACACCAGCAGGTCGTAGACTAACACAGGAGAGGACTGTTAAACACCTGCATTAAACTGTAGAAACATTGCACTGTGACTGTGAATAACGTTCAGAGAAATAGCACGGTGTAACACAGACAGTGAGGCAAACATGCAGCATAGTAGTCAGTTAATATGCAAGGATCGTAGATTGATAGTATGAGCATGAAGGCAATCAGTCTGGCACACTGTAAGTGGTGCAGAGTTTCTTTTTTAGTCACCATTATAATGGAGAGTTTCCTCAGTGTTTGTCTTAATGGCTATGATTGAGTGTTGGAGTGTGAGTGTCTGGATTGCTACTGCTGAGTCAGTGCTACTTTATTATGTGTGACAGTGTACCTGTGTGTGTAAGTCCACGTTCATGCTTGAATCCTGCTGTGTTTTATAGAGTGGTAGACTGAAATTGTAGAGGGGACCAGCACAAAAAACTCTTTCCACTGGAACAAAGTAACCCACTGCCTCACACTCACGCGCATACACACACAAGAACACCACGCAGCCATTTCGGTGAATACAAGAATAATACAAAGTGACAGGTGATTATATGGAAACATTTGCATGTAGATTCCAGGCAAATCAAAGTGTTGCACATGCACTTTCTCACATGGCAGTTAGTGTTTTACCATCTAAAACTGATTTACGTATTTAGGTCAGACTGTTACTGGATCCAGGAAATCAAGATCTACGAGCCACAGAGAAGCCAAACAAATCAGTCCTTGTTATTTGCGGGTTTGCTGCAGATTAGAAGTTGTAAAACCAGACAAAAGACTATATAAGTGGAAAAGACACTGACTGCAACAGACATAATTGACAGTGATATACAGAGGTTTCTAACATGTGCTGATCTACAGACAAGTTTTCCAGAAGGGCATGGATGCTGAAGAGTACTTACTAATGCCTTGAGCTGTGATAGTGAGCACCAGCTGTTGCAGCACCAGAGACAGAGCCGCTGCTCTGGCCCACACACCCATCATTCAGTGCTTCAGCTTGGGACACACCTCAGCAGAAGCTGTTCAGGAAAAAAAAAAGTTTCCACTTGTGGATCAGTAGGAGTATCACAAATGAATCACCTGCTTTAACACAGACTGATGGAAAAATCCAGACGTTGAAGCAAAATCTCAGCAGAGGTGAGATGGCTTTGTGGACACAGGCACAGCTTTTAAAGCAGAGGGGAGTGTCCTTGCACTCTACTGTTGCGAATGTGGCAGTGTCGGGGCTATTTTAATAGTTTGTGGGAGTGTCCCCTTGCTGCTACACTAATGATGCATGTTGTCCCTGTTTCTGTAAAAGCTGAGGTGGCCTAATATTACTGGAAATATTCTAAAAACATTTTTTTACAAAAGGCATTACCTAGTATATTACAAAAGCCAGACTACTGAATCACTGTATGAACTAAATGTGAGTGTTTTTTTAATGTGTTTATGACCCTTTTTATTTAAAGTCAAGATAGAGCTGTTATTCATTAGTCCTTCTGTCTATTGTCGTTGGGGGATTTGTAATATAATAATATAAAAAGTGCTCTAAATCAGCCTGTAAACAGTCAGCCAACTCTAAAAAAGTGTCTCTGATGGATTTTGACTCTGTGTTAAAGTAGGAAAACTTGACTCCAGCTGGCCATTGTTTTTCACAAACATCATGAACCTGTGTCATTGATGTGGATTTCAGCTCTCATCTCCAGTGAGCAAGTTTAGTTGTATAACAGTAAACCAGATGTTTTTAATTTTAATCTAATTGAATCTAACTTGTTCTACATGCCTCTGCAACCGTTTTCTAAATTCCAGCTGTTGGAGAATGTGGAGAGGGAAGGACAAAGAGGGCGAGACTCTGGACCCTGGAAACATTTCATGATAGATGTCTGGTACTTGTCTTAAAACTTTCTCTACAATCCTCAAGCACATTTCAACATCTCTGCCGCCAAGCCAGAGAGAGACATTTACCATCCCCACAGTGCATTATCTCCGCGCATCCGTTTGTGTCTGGCTGTCTGGTCTACGATCAAACACCTGGCAGCCTTCAAACAGTCTGACAGTCAGCCAGCGGACAGACGTCATGCTATTGTTGCTGAAAATAAGTAAAATTCCACAAAAAGCATAACATGTATTTGACATTTTTACATGAAAATCAAAAAATGAAATGGTTACTTCCAGTACTTATATAAAGAAAGTCAGTTCCAGTCAACACAGAAGCTAAAAGTTGGGGATGCACAATAATATTGGCTCGTCATTGGTATCTGCAGATATTGGCTTTAAAAAGAAATATCGGAATCGGACATGCTGATTTCTGCCAATAGCAGATTTTTTTTTTAATTTATTGATGAAATGAACATGTACAAAACATCAACCTTAAGTTGAAGCATTTTCCATTTTTTTTGCACAATGAGCAAATATTACATTAAAACGCATTACATTTTATGTTGCTGAAATTAGGTTGGGAAAAAAGTGGATATGAAGATTTAGGTATCAGTTATAGGCTAAATGTGTTGTTATATATTTCTACATATTTGATATCTGCAAAAAATCCAGTAGGCCTACCATGCATCCCTACTAACAGTGCATCACAGCACCATCTAAGCCTTAGAAAAAAGGGAAGCATGTCAAATATTTAAGCACTGGAAAGGAACTTGTGTTTTTTATTTTTGGCTTAAGTGAGGGCATACAATTTTAAATTGCTGCATTTTGTATGTATTTTTTTTAATCACCCAATTTACACCATTTATCATATCTGGAAACTGGAAATCTTAAATTATTGTTGAAATATCAAATTTCTGACAGTCCATGGATACATTATGAGTGAAGAATGCTTCCATCAGAAAAAAAAAGTTAAAGCTCCAGGATACCATCTTCATGGTAAAATGAACCCTTTATATAAAAGGGTTAATTTAAAATATTATTAAAATTCATAGTGGAGGGAGGGTCATGCATTCATCCCTCAGAAACTCGGGCAGACTCAAGGAAAAATACCTGTAGCTGAACGGAGGGTCCCAAAAAAAAAAATTTTTTTTTTAAAAATCATGCTCCAGCCACACTCCTCCCATAATAAAGAACAGTCCCTTATAGTTGAGTGACATATGGTTGAATTCTCCAAAAAAAAAAAAAAAAGTCCTATTTAAAACATATTCATATCACTATGTCACATTATTATTTTGTCATGACAATACAGTGAGTCATCTTTATCTTTGGATGTCTTCACCTCTGCACGCGCTGATTTGACAGGTACTTCATGATGACCCCGCCTCCTTCCAGACACCAAAACATGGCGGCTGCCATGGAGCTGAGATGCTGGGGAGGAGACTGGGGTTTGCCTTCTGTCCACACCGAGTCCCTCATAGTTCTGGTAACG
This sequence comes from Plectropomus leopardus, assembly GCF_026936395.1. Taxonomy (NCBI): domain Eukaryota; kingdom Metazoa; phylum Chordata; class Actinopteri; order Perciformes; family Serranidae; genus Plectropomus; species Plectropomus leopardus. The sequence continues at coordinate 21,875,686 of NC_142179.1, forward strand.
TTATCGCCTGCTTGTAGAAAAATACGGTCAATGTATCCAGCCCTTCTGCTGAGACGAAATGTGTCCACTCCGGGTTTCTTCGTGTCTTGTCTGTGTCCCTCTGTGGTTAGCTTCCTGTGCTAACTCAACAGCTGCAGTTGGCTCGTGAAGCTAGCTGCTCGCTCGTGCAGAAAAGACAATAAAACTCGCAGCTGAGTGTTTTGTGTCCACAGCTGCAACATACCCGAGCTGACCGCATGCTCTGTCCTTCGTGTATTAAATCAGAAGTGTGGCTTAAACAGAAAGTGTGGTCCTTCAAGGTCAGCTTGTTTAGGCTCAGAGTTTATTTAATATGCGCATAATTAACTTCTCTCGCGATAATTAGCTATCGACGGTGGCCGAGGTGGTAATAACCTCGACAGAAAAGTTACTTTGATTTTGTTCCTGCATGCATTTCATGTTGTTGTCTGTCAATGAGTCCATGCAGTTACAACCCGTGCCACAAGGTGACACTTTGACCAGTTTTCTTAACCAGACTACACGTTTGTCATCTTTTTAAAGCATTTATTTTGATGCGTTTTGATTTATTTTGTGTTGAATTATTAATTGGCTAATATTTGTAAAGATCCTTTCGGTTTGTCAGGGATATAGTCCTAGACTTATTTCCATCATAACACCTGGTGTTTTTACACACTTGACATTAAACATGTATTTTTATTTTTAAAAAATTGGAAGGAAATTGAATCGAATAAATAATTGTTTCAGAAAGCAGTTAAGGCAACACTGATTTTAGAGATACATTTATAGACAGCCTGTTCCAGTTATTTTTCAAGCCAAGTAATCTCTTTAAATCATTTATATTGAGAAAAAAAAAAAAGTTCGGGCGTCAGACAAAATGAAAGACGTCACTTCAGAATTTTTTAAAAAGATTTTACCATTTTGTACCCTAAAAAACACAGGCTAATTTGAAAAAAATATTTGAGAGAGAATATTTTTTAGTTGCAGCCCAAATTGATGCATCTTGAAGCAAGCATTCAGCAGCATTACATGATTGATACCATACAAAGTGTTGACGAGGTTCAGAGGAGGTTCACTATCACAGGCATCAGTCAGAATGAATCAGCCTTGAAACTTTACTTTTCCAAACAAAAGGTTTATTTTCCACAACACAAGAAATTGCAACATGAAGGGGAAGCAAACATGTGTGGATTGTGACTCTGACAGAAACAAATACAAAAGTTTAGTCAAATTAAACAGTGTCTGTCTTCATAAGGATACATGTTCTCAGTTAAATGATGCACAGGATAAACTAAAGAGGAAAGATAAAGAAACTCAGCTTACCAGCACTGCCACTCCACGTGACGATCAAGACCGACTGAGTGAAGGTGTGAGCAGGGAGTGAACAGGTGAACTCAATCAGGTCAATCAGCACTGAGCAAAGAGTGAAAGGAGCCAATCAGTGCTGAGGAAGGGGGCGGGAGCAGGAAGTGAGGTACAGGACATGAGATAAGTGAGGAAAAGAGGTGTCAAAAAAAAGGACAACATTTATTAGACAAAGCAAGTCTTCAAAAAGTCTCAAAGGGCATTGGATTCATTAATCTAAAAAACAGGCCTTGATTAGTATTAAATTGACTTAAATTAATCTATTAAAAGCTTAAAAAATGCTCAGACATGGGAATAAGGATTTTATGAATCATCATTTTCTGTGATGTAGTGTGAAATATTAGATAGTTTTTTTTGTTAAATAATTTGATTAAAAAAAAAAATTAAACTCTTCATGATGGGAATCCAACTGGTGGAATCTCACATGCAGATTGACAAACACAAACACAAACTCACTCAGAAAACACGCCAGAAATGCCAGATATTTCCCACTTCTGCTGGTGAAACAAATAGATAATTTTATGATAATATAATATGTTCATTGTCCTTTATGTGTTCCACTCTAAAAAGGGTTATTTGTTCAACATTTGAAGTAGGTAATCTAACTTTTTCACAGGATTTAAAAAAAATAATGTTTGTTCTCATGTTACTATAAACCTTTAAGCAAAATGAAATTGTCCTTCTTCAGTTTTGGTTATTAGAAAATTGGTCTTGAACTTAATTCTAAGAGGCATTAAAAAAAAGTCTTAAAAAGTCTTTTATCTACTTTAAGCAGTAGGAACAGTGAGTCCTGCATTTGAACTTTATACAGTTTTTGAGACATTCAGCTGAAAATACTTTGCATTTGGATCAAAGGTACAAACCAACATCTATGACAGACTTTGAAATCATAAATGTCTCTTTTTACTATCTTTTCTGACTCAAGTTTGGGTTTTCTTTCAGGCATACGCCAAGTTTTCTGGTGCAAAAGTTACAGTTTCTCCTATAGACTGGACATGGAAAACTCTAACAGGTGGGCTGCAGCTTCCAATAAACCAGAATTACATAACATTGTGGTCCAGACAGCACATGGGGATTGTTTTATATACACACACGTGGTCAATGGTGAATTCCATGACCGATGTAGGAATATTTGTGAAATATACACAGTGCATATAATTGCACACATTTGGAAAATATATCCGTATCCACTTTCTTTATACTCTTGAAAATAACACACTACAACAGGATGCATACTCAAAATATCATGACAATTTCAATACTTTATTCGGCCCAATCATGAAAGTTTTTTTGGATCCAAAAATGTGCCAGAAAAGTTTCAAAGACACAAAATTAAGGTTTTATGTTTTTATGCATCCGATTTGGTTCCAAAATAGAGTGAATTCATGTAGGTGCACAATGCATTGTACATGACAAGACCTTTTTTACACATTAATGCAAATTCACCACCATATACTAGCTTTGTCTTGGCTGTAATATCTTTTTCCTGTCGTTCGACCTGCAGCAACAGTCCCAGAGCTGCTGTGTGGAGACTCTGCAGTTCAAGAACCGACACAGATTCTCAACTTCCTGAGGAAACAGGTAAGAAGTAACACCAAGGCTGCTTGCTGTCCATTACCTGGTTATAATGTCCTCAAACCCATTTTGTAGATTTAGTAGATTTACTGTAATATTTGTGATTTTTTTTAATCTGCTTTTAGAGGTTTAATGCAGACTATGAACTGACAGCAAGACAAGGAGCAGACACCATGGCATACATCGCTCTGCTTGAAGAAAAACTGCGACCAGCTCTGGTAATACCGTCTCTTCTGCTTTTTCCTTCCATTAATCTGTTAGCACTGTTCATTTTTATAATTATGCTTTTATGTTCAACAGTTGCACACTTTCTGGGTGGATGCAGAAAACTATGCCAATCTGACACGGCCATGGTTTGCTTCACGCTCGCCATTCCCTCTTAACTTTCTTGTCCCTAATCGCCATGCCAGCGTCGCCCTCTCCCGCATCCTTCTGACCAAAGGAGAGGCGCCGCTGCACAGAATCACTGAGGTGGAGGGAAAGGTAAATATTAAAGTGTCTAATTCATCAGTCAGATGCTGTGTTAACCCCTGTGTCTGCAAAGTTCACTTTTACTTAAACTGTATGTTTGTCACCGTCTGCCTCAGATCTACAGTGATGCGAAAGAGTGCCTGAATCTCCTCTCCTACAGACTGGGAACTGCTAACTACTTCTTTGGCAACATGTGAGTCTTTAATGTCATGAAGGACCATATGCTTACACGCATGTGCAAAGCTATTACAAAACAGAGAAGATTAAAATTTGGGAGAAAAAAAATTGTAATGGAAATAGTAGATAGTAAATAGGAATTGTGGGCTACTGTCTAAAAAAAAGGAGAGCCTGTGAGAGAAACAAGCCAACCTTTGGTGTTTTCTCTCTGATGCGTGCTGCCTACAGTCTGGAATTTTGTTTCTACCTTTTTATAAAGTCCCAGCTTATCATTATACACCGCCACATATGTCTAGTGGTCTAGTGGTATTATTGTTTATTATAGTGTAGGAAAAAAATATCATGATAACCAAAAATTGTCATATTGAGCGATAGTCTTCATTTTGATCTTTAGATTGGGATTTCTCTTCAAGTAGTGAAAATGACTTGTTGTGTTGATGTTAATCACATCAGAGGGAATTTCATTCTTGGAAATTAAAAAATGCTTTCCAGTTTTCATTCAGACAAAAATATTAAAGGATTTAGTGGCATCTAGCGGTGAGGTTGCAGAAACTTTTTTTATTTGGTTTGTCCTTTGTGAGCTACAGTAGAAACAAAATGGCCAACATACTGGACCTTTAATCACAATTCAGGGTTTATAACACACTGATGATATGAATAATACTACTTTTAAAGTCTTATATCTATATCTCTTGTCTCTGTGTGTGACTAGGCCGACCAGTCTGGACGCCTTTGTGTTTGGTTTTTTGGCTCCAATATATAAAGCCGGGCTCCCCAGCAGCCCTCTGCAGAGCCACCTCAGACAGCTGGATAACCTCACGAGCTTCTGTGACACCATCCTCGCAGTCTACTTCAGCTCGGACCATTCCTGTAAGAACGCTACACACACTGGAAATACTCGCACTCTCGAGGCTTCAGCTTAATGAAATGTGCACACAAAGATGCAGCTCACAAAACAACTAACACCATCAGCATTTTCCTTCTTCTCAAATCTTTGTTTCTCTGCACGCTTCCCTTCTGTCTATTTTCGGGTGCTCATTGATCTAACACTGTTCCTCCTCCACTGGCTCTCTGCTGTCTCCCTCCTCTTCTGTGGGTGTCCCCCTTACGTCATTTGTCTCCAGGTCCTCCTCCTCCTGTTCAGGAAACAATGGACGCCAACCTGCAGAAACTAACTCAGCTTGTAAACAAAGAATCCAACTTGATAGAGAAGGTGCTTCTGCTTTCCTTTTATTCTCTTTGCATGGGTTCATGGTTGCATTTAGTCTAGTGAATTATTGTCATAATATTTGCTGCTCGTGCATGTGTGCTCTAACTAAACTGGACATCCTGTACTGCAGATGGATGACAACCTTCGCAGCAGCCCTCAGCACAAACCCCACAGACCAGACCCCAAACCCAGTCTGGCCAGTGAGAAGAACTCGACTCCCGCCTGACCCCTGACCCGTCAACCCTGATCCAGCCTTATGAATGGAGGAGGAACAGCCTGTCGATGAAAGGTGCAGTTCTGAATCTGACTCGACATCCTCTAATTTAAAAAAAAAGTCATCCAGCTGAACTATAGCTTGAACGGAAAATAACCCAATAATTAACGGAATGACTATATAATTATTAAAGAGACTATTTTACAGAAACATAATGATGATAGATATCAAAGATGTTGGTCTGAAAGAGAAGGAAAAGTGCATGTATGAGGGTATTTAATGAGGTTGAGCGCATGTATGTGGTTAAAGATGGAATGCTATGAAGTGACGTTTGATGAGAAAGAAAAAGTTCAGAGGAAAGCCGAAGGAAATGAAAACTCCAGCGGTGAAAAGAAGTGGCACTTTTTTTTTGCCTCTGAGTGGACCACTTAACCTCTTCTCCCATTTTTTTCTGTAAAAAAATAATATATGTAATTTACGTTTGTGTTTTTTCTGTTTTCCATCACATTACAGTTAATGCACCATAGCTAACACATGGAAATGACCTTGCTTGTGTCATGAGGATATTGAAATTAGTTAAAGTGAAAACAGACAACATTTCAGCTCAACTCCCCCTAGCATTTCCAGCTCAAATTACTGTTGGTGCTTTTGTCTCAAAGACAACCGGATCGCTTTCTGTTTGCCTCAGACCCTCACAACTACACACAACACAGGACCTACTGCCTTTTGTGTTCCTCTGTTAAGGCCTTTGGACACCAAGTCTGTATTTTTCATTCAAAATTATCATTCAAGCAGTGAATAAAAGGTGGCATAACCTGCGGGATACATACATACACAACAAGAGGAAGGAACAGGGGAGGCTACAGCCGGTTACTACAGCCTACATTCAACAGGAAACAGATATCAACACTCAGGTGGATGAAGATGAAACAAAGAATGAAGTCTGCACGGAGACAGACAGAGAGAGGGACAGTGTGGAGACACAAGGGGGCAGACAGCTCAGGCCCCTTTAAGTAGCCAATGCGCAAAATGCAAGACACATAGAAGCATGGCACCAACCAGGGAGGAACCTCTATTCCCACAACAAATGGAAAATTAAAATGCATCAGACTCAGTCTGCAAGGTTTCTATGGGTATAAAATACTATCAAACAATGGATTTTAAAAAACTCACACAAAAATACAGACTTGGTGTGTAAAGGCCTTTGTTTTAGTTGTTCCACTGACCACCATTTGCCATTTCTACTACAGAGACTGTAACTGCATTGCATTACACTGATACTCTCTGGTAACTGTGAGTAGCTCCTGAGAGCTACTGTGTAAAACAAAAGTGCTATCCTCTTCCTGCTTTGGTTGCACAGTGGTTAATGCACTTCCTTTGTGCTGTAAATTGAACCTTCTACAGCGAAATCAGAGCCAGCGATATACACAATTAAATAGTGAAAGCGAGACTAGGCAACCAGTCTAATCATTATTATATCACCAAAACAGTGTGAAATCAGCAAGCAAAAAACTTGTCTATTTCCACTTTACAGACACAGATGCATCAGTCACTTGAACTGTGTTGCACTAGAGCACCTACATTTGTTTAACTGTGTTACTCCACTTTAGGAATCTGTTATTTTAAGACGGATCTCCAATCCTTTCTCACCCTTTGAGCACATGTCCCTCCTTTATATTAATTGTAAAAAAAAATTCTGTCAATTCTAATTTGAATTGGTGTAATGTATAGTATGTATACGGTTAAGACTATAGGAATATCCAATTACTTATTTTCCTTTGCTCTCACCTTCTCTGCTTGTATAGATGTAAATATTTATGTGATTTGAAACAATGCAAGTTACTCATGGTTTCCTCAAATAGGGCTGATCAGCTTCCTCACAATCTTTGTCTGATACACAGAGGTAATGGAAGGGCCTTACACACTGTAGTAACATTTCCATGCAAAATATGTGAGACTAATTTTGTGTTTTTGTTTTTCCAAAGGACTATCAGAAACCAGTGTGTCTTTCAGTTATAGTTTTTAATATATATTGTGTCATTAACAATCCACCTGCAGCTGTTGCCATGGTTTTCCACAATCAATCTTGTACAACATTTATTTTGTTTTTATTATTCTGCTGTGTTTGTAAGTTGCTGTGCCTATTTGTCAGTCACCTTGTTGAAGTGTCTGTCCCATCTGGGAATGTCTCATTAGATGCCTTTTTTTTAAACTTTATTTTTACTGTGTGTTGTTTTTTAACCGTCATGTTCCCAAATATCCTCACAGCTCATACACTGATGGACTGAGTCTCCTCCATGTGATTTCTTTCATGACTTCTCTCTCTCTTGGTCTAAAAGTATGAATACTGAATACTTGTTGCAACTTCCCAAAAGAATCACTTTATGGTTACATTCCCTTTAAAGCACCACATCCTGAAACAAAAGCATTTGTTTGTGTTTGTGTGCTGCCAATTACAAAATGTTGGACAGCAAACAGGCTTGTGAGGATCATATGGGTGCAGTGTGCCTTCATGACTGCTGGTGTCTTTGTACAACTGTCAACATGTTAACAGTGTCCTTCATCATTTTGATACATTGCCATAAATGACCTTTGTTGTTTCTGTTACTGTTCATTCTCTGTGGATGGTTGTAAACAACTGTCGTCAAATTATTGAAATACAAATATGATACTTCAAACACGATCCTTGTCTTTTTTTAAAAGGAAAATCTTAATTTACGCTGCGCAAGAATTTAAACACAACACTTTTGTTTTTTCCCCCTTTTTTCAAAGGTTTAAGTTACAGATTTAAGACTTTTAATGCACACAAAAGACTTATTTCTCTCAAACTTTAGTCATAAATTTGTTCAAATCCATGTTTGTGACCTCTAATCCTTTTCCCAAGATAATCCATTCACCTGACCTGTAACAGATGGATGGATTTTTTTTGGTAAAGGTGCTCTCTAACAGTTTAACAGACTTGAGAGAAAACTATTTTTTGAGTGCATAAAAAGTCTTAGATCTTGAAATTAAACATGAAAAATGGGGGGCACAAATAAAATTGTTGTGTTTAAATTTTTGTCCAGTATAATTTCACTAAATGTGTCCATAAACAGTCAACTGTACCTGATTTAAATTACATGAGAGCTGTTTGCCTCCTATAGATGCTTCCTGTAAGCTGACGCAGCAAGCCGTGCTATTGGGATGACATGTTTTTCCAGTAATAATTACAGAAGATTTGTCCACCATCCTAATTGTCTGATTGGTTGTTTAGATGTTGGGAGGATAGAAAGCTCTTTGTTTGGTTTTGGCTTTAGACATGGAAAAAATGAGTAATTAAGCTGAAAGGAGATGATGCATACTTGACATCAGATATTGTTGAAGTCATTGGTCCACGTTGGGCAGAGGCTCCGTCCGGGGCTTCTTTTGGTTGGCTTTCTAATAGGTGTGGTGAGGGGAAAGAAATAACACATCTGGGCCTGTTTTCAATTTTGTGCAACTCAATTTCACGACACTATAGTCATTCTCTTCATTTTTCTGAGTTTCTTGAAGGATAATTATATCTAATAGTATCAAAGATTTCTGGTGTTGAGATGAGGTACAAAACAGTCTGCAGCAGTGAGACTGGGTCCTAACTTATCCCCAAAACAATCCGTTCTGAGTTCAACTACACTTAAAATGTTCCAACTTCCCTACTCAGTTTTTTCAATTCCAGTAAAATAACGGTGTCACTTTTCAAAGAGCTGATCAATCCAACAGATCACCTGGAAGCCAGCAGCTGTTCCCTGGTATCTTCATGTGTTTGCCCTTCATCCTCCTCTCACTTCCCTCCTCTCTGTTTTCCCAGAAATGAAAAAAGGTGTCAGAATTAAGGGGAAGAGTATGTGTGCCTGGAAAAACACTCAGTAATAATTGTGAAATGACATGTCCTCTGGAGAGCCATGCGGCTCTGTGTCAGCGAGGCGTATGGCTCCCAAAACTACAGTAGCTGTTAGTCATCAAAAGCAATCTGGAAGTCCGAGCGCATGATAGTTTTTACAGAAACTGTAGGTTTTTAGTGACAGCTAATGGTGTGCTGAGGCCTTCTAGTGGTGAACGTGATATAGTGAAAATAGTGAGCTCAAATTAAAGAGTCCAGTTGTGCAAATAGAAAAATAAACATGTTCATTCAGCTCAGACATGAAAATCAGTTTACAAGAAAAAGAAAGGACAACAATTAATTTCCACTTGCCACAAGTTGAACATAACAAAATATAGAACTGATCACATCTGCTTATAAAGGTTATTTACACAAATTCACAATATGAAACATAGTTCAAAAGTGCCACAGTATGTTATTTGGAGCTATAAACGTGTTTTAACAAAGGGCTTTCAGTACTGTTTCTGTCTGTGATGATACCGAGTGTGTTTGGCTTCAATGTGCAGTACTTTCCTCACAAAACCTATCAGTGAAGGTTTCAATAAAGAAAGCTGAACATGAGTCAATAATTTACAGAACAATACAAAACAATCACATCAGCATATGTTATGGTCAAGTTTACGAAATGATCCACAACGTTTCACTTGACAAGACAAACACCAGACACTCACCTGTGAAAACATTTCAAGTCATTAAATTTCAATTCAGTTGTATTTCACACTGTCATCATTCAAGACTGCCTCTGTTTTTTGACATTTACAAGACATTTAATTTTTGTCAACAAAGAAATAAATTTTAATTAAATTCCTGTAAAAAAAAAAACAAACAAAAACAACAAAACTTTCACTGTATTGATAAGGTTCAGTCTCACTATAAACCAGAGGTTTGGACTCATATCACAACTCTGACTGGAGTCAGATTTGAGCCTCAGTCAGAAAATTTGACTTAGACTCTAATAACAATGACTGGTGACTTCATTTTGACTTGAGCCTTTTGACTTGAAAATAGCTGAAACCTTTCCCCCAAGCCAGTTTGGGAAGAGAAAGTTATGGACATTTTTCCAATATGATACGAATTAAATACAATAAGAAGGGACAGAAACAAACAAAATTCATTCTGTTGTGGTTAATAGTGCTATATGAAAGAGCAACTACGTTCAGTTGCACTGGTAAGAAACTTGTTTTAACAAAGAAATACAAATACAAAAAAGCTTCTTTTTCTAAATGTAATATATTATGACTCTGTTGTTAAAGCGGCATAAAATTTGGTAAAGAGAGAATTTTGACTTGTTTAGGACTCGAAACTCAAAGTTTAGGACTTGCAACTTGACTTGGAACTTGAGTGCAAAGACTTGAGACTTGTGATTTGCAAAACAATGACTTGATCCCACCTCTGCTAAAACACACAAACCTATCAATGACGCCTCTCTGGAAGACTGGGATCCAGTATGTTTCCTTTACTGTGGATATAAATGTATTTTATGTCCTGACATATCTGCAGCTTTTTCAGTAATGCAGTAATGGTCATTATTACAATCCTCATACGGTAAGATTATTCAAATCAATATATGTCCAACATGAACTGTAAACTCCTCAGGGTGTGAGGCTGACAGCAGAGCTAGCTGTCCTTGGTGAACTCAGGCACCTCCAGCACCATGCTGAGCTCCAGGCTGCCCGGCATCTCCAGCGCCAGAGCCGGGTGGCACGGCTGAGTGAAGCGCTGGCAGAAAGAGCCTAACAACTGACCACTCTGGGCATTATAGAAAGAGAGACGACCGAGCTGGTAATCCAGGAGAGTACCCACACGCTCGGGCATCTCAACCACAAACACACTGGACTGAACATCATTGTGGAGCAGCTGATACCTGCAGCTGGACAGCAGAAGAGAGCGAGGAAAGGTTTAGAGAAAAATAGTGACAAAGAGCAAAGTGGATAAAAGGAAATGCTTTTTTCTTACCCCGATGGTGACGGGACACACTGTAAACACCATGACAGGCTGTTTTCTCCCAGTGGCCTGTTTCTATTGGCTGTGCTGCACGCCACTCCAAGCCTGTAAGCTGTGCTTCTTGACACAACGGTCTCCCAGTAGTAATGTCCATGAGCCGGCAACAAGTCACCCAGGATGGACGGACACCTGGAGAACACAAGGTCTGATTTACACATGTTCTTTAAAAGGTAAAGGAGTGTTTCTGAGCTGACTGAAACTCACTGTTTGTCTGAAGAAAGTGTGTTTTCATGTGCATCCTGAGAGTAATGCAGAGTGGTCCGGTCCACTGACAGCTCCAGGGCGGGGTGAGCTGAAGCTTTTTGCAGGTGGAACCTCGTCCCTGAAGACAGCAAAAGAAAATAACATGGTTATGCAGTTGCACATTAGTTACTTTTGGAGAGAAATGTTTTATTGGATTTTAGTCATAATGAATAAAAATCTTCTCCTTGTCCTGCTCTTTGTTTGTTGGAATTTGGGCTGCACAACTAAGGCAAAAAAAAAGGGGAGAGACAAAAAACTAGTGGCCCTAGACTTTTTGGCTATTAAAAGATAGAAACTTGGTTATTCGGATTATTTAATCTTCTTATTATGGAACAAATACTTAATGCATTTCTGGAATGCATTGGGATCAGGTTTGAGAATGTGTTAAAGCATGGCGTATTTGCAAATAGTACTGAGCAGCACTATGTAAGTGTATTTCAAAACCTTGGCCCCATCTATACAGGTTAAGTACACACTATGATAAATGAATCATTTATTTCCGCAGTTATGTACTTGGTTTGTTTCTTATTGTTTGTGTAAATGAAAAAAAGAGAAAACAATATAAAAAACAAAAACTACATGACTTCTGTTCTGTATTCGTGTCACCTTAAACATAACTACAAACACAGTTTAAAGTGTGTGTTTTGTTACCTTTGGTGGAGATGAGAGCGGCTTCGCTCTGCTCGCTGGCTCCGGACTCATTCACAGCTTTGATGTAAAACAGATAATTCTCACTGGGCTGCAGGAGGACCCTCTGTTCACAGCCTTTGATACCTGAGATGGACCTGCGAGCATGTCACACACACATAAATTAAAGAATAAACCTTGGTGTATTTAATATTTTTGGTAGAATTTTGGTAGGAAGTTTAAAGTCTTCAGATTTTTATGCCAAAGACATGTGCAGTTTATTATTAGTTTAGGTTAATTAAAATTGTCATATTTTCTTTATATAGTTAAATTACTGCACTTTTTAGTCATTCCAACCCGGTTATATGTGCACTTATCTAGTAAAACAAACACCCACTTGAGCCCTTCTCCCTCCAGTTCATACTGGCGGCAGTACTCCAGTGTGTAACTGAGCTCTGCACTCTGATTCACTGAACTCCACCGCAGTGTGGCTGAATCCCACAGGACAGTACAGCGCTCTGTGTCAATCGCAGGCACTGACGGAGCTGCCAGAAAAGAGAACAAGATGTTAAAATTGTTGTGAAATTCACTTTTGGCTTTGATGGTCTTTATGGAACTCTAAAGGCAGTAAAAAACCAACAACTGTCGTATTAATGCAAGTTTAGCTCCAGTGAGTGGACTGACCGGTTCTGAAGCAGAGCCTCTCGCTGGGCAGAGAGCAGCCTGTGTAGTTGACAGCCATCACCCAAACCTTGTAGGTCTTGTCTGGCTCCAGCTCCTCCAGGACACAGTAACTCTCCTTCACTGTCACACGGTACTCCTCTGACACAGCTGTGGATAATACACACACTTTGTTTGTATGAAGGTACTTAGTCACTTAAAAAGTCACCGTTAGATTTTTATATCAACAAAATGGATATTTAGTAAAAACACTTTAAAATATGTATTTGTGAAAAGGGACCTTTCATAAATGAACAAAAAATAACAATCAATTACATTTTTGATTCAAATTGTCCATTAAGTTTAATTACTATCAGAAAAGTACATGAATATACCCAAAATAAAATAAAATAGGAGCACTTTGAGCTACAGCCACCATTTCTCAGTTTAAACACCAGCCTGGTTACTGTCTAAGGTTACGGACGGAGCTCATAAATCCGAAGCCAAGCTGTCTCATATGTACCCAAATGTGAATCTCTGTTGAGACAAATGTAAAGGAGGTGAGGCTTCCCTTATCCACACGTTCTGGACGTGTTCACCCTAGAAAAATACTTGCGGGAACTTTTCCAAATCTTGTCCCTAATCCTTAATTTTAACCAAGAGCCCAACCCTCTGTCTGATCTTTACCACACCAGGAACATTACTAACTATTACTGCTGCGATCATAACATCTGTTTGTTTTACCCCATATTTTTAATCAAATGCTCTGTGTTTTTAGAAAAGCCGCCTATGGACTGGTGTTGAAAATTAGCACGTGTGCTATACACACCTAAGCATTGACATCTGGTCTGTCCACTGGGACAGTCTCAATGTACTTGTGATGTCCATATCAAATAAAATAAACTTAACTTAAACTTAACTAAGAAGAAGAGATGCTGCTCCGCCCACCTACACTCTGTGGTTGAGGGACATTAAACTCTGAAAAGATCCACTACTCATCTGTATATCAAACTAAAAGTTCCAGCAGGTATTGTTAAAAAAAAACGCCATCCAGAAAGTATTCACCTCCTTGTGGATCCTCCATGCAGTAGACCTGGAAGCAGTCTATGATATCCCCAGTGTTGACCTTCCAGTAAGCCGTGACACTGGTGCTGGTGGCAGAGCCCGCCTCCTGAAGCTGCAGCGTGGGCTTCTGAGGCACTGAGGTAGAGACCAGCAGACATGCAAGACTCATTACTGTCACATATATTCAAAATGCTTCTTATAGACATCAAGTGTGTCTGCAAAACTACGTTTAAATCCCACCTACCAGGGATTCCCTTGCGCTGTGCGAGGTGAGAGCTGGAAGTGTTGCCCTTGGCGTAGTCCTCGAACACCAGCAGTCCTTTGGGACCCAGCTCAAGTGACATGGCTGAGTCCAGAGCTGCCTTGAGCCTGACCAAAAAACACACACAGCAGTTAGCAGCAGAGTACGAGCACAGGTCAGTGTCAAATACTAAATATTCTAATATTTCTATATATTCTATGAAGGTTATCACTATGTACCAAAACTTTAGTATAAACTGGTTAGAGCACCCAATACATTTAAAGCACATTACCTTGCTTGAATGTCCTCAGGTGACTGGTGGGAAAACAGATTGAAGATGGATTTATCAGATATGTCATATAAAACCCAGATCATCGGCCAAATATGGTACGACTGGACTAACCCGTGCGTCAGTGTCGGCCTCTCTGGCTGTTGTCTCCAGAGTGGCCTTGGCAGAGTCGATGCTCTCCTGGAAGGAGACAATCTGGTCATAAAGCTGCTCCAGCTTGGCCTTCTTCTCCTCCTCCATGCTGACAGACATGTTGTTGTACTGCTCCATCACCAGAGCCATCATCTCCTCGTTCTGCACCTGCATCGCCGCCTCGCTCTCCACACACTGGTCCTGGTCGACAGGAGAGGGACGGAAAACAGAGACGTTATTTGTACAAATATCCACAAATTAAACGTTGTGTATCATGTCAGTTAATGACCTTGTTATACTGATTTAATGGAAAATATTCAAAAGAGGTATTGTCCCATTTAGTATTAAAATACCCCTCTAAACAAAGAATTCCAATATTATTTATTTCCGGGACCTGTTTAATTTTAATCAATATTTGTGAGCAAATGTTAACCTAAACATCACAAATTTCAGTTTTAGCACTTGGGAGAAAGTTGTTCATTTTGTGTAATATTTTTGGACTGAGTGAAGTTGCCCTTCAAATGTTAAGTCAGTTTTTCTTTTCACCTCTACGGAGTTGTAGGCCAGTTCAAGCTCAGACACCAGATCCTCGATGTTCTCTGACCGCCCCTGAAGCTCTGAGATCCAGTCACCCAGCTTCTCCTAAAAATAAAAACACACTTGTAGGTCAAATATCATGTCCATACCCCAGAGCCTGCGACATCACCTGGGATTTACAGATAGGTTCACATTTTTGTACAGTATATTGAAATAGTTGTGATAATTCCTGCTCCTCAAAAAATGCATTGCAAGTTATAGCTAAAGCTTATGTGAGGCTTCAGCAGTGTGAATTAGTCAAATCAAGTGGAAAGCTACAAATTTTTTAGTGCAAAATCTCCCCTTTGTTTCCTCAGATAGTGTTTTTTGCTGGGATCATAAAACCGGAAATTTTATTCTACAAAGACTGTAACTTTTGTGCCACCAAAACAAACTAAAATGGTCAACATTCATGTTAGCGTAGGTCGCATATATTGGCATCACGTTCAAAGATTTTTTATGGCCTGTATTGACCATACCATTTGAGGAAAAAGATGTTTATTACAAGTTTGTTGAAATGACATTAAAATGCACTAAAATTAGTTTTCACATTTATCAAAACATTTTCCAACAGTGGAAATACTATATACTATAAATTCTATGAGAGCAATCTGATGAATCTGTGGTGCTGCAGTTAACAGGTGATGAATCCTTATTTTTGTTGTTATTTTCCTGGAGAAGAGGGTAATTAGATCAAATGTCGCATTCTGCAGCTTTAAGGTTAACTTCTAGGAGGAGGAACAGTGGAAATCCCCTGTCACCACTCAGAAACTGTCAGCTAACATTTAAGGCTGGCTGCCCCTCCACTTAAGAGTCAGAAGACAGGTGTGTATGCGTGTGTGTATGCGTGTGTGTATGCGTGTGTGTGTGTGTGTGTGTGTGTGTGTGCGTGTGTGTGCGTGTGTGTGTGTGTGTGTGCATGTAAGTAAGGAAGAATGTGCGAGCATACTTGCACACATCTATGTCTCAGGCTGTGTGGGAGTGCACTGCACATTCTAGCTGCGGGAATTGGACAGGATACTGTTTTGCAAACTTGGATCGATTCCTCCCTCTGCAGAGTCTTTGAATGGACTGCACTTCTCGGTGCTGAAGTCAGACTGGCATTACAGCTTTGATCTTTGTCTTATTTACAGTCCAGCTGTCAGCGTTACACATAAACACAACATCAGACATGCACAAATATCTGGAAATGACATTTGATCATTCTCAGTTTGTTCCAGCTTTCCTGTGATTTAGATGCCAGATATGTTTCTGATTGTTTGTCAAACCGCATGTCACTTTGCCCACTTTGTCTAATGTGTTACAGATTACAGAAAAACAACTAAAAACTGAACATCGCCTCTCCTCGTGAATGAGTTTCGAAAGCAAAATCCTGCACAGATGGGTTTGGAAAACAGCATGTCAAAGACAGACATTTTTTACTTGCTATAAAGTGCTAGAACATCGATACAGATTTTAAAAAGCAGGTGGTTGACCCTGTCCTGACCCATAGAGACACCCTGGGAGAACAGTGTGTGAACGAACAGATCATATAACAGTCTCCACTTGATGATGTCACACTGGACCTTTCCACCGATCAAAACAGAGCATTACATCACAACAATTCAATGCGCTTGGCCGCAACCTGCCGGCAGCCTGACATGCAACCTGGCAGCACGAAGGGTAAAGTTATAGCCGACTAATTTAGGACCATTTTATTATTTGATGACCCAAACTAATGCCAGTTAAGTGTGTGTGATCATAACCGTGTGTTGTAATAATGCTGGTAAAGTGTACGATGGGAAGATGAGCTGACATTTGATTACAGCGTGTGCCATCAGACATGAGAACTGCTGCTGCTTTGTTTCAGTGGCAGACTGCTAAAATGATCAAACTTCTGGGAGTTTACATCTATTTTTAACATTTTGCTACACCCTTCAATACATGTCCAACATGTAATATTCATATATAATTTTACTATTGCTGTGCACGTTCACTAACAGTCTACTCGTTATTAATTAAGTTATTAAATCTAGCTGAGCTATTTATTTCAAAATAAATGTTTATTTATGGGAAATAATTAAATATGATAAATTAATTCTTTACTATAGTAGTCATTTACAACTTTTAATGAGTCTTCCTGTTTATCCTGTATATGTACTGTGTGTCTTACACTAACATATATTTTTAATGATCATTTTGGAGGATGTAGAACGCAGAGGTGTTACTATAATTTAGTCTGCAATCATTGATGTAAATAGTGTAGACAAGATATCGTAAACTGTAAGTAAAACATAATACAATTCAACAGCACCACAAACTGCAGCATCCAAAATCACACACAGATTTAACAAAAACTGAAGGTTCTGACCTTCATGAGGAGAAGATTTATAAAATGCGGCAGGGATTTTTGTAGGCCAACCCAGAGGTTAGAGTTACGGTTTCCCTTGTCAAAAAAACCAATGCTATTTTTCCATTGGATTTTGGATTATTGCAGAAAATAAGATCTGTGGCAAACAAATGTCTGTGGCACCTACATCTTTTGTTTAGCAAGATAATCTTAACAAATGAGCACCACTTTCATGATTTTTAAGTCTAAATGCAAAAGTTAAAATTAGGCTATAAATAAACTACATCATGGTCAGATGAATTAACATCCCTCCCACGACGAAGCTGTAAAGTCGGTGTGATGATGTCTTGATGATGTCTTGTCTCATTAAGCCACTTGTAGGTATGAAAAACAGATATCGACCAAGCCTAGTGATTCGGCATCAAGGTGAAAAGCAATTCTAAGTATATTTTATGAGCTATTCAGGAGGGGCAGCGATCTCCAGAGACCCAAACATAACATTGAGGTTAAAAAGCTCTGAAAATATAAACTCTTAAAAAATATATATATATGTATGAAAAACACATCCCCATGCACACCATTAATTACCTTGATTTCCTCATAGGCTTTGTCCACAGCAGTGACATCGTGGCTCTGATGCTCTCCAGACACACAGTCGTCCTCTGACAGCAGACATTCACAGGTGAGACAGAACCAGTCCATCCCCTGCAGCTCAGCAGCCAGTCGGGCCTGACTCTCCTCCTCTGCATCGATGATGTCATAGTCGGCCTCAATGAGCTCCTCATCTGGTGACAGATCAAAGACTTCCTCCTCCTTCTCCTTCATCTCCACCTCCATCTCCATCTCCATCCTCTCGTCTCTCTCCTGACCAGCCACAGGTTTTGCTTCCTCTGCATCTCTTTGTGTTTCAGGTTTCGGCATCTCTTTTGCATCCTGTTTAGATATGACCTCATATTCAAGCTCCTCCACAGTCACCTCTGGAGCTTCCTCAACTGCTTCGTCTTGCTCCATTTTTTGTATTACATCCTCCCTGTGCAGATCAATCTCTAAACCAGAGTCCTCTTTAACAATGATCGTCTCTGGAGCTTGTTCTACCTTTTGCATCTCTATATTTTCTTCTGCATCGTCTTTGAGCTGATCAACCTCTGGCCTAACATCCTCTTTAGCAATGATTGTCTCAGGTGCCTCTTCTACCTTGTGCATCTCTACTGTTTGCTCTACATCTGCTGCCTCTGGTTTGGTATCCTGTCTGTGTAGCCCAGACAAATCCTCCATCGGAGTAAAGCTCCTCAGAGAAGAAAAGACACCCTCGTATTCTTCAAAGTCCAACTCCATCTTCTGCACCTCTGTGTCGGCCTGCTCCACATGTGCTGGTGGAGAGCACCTATCGTCTAAGTCACCTCTAGGTAGTGTTTCTTCCACAGATACTGCAGGAGAATAACTATCATCTAGGTTATTTTTGGGTAGTGTTTCTTCCACGGGTGCTGGCAGAGAGCACCTATCGTCTAAGTCATTTTTGGGTAATGTTTCTTCCACAGGTGCTGGCGGAGAGTAACTATCAATTAAGTCATTTCTGGGTAGTGTTTCGGCCTCCTCCACAGGTGCTGGTGGAAAGCACCTTTGGTCTAATTCATTTCTGGGTAGTGCTTCTTCCTTTAGAACAACTTCTGGTTTAACTGCTAGTTGAAGCTCTGTCATTGTTTCCTCGCATGGTGTCTGAAGAGTCTCAGGGCATGTTGTGGTGGCCTCTGGTGCTGTGAGAGGTTCACAGGTAGTGTCAGATTCAGAGAGAGCTACTGTATCACTTGTAGTCTCCTCTGTGGACTGACTGATCTCTATGTCCATCTCTACAGCTTGTCCTTTAGGGACAAGGAGGATTAACTCGTCACCTACATCCACCATCTCCTTAGCAACAGTCCCAGTGTCCTCTGGTGGTGTTTTGTCTTCAGCTATCAGCTCACTGTCAGTTACTGACTCCTCTTTTTGACGCTGCTCAGATCCAAGAATTTCATGTTTTTTCTTATCTGAATCTGTCTCCACCTTTTCTGGCATCACAGGTTTGGCTGCTTCCCCTAAAATCTCTGCTTTAACCTCTGACTCCAGATCAGTAACAAGATCAGGCGACTGGCTCTCAACTGCCTCTGTCAGAGCTTCATGTTCCTCCCCTCCTAAAGCTATTTCAACATCTGTCATCTCAGCACCTGTCACCTCCTGAAGATCAATCTGAACTTGAGTTTGGATCTCTTTTTCATCCACTGCTTTTTCAGTCACCTCCACCACTGCGTGCACTGCAGCATCGCAATCAGTGATGACCTCAACAGGCGACACATCCTCAGGAACAACGTCTGCTGCTTCCTTTGCCTCATGCATAGATGTTTCAGCAGATGTCTCAATTTCAGCAGAGGGGAGCAATTCTTGTCGTTCAGTCTCAGGTTCTTTCACTTCAGCTGTGGCCTCAATTTCTAGTCTCTCATCAGCAGCCGCCACCTTAGTGTCAATAGCTTCCTCCTTAGACAAACTTATCTCAGTGGTGATGTGAGGCTCCTCACGGCTTACAGGTGTGATCACAGCTTTCTCCTCTGCAGCATTTGCAACCACCCAAGCTGTTTTTTCTACCGCTGTTTGTGCCTCACATGGCTGATCAGATTCAATAATGCTAGCTGTTTCTTCTGGCACTCCCCTCTGATGCTCCTCACTCTTCTCTGTTTTTTCCAATTTACTGTCCATCTGATAAGTCATAGGAAGTGGTTCATCAGCACTGCTCTCAGGAGGCTCCGTCTTTACCTCATGTTTCACCTCCTGACCCTCCATCTGATCCTCTTTTGGTTTAGACTCCTGAATTGATTCTTTCGAGGCTTCAGTCACCACTGAGGGTTGCTGTTTCTCCTTCTCCTTTTCTGTCTTTGTAGCTTCTCTTTTCTTTTCAAATTTTGCTGATTGTAAATCCTCACTGCCATGCCCAACACTGACCTCCTGTGTCTTCGGTTCCTCTGTCTTGTCCTTGTCTTCTTCTTGGACTGCCCTTGTAAGACATCCTGTCATTTCAAACTTACTTTGCGACCAAATCATCCTCCTCTCCCTCTCATCCTCAGCTGGTTGAACCTCCACTGAGGGAGTTTCGTCCTTCAAAATAAACTTCTCCAGGTACCCGTCTGCCTCCTCTGAATCTGACAAACGTCTCTTGTAAGCCTTCTCAGATGCCATGCTCTCAGTCTCCGATTGCTCCCCAATGCTCTTCCTTCTCTCGCCCACAGCGTCCTCATAAAGGTCTGAGTACATGAAAGACATGGCGGTGGGCTCCTCCAGCAAGATGGGGTCGATGATCTTAGGAGGTCCAGAGGAGATATAGATGGGCGTGAGGATGGTCTCTTCACTTCCAAACAACACTGAACCATTCTCCTTTACGGATCTCTGGCTTTCTCGTCTCATTCTCATCCTACCCTCGTCGTCTTCTTTCCGCTGTAGTGCATCAGCAGGAGGTCCTTCTCCGTAAAAGACCTCATCCAGGTGTTCCCCGACAATCTCTACATCTGTAACAAAGACAAAGGATTCCTCTGATGCAGATGGGCTGTCTGTGGCTGTCTCCTTAGCCAGCTTTTGCTCCTCTACTTGGGGCTTTGCTTCAGGCTGTTTTGCCTCCTCCTGCAGCTCAGGAGATTGTTCCCCAGGAGCCGCCACATCAACCAGGGTAAACTTCTCAAAGTAGTCTATGTCACCGGTGCTTTCTTTCTGATTGGGTGTCTGAGTGAGCTCTGTGTCCGCTGGGGGCTGAGAAGAGTCTTGTTTTGAGGGCTGAGGAAAAAGCACAATCAACATGTGAATTTACAGAGGACAATTAAGTTTTCGCAGCTGCATTTTAGTAGAGAAAATCATGCGAAAAGGCAAATGAAACCCAAAATAGTGCAATGCAAGAAAAAGTTGGGAATGAAGTACTTCATTATTAAAACCATTCAGATCAATCAGATGAATCACATAAATCGTGATGTACCTCTTCTTGATCCAGTGTTTCCCCCTCTTCTGGTTTGACATGATCCTGTTGCAGCATCCAGTCATGGTGGTTTCGGGACTTGATCTTTGGAGTCTGGTCCAAATAAGACAAATTGTCCTGCAGCTCTGTGCTCTCTTCCTCATCTACAGTGGGAAGTTTGGAAGGGACTCTGATGTTGAGAATCTCGTAACCCTCTGAAATCAAACTAAACAGCTGTTGATCTTTGTTCTTGATTTCTTCCAAGTCCGGCTCTGTTTGGGTTTTCTCCTGTTTGACATTGGGCAGAGAGACCTCTGCCATCTCCAGTCTCTCCACTCCCAGGGCTGAGGCCGATCTCGAACTGCCAGGTCGGCTCAGCCTGTCCCCCAGCCTGCTGCTTCTTCCTCCAGACCTCGTCCTCCTGCGGACTATTTTGTCCTCGTCAAAGACTATGGTGATCTTTCCTGCGGCTCCAGAGCCCTCCATACTGTAGCCTTCAGAGATAGAGCTGGTCTCAGAGGCCCATGGGGTAGAACAACGGCTAGAGGCCGTCTCCCAAACAATACCACTGTCCTCGCTCTGAACAGTTACCATAGAGAATGCCGGATCCACCATCAGGCACTGGAATTTGGGCTTCACAGACTGGTCCTGGACAACCTCTCGCAGACTAGAAGAGAGAGAAATACTGAGTTAGAGGAAGGAAAGCGGGGCATGACTAAACAGTCTGCAAGAGGAGATCCTTTGGGCACCAATCATGAAATGCAAGTAGAGAACAAACCAATGAATCAAATCAAAACATAGCTGAGTGAGATGTCTCAGTGTGGACACCACCACAAATTCACGTTTTGCACTTGAGGACAAATCTAAGCTGAAAACACCCGCTGATCTACTGTCAAGATGAGCACTTGAGAAGTGTAGATCTCCAGCATTAGAGCAGGTGTCCGATGCCAGGCTGCCAATCTGAGCTGAAAAAACACTCGTCAAGTGTGCTCTGAACCGTCCCTCCTGCTATCAATACAGCTCGGCCCCTGCAGGGTTACAGCGAGGTGACGTCCCAAAGCGTCATTCAAGTGATATTAGAGAAGAGATGCTTGGCCTTCCCAGATACATCCAACATATCAGTATCTTCTACTATTTATGACATGGCAAGGAAAACTAGAGTGCCCACTTTAAGACATGACAAATGAGATGTAAAATATGGGATGGTGAATAATATGAAATATTTGAGTAGAGACACCTTCGGTGCCACACTGAAAAAATCCTCATGTGAGCCGAGGAACAGATGATCTTTTAATATATGAAATAAAATGAATGGAACGCTGCTTTGTGTCATTTGGATACACCTTGTCCAGTTTCGCTCTGCAAGCACAGATAAGACACGACTTCTCTCTTTAAAGAAAAAAGTAGTTTTCTCACTGTCTCAATTCAATATATTTCATAATTTCTGCCAGAAGAAAAGACACAACTCAACACCAAGGCAAAATTTAACCACAATTAAGCCTGTGAGATCCAGCACCTGTTCTGCAGTTCCTCCACCTCGTCTTCATCGTCCTGGCTGACGGCCTCCGAAGCATCGCTCTGAAACTCCTGCAGCTCTGTCATCTCCGAGTCAAGACTCTCACACTCCTCCATATTGGTGATATCCTCCTGCTTTTCCCTTTAGAGTCCCCAATGTTGTTGTTTTGTTGTGGATTTTAGAGTCCTCTTTAAGTTTTCAGACACTCTGATTTCGAAAAAGAGTCGGTCTGCCTGTTAGTGTCATTCTAAGTTGGGAGCAGTCCATCTGACTCAGCCAGGGACAGAAATAGACTGAGTAGGGAATGAAAAGAGGGGAGTGGAGCTAGAGGGGGCGCAGCCAGAGAACATAGGTGTCACTGGGTCTTTGAGTTTGTTATGCGTGTACTTAACCCAAAAAGTAGTTGTATAGACTTATCATAAAAAGGTTGTTTGGGAAAATCATAATTAGTGTGGTCTGTGCCAGTGGCTAGCAGCTCAATGAGCCAGTGTGACTTTAAGATCAAAATCCCCCTCTCTGAGTTAAATATAGGCCATGTGCTGAAACAGTACCCCCCCAGCCCCCCCCCCCCCGCTGGTGGCAGCACTAAACAGGGCCACGCGCACACACATGCGTATACATCTCGTAAGGTATCAAGGCCCTAGCAGTGCTGGCACTTGAAGTCTTGAAGTGATAAAACTAGGTGTGATAAGGTGTCAAACCTCGCAACAAAAACCAAATCCACACAAGAGCTGCCAAATGAGGCTGCAGAGGAAACTTTAACAGATGCAAGTACACATTAGTCATCCTTAGTTTTAAAATCTTTTTTAAGGCCTTTGAATCACAGCACAGATAACGTACCACATGACATCACAGCTCCTGATGACGGCGGATAAACTGCATTATCTTGAGGAAACAGAGTTTTACACGTTATAAAAATATCAGGCGGACTAGGGGGATTGGAACAGCTCTATGGGATGGTATTATTATTGCATTCGCATTTTCTCGCCTAAAATATATTTTTTTAAAAATTCAGCTAGAAAATCAGAAAATATTTGACCCATCCCTCATGTTGTTAAGTCAAGCTAAAAACTCAGCATTTCCTACCAGCTAGAGAAAACCTTATTTTAAATTATACTAAAATGTGCTTCTTAAAACATTTAAGGTGAGAAATAGACAATGCAGTAAAATTAATTTGAGCGCAGTTGACAAGAATCACTGACATGATTGACAGCTGTGTCAGCAGAGTCCTTGGCTCTGATTAGCTGGTTGTTGGTTTTTTTTTTGGTTCTGAAAAATGACTTTAGAGGCCTAAAAGGATACAGTATAAGAGCATGAGACATGATTTTTTTCACAAATTATCAGTCTCTTGTACTTCTTTTGTGCATATAGTTTCAAACAAACAACAAAAAAATATTTTCATAGAAATAACCAACTGTACCTTTAAGCTTAGGTCCTGTGTATAAAATCTGATGATGATTTTTAACTGCAAGATGATCAGTTAGAATATACTATATTATGTGATGAAGGTTAGCACGTATTTCTTTTCCTGTTAACATCCCATATCACAGAAGAAACAGCCATAAAACGTAAAATTCAAAATACCATCGAACGTCATTTTGTCTAATACTCTGCAGTCAAAACATCTGACTAAGAGCGACAGCTAAAAGAATAAAAAAAAAGCCACTGTAAAGGTTCAGTGTGTGAGGATTAGGGGCATCTATATGTTTTTGTTACCTTAGACAGAGCCGTTTATATCTACATACAGATCAGGTCCTCTTCCGCGGAGTCCGCCAACAGTGCCTCTGCTTAGAGCCATTCAGGTTGCATTTTTCACATTGGCTGTTGAAGTTCTCCTACATGATTGGCACACGGGAAATCATTAAGTTTTGCTGCTGGATACCATTAAATCCTACAAACTTGACCTTTAATATGATTTTGGCACTTAATTTCAGCAGGCTTCACACATTGCTCAAAAATACAATCTAAAACAATCATACATCTTCAGAGATTTAATTTTTTAAATAAACATTGCAAAGTCAGTAATGTACAAAATGTACAACAAGGGCCGAGGAAAAAATTTAACCAAAGAAAAGCCGAAAAAACTAATTCACACTGAAGTGTAAATCCTTTAAATAATGAATTCATGAAGTGAACCGAATAACAGATAGTAATAACATCAGTTTTCGACCAAATAAATCAAGCGGATACTGAATTAATATGATTCTGCATGGGCATCAGGAAATTTATACAACACATCCTCCTCACAACCCTAAAATGATCACCTAAGAGCCACATAAATTATAACACTAACTTGAACATGACTTAATAACAGCTATTCAGTTTTCGGAGGAGCTTAAAAACATATAGATGGCGATGATGTAAAGGAGAAGGCATTTAAAGTAGCTGTAGAAAAAAGTGTCTATGGTGTTTAAACCCAAAACAGCTTCACCACTGAGCTAGAAAAATAGAAAAAAGGCTTTGATGTAACAAGTTGGTCCAGACAGGCTGAAGACAACATACTGTACAAATCGTATTTGTGTCACAAGCAAATTATTGGCATCGACTTCAGAACTGACTCAGTATGTGCAGTATGGATCGAACAACTAAAACCGAGATTACAGGAGACAAATTTAAACCTCCATTTGAACCTAAACACTGTTGTTTCCATTTAAACTATCTTCAGATAAGAGCAGGGTGCAGGCTCTTTTGTCTTTTCGTACAAGATTGCACCTTTATTATCCTGCTCGAGTGCAGCGTCTCTCTGTCACCAGTTTCCATGACAGGATTATAATTTCAGAGCCCTCTGGTGTGATTCACAAATGTTGTATTTTTATAATCAGTTTCAATCATTTGGCAAAGTCTGCAAAGCATCTGGAAGTGAGCACAGTATTTTAAACACCGCCACAGGATCTACAGTATGTGACCGATGCCGAGGCTGCCATTCAGAGTCCTTCCTGTGAAGTGCGGAGGCAGCTCGTCTCTCAGCGCATCCCAGACGTCTCTCTCGGTTTCTGGGGACAGGCCTGTCTTGAGGTAGAAGACTCCCATCCACTCGTCTAATAAGAGGAACCCCTTATCTCCTGTATAACTCCTTGTCAATGATGTCTCTGACTGGGAGGATCGAGTTTAGGTCCTTCCTGTATCGTAGCATCCGACACGCCTGCGCAGACAGAGAGATAAGAAGCAGGAGGATTATGAATAACTCATGGCTGGCCCAGAGCGGCTTGGAGCAAGAGGGACAATATGAAAGGAGCAGAGCAAGTTATCATGTACCTCAGCGAACTCTGCTTTAATGGTGTCAAACTTGGTCTTCTCGTGGACTGCTCTGGCCACGTTATTTTTCTCAAATGGCTCTGAAACAGAAGACACTGCTGTAAATCACTGGTTCAGTAGCACTACTGTGGAGATTTCTGTCATTGTTGCTCCAGTTATTGTAAAGCTGTGGTGGCAGTTGATGTCCACTCAAATGTTTACCTTCCACACATATGAATTTGTTTCTCCATGCTTGAGAGTTGGCTTTGGGCAAAACTTTGGCCTCTCGTATAGAGATCACCTGCCTATCCCACCTGCAAGACACAAAAAACAAAAGCAAGGTGATTATTGAGTGCTTATTAGGCTGAAAAACAAACAATGACAAAGCTCTCACGCCATGCCAACTCTGCTTTGCTCGGCGGCTGTTGTGGAGCTCAGAGACAGCTGAAAAAGGGGGGATCCAAGGAGGTGTCCACCAAAATGTGATCTGCCATGCCGACACAGTCTTGAGAAATGCTATATAAGTAGGGGGTGGGGGGCTCCCGGTAAAAACCTCTGGATATTAAGATATCTGAGAAAAAATGTGATCACATATTCGCAGGTGCTCGGCTTCTAGTCCATCTACGAAATGTTGAACAGCTTTGGAGAATACTGATTTGTAGGCTGAATTTTTTATTCAGTGTTTTTACCATTTTTATTCATCTGGTTCGTTTGTTTTGAAGAGGAGGAGACCTCTATAGATAATGCCACTCTTGGTAAAAACCTCCTGAACAATCAATATTTTGCAATCTGCAATCCGTTGTTTCTTAAAATCTGAGACTTGAGAGTCAACATATTAACCTTCACACTATTGTCCATTTTTCAATTTTAAAGTCTTAAATGCTTGAGCTTCATTGAATGCGTGGAATTCAAGGCACAAACACAATTTGTTGACAAAAAATGTGAATAAATGTTCACTGTGATAGATTTCAGTCTTTGCAAGTCAAATTTTGTAGTTTATTGACATGAGTTCTTTGAAACAATCGTCTGAAGTCCAAGAAAGTCCGAAAAATGTGCTCATTACTCTACATACTTTTGCAACAGCTCAACACATCCGGCCTGTCTGAGTGTTTGATAGTGCAAAATGTAAAGAAATCAGTGCATGTTTGTGCAGTGAGTTCCAGTTCACCCCTGCGACTGTGGCGCGGCACGGTGACACACTTACTGCAAACACAGGCATCATGGTATGTCATGTTAGTGCCGTGTAAGGCCAGAGGGCCCACCTGCTCCTGTCCCTCACCCAGAAACATGACACCAGAGAAGAGGATGCAGAATAGAGGAAGGAGAGAAGAGATGGGGGACTGAGAGGGAGAGGAAGTTGGTAAGAGGAGCAGGAGATGAGGAAACAGAGTGAGAAAATAAGCAGGCAAAAAAAAACAACAACACTAGACTCAGTGATGCGACATCCATGTGAGATACCTGAAGTCCGTGGCATAGTATTTGAGAAAGCCCAAAAGAAGCTCTCCCAGAGATGATTGGTTTTTTGAGTTGTAGGGTGGGATGTGTTTGGGTCCCTCTGGAACCATATCAATGTCCAAGTGTGGATAAAAACACTCCTGAAAATCAAGGCACGGGACAAAAGGACAAAGGCTTAAAACTGAGCACATTCAGACAGATTCTTTGCGATGGACGAAGCAAAGTTAAAGTGATGCAGATCTTTTTTTCACTTTATTCATACATCTTTCAGTAAATATAGAGACAAAGCACACACACACACCCTATCCTCCCCAACCACCCAAAAATAAAAAATACAATTAGAAAGAAACTGAAATGAATGAATAAATAATTCAAAAGGATGAGAATGGAAAGATGTGTTTGCAAGGCAGCAAATGTTTTGTATTTCCTATCAACTGCCTGTTGAACATGTTGTCTGACTTGCAGGGTATTTTTTGAACTAGATCCTACTTTCCCATGTTTTTATATTTGAGTGAGTAATGAGGAAGAAAGTAATGCCTGCAAACTTATTTAAGATGTTTAGATCCTAATTTGGACCTGACGAAGATCCAAGTCGGATTGAAATGTTGTCTGAATTAAACTGAGTAAGTGTGCAGATGTGACTTTTTTCCTCATGTACGCTGTTTTTTGATAGCCTTGCACCTACATGATGTGCGTATAACTATCCTCTTTCAACTAAGTGACCGATGGAGACAACGATTTATAAAATTGAGTGAGAGGCGAAACAGGCTGCAATGCAAACACTCAGGGCAAGTTTACACTCTCTATTTAAGTTGTTTTTGCTAAATGCAGGCTGAGATTGTTGTTCAATTGTTGTCTGACAACCCCTTTAAGTTTACAGCTGTACTTCTTGTACTTACTGGGTAGTCCCTCTGTAGATTGGGAAGGACAGGTTCCTTCAGAGCTGTAAAGAAAAAACAAAACAAAATGAGATTTAAAATTAGTCTAAATATAATGGGGATTAAAAATTAAGATTCAGTCTGTGTGGGTGACTGTACTGACTCTGGAGGTAGTGCAGCACCATCAGCACAAGTGTGTAGCTGCTTAACGTTCCTTTGCTTGCATCATTGATTTGATGGTGCCGTGCCCATTTCTTGATGACAAGGATCATGGGTCTTACCCTGAGATCGGCTGAGAGAGAGCACACAGCAAGTCAAAACTCCTTCATCTAAATACGCAGCCTACGGCTGGACCCATGAACAAAATGATGAGTCAACAGAAATCTTAAAAAGTTAGTGCCATAAAAATAAAGGTAGAATTGACCGTCTCACCCACCATAGGCATAACTCCTCAAAAGGAATGTGTTTCTGATGCCCACCGTGTTGTTGATATTCAGATCAAACTCCAGATCACTACAGAGGGGAGGAGTAGTGACAGAAGGGTGAGGGTTTCTGGCACAGCTTCACCTACGTTCGCTGTGCACGTAAAAGCGAACAAAGTCTAAAGAGGTCAAAACTCCAGCAACATTTGTAAAATACAGAACCACTTTATTGCAGAACCAATGTGTTTCAGCCTGTGGCCCTCAGGGTCCCTCCATCAGGGACCACAAGCTGAAAAGAGTTGGTTGTAAAAACAGGCTTAAATGACTTTTTTGCTCCTACCTGCCCCTCTCTCTGAACCTGAGGATCGGCACTTTGGCTCT
The DNA here is from genome assembly GCF_026936395.1 of Plectropomus leopardus. Classification (NCBI taxonomy): domain Eukaryota; kingdom Metazoa; phylum Chordata; class Actinopteri; order Perciformes; family Serranidae; genus Plectropomus; species Plectropomus leopardus. The sequence continues at coordinate 21,904,612 of NC_142179.1, forward strand.
GATCAGCTGAGTCTTCTCCACATACGCTGTGAGTCAAAACAAACATCATGAGATTTAAGGTTGTTTTTGTTTCATTTCCTGTAAACCTGAAACTCATTTTATGCCGGGTAACAGCTCCACCTGGTGGAGTATGTCGAGAACATAAAATCTGGAAACAAAACCCAACCACAAGAACCCACTTTTATTCCCTCAGAAAGTTTGATTTTGTTCTGTTAAACTAGTTGGTTTAATGCAGCAAAGGTAAAAGTAAGAAGTAGGTAAGTAAGTGAAAGTTAAGAAATATAAAATAATGGATATTAAACTATAGAAATGGTTGATAGTCAAAAGAAGTGGTTTATTATCACTCACTTAGAGACTTGAACAGTCTTTGGAGGACAGAGAGTGCATGAAGAACATCAGTTCTTTTCTGAAACAGAGAAAACATGCCGGTGTTTAAGAGGAAGTGAGTATCTGATGTGTAAAACTTGTCCTTCAGGCCAATCTTCTCCGAGATGATCTCATGAATAAAAGAATAACTCAGAAATGGAAACTAGTCATACCAATGCCATTACGGATTCTAACTGCTCCAATTCTTTATTGATCCCCTCACTGAATCCTGATCAATACAGCAGTTTTATCAGTTATAGTCTGAACACACTGTAACTGTGTGGCCCTAATGTTTTATTTATTTTTATTTTATTTGTTAATTTGACGGGGACCATGCTCAACACAGCTGTTGAGCCAGAGGTAGCTATAATGCTAATTTAAATCTGAGGTCCCTGGGTGGGAAGATCTAAAAAAAAACATACAAAACAAACAATAAAAAAACATCATGCAGACAACTAAAAACAATAAAAACAGCAATATACCATATAAAACAACATATTTCAATTTACATTACATTCTCTTTAAAAATGAGGAAACGTTAAATTATCACAAAATGTAAACACCAAGTTCATAAAACTTTGTTTTGTCTTTTATATTTGATTATAACAGACGTACTGCTTAGTTGGAAAAAAGTGGCACTTGTGCATAGAGTTTAACAACATGAAAAAAGTTTGTGCAGACTAGTCTGAAAAAGAGCATTAGCTCAAAAAGTCACTTGTGGACGCACTAATAAATTGCAATTGAGGAAATGACAGTGTGCTGATCTTTTCTCATGTCGTTTACTGTTATCACATTTGTCCAGCACCGGCCTGAAAAAGGTTTTGGATCTGTGCGACTACTATGTTTTTTGGCTTGTGTACAGAGTGTCACATACATGGCATTCCTGGATTCATGTCCCTTGCTTCACTTGTCCTTACTTGAATTTCTGAGTTTATTGCAAAAAAAATCTGACGCCAGAGTAGATCTTGGTGCAGCTCATATGCATGGACTCAGGTGTATATCAAAAAATGAAAATACTATTACACTCACTTCGCTACATTACAGCCCATGCATACAGAATCATGTATATTGAGGCTATCATGGAGGAGACAATACAACTTTGTGTCACCCTTGGACCAGACTGTTAATAATGACTCAATAACATCCAGGTCCTCCTCTTATCTTAACTTCCAGACACCAAAAGCATAAAGCATGCCAAGTATGATGGACTCTAAGGACTTTCAAAATACCAAACTATTCCAATCAACAAATAACACATTCATGACATTCACATATCTTCATTTCAAATATTTTGTCTATGACTGTACACACAAACACATTTTGGACGACTCTCACAGCACAGAGTCAGAGATACTCACATTTGCCTCGAGGACCAGACACAGATCAGCGTCACTGCTCCGGCAGCCCAATCCATTCATTGAAGATCCAGTCAAGTAAAGTCGTGCATCTGTGAGACACACATTTATTGAATGAAAATCCAACAGAAAATCACAGCAGAGTACGACTGTGTTTTACATACACAC